>NW_027411605.1:1961892-2615856 GCF_049639745.1 Rhodnius prolixus | reverse complement strand
TTAATGAATCCTTTACCAAATTGTAGTGAAATATTAGCTCTATAAACTGATATAAATAGAAATGTTTTATTGTTAATCGTTATGGAGATATTAAAGGTTCAATTTTTGAGGTTTTCTAAAAACTTTAAACCACTATATCTCTCTTCCTGTGGTTCCGATTTTAATGAATCCTTTACCAAATTGTAGAGAAATTTTAGCTCTATAACTGATGTAAATAGAAATGTTTTAGTGTTAATCGTTATGGAGATATTGAAGGTTCAATTTTGGAGGTTTTCTAAAAACTTTAAACCACTATATCTCTCTTCCTGTTGTGCCGATTTTAATGAATCCTTTACCAAATTGTAGAGAAATTTTATCTCTATAACTGATATAAATAGAAATGTTTTAGTGTTAATCGTTATGGAGATATTGAAGGTTCAATTTTGGAGGTTTTCTAAAAACATTAAACCACTGTATCTCTCTTCCTGTTGTTCCGATTTTAATGAATCCTTTACCAAATTATAGTAAAATATTAGCTCTATAACTGATATAAATAGAAATGTTTTAGTGTTAATCGTTATGGAGATATTGATGGTTCAATTTTGGAGGTTTTCTAAAAACTTTAAACCACTATATCTCTCTTCCTGTTGTTCCGATTTTAATGAATCCTTTACCAAATTGTAGAGAAATTTTAGCTCTTTAACTGATATAAATAGAAATGTTTTAGTGTTAATCGTTATGGAGATATTGAAGGTTCAATTTTTGAGGTTTTCTAAAAACTTTCAACCACTATATCTCTATTCCTGTTGTACCGATTTTAATGAATCCTTTACCAAATTGTAGAGAAATTTTAGCTCTATAACTGATGTAAATAGAAATGTTTTAGTGTTAATCGTTATGGAGATATTGAAGGTTCAATTTTGGAGGTTTTCTAAAAACTTTAAACCACTATATCTCTCTTCCTGTTTTGCCGATTTTAATGAATCCTTTACCAAATTGTAGAGAAATTTTATCTCTATAACTGATATAAATAGAAATGTTTTAGTGTTAATCGTTATGGAGATATTGAAGGTTCAATTTTGGAGGTTTTCTAAAAACATTAAACCACTGTATCTCTCTTCCTGTTGTTCCGATTTTAATGAATCCTTTACCAAATTATAGTGAAATATTAGCTCTATAACTGATATAAATAGAAATGTTTTAGTGTTAATCGTTATGGAGATATTGATGGTTCAGTTTTGGAGGTTTTCTAAAAACTTTCAACCACTATATCTCTATTCCTGTTGTACCGATTTTAATGAATCCTTTACCAAATTGTAGAGAAATTTTAGCTCTATAACTGATGTAAATAGAAATGTTTTAGTGTTAATCGTTATGGAGATATTGAAGGTTCAATTTTGGAGGTTTTCTAAAAATTTTAAACCACTATATCTTTCTTCCCGTTGTTCTGATTTTAATGTATCCTTTACCAAATTGTAGAGAAATTTTAGCTCTATAACTGATATAAGTAGAAATGTTTTAGTGTTAATCGTTATGGAGATATTGAAGGTTCAATTTTGGAGGTTTTCTAAAAACTTTCAACCACTATATCTCTATTCCTGTTGTATCGATTTTAATGAATCCTTTACCAAATTGTAGTGAAATATTAGCTCTATAACTGATATAAATAGAAATGTTTTATTGTTAATCGTTATGGAGATATTAAAGGTTCAATTTTTGAGGTTTTCTAAAAACTTTAAACCACTATATCTCTCTTCCTGTGGTTCCGATTTTAATGAATCCTTTACCAAATTGTAGAGAAATTTTAGCTCTATAACTGATGTAAATAGAAATGTTTTAGTGTTAATCGTTATGGAGATATTGAAGGTTCAATTTTGGAGGTTTTCTAAAAACTTTAAACCACTATATCTCTCTTCCTGTTGTGCCGATTTTAATGAATCCTTTACCAAATTGTAGAGAAATTTTATCTCTATAACTGATATAAATAGAAATGTTTTAGTGTTAATCGTTATGGAGATATTGAAGGTTCAATTTTGGAGGTTTTCTAAAAACATTAAACCACTGTATCTCTCTTCCTGTTGTTCCGATTTTAATGAATCCTTTACCAAATTATAGTGAAATATTAGCTCTATAACTGATATAAATAGAAATGTTTTAGTGTTAATCGTTATGGAGATATTGATGGTTCAATTTTGGAGGTTTTCTAAAAACTTTAAACCACTATATCTCTCTTCCTGTTGTTCCGATTTTAATGAATCCTTTACCAAATTGTAGAGAAATTTTAGCTCTTTAACTGATATAAATAGAAATGTTTTAGTGTTAATCGTTATGAAGATATTGAAGGTTCAATTTTTGAGGTTTTCTAAAAACTTTCAACCACTATATCTCTATTCCTGTTGTACCGATTTTAATGAATCCTTTACCAAATTGTAGAGAAATTTTAGCTCTATAACTGATGTAAATAGAAATGTTTAAGTGTTAATCGTTATGGAGATATTGAAGGTTCAATTTTGGAGGTTTTCTAAAAACTTTAAACCACTATATCTCACTTCCTTTTGTGCCGATTTTAATGAATCCTTTACAAATTGTAGAGAAATTTTAGCTCTATAACTGATATAAATAGAAATGTTTTAGTGTTAATCGTTATGGAGATATTGAAGGTTCAATTTTGGAGGTTTTCTAAAAACTTTAAACCACTATATCTCTCTTCCTGTTGTTCCGATTTTAATGAATCCTTTACCAAATTGTAGAGAAATTTTAGCTCTATAACTGATATAAATAGAAATGTTATAGTGTTAATCGTTATGGAGATATTGAAGGTTCAATTTTAGAGGTTTTCTAAAAACTTTAAACCACTATATCTCTCTTCCTGTTGTTCCGATTTTAATGAATCCTTTACCAAATTGTAGAGAAATTTTAGCTCTATAACTGATATAAATAGAAATGTTTTAGTGTTAATCGTTATGAAGATATTGAAGGTTCAATTTTGGAGGTTTTCTAAAAACTTTAAACCACTATATCTCACTTCCTTTTGTGCCGATTTTAATGAATCCTTTACCAAATTGTAGAGAAATTTTAGCTCTATAACTGATATAAATAGAAATGTTTTAGTGTTAATCGTTATGGAGATATTGAAGGTTCAATTTTGGAGGTTTTCTAAAAACTTTCAACCACTATATCTCTATTCCTGTTGTATCGATTTTAATGAATCCTTTACCAAATTGTAGAGAAATTTTAGCTCTATAACTGATGTAAATAGAAATGTTTTAGTGTTAATCGTTATGGAGATATTGAAGGTTGAATTTTGGAGGTTTTCTAAAAACTTTAAACCACTATATCTCACTTCCTTTTGTGCCGATTTTAATGAATCCTTTACCAAATTGTAGAGAAATTTTAGCTTTATAACTGATATAAATAGAAATGTTTTAGTGTTAATCGTTATGGAGATATTGAAGGTTCAATTTTGGAGGTTTTCTAAAAACTTTAAACCACTATATCTCTCTTCCTGTTGTTCCGATTTTAATGAATCCTTTACCAAATTGTAGAGAAATTTTAGCTCTATAACTGATATAAATAGAAATGTTTTAGTGTTAATCGTTATGGAGATATTGAAGGTTCAATTTTGGAGGTTTTCTAAAAACTTTAAACCACTATATCTCTCTTCCTGTTGTTCCGATTTTAATGAATCCTTTACCAAATTGTAGAGAAATTTTAGCTCTATAACTGATATAAATAGAAATGTTTTAGTGTTAATCGTTATGGAGATATTGATGGTTCAATTTTGGAGGTTTTCTAAAAACTTTAAACCACTATATCTCTCTTCCTGTTGTTCCGATTTTAATGAATCCTTTACCAAATTGTAGAGAAATTTTAGCTCTTTAACTGATATAAATAGAAATGTTTTAGTGTTAATCGTTATGGAGATATTGAAGGTTCAATTTTTGAGGTTTTCTAAAAACTTTCAACCACTATATCTCTATTCCTGTTGTACCGATTTTAATGAATCCTTTACCAAATTGTAGAGAAATTTTAGCTCTATAACTGATGTAAATAGAAATGTTTTAGTGTTAATCGTTATGGAGATATTGAAGGTTCAATTTTGGAGGTTTTCTAAAAACTTTAAACCACTATATCTCTCTTCCTGTTGTGCCGATTTTAATGAATCCTTTACCAAATTGTAGAGAAATTTTATCTCTATAACTGATATAAATAGAAATGTTTTAGTGTTAATCGTTATGGAGATATTGAAGGTTCAATTTTGGAGGTTTTCTAAAAACATTAAACCACTGTATCTCTCTTCCTGTTGTTCCGATTTTAATGAATCCTTTACCAAATTATAGTGAAATATTAGCTCTATAACTGATATAAATAGAAATGTTTTAGTGTTAATCGTTATGGAGATATTGATGGTTCAATTTTGGAGGTTTTCTAAAAACTTTCAACCACTATATCTCTATTCCTGTTGTACCGATTTTAATGAATCCTTTACCAAATTGTAGAGAAATTTTAGCTCTATAACTGATGTAAATAGAAATGTTTTAGTGTTAATCGTTATGGAGATATTGAAGGTTCAATTTTGGAGGTTTTCTAAAAACTTTAAACCACTATATCTCACTTCCTTTTGTGCCGATTTTAATGAATCCTTTACAAATTGTAGAGAAATTTTAGCTCTATAACTGATATAAATAGAAATGTTTTAGTGTTAATCGTTATGGAGATATTGAAGGTTCAATTTTGGAGGTTTTCTAAAAACTTTAAACCACTATATCTCTCTTCCTGTTGTTCCGATTTTAATGAATCCTTTACCAAATTGTAGAGAAATTTTAGCTCTATAACTGATATAAATAGAAATGTTATAGTGTTAATCGTTATGGAGATATTGAAGGTTCAATTTTGGAGGTTTTCTAAAAACTTTAAACCACTATATCTCTCTTCCTGTTGTTCCGATTTTAATGAATCCTTTACCAAAGTGTAGAGAAATTTTAGCTCTATAACTGATATAAATAGAAATGTTTTAGTCTTAATCGTTATGGAGATATTAAAGGTTCAAGTTTGGAGGTTTTCTAAAAATTTTAAACCACTATATCTCTCTTCCCGTTGTTCTGATTTTAATGAATCCTTTACCAAATTGTAGAGAAATTTTAGCTCTATAACTGATATAAGTAGAAATGTTTTAGTGTTAATCGTTATGGAGATATTGAAGGTTCAATTTTGGAGGTTTTCTAAAAACTTTCAACCACTATATCTCTATTCCTGTTGTATCGATTTTAATGAATCCTTTACCAAATTGTAGTGAAATATTAGCTCTATAACTGATATAAATAGAAATGTTTTATTGTTAATCGTTATGGAGATATTAAAGGTTCAATTTTTGAGGTTTTCTAAAAACTTTAAACCACTATATCTCTCTTCCTGTGGTTCCGATTTTAATGAATCCTTTACCAAATTGTAGAGAAATTTTAGCTCTATAACTGATGTAAATAGAAATGTTTTAGTGTTAATCGTTATGGAGATATTGAAGGTTCAATTTTGGAGGTTTTCTAAAAACTTTAAACCACTATATCTCTCTTCCTGTTGTGCCGATTTTAATGAATCCTTTACCAAATTGTAGAGAAATTTTATCTCTATAACTGATATAAATAGAAATGTTTTAGTGTTAATCGTTATGGAGATATTGAAGGTTCAATTTTGGAGGTTTTCTAAAAACATTAAACCACTGTATCTCTCTTCCTGTTGTTCCGATTTTAATGAATCCTTTACCAAATTATAGTGAAATATTAGCTCTATAACTAATATAAATAGAAATGTTTTAGTGTTAATCGTTATGGAGATATTGATGGTTCAATTTTGGAGGTTTTCTAAAAACTTTAAACCACTATATCTCTCTTCCTGTTGTTCCGATTTTAATGAATCCTTTACCAAATTGTAGAGAAATTTTAGCTCTTTAACTGATATAAATAGAAATGTTTTAGTGTTAATCGTTATGAAGATATTGAAGGTTCAATTTTTGAGGTTTTCTAAAAACTTTCAACCACTATATCTCTATTCCTGTTGTACCGATTTTAATGAATCCTTTACCAAATTGTAGAGAAATTTTAGCTCTATAACTGATGTAAATAGAAATGTTTAAGTGTTAATCGTTATGGAGATATTGAAGGTTCAATTTTGGAGGTTTTCTAAAAACTTTAAACCACTATATCTCACTTCCTTTTGTGCCGATTTTAATGAATCCTTTACAAATTGTAGAGAAATTTTAGCTCTATAACTGATATAAATAGAAATGTTTTAGTGTTAATCGTTATGGAGATATTGAAGGTTCAATTTTGGAGGTTTTCTAAAAACTTTAAACCACTATATCTCTCTTCCTGTTGTTCCGATTTTAATGAATCCTTTACCAAATTGTAGAGAAATTTTAGCTCTATAACTGATATAAATAGAAATGTTATAGTGTTAATCGTTATGGAGATATTGAAGGTTCAATTTTAGAGGTTTTCTAAAAACTTTAAACCACTATATCTCTCTTCCTGTTGTTCCGATTTTAATGAATCCTTTACCAAATTGTAGAGAAATTTTAGCTCTATAACTGATATAAATAGAAATGTTTTAGTGTTAATCGTTATGAAGATATTGAAGGTTCAATTTTGGAGGTTTTCTAAAAACTTTAAACCACTATATCTCACTTCCTTTTGTGCCGATTTTAATGAATCCTTTACCAAATTGTAGAGAAATTTTAGCTCTATAACTGATATAAATAGAAATGTTTTAGTGTTAATCGTTATGGAGATATTGAAGGTTCAATTTGGGAGGTTTTCTAAAAACTTTCAACCACTATATCTCTATTCCTGTTGTATCGATTTTAATGAATCCTTTACCAAATTGTAGAGAAATTTTAGCTCTATAACTGATGTAAATAGAAATGTTTTAGTGTTAATCGTTATGGAGATATTGAAGGTTGAATTTTGGAGGTTTTCTAAAAACTTTAAACCACTATATCTCACTTCCTTTTGTGCCGATTTTAATGAATCCTTTACCAAATTGTAGAGAAATTTTAGCTCTATAACTGATATAAATAGAAATGTTTTAGTGTTAATCGTTATGGAGATATTGAAGGTTCAATTTTGGAGGTTTTCTAAAAACTTTAAACCACTATATCTCTCTTCCTGTTGTTCCGATTTTAATGAATCCTTTACCAAATTGTAGAGAAATTTTAGCTCTATAACTGATATAAATAGAAATGTTTTAGTGTTAATCGTTATGGAGATATTGAAGGTTCAATTTTGGAGGTTTTCTAAAAACTTTAAACCACTGTATCTCTCTTCCTGTTGTTCCGATTTTAATGAATCCTTTACCAAATTGTAGAGAAATTTTAGCTCTATAACTGATATAAATAGAAATGTTTTAGTCTTAATCGTTATGGAGATATTAAAGGTTCAAGTTTGGAGGTTTTCTAAAAATTTTAAACCACTATATCTCTCTTCCCGTTGTTCCGATTTTAATGAATCCTTTACCAAATTGTAGAGAAATTTTAGCTCTATAACTGATATAAGTAGAAATGTTTTAGTGTTAATCGTTATGGAGATATTGAAGGTTCAATTTTGGAGGTTTTCTAAAAACTTTAAACCACTATATCTCTCTTCCTGTTGTGCCGATTTTAATGAATCCTTTACCAAATTGTAGAGAAATTTTATCTCTATAACTGATATAAATAGAAATGTTTTAGTGTTAATCGTTATGGAGATATTGAAGGTTCAATTTTGGAGGTTTTCTAAAAACATTAAACCACTGTATCTCTCTTCCTGTTGTTCCGATTTTAATGAATCCTTTACCAAATTGTAGAGAAATTTTAGCTCTATAACTGATATAAGTAGAAATGTTTTAGTGTTAATCGTTATGGAGATATTGAAGGTTCAATTTTGGAGGTTTTCTAAAAACTTTAAACCACTATATCTCACTTCCTTTTGTGCCGATTTTAATGAATCCTTTACCAAATTGTAGAGAAATTTTCGCTCTATAACTGATGTAAATAGAAATGTTTTAGTGTTAATCGTTATGGAGATATTGAAGGTTCAATTTTGGAGGTTTTCTAAAAACTTTAAACCACTATATTTCTCTTCCTGTTGTTCCGATTTTAATGAATCCTTTACCAAATTGTAGAGAAATTTTAGCTCTATAACTGATATAAATAGAAATGTTTTAGTGATAATCGTTATGGAGATATTGAAGGTTCAAGTTTGGAGGTTTTCTAAAAACTTTAAACCACTATATCTCTCTTCCTTTTGTGCCGATTTTAATGAATCCTTTATTAAATTGTAGAGAAATTTTAGCTCTATAACTGATATAAATAGAAATGTTTTAGTGTTAATTGTTATGGAGATATTGAAGGTTCAATTTTGGAGGTTTTCTAAAAACTTTAAACCACTATATCACTCTTCCTGTTGTTCCGATTTTAATGAATCCTTTACCAAATTGTAGAGAAATTTTAGCTCTATAACTGATATAAATAGAAATATTTTAGTGTTAATCGTTATGGAGATATTGAAGGTTCAATTTTGGAGGTTTTCTAATAACTTTAAACCACTATATCTCTCTTCCTGTTGTTCCGATTTTAATGAATCCTTTACCAAATTGTAGAGAAATTTTAGCTCTATAACTGATATAAATAGAAATGTTTTAGTGTTAATCGTTATGGAGATATTGAAGGTTCAATTTTGGAGGTTTTCTAAAAACTTTCAACCACTATATCTCTATTCCTGTTGTATCGATTTTAATGAATCCTTTACCAAATTGTAGAGAAATTTTAGCTCTATAACTGATGTAAATAGAAATGTTTTAGTGTTAATCGTTATGGAGATATTGAAGGTTGAATTTTGGAGGTTTTCTAAAAACTTTAAACCACTATATCTCACTTCCTTTTGTGCCGATTTTAATGAATCCTTTACCAAATTGTAGAGAAATTTTAGCTCTATAACTGATATAAATAGAAATGTTTTAGTGTTAATCGTTATGGAGATATTGAAGGTTCAATTTTGGAGGTTTTCTAAAAACCTTAAACCACTATATCTCTCTTCCTGTTGTTCCGATTTTAATGAATCCTTTACCAAATTGTAGAGAAATTTTAGCTCTATAACTAATATAAATAGAAATGTTTTAGTGTTAATCGTTATGGAGATATTGATGGTTCAATTTTGGAGGTTTTCTAAAAACTTTAAACCACTATATCTCTCTTCCTGTTGTTCCGATTTTAATGAATCCTTTACCAAATTGTAGAGAAATTTTAGCTCTTTAACTGATATAAATAGAAATGTTTTAGTGTTAATCGTTATGAAGATATTGAAGGTTCAATTTTTGAGGTTTTCTAAAAACTTTCAACCACTATATCTCTATTCCTGTTGTACCGATTTTAATGAATCCTTTACCAAATTGTAGAGAAATTTTAGCTCTATAACTGATGTAAATAGAAATGTTTAAGTGTTAATCGTTATGGAGATATTGAAGGTTCAATTTTGGAGGTTTTCTAAAAACTTTAAACCACTATATCTCACTTCCTTTTGTGCCGATTTTAATGAATCCTTTACAAATTGTAGAGAAATTTTAGCTCTATAACTGATATAAATAGAAATGTTTTAGTGTTAATCGTTATGGAGATATTGAAGGTTCAATTTTGGAGGTTTTCTAAAAACTTTAAACCACTATATCTCTCTTCCTGTTGTTCCGATTTTAATGAATCCTTTACCAAATTGTAGAGAAATTTTAGCTCTATAACTGATATAAATAGAAATGTTATAGTGTTAATCGTTATGGAGATATTGAAGGTTCAATTTTAGAGGTTTTCTAAAAACTTTAAACCACTATATCTCTCTTCCTGTTGTTCCGATTTTAATGAATCCTTTACCAAATTGTAGAGAAATTTTAGCTCTATAACTGATATAAATAGAAATGTTTTAGTGTTAATCGTTATGAAGATATTGAAGGTTCAATTTTGGAGGTTTTCTAAAAACTTTAAACCACTATATCTCACTTCCTTTTGTGCCGATTTTAATGAATCCTTTACCAAATTGTAGAGAAATTTTAGCTCTATAACTGATATAAATAGAAATGTTTTAGTGTTAATCGTTATGGAGATATTGAAGGTTCAATTTGGGAGGTTTTCTAAAAACTTTCAACCACTATATCTCTATTCCTGTTGTATCGATTTTAATGAATCCTTTACCAAATTGTAGAGAAATTTTAGCTCTATAACTGATGTAAATAGAAATGTTTTAGTGTTAATCGTTATGGAGATATTGAAGGTTGAATTTTGGAGGTTTTCTAAAAACTTTAAACCACTATATCTCACTTCCTTTTGTGCCGATTTTAATGAATCCTTTACCAAATTGTAGAGAAATTTTAGCTCTATAACTGATATAAATAGAAATGTTTTAGTGTTAATCGTTATGGAGATATTGAAGGTTCAATTTTGGAGGTTTTCTAAAAACTTTAAACCACTATATCTCTCTTCCTGTTGTTCCGATTTTAATGAATCCTTTACCAAATTGTAGAGAAATTTTAGCTCTATAACTGATATAAATAGAAATGTTTTAGTGTTAATCGTTATGGAGATATTGAAGGTTCAATTTTGGAGGTTTTCTAAAAACTTTAAACCACTGTATCTCTCTTCCTGTTGTTCCGATTTTAATGAATCCTTTACCAAATTGTAGAGAAATTTTAGCTCTATAACTGATATAAATAGAAATGTTTTAGTCTTAATCGTTATGGAGATATTAAAGGTTCAAGTTTGGAGGTTTTCTAAAAATTTTAAACCACTATATCTCTCTTCCCGTTGTTCCGATTTTAATGAATCCTTTACCAAATTGTAGAGAAATTTTAGCTCTATAACTGATATAAGTAGAAATGTTTTAGTGTTAATCGTTATGGAGATATTGAAGGTTCAATTTTGGAGGTTTTCTAAAAACTTTAAACCACTATATCTCTCTTCCTGTTGTGCCGATTTTAATGAATCCTTTACCAAATTGTAGAGAAATTTTATCTCTATAACTGATATAAATAGAAATGTTTTAGTGTTAATCGTTATGGAGATATTGAAGGTTCAATTTTGGAGGTTTTCTAAAAACATTAAACCACTGTATCTCTCTTCCTGTTGTTCCGATTTTAATGAATCCTTTACCAAATTGTAGAGAAATTTTAGCTCTATAACTGATATAAGTAGAAATGTTTTAGTGTTAATCGTTATGGAGATATTGAAGGTTCAATTTTGGAGGTTTTCTAAAAACTTTAAACCACTATATCTCACTTCCATTTGTGCCGATTTTAATGAATCCTTTACCAAATTGTAGAGAAATTTTCGCTCTATAACTGATGTAAATAGAAATGTTTTAGTGTTAATCGTTATGGAGATATTGAAGGTTCAATTTTGGAGGTTTTCTAAAAACTTTAAACCACTATATTTCTCTTCCTGTTGTTCCGATTTTAATGAATCCTTTACCAAATTGTAGAGAAATTTTAGCTCTATAACTGATATAAATAGAAATGTTTTAGTGATAATCGTTATGGAGATATTGAAGGTTCAAGTTTGGAGGTTTTCTAAAAACTTTAAACCACTATATCTCTCTTCCTTTTGTGCCGATTTTAATGAATCCTTTATTAAATTGTAGAGAAATTTTAGCTCTATAACTGATATAAATAGAAATGTTTTAGTGTTAATCGTTATGGAGATATTGAAGGTTCAATTTTGGAGGTTTTCTAAAAACATTAAACCACTGTATCTCTCTTCCTGTTGTTCCGATTTTAATGAATCCTTTACCAAATTGTAGAGAAATTTTAGCTCTATAACTGATATAAGTAGAAATGTTTTAGTGTTAATCGTTATGGAGATATTGAAGGTTCAATTTTGGAGGTTTTCTAAAAACTTTAAACCACTATATCTCACTTCCTTTTGTGCCGATTTTAATGAATCCTTTACCAAATTGTAGAGAAATTTTCGCTCTATAACTGATGTAAATAGAAATGTTTTAGTGTTAATCGTTATGGAGATATTGAAGGTTCAATTTTGGAGGTTTTCTAAACACTTTAAACCACTATATTTCTCTTCCTGTTGTTCCGATTTTAATGAATCCTTTACCAAATTGTAGAGAAATTTTAGCTCTATAACTGATATAAATAGAAATGTTTTAGTGATAATCGTTATGGAGATATTGAAGGTTCAAGTTTGGAGGTTTTCTAAAAACTTTAAACCACTATATCTCTCTTCCTTTTGTGCCGATTTTAATGAATCCTTTATTAAATTGTAGAGAAATTTTAGCTCTATAACTGATATAAATAGAAATGTTTTAGTGTTAATTGTTATGGAGATATTGAAGGTTCAATTTTGGAGGTTTTCTAAAAACTTTAAACCACTATATCACTCTTCCTGTTGTTCCGATTTTAATGAATCCTTTACCAAATTGTAGAGAAATTTTAGCTCTATAACTGATATAAATAGAAATATTTTAGTGTTAATCGTTATGGAGATATTGAAGGTTCAATTTTGGAGGTTTTCTAATAACTTTAAACCACTATATCTCTCTTCCTGTTGTTCCGATTTTAATGAATCCTTTACCAAATTGTAGAGAAATTTTAGCTCTATAACTGATATAAATAGAAATGTTTTAGTGTTAATCGTTATGGAGATATTGAAGGTTCAATTTTGGAGGTTTTCTAAAAACTTTCAACCACTATATCTCTATTCCTGTTGTATCGATTTTAATGAATCCTTTACCAAATTGTAGAGAAATTTTAGCTCTATAACTGATGTAAATAGAAATGTTTTAGTGTTAATCGTTATGGAGATATTGAAGGTTGAATTTTGGAGGTTTTCTAAAAACTTTAAACCACTATATCTCACTTCCTTTTGTGCCGATTTTAATGAATCCTTTACCAAATTGTAGAGAAATTTTAGCTCTATAACTGATATAAATAGAAATGTTTTAGTGTTAATCGTTATGGAGATATTGAAGGTTCAATTTTGGAGGTTTTCTAAAAACCTTAAACCACTATATCTCTCTTCCTGTTGTTCCGATTTTAATGAATCCTTTACCAAATTGTAGAGAAATTTTAGCTCTATAACTAATATAAATAGAAATGTTTTAGTGTTAATCGTTATGGAGATATTGATGGTTCAATTTTGGAGGTTTTCTAAAAACTTTAAACCACTATATCTCTCTTCCTGTTGTTCCGATTTTAATGAATCCTTTACCAAATTGTAGAGAAATTTTAGCTCTTTAACTGATATAAATAGAAATGTTTTAGTGTTAATCGTTATGAAGATATTGAAGGTTCAATTTTTGAGGTTTTCTAAAAACTTTCAACCACTATATCTCTATTCCTGTTGTACCGATTTTAATGAATCCTTTACCAAATTGTAGAGAAATTTTAGCTCTATAACTGATGTAAATAGAAATGTTTAAGTGTTAATCGTTATGGAGATATTGAAGGTTCAATTTTGGAGGTTTTCTAAAAACTTTAAACCACTATATCTCACTTCCTTTTGTGCCGATTTTAATGAATCCTTTACAAATTGTAGAGAAATTTTAGCTCTATAACTGATATAAATAGAAATGTTTTAGTGTTAATCGTTATGGAGATATTGAAGGTTCAATTTTGGAGGTTTTCTAAAAACTTTAAACCACTATATCTCTCTTCCTGTTGTTCCGATTTTAATGAATCCTTTACCAAATTGTAGAGAAATTTTAGCTCTATAACTGATATAAATAGAAATGTTATAGTGTTAATCGTTATGGAGATATTGAAGGTTCAATTTTAGAGGTTTTCTAAAAACTTTAAACCACTATATCTCTCTTCCTGTTGTTCCGATTTTAATGAATCCTTTACCAAATTGTAGAGAAATTTTAGCTCTATAACTGATATAAATAGAAATGTTTTAGTGTTAATCGTTATGAAGATATTGAAGGTTCAATTTTGGAGGTTTTCTAAAAACTTTAAACCACTATATCTCACTTCCTTTTGTGCCGATTTTAATGAATCCTTTACCAAATTGTAGAGAAATTTTAGCTCTATAACTGATATAAATAGAAATGTTTTAGTGTTAATCGTTATGGAGATATTGAAGGTTCAATTTGGGAGGTTTTCTAAAAACTTTCAACCACTATATCTCTATTCCTGTTGTATCGATTTTAATGAATCCTTTACCAAATTGTAGAGAAATTTTAGCTCTATAACTGATGTAAATAGAAATGTTTTAGTGTTAATCGTTATGGAGATATTGAAGGTTGAATTTTGGAGGTTTTCTAAAAACTTTAAACCACTATATCTCACTTCCTTTTGTGCCGATTTTAATGAATCCTTTACCAAATTGTAGAGAAATTTTAGCTCTATAACTGATATAAATAGAAATGTTTTAGTGTTAATCGTTATGGAGATATTGAAGGTTCAATTTTGGAGGTTTTCTAAAAACTTTAAACCACTATATCTCTCTTCCTGTTGTTCCGATTTTAATGAATCCTTTACCAAATTGTAGAGAAATTTTAGCTCTATAACTGATATAAATAGAAATGTTTTAGTGTTAATCGTTATGGAGATATTGAAGGTTCAATTTTGGAGGTTTTCTAAAAACTTTAAACCACTGTATCTCTCTTCCTGTTGTTCCGATTTTAATGAATCCTTTACCAAATTGTAGAGAAATTTTAGCTCTATAACTGATATAAATAGAAATGTTTTAGTCTTAATCGTTATGGAGATATTAAAGGTTCAAGTTTGGAGGTTTTCTAAAAATTTTAAACCACTATATCTCTCTTCCCGTTGTTCCGATTTTAATGAATCCTTTACCAAATTGTAGAGAAATTTTAGCTCTATAACTGATATAAGTAGAAATGTTTTAGTGTTAATCGTTATGGAGATATTGAAGGTTCAATTTTGGAGGTTTTCTAAAAACTTTAAACCACTATATCTCACTTCCTTTTGTGCCGATTTTAATGAATCCTTTACCAAATTGTAGAGAAATTTTCGCTCTATAACTGATGTAAATAGAAATGTTTTAGTGTTAATCGTTATGGAGATATTGAAGGTTCAATTTTGGAGGTTTTCTAAAAACTTTAAACCACTATATTTCTCTTCCTGTTGTTCCGATTTTAATGAATCCTTTACCAAATTGTAGAGAAATTTTAGCTCTATAACTGATATAAATAGAAATGTTTTAGTGATAATCGTTATGGAGATATTGAAGGTTCAAGTTTGGAGGTTTTCTAAAAACTTTAAACCACTATATCTCTCTTCCTTTTGTGCCGATTTTAATGAATCCTTTATTAAATTGTAGAGAAATTTTAGCTCTATAACTGATATAAATAGAAATGTTTTAGTGTTAATTGTTATGGAGATATTGAAGGTTCAATTTTGGAGGTTTTCTAAAAACTTTAAACCACTATATCACTCTTCCTGTTGTTCCGATTTTAATGAATCCTTTACCAAATTGTAGAGAAATTTTAGCTCTATAACTGATATAAATAGAAATATTTTAGTGTTAATCGTTATGGAGATATTGAAGGTTCAATTTTGGAGGTTTTCTAATAACTTTAAACCACTATATCTCTCTTCCTGTTGTTCCGATTTTAATGAATCCTTTACCAAATTGTAGAGAAATTTTAGCTCTATAACTGATATAAATAGAAATGTTTTAGTGTTAATCGTTATGGAGATATTGAAGGTTCAATTTTGGAGGTTTTCTAAAAACTTTCAACCACTATATCTCTATTCCTGTTGTATCGATTTTAATGAATCCTTTACCAAATTGTAGAGAAATTTTAGCTCTATAACTGATGTAAATAGAAATGTTTTAGTGTTAATCGTTATGGAGATATTGAAGGTTGAATTTTGGAGGTTTTCTAAAAACTTTAAACCACTATATCTCACTTCCTTTTGTGCCGATTTTAATGAATCCTTTACCAAATTGTAGAGAAATTTTAGCTCTATAACTGATATAAATAGAAATGTTTTAGTGTTAATCGTTATGGAGATATTGAAGGTTCAATTTTGGAGGTTTTCTAAAAACCTTAAACCACTATATCTCTCTTCCTGTTGTTCCGATTTTAATGAATCCTTTACCAAATTGTAGAGAAATTTTAGCTCTATAACTGATATAAATAGAAATGTTTTAGTGTTAATCGTTATGGAGATATTGAAGGTTCAATTTTGGAGGTTTTCTAAAAACTTTAAACCACTATATCTCTCTTCCTGTTGTTCCGATTTTAATGAATCCTTTACCAAATTGTAGAGAAATTTTAGCTCTATAACTGATATAAATAGAAATGTTTTAGTGTTAATCGTTATGGAGATATTGATGGTTCAATTTTGGAGGTTTTCTAAAAACTTTAAACCACTATATCTCTCTTCCTGTTGTTCCGATTTTAATGAATCCTTTACCAAATTGTAGAGAAATTTTAGCTCTATAACTGATATAAATAGAAATGTTTTAGTGTTAATCGTTATGGAGATATTGAAGGTTCAATTTTGGAGGTTTTCTAAAAACTTTAAACCACTATATCTCTCTTCCTGTTGTTCCGATTTTAATGAATCCTTTACCAAATTGTAGAGAAATTTTAGCTCTATAACTGATATAAATAGAAATGTTTTAGTGTTAATCGTTATGGAGATATTGAAGGTTCAATTTTGGAGGTTTTCTAAAAACTTTAAACCACTGTATCTCTCTTCCTGTTGTTCCGATTTTAATGAATCCTTTACCAAATTGTAGAGAAATTTTAGCTCTATAACTGATATAAATAGAAATGTTTTAGTGTTAATCGTTATGGAGATATTGAAGGTTCAATTTGGGAGGTTTTCTAAAAACTTTCAACCACTATATCTCTATTCCTGTTGTATCGATTTTAATGAATCCTTTACCAAATTGTAGAGAAATTTTAGCTCTATAACTGATGTAAATAGAAATGTTTTAGTGTTAATCGTTATGGAGATATTGAAGGTTGAATTTTGGAGGTTTTCTAAAAACTTTAAACCACTATATCTCACTTCCTTTTGTGCCGATTTTAATGAATCCTTTACCAAATTGTAGAGAAATTTTAGCTCTATAACTGATATAAATAGAAATGTTTTAGTGTTAATCGTTATGGAGATATTGAAGGTTCAATTTTGGAGGTTTTCTAAAAACTTTAAACCACTATATCTCTCTTCCTGTTGTTCCGATTTTAATGAATCCTTTACCAAATTGTAGAGAAATTTTAGCTCTATAACTGATATAAATAGAAATGTTTTAGTGTTAATCGTTATGGAGATATTGAAGGTTCAATTTTGGAGGTTTTCTAAAAACTTTAAACCACTGTATCTCTCTTCCTGTTGTTCCGATTTTAATGAATCCTTTACCAAATTGTAGAGAAATTTTAGCTCTATAACTGATATAAATAGAAATGTTTTAGTCTTAATCGTTATGGAGATATTAAAGGTTCAAGTTTGGAGGTTTTCTAAAAATTTTAAACCACTATATCTCTCTTCCCGTTGTTCCGATTTTAATGAATCCTTTACCAAATTGTAGAGAAATTTTAGCTCTATAAATGATATAAGTAGAAATGTTTTAGTGTTAATCGTTATGGAGATATTGAAGGTTCAATTTTGGAGGTTTTCTAAAAACTTTAAACCACTATATCTCTCTTCCTGTTGTGCCGATTTTAATGAATCCTTTACCAAATTGTAGAGAAATTTTATCTCTATAACTGATATAAATAGAAATGTTTTAGTGTTAATCGTTATGGAGATATTGAAGGTTCAATTTTGGAGGTTTTCTAAAAACATTAAACCACTGTATCTCTCTTCCTGTTGTTCCGATTTTAATGAATCCTTTACCAAATTGTAGAGAAATTTTAGCTCTATAACTGATATAAGTAGAAATGTTTTAGTGTTAATCGTTATGGAGATATTGAAGGTTCAATTTTGGAGGTTTTCTAAAAACTTTAAACCACTATATCTCACTTCCTTTTGTGCCGATTTTAATGAATCCTTTACCAAATTGTAGAGAAATTTTCGCTCTATAACTGATGTAAATAGAAATGTTTTAGTGTTAATCGTTATGGAGATATTGAAGGTTCAATTTTGGAGGTTTTCTAAAAACTTTAAACCACTATATTTCTCTTCCTGTTGTTCCGATTTTAATGAATCCTTTACCAAATTGTAGAGAAATTTTAGCTCTATAACTGATATAAATAGAAATGTTTTAGTGATAATCGTTATGGAGATATTGAAGGTTCAAGTTTGGAGGTTTTCTAAAAACTTTAAACCACTATATCTCTCTTCCTTTTGTGCCGATTTTAATGAATCCTTTATTAAATTGTAGAGAAATTTTAGCTCTATAACTGATATAAATAGAAATGTTTTAGTGTTAATTGTTATGGAGATATTGAAGGTTCAATTTTGGAGGTTTTCTAAAAACTTTAAACCACTATATCACTCTTCCTGTTGTTCCGATTTTAATGAATCCTTTACCAAATTGTAGAGAAATTTTAGCTCTATAACTGATATAAATAGAAATATTTTAGTGTTAATCGTTATGGAGATATTGAAGGTTCAATTTTGGAGGTTTTCTAATAACTTTAAACCACTATATCTCTCTTCCTGTTGTTCCGATTTTAATGAATCCTTTACCAAATTGTAGAGAAATTTTAGCTCTATAACTGATATAAATAGAAATGTTTTAGTGTTAATCGTTATGGAGATATTGAAGGTTCAATTTTGGAGGTTTTCTAAAAACTTTCAACCACTATATCTCTATTCCTGTTGTATCGATTTTAATGAATCCTTTACCAAATTGTAGAGAAATTTTAGCTCTATAACTGATGTAAATAGAAATGTTTTAGTGTTAATCGTTATGGAGATATTGAAGGTTGAATTTTGGAGGTTTTCTAAAAACTTTAAACCACTATATCTCACTTCCTTTTGTGCCGATTTTAATGAATCCTTTACCAAATTGTAGAGAAATTTTAGCTCTATAACTGATATAAATAGAAATGTTTTAGTGTTAATCGTTATGGAGATATTGAAGGTTCAATTTTGGAGGTTTTCTAAAAACCTTAAACCACTATATCTCTCTTCCTGTTGTTCCGATTTTAATGAATCCTTTACCAAATTGTAGAGAAATTTTAGCTCTATAACTGATATAAATAGAAATGTTTTAGTGTTAATCGTTATGGAGATATTGAAGGTTCAATTTTGGAGGTTTTCTAAAAACTTTAAACCACTATATCTCTCTTCCTGTTGTTCCGATTTTAATGAATCCTTTACCAAATTGTAGAGAAATTTTAGCTCTATAACTGATATAAATAGAAATGTTTTAGTGTTAATCGTTATGGAGATATTGATGGTTCAATTTTGGAGGTTTTCTAAAAACTTTAAACCACTATATCTCTCTTCCTGTTGTTCCGATTTTAATGAATCCTTTACCAAATTGTAGAGAAATTTTAGCTCTATAACTGATATAAATAGAAATGTTTTAGTGTTAATCGTTATGGAGATATTGAAGGTTCAATTTTGGAGGTTTTCTAAAAACTTTAAACCACTATATCTCTCTTCCTGTTGTTCCGATTTTAATGAATCCTTTACCAAATTGTAGAGAAATTTTAGCTCTATAACTGATATAAATAGAAATGTTTTAGTGTTAATCGTTATGGAGATATTGAAGGTTCAATTTTGGAGGTTTTCTAAAAACTTTAAACCACTGTATCTCTCTTCCTGTTGTTCCGATTTTAATGAATCCTTTACCAAATTGTAGAGAAATTTTAGCTCTATAACTGATATAAATAGAAATGTTTTAGTCTTAATCGTTATGGAGATATTAAAGGTTCAAGTTTGGAGGTTTTCTAAAAATTTTAAACCACTATATCTCTCTTCCCGTTGTTCCGATTTTAATGAATCCTTTACCAAATTGTAGAGAAATTTTAGCTCTATAACTGATATAAGTAGAAATGTTTTAGTGTTAATCGTTATGGAGATATTGAAGGTTCAATTTTGGAGGTTTTCTAAAAACTTTAAACCACTATATCTCTCTTCCTGTTGTGCCGATTTTAATGAATCCTTTACCAAATTGTAGAGAAATTTTATCTCTATAACTGATATAAATAGAAATGTTTTAGTGTTAATCGTTATGGAGATATTGAAGGTTCAATTTTGGAGGTTTTCTAAAAACATTAAACCACTATATCACTCTTCCTGTTGTTCCGATTTTAATGAATCCTTTACCAAATTGTAGAGAAATTTTAGCTCTATAACTGATATAAATAGAAATATTTTAGTGTTAATCGTTATGGAGATATTGAAGGTTCAATTTTGGAGGTTTTCTAATAACTTTAAACCACTATATCTCTCTACCTGTTGTTCCGATTTTAATGAATCCTTTACCAAATTGTAGAGAAATTTTAGCTCTATAACTGATATAAATAGAAATGTTTTAGTGTTAATCGTTATGGAGATATTAAAGGTTCAATTTTGGAGGTTTTCTAAAAACTTTTAACCCCAATATCTCTCTTCCTGTTGTTCCGATTTTAATGAATCCTTTACCAAATTGTAGAGATATTTTAGCTCTATAACTGATGTAAATAGAAATGTTTTAGTGTTAATCGTTATGGAGATATTGAAGGTTCAATTTTGGAGGTTTTCTAAAAACTTTAAACCACTATATCTCACTTCCTTTTGTGCCGATTTTAATGAATCCTTTACCAAATTGTAGAGAAATTTTAGCTCTATAACTGATATAAATAGAAATGTTTTAGTGTTAATCGTTATGGAGATATTGAAGGTTCAAGTTTGGAGGTTTTCTAAAAACTTTAAACCACTATATCTCTCTTCCTTTTGTGCCGATTTTAATGAATCCTTTATTAAATTGTAGAGAAATTTTAGCTCTATAACTGATATAAATAGAAATGTTTTAGTGTTAATCGTTATGGAGATATTGAAGGTTCAATTTTGGAGGTTTTCTAAAAACTTTAAACCACTATATCTCTCTTCCTGTTGTTCCGATTTTAATGAATCCTTTACCAAATTGTAGAGAAATTTTAGCTCTATAACTGATATAAATAGAAATGTTTTAGTGTTTATCGTTATGGAGATATTAAAGGTTCAAATTTGGAGGTTTTCTAAAAACTTTAAACCACTATATCTCTCTTCCTGTTGTTCCGATTTTATTGAATCCTTTACCAAATTGTAGAGAAATTTTATCTCTATAACTGATATAAATAGAAATGTTTTAGTGTTATTCGTTATGGAGATATTGAAGGTTCAATTTTGGAGGTTTTCTAAAAACTTTAAACCACTATATCTCTCTTCCTGTTGTTCCGATTTTAATGAATCCTTTACCAAATTGTAGAGAAATTTTCGCTCTATAACTGATGTAAATAGAAATGTTTTAGTGTTAATCGTTATGGAGATATTGAAGGTTCAAGTTTGGAGGTTTTCTATAAACTTTAAACCACTATATCTCTCTTCCTGTTGTTCCGATTTTAATGAATCCTTTACCAAATTGTAGAGAAATTTTAGCTCTTTAACTGATATAAATAGAAATGTTTTAGTGTTAATCGTTATGGAGATATTGAAGGTTCAATTTTGGAGGTTTTCTAAAAACTTTAAACCACTATATCTCTCTTCCTGTTGTCCCGATTTTAATGAAACCTTTACCAAATTGTAGAGAAATTTTAGCTCTATAACTGATATAAATAGAAATGTTTTAGTGTTAATCGTTATGGAGATATTGAAGGTTCAATTTTGGAGGTTTTCTAAAAACTTTAAACCACTATATCTCTCTTCCTGTTGTTCCGATTTTAATGAATCTTTTACCAAATTGTAGAGAAATTTTAGCTCTATAACTGATATAAATAGAAATGTTTTAGTGTTAATCGTTATAGAGATATTGAAGGTTCAATTTTGGAGGTTTTCTAAAAACTTTTAACCCCAATATCTCTCTTCCTGTTGTTCCGATTTTAATGAATCCTTTACCAAATTGTAGAGATATTTTAGCTCTATAACTGATGTAAATAGAAATGTTTTAGTGTTAATCGTTATGGAGATATTGAAGGTTGAATTTTGGAGGTTTTCTAAAAACTTTAAACCACTATATCTCACTTCCTTTTGTGCCGATTTTAATGAATCCTTTACCAAATTGTAGAGAAATTTTAGCTCTATAACTGATATAAATAGAAATGTTTTAGTGTTAATCGTTATGAAGATATTGAAGGTTCAATTTTGGAGGTTTTCTAAAAACTTTAAACCACTATATCTCACTTCCTTTTGTGCCGATTTTAATGAATCCTTTACCAAATTGTAGAGAAATTTTAGCTCTATAACTGATATAAATAGAAATGTTTTAGTGTTAATCGTTATGGAGATATTGAAGGTTCAATTTGGGAGGTTTTCTAAAAACTTTCAACCACTATATCTCTATTCCTGTTGTATCGATTTTAATGAATCCTTTACCAAATTGTAGAGAAATTTTAGCTCTATAACTGATGTAAATAGAAATGTTTTAGTGTTAATCGTTATGGAGATATTGAAGGTTGAATTTTGGAGGTTTTCTAAAAACTTTAAACCACTATATCTCACTTCCTTTTGTGCCGATTTTAATGAATCCTTTACCAAATTGTAGAGAAATTTTAGCTCTATAACTGATATAAATAGAAATGTTTTAGTGTTAATCGTTATGGAGATATTGAAGGTTCAATTTTGGAGGTTTTCTAAAAACTTTAAACCACTATATCTCTCTTCCTGTTGTTCCGATTTTAATGAATCCTTTACCAAATTGTAGAGAAATTTTAGCTCTATAACTGATATAAATAGAAATGTTTTAGTGTTAATCGTTATGGAGATATTGAAGGTTCAATTTTGGAGGTTTTCTAAAAACTTTAAACCACTGTATCTCTCTTCCTGTTGTTCCGATTTTAATGAATCCTTTACCAAATTGTAGAGAAATTTTAGCTCTATAACTGATATAAATAGAAATGTTTTAGTCTTAATCGTTATGGAGATATTAAAGGTTCAAGTTTGGAGGTTTTCTAAAAATTTTAAACCACTATATCTCTCTTCCCGTTGTTCCGATTTTAATGAATCCTTTACCAAATTGTAGAGAAATTTTAGCTCTATAACTGATATAAGTAGAAATGTTTTAGTGTTAATCGTTATGGAGATATTGAAGGTTCAATTTTGGAGGTTTTCTAAAAACTTTAAACCACTATATCTCTCTTCCTGTTGTGCCGATTTTAATGAATCCTTTACCAAATTGTAGAGAAATTTTATCTCTATAACTGATATAAATAGAAATGTTTTAGTGTTAATCGTTATGGAGATATTGAAGGTTCAATTTTGGAGGTTTTCTAAAAACATTAAACCACTGTATCTCTCTTCCTGTTGTTCCGATTTTAATGAATCCTTTACCAAATTGTAGAGAAATTTTAGCTCTATAACTGATATAAGTAGAAATGTTTTAGTGTTAATCGTTATGGAGATATTGAAGGTTCAATTTTGGAGGTTTTCTAAAAACTTTAAACCACTATATCTCACTTCCTTTTGTGCCGATTTTAATGAATCCTTTACCAAATTGTAGAGAAATTTTCGCTCTATAACTGATGTAAATAGAAATGTTTTAGTGTTAATCGTTATGGAGATATTGAAGGTTCAATTTTGGAGGTTTTCTAAAAACTTTAAACCACTATATTTCTCTTCCTGTTGTTCCGATTTTAATGAATCCTTTACCAAATTGTAGAGAAATTTTAGCTCTATAACTGATATAAATAGAAATGTTTTAGTGATAATCGTTATGGAGATATTGAAGGTTCAAGTTTGGAGGTTTTCTAAAAACTTTAAACCACTATATCTCTCTTCCTTTTGTGCCGATTTTAATGAATCCTTTATTAAATTGTAGAGAAATTTTAGCTCTATAACTGATATAAATAGAAATGTTTTAGTGTTAATTGTTATGGAGATATTGAAGGTTCAATTTTGGAGGTTTTCTAAAAACTTTAAACCACTATATCACTCTTCCTGTTGTTCCGATTTTAATGAATCCTTTACCAAATTGTAGAGAAATTTTAGCTCTATAACTGATATAAATAGAAATATTTTAGTGTTAATCGTTATGGAGATATTGAAGGTTCAATTTTGGAGGTTTTCTAATAACTTTAAACCACTATATCTCTCTTCCTGTTGTTCCGATTTTAATGAATCCTTTACCAAATTGTAGAGAAATTTTAGCTCTATAACTGATATAAATAGAAATGTTTTAGTGTTAATCGTAATGGAGATATTAAAGGTTCAATTTTGGAGGTTTTCTAAAAACTTTTAACCCCAATATCTCTCTTCCTGTTGTTCCGATTTTAATGAATCCTTTACCAAATTGTAGAGATATTTTAGCTCTATAACTGATGTAAATAGAAATGTTTTAGTGTTAATCGTTATGGAGATATTGAAGGTTCAATTTTGGAGGTTTTCTAAAAACTTTAAACCACTATATCTCACTTCCTTTTGTGCCGATTTTAATGAATCCTTTACCAAATTGTAGAGAAATTTTAGCTCTATAACTGATATAAATAGAAATGTTTTAGTGTTAATCGTTATGGAGATATTGAAGGTTCAAGTTTGGAGGTTTTCTAAAAACTTTAAACCACTATATCTCTCTTCCTTTTGTGCCGATTTTAATGAATCCTTTATTAAATTGTAGAGAAATTTTAGCTCTATAACTGATATAAATAGAAATGTTTTAGTGTTAATCGTTATGGAGATATTGAAGGTTCAATTTTGGAGGTTTTCTAAAAACTTTAAACCACTATATCTCTCTTCCTGTTGTTCCGATTTTAATGAATCCTTTACCAAATTGTAGAGAAATTTTAGCTCTATAACTGATATAAATATAAATGTTTTAGTGTTTATCGTTATGGAGATATTAAAGGTTCAAATTTGGAGGTTTTCTAAAAACTTTAAACCACTATATCTCTCTTCCTGTTGTTCCGATTTTATTGAATCCTTTACCAAATTGTAGAGAAATTTTATCTCTATAACTGATATAAATAGAAATGTTTTAGTGTTATTCGTTATGGAGATATTGAAGGTTCAATTTTGGAGGTTTTCTAAAAACTTTAAACCACTATATCTCTCTTCCTGTTGTTCCGATTTTAATGAATCCTTTACCAAATTGTAGAGAAATTTTCGCTCTATAACTGATGTAAATAGAAATGTTTTAGTGTTAATCGTTATGGAGATATTGAAGGTTCAAGTTTGGAGGTTTTCTATAAACTTTAAACCACTATATCTCTCTTCCTTTTGTGCCGATTTTAATGAATCCTTTATTAAATTGTAGAGAAATTTTAGCTCTATAACTGATATAAATAGAAATGTTTTAGTGTTTATCGTTATGGAGATATTGAAGGTTCAATTTTGGAGGTTAACTAAAAACTTTAAACCACTATATCTCTCTTCCTGTTGTTCCGATTTTAATGAATCCTTTACCAAATTGTAGAGAAATTTTAGCTCTATAACTGATATAAATAGAAATGTTTTAGTGTTTATCGTTATGGAGATATTAAAGGTTCAAATTTGGAGGTTTTCTAAAAACTTTAAACCACTATATCTCTCTTCCTGTTGTTCCGATTTTATTGAATCCTTTACCAAATTGTAGAGAAATTTTATCTCTATAACTGATATAAATAGAAATGTTTTAGTGTTATTCGTTATGGAGATATTGAAGGTTCAATTTTGGAGGTTTTCTAAAAACTTTAAACCACTATATCTCTCTTCCTGTTGTTCCGATTTTAATGAATCCTTTACCAAATTGTAGAGAAATTTTCGCTCTATAACTGATGTAAATAGAAATGTTTTAGTGTTAATCGTTATGGAGATATTGAAGGTTCAATTTTGGAGGTTTTCTAAAAACTTTAAACCACTATATCTCTCTTCCTGTTGTTCCGATTTTAATGAAACCTTTACCAAATTGTAGAGAAATTTTAGCTCTATAACTGATATAAATAGAAATGTTTTAGTGTTAATCGTTATGGAGATATTGAAGGTTCAATTTTGGAGGTTTTCTAAAAACTTTAAACCACTATATCTCTCTTCCTGTTGTTCCGATTTTAATGAATCTTTTACCAAATTGTAGAGAAATTTTAGCTCTATAACTGATATAAATAGAAATGTTTTAGTGTTAATCGTTATAGAGATATTGAAGGTTCAATTTTGGAGGTTTTCTAAAAACTTTTAACCCCAATATCTCTCTTCCTGTTGTTCCGATTTTAATGAATCCTTTACCAAATTGTAGAGATATTTTAGCTCTATAACTGATGTAAATAGAAATGTTTTAGTGTTAATCGTTATCGAGATATTGAAGGTTGAATTTTGGAGGTTTTCTAAAAACTTTAAACCACTATATCTCACTTCCTTTTGTGCCGATTTTAATGAATCCTTTACCAAATTGTAGAGAAATTTTAGCTCTATAACTGATATAAATAGAAATGTTTTAGTGTTAATCGTTATGGAGATATTGAAGGTTCAATTTTGGAGGTTTTCTAAAAACTTTAAACCACTATATCTCTCTTCCTGTTGTTCCGATTTTAATGAATCCTTTACCAAATTGTAGAGAAATTTTAGCTCTATAACTGATATAAATAGAAATCTTTTAGTGTTTATCGTTATGGAGATATTAAAGGTTCAAATTTGGAGGTTTTCTAAAAACTTTAAACCACTATATCTCTCTTCCTGTTGTTCCGATTTTATTGAATCCTTTACCAAATTGTAGAGAAATTTTATCTCTATAACTGATATAAATAGAAATGTTTTAGTGTTAATCGTTATGGAGATATTGAAGGTTCAATTTTGGAGGTTTTCTAAAAACTTTAAACCACTATATCTCTCTTCCTTTTGTGCCGATTTTAATGAATCCTTTACCAAATTGTAGAGAAATTTTAGCTCTATAACTGATATAAATAGAAATGTTTTAGTGTTAATCGTTATGGAGATATTGAAGGTTCAATTTTGGAGGTTTTCTAAAAACTTTAAACCACTATATCTCTCTTCCTGTTGTTCCGATTTTAATGAATCCTTTACCAAATTGTAGAGAAATTTTAGTTCTATAACTGATATAAATAGAAATGTTTTAGTGTTTATCGTTATGGAGATATTAAAGGTTCAAATTTGGAGGTTTTCTAAAAACTTTAAACCACTATATCTCTCTTCCTGTTGTTCCGATTTTAATGAATCCTTTACCAAATTGTAGAGAAATTTTAGCTCTATAACTGATATAAATAGAAATGTTTTAGTGTTTATCGTTACGGAGATATTAAAGGTTCAAATTTGGAGGTTTTCTAAAAACTTTGAACCACTATATCTCTCTTCCTGTTGTTCCGATTTTAATGAATCCTTTACCAAATTGTAGAGAAATTTTATCTCTATAACTGATATAAATAGAAATGTTTTAGTGTTAATCGTTATGGAGATATTGAAGGTTCAAATTTGGAGGTTTTCTAAAAACTTTAAACCACTATATCTCTCTTCCTGTTGTTCCGATTTTATTGAATCCTTTACCAAATTGTAGAGAAATTTTATCTCTATAACTGATATAAATAGAAATGTTTTAGTGTTAATCGTTATAGAGATATTGAAGGTTCAATTTTGGAGGTTTTCTAAAAACTTTAAACCACTATATCTCTCTTCCTTTTGTGCCGATTTTAATGAATCCTTTACCAAATTGTAGAGAAATTTTAGCTCTATAACTGATATAAATAGAAATGTTTTAGTGTTAATCGTTATGGAGATATTGAAGGTTCAATTTTGGAGGTTTTCTAAAAACTTTAAACCACCATATCTCTCTTCCTGTTGTTCCGATTTTAATGAATCCTTTACCAAATTGTAGAGAAATTTTAATTCTATAACTGATATAAATAGAAATGTTTTAGTGTTTATCGTTATGGAGATATTAAAGGTTCAAATTTGGAGGTTTTCTAAAAACTTTAAACCACTATATCTCTCTTCCTGTTGTTCCGATTTTAATGAATCCTTTACCAAATTGTAGAGAAATTTTAGCTCTATAACTGATATAAATAGAAATGTTTTAGTGTTTATCGTTACGGAGATATTAAAGGTTCAAATTTGGAGGTTTTCTAAAAACTTTGAACCACTATATCTCTCTTCCTGTTGTTCCGATTTTAATGAATCCTTTACCAAATTGTAGAGAAATTTTATCTCTATAACTGATATAAATAGAAATGTTTTAGTGTTAATCGTTATGGAGATATTGAAGGTTCAATTTTGGAGGTTTTCTAAAAACTTTAAACCACTATATCTCTCTTCCTTTTGTTCCGATTTTAATGAATCCTTTACCAAATTGTAGAGAAATTTTAGCTCTATAACTGATATAAATAGAAATGTTTTAGTGTTTATCGTTATGGAGATATTAAAGGTTCAATTTTGGAGGTTTTCTAAAAACTTTAAACCACTATATCTCTCTTCCTGTTGTTCCGATTTTATTGAATCCTTTACCAAATTGTAGAGAAATTTTATCTCTATAACTGATATAAATAGAAATGTTTTAGTGTTAATCGTTATGGAGATATTGAAGGTTCAATTTTGGAGGTTTTCTAAAAACTTTAAACCACTATATCTCTCTTCCTTTTGTGCCGATTTTAATGAATCCTTTACCAAATTGTAGAGAAATTTTAGCTCTATAACTGATATAAATAGAAATGTTTTAGTGTTAATCGTTATGGAGATATTGAAGGTTCAATTTTGGAGGTTTTTTAAAAACTTTAAACCACTATATCTCTCTTCCTGTTGTTCCGATTTTAATGAATCCTTTACCAAATTGTAGAGAAATTTTAGTTCTATAACTGATATAAATAGAAATGTTTTAGTGTTTATCGTTATGGAGATATTAAAGGTTCAAATTTGGAGGTTTTCTAAAAACTTTAAACCACTATATCTCTCTTCCTGTTGTTCTGATTTTAATGAATCCTTTACCAAATTGTAGAGAAATTTTAGCTCTATAACTGATATAAATAGAAATGTTTTAGTGTTTATCGTTACGGAGATATTAAAGGTTCAAATTTGGAGGTTTTCTAAAAACTTTGAACCACTATATCTCTCTTCCTGTTGTTCCGATTTTAATGAATCCTTTACCAAATTGTAGAGAAATTTTATCTCTATAACTGATATAAATAGAAATGTTTTAGTGTTAATCGTTATGGAGATATTGAAGGTTCAAATTTGGAGGTTTTCTAAAAACTTTAAACCACTATATCTCTCTTCCTGTTGTTCCGATTTTATTGAATCCTTTACCAAATTGTAGAGAAATTTTATCTCTATAACTGATATAAATAGAAATGTTTTAGTGTTAATCGTTATGGAGATATTGAAGGTTCAATTTTGGAGGTTTTCTAAAAACTTTAAACCACTATATCTCTCTTCCTTTTGTGCCGATTTTAATGAATCCTTTACCAAATTGTAGAGAAATTTTAGCTCTATAACTGATATAAATAGAAATGTTTTAGTGTTAATCGTTATGGAGATATTGAAGGTTCAATTTTGGAGGTTTTGTAAAAAATTTAAACCACCATATCTCTCTTCCTGTTGTTCCGATTTTAATGAATCCTTTACCAAATTGTAGAGAAATTTTAGTTCTATAACTGATATAAATAGAAATGTTTTAGTGTTTATCGTTATGGAGATATTAAAGGTTCAAATTTGGAGGTTTTCTAAAAACTTTAAACCACTATATCTCTCTTCCTGTTGTTCCGATTTTAATGAATCCTTTACCAAATTGTAGAGAAATTTTAGCTCTATAACTGATATAAATAGAAATGTTTTAGTGTTTATCGTTACGGAGATATTTAAGGTTCAAATTTGGAGGTTTTCTAAAAACTTTGAACCACTATATCTCTCTTCCTGTTGTTCCGATTTTAATGAATCCTTTACCAAATTGTAGAGAAATTTTATCTCTATAACTGATATAAATAGAAATGTTTTAGTGTTAATCGTTATGGAGATATTGAAGGTTCAATTTTGGAGGTTTTCTAAAAACTTTAAACCACTATATCTCTCTTCCTTTTGTGCCGATTTTAATGAATCCTTTACCAAATTGTAGAGAAATTTTAGCTCTATAACTGATATAAATAGAAATGTTTTAGTGTTAATCGTTATGGAGATATTGAAGGTTCAATTTTGGAGGTTTTCTAAAAACTTTAAACCACTATATCTCTCTTCCTGTTGTTCCGATTTTAATGAATCCTTTACCAAATTGTAGAGAAATTTTAGCTCTATAACTGATATAAATAGAAATGTTTTAGTGTTTATCGTTATGGAGATATTAAAGGTTCAATTTTGGAGGTTTTCTAAAAACTTTAAACCACTATATCTCTCTTCCTGTTGTTCCGATTTTAATGAATCCTTTACCAAATTGTAGAGAAATTTTAGCTCTATAACTGATATAAATAGAAATGTTTTAGTGTTAATCGTTATGGAGATATTGAAGGTTTAATTTTGGAGGTTTTCTAAAAACTTTAAACCACTATATCTCTCTTCCTGTTGTTCCGATTTTATTGAATCCTTTACCAAATTGTAGAGAAATTTTATCTCTATAACTGATATAAATAGAAATGTTTTAGTGTTAATCGTTATGGAGATATTGAAGGTTCATATTTGGAGGTTTTCTAAAAACTTTAAACCACTATATCTCTCTTCCTGTTGTTCCGATTTTAATGAATTCTTTACCAAATTGTAGAGAAAAGTTTGCTCTATTGCTGAGGTATAAATGGTCTGTGGTGTTTAATAAATTCATTACAAATTTAATGAAAAGTTAATACTGTAAAATTACTTGAATGATATCTATGAAGTAAGAATGAAATGTTAGATACATGCTGATTGTGTACCTTTTAGCGTTTAATTATCCCTTGTACTTAACCTTCTAAAGTGTTTTTTTATCTGTGTAAAGACTCGTAAGTAAAATTCTTATATATTGCTTTAAACTTTTTTGTTGAGGGCAGAGGTCAATAAAGGTTATAAAACTTAAATAACTACTTTGAAAATTATGGTAACAATTTTCAAGAAAATGTCGCGATTAATATCTCATGTCATGCTCCATTTATTTTTATTATTTCCCTGTAAGAATAAGGGATAATTAAAGGTGTAATATAATAAATAAAATTCTTAAACTAGGTTAAAGGAATTATTTGTGGGTTTCAATGAGAATTAAATTTTATATCTTCACAAATAATCCTACCTTGTCGCCTGTCTGGTGTTCTGACTTATGTAATATGCATGTTAGGTTTAGAATTTGTAATAGAAATTGGACATATATGTCTGTATGATTGTTACCATATTCATGCAGTAGGCGTGATAGTTAAATGCACAGCGATAGGCTGACAAGCGTTCATTCTAGTGTACAGAAATCATGCACTGTGAAGCGCAGGCATAGAGGACGAAAGTTATGCTGCAAAGTTTTATTAAGAGGCTGTATCCCCCTTCCGCCGCCTCCGCCAGCAAGTTGAACTTGTTCTCTGGATACGCAATGCACCCCCGTATGCCTTCTGCATCTATCCATTACCCTCCTGTGCAACAAACCTGTGGACACTCCGGGGGTACCAGGAATACTCGGTTAGTATTCCTGGAAATCGTTGTCTCTATTCCTAGTATTCTGTTAACTTCATTTTCAGTTTTCTACGCTTGTGTTTCCCTCACTGGACCTTCATTTTAATCTCTGGAATTCATTTTTTTTGCATGGAAATTTCTGTTGTAAATAAAATTTCCCCGAATAAATTTCCCTTTTAAATAAATAAAATAATATTTCTCTCCTACGTTCCACGATTTGTAGCATTCACGGAAGTTCTAATGCCTCCTAACTGCTCGTATGTGAATAAAGGAGATGATCGAGCAATATTCTAACCACTATTTACAGCTGTAGGGAGTGGGGGAAGAATTGAACTGTTGATGGTTAGTAAAAGCAGATATAATTTCCGGGTCGACTAAGGACTAAAGGAGCGGTTGCTCTTTTTCCATACTTCCTGCAAATATATAAAAGGATCAGCTGATATATCTTAGGACATAACTTTTGAATCGATTAACGACTAACTGTATTTCACTTATTACTTATATTCATCGCACGATACTTCTAGCCACGTTTTCGCATTTTTTCTTTTTTGCTGTCTTAACTAATCGATCTTTAGGTAATTATTGTTTCTTACATCCCAATAAAGGTCGATTGTCTTTAAAAAAAAAAAAACTGTTAAGGTAACCTGTACTTTGCAGGTTCTGTCAGGAAGAGGAGGAGGAAACGGCACTGCAAGTGTTGTGTTAGTGCGAGGGGCTTGTCTGGGGCTAAGGATGTTACTTCTCGGGGGAGGAAAAACCAAGGTCTGTGAGAGCTTTACCCAGGGAGTCGCTCTCCAGTATTAGGAGTCTGATCAAAAGGACGGATCTGGAGGGTGAGCTTTAGAGTGAGGGGAGCCACAATATATCCAAAGGGGTCGCAGTGGCGTAGGCCTTGAGGCCGCCCTAGTTTAATCTATCTGTACTAAGTGCTTATGGTTGCAGCAATCTATGTAGTAAATGCCTGCCATTTCACCATTGTTCCAAAGAGTGCTAATTAAAAGTTCAGCAACGTTCAGCAGAAATTCCATGCCCAGTTTAACCAGTTCGATTGCAGGAAACAGATAAATGGGGATTATGCCATTTTTTTTTTTTTTTTTTAAAGTTAGTGGTTTTCATTTTCTTTCTTGTTCCTGTGCTTGGTGCAGGTCTGGTTTCCGCATTTCCTTGTAGCTGGACTTTATCCCCTTCCAGTGCCTTGATGTTTCTTAAGAAGATAAGATTAGTCAAGATCTTATTTAACCCAGAAGACCAGCCTTCTTCTTCATCTACCTTGAATCATCACTTCATTAACAGCTTTCAGGTAGAAAGTTACTAGGCTTTTTAGCATTCAGAGTATAATCTGAATAATATAATATAAAGAGGGAAGGGATTAGCTAAGCGGTTAGAGTACTGGACTCCCACGCGGAGGTCCCGGGTTCGAATCCAGCTGCTGACCCTTAGATTTTCTCTTCCTAGGAGCTTCATACAGCTCACTGTCCGGTGATGGACAGTGTTGTCTGTAACGAGAGAACACTGTCTGGAGGCCGGCAGTGCACTGAAGAAAGCTCCGGGCGCTAATAACCTTAGATGTTGACGCGCCTTAAATCATTAAAAAATAAAAATAAATTGCTATACTTTTGCCAACGATCTATTATTTCTAAGTCATTCTTTGATTCAGTTCATTCACTTCTAGTCAGACTCCGCCTCCCCCCAAATTAAAGAATTAGGTACTTCTTTCGTGTCAATGAATGCAGATAATTAACTCAGAGATCATTTAATTGCTTCCGCCATTTTTGTTCTTTAGAAAAAAAATCTCCGCTTTTTGAAACTGATCTTTATATTCTAAGGTATCAGAAAATTGCTTCTTCTTTCGTTTCAATTCTTAGGTTTAAAAAAAGAAAAAGTAGAGTGGATGAATAAAATGGAACACTATATTATAAAGAAGTAAAATTCTTGTCCAATTCTTAAAAGTATAAGATTCTTTGTGTGATGATAATCTTCATATAATAACTCTTGAGTTTCTTTATTTAATCTAAAGGTTTGCTTTGATCACACTCAAAGAAGTAATTCTTTTCGGGATATTCAAGGACTTTCATCTAACCTGTAATTATTAAAAATGATTTGAATTGCTAATTAGTGAATGTAACAATAACTTATCTGATTGGTCCTTTGTTATTTCTTTTGTTGTAAGGAGTAAGAAATCACGACTATACTTCTTTAAAACACGAAAAGAAGTGATTCGATTTATAATCCTGTGAAGTTCAAATAAATAAGGGAGCGGCTATTGACTGCTCCCTTAATTGTCAGTGTTTATTTAGACTGGATGAACCAGTAAGTAAAATGTCCATAGGCCTACTGTGTGTAGTACATCTGAAGGGGACTTCAATGACGTGTTGGCCAACTTCATATTTTCCACTGTTCACTTGAGTGACATCACTTAATTTTAACATTACTTTTTTTCCAATAAAAATGTTATTACTCAGAAAGTTTTAGTCCGAATTCGATTCTGATGACACGGTTAGAAAGACGGATAAATTTTCTAAAAATTGACACCATTTTGAAGCATAAGTCATTCTTCAAACAGCCTCAATCTTCCTCCTGGATACTGGGAAAAATAAAAGTAATCGAAAATTTTTGAAGAAAAAACTCATTAGGCCCGTATGTGATCATTACCAGACCTAGGTGCTGGCACTTTTCTGTAAAAGTTTCCTGGTTTAATGGGCTTTCAAACGGTATATCATTTTCCAGGATTCCTTTTATCTTCGTACGAGAAATTACGATTGTTTTGCAAGAAAACTGTTGTCGAGTAGTGTCAGTTTATCAAGTTAATTCATTGAAAACTCTTTTTAGTTAGACCAGTACTCAATTTTAAAGTAGATTGTCTTAAAATAAGGAAGTCAAAGATTACAAATTGCACTTTAAAACTTGAGAAGTTTGTTTGAGTAGGAGATGCTGAGGAGCTAGATTGTCTCTCCTGTGGGTACGTTAAACTCGCAAGATTTGCGCTGATTAACTTTAGCTCCTCTATATTTACTATGTTAGTGTCAAAAAGTGTTTTAAAGTTTTGTTGAGTGTTGTTAGGCTGGGCTACCCGCAGGGACGCCTAAATCCCTGAAGAAGTGGCTAGTCCACTTCCTCCCTACGGGGGAATCAGTTAAGAGGCATCCAAATTTTAGTATGCTGTATGGGTGACATTGTCAAAAAGAATTTAGTTAGCCATTTCCACTCTGTTACAAGTGATACCTTCTGTTAATCACATATAGCTTAATATTGATTAACCTAGCTATGATTTAATGTAGATCAGTTGTCTAAGATAATGAAACTAAAATGAGTTAATTTGCCCCGAGCGTTTCTTTAAATACTCTTACAATCCCAGAGCAAATATTGCACTTCCCTCTGGTTGCCATCTGCTGTTCTAGAGAGGCTGCCACTTAGAAAACAACGAAGCAGGGATTAGAACTGAAAGTTCATCTGAGCTAAGACTGCAGACGTAACTGTTCAGCTGAAACTAGTGCTGCACGAGACCGAGACGAGGCGAGACTTTATGCAGTCTCGATCTCGGTCTCGGTCTCGGTCGCTCAAGTCTCGGTCTCGGTCTCGGTTTTTTTGAATTTTTGTTTAAGTATTAAAAGCGGTTTGCTATTAATAATCTTTTCAAAAAATGTTATTATTTTCTAATAATTATTTTAATTTATATATTGGTAATGAAAATGTGTGTAAAAGAAGACAACTACTTACACTTCAATGCATCATATGTTACATTACTGTTATATATCTTTATATAATTTCAAAAAGATGTTAAAAACGCGCCAAATGAAAGACCCAAATAACATATCTGCCTCCTATAACAAGTCGATTCGTGAAATAAAAAATACACCTCCCAACAAACTTCCCACTCCATTAGTTATGGCTGTTGGTGAAGATAAAGAATCTGGTGATTCACCTTTTGACGACGACGAAGACTGCATCAATATTTTTGCACCATTTGCTCAAAAATCAGCAAATATCACCGAAGCATGGAAGACAGAATTAATTAATTATACCAAATTAGACCAAGCACCAGTAGACGTCGACATTTTAGAATGGTGGAAAACACTTGAGAATTCCTTCAAAAATTTGTCTAGAATGGCGAAAGATATTTTTAGTATCTGTGCAACTTCAGTGCCATCGGAAAGATTATTTTCGCAAGCTGCGTTGATAATGACTAATAAAAGATCTTCTCTAACTTCCGACTCAGTAAAAGCTCTTTTATGTATCAATGCTTGGGCAAAGTGTAACTTAAAAACGAAAATTTGTGGCAATATTTTTTAGGTGCATAGATGGTCTTTTTTTTCAAATTCACTAATTCTAAAATTCTAAAATATAATTCAAATAATATCTAAGTTCAAAGTATTAGATTATTAATAGTGAAATTTATGAAATTGAATGAATGAATGATATGAATAGTGAAATTTAGTGAATTTATGTAAAAATTAGGTAATTCGAAGGGGGCCGCCACGGTAGCGAGACCTGCGAAGCTAATGGTATTGAGCACTGGGTTCGATTTCCGGTCTTAGGCCTTGGATTTTATTTAATGGTTAATATGAGAAATTTACAGTAAAGTATGTTTGCTAGTCGCCTCCGTCCGCGACACCTAATTGGTAGTTGGACGTAAAGCCCCGCCTGAAAAAATAGTCGATTACTTTACTTTGGTTACTTTACTTATGTAATTCGAAGTCAAATAGATGTAGTAATATTGAACATAAATAATAAAATCGTATCTTTTAATAATTAATTCAATACCCGTAATGATTATTTATTAATAAAGAACACAATTTTATAATTTTGTAGCTAAAAATTAATATTTGAAAAACCGAGACGAGACCGAGATTTCTCGACGAGATATATATCATGTCTCGATCTCGGTCTCGGTCTCGGTTGCTCAAGTCTCGTCTCGGTCTCGTTTCTCGTGCAGCACTAGCTGAAACTAAAATGGACTTACCGATTGACTCTATAAATTTTGACGATAGTTTAGTAATTAATAGTTTTTAGTTTTTGGTTTAGTTTGGTTACTAAACTAAAGTAACCAACTTGATGTGCTTGATTTCCCGTTAAACTTATTTTTAATTTTAAATTACATAATGACTGTACAGGACATTTCAATCAAAACTACTGCCGACAAATAGTTGTCGCTCCTTTCTACGGTGACTAACCTCACTCTTCACAACGACCTCAACATTCCCTTTATAGACCAACTCGCCAAGACGAAATATCGAAAAGTTCCATACTGCTCTCTCCACTTGCTCCAATCCTCTTGTACAGTCTTTCGCCTCCTCTGACAATCCTACTAACAATCCTCTTCGCCAACTGAATCGCCAGTACTACACTGCTCTCTCCACTTGCTCCAATCCTCTTGTACAGTCTTTCGCCTCCTCTGACAATCCTCCTAACAATCCTCGTCGCAAACTGGATCGCCAGTGGCTCCGCGACTTCCTTGAGGTCTTGAAGACCTAAAGATCATTATATCCAGTAGAGAATGCCACTACTGGGTAGTTTCTCTCCTCCTGCTCTTCACGTACCAATTAATCTTGTCTTCCTGATTTACTTATTGTATATATGTATATACAGTTGGTTGATAACTTAATAAATTATTAAAAAATAGAAATAATTAAATTATTGTCAACCAATATCACAGCTGATCATACTTCAACCTAACCTAACCAATTCTTGCCAATAAATGCATAGTGCTAATAAATACAGTACAGACTATTATACTAAATGGTCTACTGTTCATTCATGCTTCTAATATTACCATTGGATAGAATATTCTAAATTCCTAATCATAACTTTAAATATCAATGAATCGATAGTAAATTAATATTTGAGCAATCAGAGCTATATGTTCCCTGGGTATTACCTCTTTTTTTGTTTACATCTTGGACATGTTAATTGTTGCAAAATTTTAAAAATCTTAACAGCATCAAAATTACAGTTTATGGTTGAAAGCTGATATTAAACTATAAAAAAAAAAGTTTAGAACACTAAAATTAAATGTTCTTACTTAATATTAATTGCATAATAAAGATCTATTTATTAATAAAAAATGCAAATAGCACTAAAAGTAAACTTTTAAAAGGCCATTAAAATGGAGCTTAAAAAAAAAACCGAAAGTGCAAAGGAAAGAATAAAGAAAAGAGGAGAAGAATTTTCTTTAGTGAGGAAAAACCATTGTGGAAACACAAGTTTTATTACTTGTTTGGGAAAACTTCTATTATCGTGTTAACCAAAAAAAAGAAGAAATAATAATAAAATTTTTATAAAAGTACACTTTGGCTACAACTTGATTAAACTTCAAGCATCTCTGGCCGTACCCCCCACTCTTTTTTACCACGTCATTTCCAACCTCCCCCAAAATACCACCAACCAACCCAATCAAAGTTTTCTAATTTTAATAGTTGAATTTCCTCCCCCCCCTTGCTTTTCTGATTGGATTGTTTCACATGACTGGGCGGGGATTTTTGGGTGTGCTGCAGTCATAGTGATAGTGTGGGAGAGTTGGGGGGGGGGGGAGAAAAACCCCTCTGGAATGGAAAACATACAACTTTTACTGCAATTGTTTCAACAATTCTGGCAATTTTCCTTTGGTGGACAGAGTTTTCCATATATGAAGGGTTAAATATTGGTAAAGAAAAAAGAAAAACACACAGCCTCCATGATCTCAGTTGGACTGCAATCTGGAGAAATTGTTTGCAGCGAATTCATGTCAACGATTTTCCTAAGAGATGAAAATTAAAAATAGCCATATCTTTTTTTTTTTTTTTTTTTTGGCAGTTGGTTCTTTAAACCAGAGATCTGCCAAAACATAAGAGATTTGGCGAGATTGCCGACCTTTACTAAAAGGCATAACGTGCCTTCCTTACTGGAGCTAGGTCAGGTTGCTGCTGAAGGCAGCAGCAACCACCCAACCGCTCTAATCTTAATATTTGAGGTCTCAGAAACTGGGGAAGGCTTGCGGTGTTGGTGTACGTCCCATCTTCTTTAAGTAATAGCCGTCCAGGTGTTTTAAAGTGAGGCACATTCCTTGGATGTGATGGCTGCTTAGTTAGTCAGGAGAAAAAGCCCCCTACTGTAAGGAGTGGGGGGGGGGGGGGAGAACAGACAGACAAATGATGGTAAATAGAACTTAAGACTAACTATTTTGGGAAACTCAAGAAACTACTTACTAACGAACAACACTAAACTGGTTTTTCACACCCAAATAACAAATACCAAGCTCCTAAATGAATGATGAACTGGCTGAAATGAATGATGGTAATTTTGGGGAAATTTTAGGAAAAGCGAGAGGATAGTGTAAAAGTTTTCAATTGTGGAATTTCTAGCGAGAATTCTGCTGGAAAATTTCCCTTTTTCCCTTCCAAAATACCTCGCAACTCCAGTCCATCATATCCCCCACCACAGTTAGTCCACGGATGGAAAGGTAGGGGTCAAACTATACCCCCATAAGCTAGTGCGGGAAGCTGGATAATTCGTCATTCTTTTCATCATTATGTACATTCTGCTGTTACTTTTCTAGCTTTGAAAAATTGGTAAAAAGAGGCCGAAACTTTTAAAAAAAATTGTAATTGAAATGATTTAATTATACAGGGAGTTCATTTTAAGACGGCTCAAATGCATTTCATGCTTAAACGGTTAATCTGAGCAAAAAATGATAGAGGAAAAAATTTGTTGCCCGTCACCTCTAGTTTCAGAATATGTGACTTGATTTTAGATAGCTGCCTGCCTACGCGACAGAAGCGCGTCCAAAAGTAAAGATTTGCAGTTAACCCCCATTTTCATATACACAGTTTTAAAGAGTATAAAGTGTTATGAAAGAAACCGGAAACCGCAATTCGATATCTTTAAAATTAAAGGTGCTAGGCCATTTCAAAATCTGGTATTTATTAATCATATTTCAATTTTTTTAACTTGTTATCAAAGAGAAAGAAGAGCACACTCAAGGTCATTTTTATGTATTTTTTCATCCCCTTTCTACTGGAAATATTGCCAAGCCAGTAAAGCTAGTATTTTTCTTAATATCAAGAAATAAGTCGTTTTCCGAGTGATTTTTCTATGAAAAATCAAATGTTAAGAGCTTTAGATGTTCACAAGCGTACACAAAATGGCTAAAAATTAATTTTACATCTGTTACAAACAAGAAGGTTTAATAATTATTTGGTAATTTTGAGAGAGTTGCGTTTAATTACCAAAAAAAAAATTGGAAACCTCCTGCCCCATATTTAAGTGATCAATATCTTTCATGTGAAGGATCAAACTTATTCCTTAATTTATCAAATAATGTACTTTACTCAACTTGTGCAGCATTTACTGTGCCTTGAAAGGTGCCTCCTCTGGCTCGCAAGCTAGGTTAGCCAGGAGGTTATCAATTGCTCTCTGTATCTGAGGAGGCATATTCTGAAACTAGAGGTGACAGGCAACAAATTTTTCCTCTACCATTTTTTTTCGCTCAGATTAACCGTTTAAGCATGAAATGCATTTGAGCCGTCTTAAAATGAACACCCTGTATTTATTGAACAGAGACTAGTTGAACCAATAGTTTTACACCATTTTACCTAGGTCTATTAAAATAAAATAAAACAATTGTGAATAAAAAAGTATTTAGAAACGTTTTAATAAATAATAAATAAATGTCCCACTAGAATTTATTATTTAATGTATAATATTATAGAATAATATATAACCACTCAATATATTTATATACAGGGTGACCAGAGTTATATGCTCCACCCACTTTTTTTTTAAACTGCGGGAAATTTCGAAAAAATAAAAAACACGTATTTATTCATTTTTAGCCTAGTTTATTTTTAGTGATTGACCCATTTTTTTAAACCCCTGTATCTCGAGATACAGCATCCAACTTTTGTTTTTCAAATGGAACGTTATACTTTTTTTTTGCATATTTTTGTAGTATTTGAGCTCCTAAAATAAACAAAAAAAAATTTTTGAAATCGGTTAGGTTTTTCAAAAGTTATGGTAATTTAAAATATGAAAAAAAAAAATCACTATTGTCAAAATTACTTATTTTTTTTTAAAGAATCTGTTCAAACTGGGCACAATCAACGGTTAGGCAAGCCAAAACGCTGGACTCCCACGCTTTGCTTGTAGCAGCACTTATGGTGGCGAAGTCAAGATCTAGAAAGGCTAGAGTTATTCAACGTTCACGTTGTTTATTCAACAAACGTTTGGTGTGGAGTTATAGGAAATCAACTAATCGGCCCATACTTCTACAGAGAGAACTTAACTAGTGAAAGGTATCCAACTTTTTTTTAAGAGACATTTTGCCAATTCTGCTTGAAGATGTTCCGCTACAACGTCGGCTAGATATGTATTTTCAACAAGATGGTTGCCCGGCACATAATGCGAGAGTTGTTCGAGGTTACCTGGACAGAAATTTCCATGAAAAGTGCTTAGGGACTCATTGTCCCATCCAATGGCCACCTCGATCTCTGGACTTAACCCTAATGGACTATTTTTTGTGGGGATATCTAAAAAATAATGTGTACTGTAATCTTAATCCCGTGGCTTTAGTCGATGGTCTGAAACATCGAATAACTCTAGCCTGTCTAGATCTTGACTTCGCCACCTTAAGTGCTGCTACAAGCAAAGTGTAGGAGTCCAGAGTTTTGTCTTGCCTATCCGTTGGTTGTGCCCAGTTTGAACAGATTCTTTAAAAAAAACAAACGTAATTTTGACAGTAAAGTGAAATTTGTTTTTCATATTTTAAATTACCATAACTTTTGAAAAACCTAACCGATTTCAAAAAAATTTTTTTTGTTGTTTTTCGGAGCTCAAATACTATAAAAATATGCAACAAAAAATATAACGTTCCATTTGAAAAACAAAAATTGGATGCTGTATCTCGAGATACGGGGGTTTAAAAAAATGGGTCAATCACTAAAAATAAACTAGACTAAAAATGATTAAATACGTGTTTTTTATTTTTTCGAAATTTCCCGCCGTTAAAAAAAAAAGTGGGTGGAGCATATAACTTTGGTCACCCTGTATATATATATACATATACATATATACATTTTACAGAAGATATAATTACCAAGTACCCTGATAAATGCTCGTATTTTAGCTCTGTCGTAACATGATATTAAAATACAGTGGCTTAACTGTGGCCATTTCGAAATTTCAAGCTTGACAGATCCATTGTTGGATATTTAATTAAAATAATTTATTAAAGATATATTTCAATTATTATTTAGCCACATTTATTGTGTATCCAAATTGTATACTGAAAAAGTTGTTTAAATTTGTTCCTTTTTTTGATCAGTTTTCCCAAGAAAATTAATTTTTGAACAGTTTTCTGGTAAAGTTTGGGGTTAAGCTCTAGATTTGTAACAAATTGGTTATTACAAAAAGTTCCATTAGCTAGCTTACCGAACAAGCAACACCGATTGGTTAGCTAGCCACGGGATCACAGGGCATTTATAATTATATAACTTTTTCTCCTCATTTATTGCGCAATAAAAAGCATAAACAAAACTATGTTAAGAACAGTAGCGTGGTTATTTGTCTGGGTAGGCTTTAGCCGTAGAATCTTTCCAGGTGCTTACCCAATGGATTCCTCCTCTCTTTAATTTTTAGGCCGAGTATTTTACATATCCAGATTAAGTGTAAAACTGCCTCTACCTGCTTGTATTCTTAAGCCGGGACTACACGAGACACCGCAGGAATCACTTTTTAATGACGCTATGGTTTGGATGTGTTTTCTGTTTGGAGGGAATGACCTACCACTTATCTTTTGGAGGCAAAACGACAACTTCCCTCTTTAGATTAGGCCTTAATTCCATATTAGGCAATACAGGTATCTAGTAACTCCTAGGAAATTGCATATTAAAAAGTAAAGGCAAAGATGTAGTTAGCCTTAATGAATTAAAGATGAGTAAGTTAACAAAAACTTTACTAAAGTCACCTCATGCTTTGCAAGTTAAAAGAACAAGTCTTGGGGGAAGTATATGTTGAAGAAGTATGGAAGTATGGAGGATGTAGGCTGAACTTTACCAAAGTGAAGTTCCTAAGATAAGTAACTAATTTCAATATGTGAATATCGTAAGTATAAAGTAGATAGGATGTAACAACTGTTGTAAGGATGATAAAACTTTTTTTTTGCTAAGAAGATGTTGACAAGGATGATGTTCAACATGTAGGATACTTGAACATTGAAGCCTCTCTTTCGAAAGAAGCGAAAAAAAAAAAAGACGAAGAAAATTATGTGAAAGATTGTGGAAGCACAGGGACTTACCACCACCCAAACCTTCACTGTGTCACCTAATAAAGGGGCAAAAAGGAGTTAAGCCCTTTTCGGAGGGAGGGGGTCCCCGGCTGTGACGTCAAGACCTCTGTGCGCCATGGATTATCCTTTTTTATGGAGGCTTGGAAAGCCTCGTTGGAATAAAGATAAAAAAAAGGTAAAGAAATGTGAAAAGGTTTTATGAGGAATAAAAATGAATGTAAGTTGAGGAGCGAGGAGAACAAGTTGTAAAGGAAGGTCGCCCTTCAACCCTACGAGGCACCCTTCAATTTTTTTTTTCCTAGCGAGGTATAACCTCATAAACCTTATCCCAGAAAGAGTAAATCTTATACCGGCTGTTGTAGGGAAGCTGAGCTGTCGGGTCGCCATATATATTATACCATCGAAAATAGAAATGTTAAAAAGATTTAGAATAAGAAGATTTAGGCATAATTAGGACCAAAAAGATATAAAACTATGTTATGAACAGTAGCGTGGTTATTTGTCTGGGAAGGCTTTAGCCGTAGAATCTTTCCAGTACTTACCCAATGGATTCATTCCATAGAAATCTTAAAAAAGTTTAGAATAAGAAGAATATTTAGTTATAATTAAGCCCAAAAAGATATAAAACTATGTTATGAACAGTAGCGTGGTTATTTGTCTGGGAAGGCTTTAGCCGTAGAATCTTTCCAGTACTTACCCAATGGATTCATTCCATAGAAATCTTAAAAAAGTTTAGAATAAGAAGAATATTTAGTTATAATTAAGCCCAAAAAGATATAAAACTATGTTATGAACAGTAGCGTGGTTATTTGTCTGGATAGGTTTTACCGTAGAATCTTTCCAGGTGCTTACCCAATGGATTCCTCCTCTCTTTCATTTTTAGGCCGTGAATTTTACACATCCAGATTAAGTGTAAAGGTAGGTCTACACGGGGACACCAAAAAGTTGCTAGACCATTTCTCTTTGCTAGAACTGTGTCTCAGTTCTGCCCAGACGTGAGAGTTCAAAAGAGCTAGACTTTGTTGCAGAGAGTGCTCTAGATGAGACGCCTTGTGCCAAGTTGCGAGAGTAGTGTCAGATCTGTCTACATGGGCATTGTCTCCTGTACTGCTCTAGTGCAATTTAGTTGATCGCCTCTTTAATATGGACACAGACCTCGTGTCAATTTGCTCGTGCGGCTATTGCTATAACTGGTGGTGGGGATGCAATTCGGACTAGGAGACTGCTCTAGGAACCGTCGTCCACATTGCGACACCTGCTCTAGCTACTCGTAAGTGTCTCCGTGTAGACCTACCTTTATAAATTAATAAGGATTTTTTGTAATAACCAATTAAATACTTTGTTATTAAAGTTATGGATTTTACAGTGGTATGATTCATTGACACAATTTTGGCTATTTGGCAAACATAAGTTTGGATTATTCCAGTAAATTTATACTTCAAACAAAGGAAAATTAAATCAAAATTAGTGTGCACATGGAATAAACAAACACAATAAATTAAACAATATCCATTGTTTGATTGTCATTAAATGTTAACAAACAATTCTGGATGGCGGGGGCGGCGTGGCGGGGGGTCAGTTCATTATTATGTGTTGTACATGTTGGTTATATTACTTAGGCCGCAAAATGGCGGTAGTGTATTGGAAATGGAATTTAGGATTACCGATATTATTGTAATGCTCGGGATATAATATGGCTAAATGATTATCTGAACGGCCCTGATCAGAGAGAGATATTCTGTTACAAAATTTAACCGAAATAAATGAACTGCTGATGCGGAAACCGGAAATGTAAATGGAAATAATTTAAATTTCATTTTGTATTGTTGTTTACAAATGGTTAATTTTAATAAATAAATATGATTTAATAAATCATGCTCTAATTTATACAGTAAATATTTCTGCAACACTCCAATAGTTTGCAATGTTCCTTTTTGCGGTTACCCTTGTTCACTATGGATTTCAACTCAATGTTTTAAGATAAATGGCTTCGAGAATGAAGGGTAAAACGGATGCAATTAAGTGTAAGTACGTTACACGTCCCTCCAGGCCGCAAAACTGATATAAACCAGACGCGTGTTCACAATGGTCGACCAGAATCTGTTACCTTGGTTTATCTCTATACAGAACTCATACCTGAATCTCTAATACTAGACAGAAAAGAGTGAATACCAACCAACGCAGTATAACTTTAAGAGTTTTAATAGTCGCTCAATAGGGAAGGGATTAGCTATGAGGTTAGCATGCTGGACTCCCACGCGGAGGTCCCGGGTTCGAATCCAGCAGCTGGCCCTTAGATTTTCTCTTCCTAGGAGCTTCTTACAGCTCACTGTCCGGTGATGGACAGTGTTGTCTGTAACGAGAGAACACTGTCCGGAGGCCGGCAGTGCACTGGAAAAAGCTCCGGGCGCTAATGACCTCAGCTGTTGATGCGCCAAAAAAAAAAAAAAAAAAAATAGTCGCTCAATATTTTCTGTAACGAATAGAAGACAACTTGTATCCTATTGCCTGTTAGTCTAAGCTAGATTTATAGACCTAGAGTGAGGCGCCACGATAGGCTAGACCCGCAAAGCAAACGTGTATTGCGTTACTAGTCTTTATTCCCAATGGTTAATATGAGAAATTTATAGTAAAGTATGTTTGCTAGTCGCCTAATTGGTAGTCTTTATTAAAGTTTTGACTAGTGCGGGTAAGCTGGATTTAGGCAGGACCCTTTTCCTAAAATGGTAAAAGTGACTGGAACGTTTAGAAATCAAAAACTGAAATGATTCAGCGTACAATTATTGAACTCAGATCAGTTCAAACGGAGAGTTTATTACTTTAAAACTATTTTTTTTTTTTTTTTTTTACCCTCGTCAAATATAAGGGAACAAAATTAAATTTAAAAACATTTTGAATATTTAATTTCAAATTAATTTTTTGTAAATGTAATATGAACTCAGAAATATAAATGTTTATATATAGTGTAAATCTTTTATAATGGAATATAATTTTACAGTTTCCGAGAAAGAGAAAGAGATTCCGAGAGTATAATAATGCGGCATTCGCTAATCGTAGATTTAATGAGACGCAGATGACTCTTGGTGGTTCGTTCGTGAGCGAGTGTACATATGTATGTACTACAAACTACATCAGGGTGGTCTGATTTATTAATTAGTGTGCATCCAGCTTTCGGAGTGTTATTTTGTTTATACATTTCAAGTTATATAACCACACAATGTATAATAACAATTGTATGTCATATAAAGTTTCCTAACAAACGTTATAGTTTTGACGTGTGGCAGATATTAAAGTATAAAGTGAGTGGCTTTAACTATATGGGGGTGGTTGACAAAACTTTGTACTAAAATTCTCTAGTTTGACAATCATAATTAGATATTTCATTAGGATTAATTTATAAAAGATATCTTTCGGAGTATTTTACTACGTCATTAATTTTAGTCTGCTTTTGATAATATTTTCGCTTTAATATCGGTGACTATGACTAGAATACGATTGCAAGCAACTTTGTGAATACACAAATTGTTTTGTGGATGCAATGATAAGTGACTGTAATGCAAAGATCATGTGCTCTCAAACTGGTACGCCATTTTACGTCATTTTATAGCAGAATATACGATTTTACGTGATTACTGAAACAGCTGGCTATGTTCTACGCAGAAATTCCTTATGTTTAGAGAGGTAGAAGTAATCTTGGAATAACAAGAACTTAGAGGAGATCTACTTGCAAAGAGGCTGGCCAAAAGAGTTGTGGAATTTTTGAAGGCGGTATATCCGGAAATTAACAAATGTCAAAATTTAAGTATAACTTCCGGTATGCACGTATAGGCAGGAAATGCGTTGAGAGAGAACCATGTGGACATTGTACGGTTGTGATTTCTAAGTTTTTAGGACTGATTTTGTTTATTGTTAGGAAGATTTTACCTCAAAAGATTCAATCAAAGCAGCTCTTGTCAGATCGAGTGTACAGCATTGACAGCAAATGTGAAATTGGAAGCGAACATACCGGCCATTTGAACGGGCAAGAGGCTTGGAAACGGTCTGATCAAATTAGTTTTTAGGTGTAGATTTGGTGTTCAGTGTAAGCTTTTTGTGTGGAGCAAAATTGGTTTCTTAGCAATTTTGGGATGCTGTTAGAAGCCACCAAAATAATCACATTATTCTAATGGTTAAAAGATAAAAAAAAAAAAAAAACTGTGATCACGCAGAATCCGTTTGTTGGCCAGAATCTTCTTCTTGCGTATTTGTATACAACAATCTAATCTCAGATTGTGTCTGGAGAAGATTTTGAAATGGCAATGTTCGCCTACAACCATCTTGCTTGGCCTTTCACTTTGAATCTTATTTAATCAAGCAATCAAGTTTTCCTACTAATAAAATGAGGCCCATAAAACGCAGTTAGAGCTTTTCCCCACAGTGGTGGTTAAGGGAAAACAGAATTAGGGAATAACGGCCTATTTAGTTAGTGTGCGCGTATGCACGATGTAGACTGTGGGTGCGTGTGTATGCAAGGACAGTAGGGACATTTGCCCGCCTCCCCCTTGAGGCGGCAGCTCAACGAGACTCACCATTCCCTCTTGCTCTTCAAAAAGATCGTTTTTCCTCCCCTTAGCTTAAGAACTTGAAGGTTACTTGTGCTTCGTAGTCAGGTTGTGGTGTAAAATGTATTAATTCGACTAGATAGAGTATTAGACGTTCTCTTAAGCGACCTTAGACGAGATAAGCTTAACTTCACTTTGATAAAAACCTTATACCCAGTACAAAAACTTTACACGGGCTAAGCCCCTCTCATAAGTCCTCTAGGCATTCTTAAAGCATTATTCTTGAAGTCCCCCTACCGTCTAACCTAATTAGCCTCCACTAAATGGTTATTTCCTCTTGGGAAACCTCTTGCGATTTTTCTATTTTGAGTTTTTTCCACGTAATTACACGTTCTGGGAAAGCCCCTTGAATGGTGGAAAGTTCAAAATACGATACTTTTTTTTTTTTTGGCTTGCTGACGCCTCCGGCGTTACAAGGAGGTAGATTAATTAGTAGAGATTTCGAGTCCAATTCTGTTTTCGTGTCGCTATGAAGGTGCATGAGTAGTCTGATTCAAGTAGTCAGCAAGTGCGAGAAGGTAACGTTAAGTAAAGTCGAAATCTCTACACCAAACTGATAAATCAACCTCTTATGATGGTTGGAAAGTCCGAAACCGTTCAAGGATACAATAAACATGCATGTTACGACATGCAAAAAGAACGATACATAATTTAATTATTTTTTTTTTTTTAATACAAATTCTAAGTAATAATAAAATTTAATTACGTCATTCCGTCCAGCAATTGTCGTGTGAGTTTTTCTCATTAGATTATAAGAAATGAGAAAATTATGATAAAAATATTTTATTACCGTAACAGATGTTGTTAAAACGTTATTCGCTGTCGTTGGGCGGGAATCGCCAACAAAATTTGGTGTCAGCTGGATGTATGCTACCATTTTTTTTTTGTCTTTTATGATGTTATTAAAAGTGAAGCGTGATATTAATAAAATGATGGAAAAAAATAAAATAAACTGAATAACATTAGGGCAGCCAGCCTCTTTCGTTTAGGGTGTAGCACCCTATCGTAAAAACACTATCTGTCCCTTTAGTTTTTAGGCTGCAACGCTCTCTCCGTACAGGGCAGGACGCGAAATTATATAGCCAAAGGGTTTTTTTTTTGTCGGAGGGGAGAAAAAAAACAGCTAGAATATGAGCTACGGAGGTTGTACTACTTGTATTTACGACCTCCATCCCCTCCTCCTTATATCCAGGGATCTTTGTACAGTTTCCTTTTATCTTCAGAGCCAAACTTGCAGAGTCTTCACTTTTATATCGTGGAAGTGTTGAATTGACGAGCGTCACAAGGTGCGTGGGAGGGAGGAGGCCTTTCCCCCATGTAACCCCCAATAGTGATGGGGGTTAAATAAAAATATCTCCCCTCAAGGGAGGAGGGGAGAATGTTTCAGATTAACTCCACAGATCTGCGCTCGCTATCTCGGCTAGTTTGTTAGTAACAGTATTTGTCGACAAGAATGCGCCTGTATGCACTTGATTTACAAAACACATACTAGATATAATGGGAGAGAGAGAACCATTTTCTCAGCGGCTTGTTCGTGGAAATTGGGCTTTTCTATTTTTCCTACCTTTTCCTATGTATCATTCCAAAAAAGTCTTCAATTTGTAATAGATTATCCACTTGGTAAAATAACAAGATTTGGCAATCCATTTGGTCATCAAGCAAAGCATGACTAAAAAAAGCTATAAAGGAATCTCATCTACGGCACCCATTTTATTATTATTTTGCAGGAGCAGTTGGGAGCAAAGTTTTTGGGCCATTATTGGGCATGGAGCGCATTATTAGTGCAGCCGAATCAATATTTCATTTTATTATTTTTCTCTTCTTTTTGCCACCAATTCCTTTTTATCAATATTTTATTATTTTTTTTAATACCTTTTACCATATCTATTAAAGGGATGATAGAAGACTATTTCACGCATGGTACCCCAAGCGCAAAATTGAAAACAGGTTGTTATAAATATGGGAATTCTTGCCCAGGTATTTGGAGAGAGACGATACATGGTATCTTTCTGGCATACTTGCCGCTCCCAAAGTAGGGTAAAACCTTTTTTTTCCCCTGTTGAAATGGAAATACATCTTATACCCAGTGTTTTTACTTTCCCTTGAATGGTAAGTCAAGAAAAATTCTCTTTCTCTTTTTATAAAACTGTTAAGAGGTGAAAGAAAATCTTGACTAAACAAAAAACACTTCTTTTAAATGGATAACAAATTTAAGATGGACTTCCGAAATCTTTATTTCAATCAAGCTTCATTTCATATCAGCCACTGATAAAGGCAAACATCTGTGCCAAAACGTCCCGAATAATTTTTCCTGACAATTTTCCGGTATATTAAAATGTTAAAAGTCAACAACTGGAATATTGGTCCCGTGTGTGTTTCACACCAGATTCCTTACTTCCTTTTGCAAGGTAATGAAAGTATCGATTGTCTGAGATTTTCGATATCGAGTTATTTGTTTTTTTATTTATATTGTATCATTTAATATAATTCAGATAGTTTGAGTTTTAAGGCGCCACGATAGCCGAGCGGTTATAGGCTAGACCCGCAAAGCTAAAATGTATTGCGACACTAGTCTATATTTCTAATAGTTAATATGAGAAATTTGTAGTAAAGTATGTAAGGTGGTTATAGGCTAGACCCGCAAAGCTGAGATCTATTACGGTACTAGTCTATATTCCTAATGGTTAACATGAGAAATTTATAATAAAGTATGTTAGGTGGTTATAGGCTAGACCCGCAAAGCTAAGATGTATTGCGGTACTAGTCTATATTCCCAATGGTTAATATGAGAGAATATAATAGTAAAGTATGTTTGCTAGTCGACATACTAGGTGTCCACGACACCTAATTGGTAGTTGGACGTCAAGCCTGCCTGAAAAAATAGGCAATTACTTTACTTAGTTTGAGTTTTAATTGAGAAAGTGTTCTATAATATATTATATCTGATTAAAAAAAAAAAAAAAAAAAAATAGTTATAACAGTGTTTTCACGCTGTTAACATAATACAGTTTTACTCCAAAAGTTGGGAGTGTGTAAAGTTTCATTTTATCTCCTACTTTTATCTTGAGTTTAAATGATAGATTATTTATTAAATAAATAAATAATTTAGTGTAGAGCAAAGTTGAAGTGTTCTTATGGAGCTTTTAATCCTGTTTTAGTTACTTTCTTTAGCTCTTAGGAGAGGAGAAAAGTGAACTCTCCTTCGGCGAAAGTGATAAAGTATTTCCTGAGCAAAGGCGCTCCGACTGTCTGGAAGATGATGAAGCACTTCACTTAGTATATATACACACAGACTTCGTAAAGTTTTTTTTTTTTTTTTTTTTTTTTTTTTTTTGAAGTAAGATGAGGAAAACGGAGCAATGAAGTTAAAACTGTAAAAATGTAACAGACCCTGGGCGGCGCGGCTTTCCAAGTAGATTTCCCTTAATATTAAAGGTAAATGAAGTTTGTTTTCAAAAAGATGGGTGATGGTGGGAGGGGGCGCGCGGTTTGGAATTAGGCAGAGGCCATGTGCGGATCTGGTCCCCTCACCAGCTAGAAATGTTAATATATTTCAATTTTCTGCAGAGTACTCCACAGCACCCTTTGCCACCTCTTTCATATCTTTCTACTCTTTCACAGCCTCCGTCTTCGCATAGCCGGGCTGTCTCTCTCACCTTGTTACCCTTATTTAAACATTTGCACATCTATCTTCCAACCCACTTGTCCTTTAATTTGGTTTCTTCGTCTTCAGTTTTCAAGAGGGAGAGAGATAAAGATGGTTTGTCTTGTTTCCATATTTATATAATAAAGAAGATTATATAATATTTAATATAAACGTGAAGAACTATAAGCTTTATTAAGTTATATACCTTAGCACTCAGCTAGAGTATAAAGTAAACCAAGTTTTACCAGGCTCGTCAAGATTAAAATGATGTCACAATTTTCTTCACACTTTAAAATGAATTTCCTTAAATATATTTCAATTTTCACCAAAGCCTTTTATATCGAATGAAATTAAGATTAGTTCCATTTTTTGCTGGGACGCTGGAGTTTAACGAAAATTTATACAAAGAATATTTATTAATTGTCCTTCTAACTTATTGTACGAACTTCTTAGTGAAAAGTTTGTTCAAGATGTTGTTGCAAAATTAACAGAGTGTCAGTAAATTTATTAGATAAATAAATGAACGACTTTGTTTACTTCAACAAAGGTGCAACTAAAATAAAAAAAAAATATGCAAAGATGATCTCTCAAGACCAAAAGATCTCCTTATCATCTCCCGATAAGGAGCGCCCCAAAACTAACTAGAGGCGGGGAATTCTTTGTGAAGTAAATATTAAGTTGATATCTTTGGAAATGATCTATTGACTTAAGTGGAAGAAGAGAACACGGCCCCCGTGTTCTCTGGTCTTGAAGTAAAGTTATTCCTGGACATGTAGCACTGGGAGAAGTAACATCAGCATATGCTAATACCAACTCGGGGAACAAGAGAGTGGCTAGCTCATCGGTTCGGTGAAGTCTTTTCAGTGGTTTCTGAACTTACTGGAGTCTGAGAGTAAAAACTTAGGGAGCAGATATGGCACAATAACGTAGTACACTTGTATCGTGCTTATCAGCAAGTTTTCTTTTAAGGTCTGCATCCTTAATCATCTTTATTAGTGAACGAGGAATATTGCTAGCCTGCCAGGAATTACATGATCTGTGTACTTTTTTTCTATCTCTTTTTTAAGAAAGGGTTGTTGGAATTTCTGTAAAGATGCATTTAGCAATGATGCACTTTGTATAATAATATTTGGTAACATTTTCCAGAAGTTTTCTTGTATAAAATCCTAAATATTTTTCTTTTTCCCAAATGACACAAAGGCTTTTCCGATTCCCGGGACACAGAACAATCGCAGAGTTCTAAAAAAAAAAAAAAAAACTCATAACCGGGTGTTTCCGTGAGATTAATGATAATGATTATGGTGCTAGAAGGAGATGAAGCTTGCATTTGTGACGATATACCCGTGTGGTTACAGTTTTCCGAGCGAATGGTTGAGCTATTACCAAGTCGAGGTGCGCGAAGGCGCCTACATCTACAGATGAGAAAGACGCGAGATTTTTTAGAGAGGGTTAGTCTCTAGTGTCCTTAGTGCGTAAGCCCCACCACCTCGTCAAGGTTGGACACAAGGTGAGGTCAAGAGCGGGAAGGACCCCAGGGGTCGTAAAAGAGGGCGAAAAAAACAAGTACACCGGACTAACCCCAAAGCAGATATGCAAAAGTACTATTGAAGATGAATAGAAGAGTAGTGCAAAGGATGCAGAACGGCGGTTGTTGTTTCTTCTTCTTGCCAATGAACGAGATGCACTATATGGTAAGCGTGGAAAGAACAGCAATGAAGACACAGCAAAGTTTATAGCACTGCAACGCTACAGAAGTTTGGCGGTAACCAGAAGCGCGGGAAAAAGCGGGATGGCGGGAAAGTTAAAAAAGGCCGCCAAGATAAGGCTGTGGTACGACTGAACACCTCTATTGTTGCTACATCTAGTAGCAATCAAAAGTTATAAGTGTTCATCAACTTAATTTTTAGGCTGGTGTGTGTGTGTCTGCTTCAAAGTTGAAGGACTTCATTTGATGGTCTTGTGAAGGCAATGAGAAGGCGGGCGAACGCTCTGAGGAAATCCGGAATTAACCATTAACGGAAGTCTTTAACGACGTGAACATGAACGGGACGATATTAATCTTCCATGACTTAGGTTCGTAATTTGAGACTTAATGGGTTAATATCTCCAATACAGAGACGATCAAAGATGTTTACTAGGATATCCTAGTCGTTTAAGATGGATGTGATAAACAGTTGAAAACGGCTCCAGCAATGTTGCTTAAAGATTGTACAACGTTACCAGCAAAGATTAAGTAAAAAAAAAGTTCAGTAATCGCCTATTTTTTCAGGAAGGCTTTACGTCCAACTACCTAATTTGGTGTCGTGGACGGAGGCAACTAGCAAACATACTTTACTGTAAATTTCATTTATTAACCATAAAATAAAATTCAAGGCCTAAGGCCGGGAATCGAATCCACTAACCAACAATACATCTTAGCATTGCGGGTATAGCCTACAATCGCCTAACACACTTTACTGTAAATTTCTCATATTAAGCATTAAATAAAATCCAAGAAGTAACCAGGTGAATCGAACCCACTAAACCAACAATACATCTTAGCATTGCGGGTCTAGCCTATAACCACCTAACATACTATACTGTAAATTTCTCATATTAACCATTGGGAATATAGACTAGTACCGCAACACATCTTAGCTTTGTGGGTCTAGCCTATAACTACCTAACATACTTTACTATAAAGTTCTCATATTAACCATTAAATAAAATCCAAGGCCTAAGACCGGGAATCGAACTCACTAACCAACAATACATCTTAGCATTGCGGGTCTAGTAAAGATTATAGTTTTTAAAAAATGTTGTATAATAATTGAATCCTGAAAATTTGGAACAAAGAAAGTAGTGCTAGGATCTAAAAGTACCAGATTTTTCTTTTAAGACTTCATATTCATGGAAATGAATTTCCAAAAATTTTCTATCAGGCTTGAAATGTAAATTATTTTTTAGGTTAAGAAAGGACCCGTATCCATCCCAGCCAGGAAATTAGATTGCACCCTACACGAAAAGCTTTTTATGCTTACGTTATAGCTGTTCAGTCTCACTTACAAGGTGATAGATCGGATTCTGGTGGCAACCCGTAACTCCCACTACTCAGATTTATCACCTACAGCATTCATTATTCACTCTGGAATTAGTTTACCTTCTTTTGTTTCACTAGTGGTTAGGTTTATCCTGATATTTTCTCGCGTTTCCGGATATTTCCGGATCTAAAGTTAAAACACAGCTCTGTGTTTGTTTACGGAGAATTACCCAATAAAGAAGTTAAAGTGAGCTCAATCGAAGTATCATTTTGATTGTATTGATTGCGAAATAATTAAAAGTGAAATAGTGTTGGAACAAAATAGTAAATTCCTGAATTTTTTATTCATCAAAATGGGAAAACGAGTTATCCTGTCTGGAAGTTGTAATGATGGTCCTAAATTATTGCTCCTAAAAAAAAAGTACGTATGTTAAGACTTTAATGCGTAATTCCATGAAAACCGCTTTTTCGGACTCCAAAAAGTATTTTTCCGGTAAAAAAAATTCCAATATTAAATAGCCAAACAAAATTAATTTAAAACAGAAAAGAATCTAACTATTGGAGCCTCCGGTTCCCCCCCCCCAAAAAAAAAGGTTTAGATCTCCGAAAAGGAAGAATCACAGGCTTACCAACTGCTTCTATTAAATTACTAATAATATCAATCTATTATACTTCGTATTATTTTATGGAAATGTATTTTTATCCTTCTGATGCGTGCCTCTGAATGGACCACTCCAGATAAACCTTTCACTTAGAAGTAAGAGTCTTAATCAAACAGAACAGGGAACATCTAAAATAGTCCGTTGTGAGGGGAGCTACTTCTCTTATTATCTATCCAGACAGGATTTATCTCGTGATTCTTTTTTCTTTATATTTATAATACTTCACTCGTTTTTTGTTATTATTTATTTTCTTCGAACATTCAAAAGGGAGGAGCAGATGGAATTAATTCAAGTCCAGAGGAAATCTTGAAGATAATAAATTTGGTTGAATAGGGTTGGATGGAATATATAACTATTGGGTCATATCTGCAATCCCCATTTTTCTTAAGAATACTACATTTGAATGTGGCATTGCCTTAACTAAGCAGAATGGCCACTGTAGGAAGTCTCAAGAAGCCTACATGCATCGCATGGGCCTGGCAGATGATAGCCTCTGTAGGCTCTGTCAGGAGGAAGAGGAGGAAACGGCACTGTACGTATTGTGTCAGTGCGAAGGGCTTGTCTGGGCTAAGGATGTTATTTCTCGGGGGAGGAGAAAACCAAGGCCTGAGAGCTTTACCCAGGGAGACGCTCTCCAGAATTAAGAGACTGAATTTAAAGGACGGGTCTGGGAGAGTGAGCTCTAGATTGTGGGAGCTCACAATAGATCCAAAGGGGTCGCAGTGGCGTGTAGATCTTGGGCCGCCCCATTCATAAAATCTTATCCTAACTAAGCAGAAAAACAAAATCAAAATTTGAAAGAAAGAAATGTCTCTCAATTTTCGCCAAAATTTAGCTTTACACACATCAAGTGAAGCGAAAAATGAGAAAATGTGCTAAAAGTTTTCCTTCTTATGGTTAGACGCTGTTTCCAAATTCGAAGTTTCAGAAACCTACTTAATTCCATATTAATTTTAGGGAAGTCAACACTTATTCCTTCCCAGAATTACCCTAAAATGAAACATTTCTGGAATAAATATTTCAAATAAAAATTACAGGAGCAAGTATAGATAATGCGAGTGCACGAATTTATTTTTTATTTTTAAATCATTGGAGCCGTTTCCTAGAAAATCTTTAAAAAACTGAACAAAAAAGGAACTTCCGGTTGAGAGATATCGATCGCTAAATTATAATCGAATAACTTAATCGAATTATTAGCTTCAGTTTTCTCTATTTTTTTCCCTTATTTGTTGTGTTCAGGCACCCACCATACACTATTTTACTTTAAACAAAAAAAAAAAAAAACTTTTCTGGGGCCAGGGGGGGGCACCCTTGAAAACAAAACGAAAATTCGATTCAGAAGATATTGTGACAAGGTCTCAATATTTCCTCTTACCGAGATAAAAAGTTTGCTGACACCGGAAATGCTCTTTCACGCAAATAGCTTGTCAGAAATAATATTTTTCCAGATCATAAAAATATATAAAATCTTTTTAATAAAATTTTCTGCTGAATTTTCAGCATTTTTGCTATTTATTAGGCTGTAGAAAATTTAGTAAAGTTTTACACGCTTGGAATGAACTATAAAGTTTACACGTAGGATCGTAAAATTGGAACTAGAGAGAGCTACTACGTAGTTCAGATGCGTACGTGAAAGAGATCCTTTACAAAATCGTAAGTATTCAGCAGGTCGTTTGTCTAAGAGGAAAATAGGATGCTGTGATGCTCTTGTTTACGTCTTTATTTATGAGAGAGAAGCTGCACACGTTTGGTCCATAGTTCATTCCGGAAATGAACAATATTTGGGCAGGACTCGTCTTTCGATTTTTGGGCAGTTCTCCTGGGGAGGTTAAATTTCAGTAAAAACACGGTTACCAACTGAATAATGGTGGATAAGAATTAATAATGAAACAAATGTGGGGGCCCCAAAAGTGCTTCTTTTTTTTTAAAGCCTGAATTGCTGATTATAAATTTCTTGATGTTTGACGACTCCTTCAGACGGTCTGAGGACCATGAATATGTCTGTCTTAATTTTTGTATTTGTATTTCAAAGTTTATAATTATCTAAAACTTTTTAATAAATACTTTTTTTTTCTTTGTTAATGATTTAAGGCGCGTCAACATCTAAGGAGGTTATTGGCGCCCGGAGCTTTTTCCAGTGCACTGCCGGCCTCCGGACAGTGTTCTCTCGTTACACTGTCCATCACCGGACAGTAAGCTGTAAGAAGCTTCTAGGGAAGAGAAAATTCTAAGGGTCAGCAGCTGGATTCGAACCCGGGACCTCCACGTGGGAGTCCAGTGCGCTAACCGCATAGCTAATCCCTTCCCTAATAAAGACATTATTATTTTTTTTTTTTTTTTTTAATGATTTAAGGCGCGTCAACATCTATGGTTATTGGCGCCCGGAGCTTTTTTCAGTGCACTGCCGGCCTCCGGACAGTGTTCTCTCGTTACAGACAACACTGTCCATCACCGGACAGTGAGCTGTAAGAAGCTCCTAGGAAGAGAAAATCTAAGGGGTCAGCAGCTGGATTCGAACCCGGGACCTCCGCGTGGGAGTCCAGCTCGCTAACCACTCAGCTAATCCCTTCCCTTTAAAGACATTATTATTATTATTATTATTATTATTATTATTATTATTATTATTATTATTATTATTATTATTATTATGTGGGGCCATTTAATTAGTAAACAAGACGGAGGATTCACCATCTTAACGATAACCATATAAAAATATCATATAGACAATAAGCTCTGAAGATGACCTAGTCCCTTAGGGCCGAAAGCTCGGCCCAGTAAATAAATTATCACGACTGAAATTGGCATTTATTTTTCAATTTCAGTCGTGATAATTTATTTACTTAGGGCCGAATCATCCTATTATTATTTAAGAACCACGTAGTTATATCCAGTAAAAATGCTTAAATCATTTTAATAACCTTTTTTTTTGTCCTTAAAGGGTGGATGGGAATTAATGCTTTAGCCCATAATATTCTTCATGAGGGCATAAATTTATAAAAAGCTTCATTTTTTATGAAGACAAATTAAGCTAAATCGGGCAATATTAAAGTATTCTTGTAGCTGTTGTTATCTTTATTAGGGCAACCTTTTTTTTCTTCTTCTTTTAAACAACGTAATGGCCCGTGGAACATATGCTACAGCAAATAAAGTAGCACGCAACTTGCTGGCACATAGATCTGGAATAAATTCAAATGATAATAATAATTAGCATAAATTTGCAATTAAATAATTAATAACCCGTTGGTGGTGGGGGAAACATAAGGCTGTTTACCCCCAGGACCATAATACAACGGTGGAGGCGTGATCTTTCTCTTGGCCACAGCCTGACAGATGTTTTGTTAATTGTATCACAACTACACCATATTCTGATCGATATTTCAATCGAATGTTTTGTTGATTGTATCACCACCACACCATATTCTGATCGATATTTCAATCGAATGTTTTGTTAATTGTATCACAACTACACCATATTCTGATCGATATTTCAATCGAATGTTTTGTTGATTGTATCACCACCACACCATATTCTGATCGATATTTCAATCGAATGTTTTGTTAATTGTATCACAACTACACCATATTCTGATCGATATTTCAATCGAATGTTTTGTTGATTGTATCACCACCACACCATATTCTGATCGATATTTCAATCGAATGTTTTGTTAATTGTATCACCCGCACCTCCATATTCTAATCGATATTTCAATCGAATTTATGCAGATCATTTTTAAAAAAATAACTGTAGATAGATAGATAGATTAATCTAGGGCGGCCTCAAGGCCTGCGCCACTGCGACCCCTTTGGATCTATTGTGGCTCCCCGCACTCTACAGCTCACTCTCCAGACCTGTCCTTTTGATGGGACTCTTAATTCTGGAGAGCGGCTCCCGCTCCCTGGGTAAAGCTCTCAGAGCCTTGGTTTTTCCTCCCCCGAGAAGTAACATCCTTAGCCAGACAAGCCCCCTTCGCACTGACACAACACGAGCAGTGCCGTTTCCGTATCCTCCTCCTCCTGACAGAACCTACAGAAGGCTATCATCTGCCAAGTGCCCATGCGCTGCATGTGTTTTCTGAGCCTGCAGTGGCCCAGTTATAATAGTCCTACAATTAATCCTTGACGGATTAATTCTACAGTCATCCTCGGCGAATAGCACAGCCTCTAATGAACTCATTCGCCTGACTCTCTGCCCAGTGGTGGCAAGCCACCACTCCCCTGAGACCTACTCTGCACCCATAAGTTTAATGGCCGCAGACTTAACACACTTTGAAACCCCAAAACAGGGCACCGAAGCCAACGAAGTGTCCCGCAGAGCCTTCCCGGGCCAAAAAATTACTGTTGTAAGTTTTTGCTTTGTTCAAAACGATCACTTTCGCGGGGCAGGCGCTTGGGAGTGGAGTTTAAAAGTAATTATTGGAGAAAAATTAGTTTAACAGGAAATTAAGGAAAACTTTTGCATTCGCTTTCAGCACTGAGCCATGATTTCCCGTAATAAATCTGTGAAAACTCAAAAAAAGACTTTTTCTTACCCAGATGTTGGAATTGATAACCGATTTTTTCGCGTTTTCCTCGTAATAACCAAAAAGAAAAAAGAAAACAGTTGAAAATTATGCGATATTATTTTAAGTAGTCCCCACCACTACCTCCTATAATGAGGCTTTCACAACATGTATTCAGCAAGTGGACGATAGCGGAAGAGAGAGGGAGGTTTCATTAAACATTGTTTTGTAAGGTTACATAGCTAGGGCGCGCCATAACATGATAACAGCTGTGTTGTTATGTGTAACTAGACAGACTGAACTACAATTTTACATGTTACCCACCCAGACATACATATATACAATCTTGTTCGTTTCCAAGTTTCGTTAATTTGGAATTCCAGGTTCTGTACACTATTCCAAAGCTCCACTCTAATTCCTTCCTTTATTCTCCAGCTGGCAAACATATCGTTCTCCCCAAATTTCCATCTCCTTCCTCTTGTTAATTTAATCAGTTTGTTCTGATGTTCTCATTTTCTGGAATAATTTTATCACTTTTACAGAGAGATGCTTTCTTTTTTTAAAAAGAATTATCCTCTTGTTTGTACTCTTCTTCCCTTTTTATTATCATTATATTAAGAAATCCACACTATTAGAGGGTAAAAACCAGGATTTTTGTAGTGAGCTCGTGAATAACAACCTAATACTCATTTACGAAGAAAACTTGCCATTAGAGAATGCCTTGTGCGTTTTATCAAACTAGAATTCTTCTTCCTTCTGTAATATTCTTGGTTGGCGGCACTATAAGCACATGAACGTTGGTTGTAGAACCGAGTTGGAGCAGTGGATTTTTGAAGGAACATCTGGAAACGGTGGAGATCCACCCCGAGCTGACTTCCGTCAGGCTAAAGAAATTCTTAGGCCTGTCAAAAAACAGGCTATGGGTTGGTTTTAGCAGGTCCCGTATACGCCAGTTTGGTTCAGGCGAATTTAGGGTACCATTTTTTTAAAAAAATGTGGCCTTACCCAGTCTCGCCAATCTGCGCTGGCTGTGGTGGAGTCCAGTGAGACTGTGCGGCACTTTGTAGGGAGTGTGTCCAGTTTATTCTGTAAAACTAGATTCCTCGTCTTCGGGAGGTTACATGTTTCCCTTCCCGGAGATTGTGGCATCCGGTAATCTTTACCAGAACTTTCTAGGTACATTCAGTGTACTGAGACGATTAAGTCGCCATGCTCCCTAGTGTCCTGTTACTACTTTATTAGTTTATAGTACTGCTATCCAGAAAATCTTAAACGGATTAGTTGATCTTGAAGCCCCAGTGTCTCTTATGAGATGAGGGGTGGGCGGGGAACAATGGGAATCATTTTGGATTGCCTCCGTTCCTTCCCCTTTTTGGTGGAACCGCCCTTTTAATACAATCTACAAATCTACAATAAGCACATGAAGAACCTTGGCTTCCGCAACCCACTTTCCTCCACTGTTCCCTGTTCTGGGGCCACTTTCTCGCATCCAATACCATCAGATCCTAATCCACGTCGACTAGCCGTTGAAAAGCTTCTTGCTTATTCGTTGTAAGCGAGATCAACATCCACTATGTCCTGCTTCCCATAAAGCTTCTTCAGTTCTTCAAGTTTCCACCTCATGCTTTTTTTTCTCTCTTAATGGGCCAAAAACGTTTTTGAGCCTCATCCTCTCTCTTTCACAATACTTGCTGACGATATTAATAGAATAACTCACCAATAACATAAAATGGTTTTTTGTGAACACAAGTTCATTACAAAACACAACAACAACGGCTTTTGTACGGTTTGAACGGGAATATTAATGAGCGATAATAACTGTTATCACTTTCAATGGATACTCCAGTTATTAATGACGGTACTATATCAATACCAGGCCGTAATGTCTCTCCTCATTGTTGGAATGGTTTTTTGTTTTAAAGACTAATCCTATTTGCGGCTATGCATTGTTTTATACGGAATTGTTTCATCTTAGAATCGCTTCATCATTAAAAAACCCCGCCCCAAACACGCCCATTGAGACACACCCCCATTCAATTCTCCGTTCAAACTTCTATCGACGTTTAATTGGTCGATTTATTTGTACCAGACCTCCTGGTATTTGAACACCTGATCCTCGCAAAGAAAAATCAAATACTTGGGTTTCTTTATAAAAAAAAAAAAAAAAATGGAATGTTAAATTAAAACTACATGGATAGTTGGGAATTAGAAAGCAATAAGCAGGCTGAGAGCGAACCACGCTGTGTGCGGATCGTATCTTCACAGGATCAACAAAAAGGTCTCTCTCCTTTTTGCGTAGATTGCCATGAGGAGGAGGATTTCAAACATATAATAATGATATGTCCGCGTTATGTGGTGGAAAGGAAAAGAATGTTTGACGACATATACAGGTATTTAGGTGCATCATTTCGCTACGAAGACATAATATTCTCCACCAACATCTATGTGCTTAAGTCTATAGCAGAACTAGCAATGAAATATGAATGTATTTAAAAGTTATAGTCGATTAGAATGAATAGAAGAAAATGATTAGAGAAGGATTCCGGTGATTTTAATTTAGGTTAAGCTATAAGGATGGCAGGAATATAGAGTACTGCTCCATCCATTGGTTGTAAGTTTGTATGTAAATAGTTGTATATAGTAGAGGGATGAATGTGTGAAGCGAATGTATCTATAAGTAAGAATGGAGAGTGAGTGATATTCTAGTGATAAGCACCTAGACGATGCTGACTGTATGGCGAAAGCCAATGCCAAAAAAAAAAAAAAAAATTAGAAGCTATATTAAAAGCCCGACCGGGCCACCAAGATAGAGTATTCAACTAGACTGAATGAACTCCCAATGACCTGTAACTTCATTTCCGTGCTGCATGATGGTCCATCTAAGCATGTGATTTAGTCACACGAAAGGTCACCACAGGTAAAAAGAAAAAGTTTCCCAAAAACTTCTCTTCTGCAATTGCCATAAAAGTAGTAACATCGATAACTCTTTGGTTATAGCGATATTACTTTTTTAGGACAGTATTTTGATTTCTTAAATGATTTCAGGAGGCTTAGAAAATAATTATTTCAGTATATACTGTATTAAATTTTCATTTAATATTGTTTAGCATTTATTAGGTGACACACAGTCACTCTTAAGCTGGTCATATTCATATAACCTAATTTAAACCTAGTATAACAATGTTAGCTACCTACCTCGTACACTGTCATGAACAAGACATGACCATTCAGTTATTAACAAAACCAAAACACCGACTTACAGACATCAACTTATCTCAAAAATTGGTTAAAACAAAAAAAAATCTTCCCTCTAAGAAATATACGAAATGAAAATCTAAGACCTCCCTAAAAACTACCAAACAAATCTGTAAAAAGTCAGAAAGATCAAGGAGTTTGACTAGCTCGACGTAACTCTGGAAGTCGACACATTAAAACTAAAACTATAACAGTCGATAACACAACAGAGACAATTATAAATACATTAAAAACACTAACAATAACGTACAAGGCACTTACTGAAACCTATTCTGACACACCTATGTCAAATAGTTATAGATAACCGCTAGTAAACGACATGATCAAACAGCTAAAGACATTATAAATATAATTCACTGAACGTCTCTTCGTTCACCAGAGACACACAAATTCATACAAACGCTAATTTAAAACATACAATCGATTAAAAAGAAAATACATCAAATATGTTCAGAAAACGATTTTGGGAAACAAAAGCGCTAATGTAGAACATTTAGTCGATTAAAAAGATTAAATACATTAAAAAGGTTGAGGTATTAATTCCAAAAAACAATACTTTTAGTCTATTAAAAGGAAAAGATTAAAGAATACATCAAATATGTTCAGAAAACGATTTTGGGAAACAAAAGCGCTAATGTAGAACATTTAGTCGATTAAAAAGATTAAATACATTGAAAAGGTTGAGGTATTAATTCCAAAAAAACAATACTTTTAGTCTATTAAAAGGAAAAGATTAAAGAATACATCAAATATGTTCAGAAAACGATTTTGGGAAACAAAAGCGCTAATGTAGAACATTTAGTCGACTAAAAAGATTAAATACATTAAAAAGGTTGAGGTATTAATTCCAAAAAAACAATACTTTTAGTCTATTAAAAGGAAAAGATTAAAGAATACATCAAATATGTTCAGAAAACGATTTTGGGAAACAAAAGCGCTAATGTAGAACATTTAGTCGATTAAAAAGATTAAATACATTAAAAAGGTTGAGGTATTAATTCCAAAAAACAATACTTTTAGTCTATTAAAAGGAAAAGATTAAAGAATACATCAAATATGTTCAGAAAACGATTTTGGGAAACAAAAGCGCTAATGTAGAACATTTAGCCGATTAAAAAGATTAAATACATTGAAAAGGTTGAGGTATTAATTCCAAAAAAACAATACTTTTAGTCTATTAAAAGGAAAAGATTAAAGAATACATCAAATATGTTCAGAAAACGATTTTGGGAAACAAAAGCGCTAATGTAGAACATTTAGTCGATTAAAAAGATTAAATACATTAAAAAGGTTGAGGTATTAATTCCAAAAAACAATACTTTTAGTCTATTAAAAGGAAAAGATTAAAGAATACATCAAATATGTTCAGAAAACGATTTTGGGAAACAAAAGCGCTAATGTAGAACATTTAGTCGATTAAAAAGATTAAATACATTGAAAAGGTTGAGGTATTAATTCCAAAAAAACAATACTTTTAGTCTATTAAAAGGAAAAGATTAAAGAATACATCAAATATGTTCAGAAAACGATTTTGGGAAACAAAAGCGCTAATGTAGAACATTTAGTCGATTAAAAAGATTAAATACATTAAAAAGGTTGAGGTATTAATTCCAAAAAACAATACTTTTAGTCTATTAAAAGGAAAAGATTAAAGAATACATCAAATATGTTCAGAAAACGATTTTGGGAAACAAAAGCGCTAATGTAGAACATTTAGTCGATTAAAAAGATTAAATACATTAAAAAGGTTGAGGTATTAATTCCAAAAAACAATACTTTTAGTCTATTAAAAGGAAAAGATTAAAGAATACATCAAATATGTTCAGAAAACGATTTTGGGAAACAAAAGCGCTAATGTAGAACATTTAGTCGATTAAAAAGATTAAATACATTGAAAAGGTTGAGGTATTAATTCCAAAAAAACAATACTTTTAGTCTATTAAAAGGAAAAGATTAAAGAATACATCAAATATGTTCAGAAAACGATTTTGGGAAACAAAAGCGCTAATGTAGAACATTTAGTCGATTAAAAAGATTAAATACATTAAAAAGGTTGAGGTATTAATTCCAAAAAACAATACTTTTAGTCTATTAAAAGGAAAAGATTAAAGAATACATCAAATATGTTCAGAAAACGATTTTGGGAAACAAAAGCGCTAATGTAGAACATTTAGTCGATTAAAAAGATTAAATACATTGAAAAGGTTGAGGTATTAATTCCAAAAAAACAATACTTTTAGTCTATTAAAAGGAAAAGATTAAAGAATACATCAAATATGTTCAGAAAACGATTTTGGGAAACAAAAGCGCTAATGTAGAACATTTAGTCGATTAAAAAGATTAAATACATTAAAAAGGTTGAGGTATTAATTCCAAAAAACAATACTTTTAGTCTATTAAAAGGAAAAGATTAAAGAATACATCAAATATGTTCAGAAAACGATTTTGGCAAACAAAAGCGCTAATGTAGAACATTTAGTCGATTAAAAAGATTAAATACATTGAAAAGGTTGAGGTATTAATTCCAAAAAAACAATACTTTTAGTCTATTAAAAGGAAAAGATTAAAGAATACATCAAATATGTTCAGAAAACGATTTTGGGAAACAAAAGCGCTAATGTAGAACATTTAGTCGATTAAAAAGATTAAATACATTAAAAAGGTTGAGGTATTAATTCCAAAAAACAATACTTTTAGTCTATTAAAAGGAAAAGATTAAAGAATACATCAAATATGTTCAGAAAACGATTTTGGGAAACAAAAGCGCTAATGTAGAACATTTAGTCGATTAAAAAGATTAAATACATTGAAAAGGTTGAGGTATTAATTCCAAAAAAACAATACTTTTAGTCTATTAAAAGGAAAAGATTAAAGAATACATCAAATATGTTCAGAAAACGATTTTGGGAAACAAAAGCGCTAATGTAGAACATTTAGTCGACTAAAAAGATTAAATACATTAAAAAGGTTGAGGTATTAATTCCAAAAAAACAATACTTTTAGTCTATTAAAAGGAAAAGATTAAAGAATACATCAAATATGTTCAGAAAACGATTTTGGGAAACAAAAGCGCTAATGTAGAACATTTAGTCGATTAAAAAGATTAAATACATTAAAAAGGTTGAGGTATTAATTCCAAAAAACAATACTTTTAGTCTATTAAAAGGAAAAGATTAAAGAATACATCAAATATGTTCAGAAAACGATTTTAGGAAACAAAAGCGCTAATGTAGAACATTTAGTCGATTAAAAAGATTAAATACATTGAAAAGGTTGAGGTATTAATTCCAAAAAAACAATACTTTTAGTCTATTAAAAGGAAAAGATTAAAGAATACATCAAATATGTTCAGAAAACGATTTTGGGAAACAAAAGCGCTAATGTAGAACATTTAGTCGATTAAAAAGATTAAATACATTGAAAAGGTTGAGGTATTAATTCCAAAAAAACAATACTTTTGGTCTATTAAAAGGAAAAGATTAAAGAATACATCAAATATGTTCAGAAAACGATTTTGGGAAACAAAAGCGCTAATGTACAACATTTAGTCGACTAAAAAGATTAAATACATTAAAAAGGTTGAGGTATTAATTCCAAAAAAACAATACTTTTAGTCTATTAAAAGGAAAAGATTAAAGAATACATCAAATATGTTCAGAAAACGATTTTGGGAAACAAAAGCGCTAATGTAGAACATTTAGTCGATTAAAAAGATTAAATACATTAAAAAGGTTGAGGTATTAATTCCAAAAAACAATACTTTTAGTCTATTAAAAGGAAAAGATTAAAGAATACATCAAATATGTTCAGAAAACGATTTTAGGAAACAAAAGCGCTAATGTAGAACATTTAGTCGATTAAAAAGATTAAATACATTGAAAAGGTTGAGGTATTAATTCCAAAAAAACAATACTTTTAGTCTATTAAAAGGAAAAGATTAAAAAATACATCAAATATGTTCAGAAAACGATTTTGGGAAACAAAAGCGCTAATGTAGAACATTTAGTCGATTAAAAAGATTAAATACATTAAAAAGGTTGAGGTATTAATTCCAAAAAAACAATACTTTTAGTCTATTAAAAGGAAAAGATTAAAGAATACATCAAATATGTTCAGAAAACGATTTTGGGAAACAAAAGCGCTAATGTAGAACATTTAGTCGATTAAAAAGATTAAATACATTAAAAAGGTTGAGGTATTAATTCCAAAAAACAATACTTTTAGTCTATTAAAAGGAAAAGATTAAAGAATACATCAAATATGTTCAGAAAACGATTTTGGGAAACAAAAGCGCTAATGTAGAACATTTAGTCGATTAAAAAGATTAAATACATTAAAAAGGTTGAGGTATTAATTCCAAAAAACAATACTTTTATTCTATTAAAAGGAAAAGATTAAAGAATACATCAAATATGTTCAGAAAACGATTTTGGGAAACAAAAGCGCTAATGTAGAACATTTAGTCGATTAAAAAGATTAAATACATTGAAAAGGTTGAGGTATTAATTCCAAAAAAACAATACTTTTAGTCTATTAAAAGGAAAAGATTAAAGAATACATCAAATATGTTCAGAAAACGATTTTGGGAAACAAAAGCGCTAATGTAGAACATTTAGTCGATTAAAAAGATTAAATACATTAAAAAGGTTGAGGTATTAATTCCAAAAAACAATACTTTTAGTCTATTAAAAGGAAAAGATTAAAGAATACATCAAATATGTTCAGAAAACGATTTTGGGAAACAAAAGCGCTAATGTAGAACATTTAGTCGATTAAAAAGATTAAATACATTAAAAAGGTTGAGGTATTAATTCCAAAAAACAATACTTTTAGTCTATTAAAAGGAAAAGATTAAAGAATACATCAAATATGTTCAGAAAACGATTTTGGGAAACAAAAGCGCTAATGTAGAACATTTAGTCGATTAAAAAGATTAAATACATTAAAAAGGTTGAGGTATTAATTCCAAAAAACAATACTTTTAGTCTATTAAAAGGAAAAGATTAAAGAATACATCAAATATGTTCAGAAAACGATTTTGGGAAACAAAAGCGCTAATGTAGAACATTTAGTCGATTAAAAAGATTAAATACATTAAAAAGGTTGAGGTATTAATTCCAAAAAACAATACTTTTAGTCTATTAAAAGGAAAAGATTAAAGAATACATCAAATATGTTCAGAAAACGATTTTGGGAAACAAAAGCGCTAATGTAGAACATTTAGTCGATTAAAAAGATTAAATACATTGAAAAGGTTGAGGTATTAATTCCAAAAAAACAATACTTTTAGTCTATTAAAAGGAAAAGATTAAAGAATACATCAAATATGTTCAGAAAACGATTTTGGGAAACAAAAGCGCTAATGTAGAACATTTAGTCGATTAAAAAGATTAAATACATTAAAAAGGTTGAGGTATTAATTCCAAAAAACAATACTTTTAGTCTATTAAAAGGAAAAGATTAAAGAATACATCAAATATGTTCAGAAAACGATTTTGGGAAACAAAAGCGCTAATGTAGAACATTTAGTCGATTAAAAAGATTAAATACATTGAAAAGGTTGAGGTATTAATTCCAAAAAAACAATACTTTTAGTCTATTAAAAGGAAAAGATTAAAGAATACATCAAATATGTTCAGAAAACGATTTTGGGAAACAAAAGCGCTAATGTAGAACATTTAGTCGATTAAAAAGATTAAATACATTAAAAAGGTTGAGGTATTAATTCCAAAAAACAATACTTTTAGTCTATTAAAAGGAAAAGATTAAAGAATACATCAAATATGTTCAGAAAACGATTTTGGGAAACAAAAGCGCTAATGTAGAACATTTAGTCGATTAAAAAGATTAAATACATTAAAAAGGTTGAGGTATTAATTCCAAAAAACAATACTTTTAGTCTATTAAAAGGAAAAGATTAAAGAATACATCAAATATGTTCAGAAAACGATTTTGGGAAACAAAAGCGCTAATGTAGAACATTTAGTCGATTAAAAAGATTAAATACATTAAAAAGGTTGAGGTATTAATTCCAAAAAACAATACTTTTAGTCTATTAAAAGGAAAAGATTAAAGAATACATCAAATATGTTCAGAAAACGATTTTGGGAAACAAAAGCGCTAATGTAGAACATTTAGTCGATTAAAAAGATTAAATACATTAAAAAGGTTGAGGTATTAATTCCAAAAAACAATACTTTTAGTCTATTAAAAGGAAAAGATTAAAGAATACATCAAATATGTTCAGAAAACGATTTTGGGAAACAAAAGCGCTAATGTAGAACATTTAGTCGATTAAAAAGATTAAATACATTAAAAAGGTTGAGGTATTAATTCCAAAAAACAATACTTTTAGTCTATTAAAAGGAAAAGATTAAAGAATACATCAAATATGTTCAGAAAACGATTTTGGGAAACAAAAGCGCTAATGTAGAACATTTAGTCGATTAAAAAGATTAAATACATTAAAAAGGTTGAGGTATTAATTCCAAAAAACAATACTTTTAGTCTATTAAAAGGAAAAGATTAAAGAATACATCAAATATGTTCAGAAAACGATTTTGGGAAACAAAAGCGCTAATGTAGAACATTTAGTCGATTAAAAAGATTAAATACATTAAAAAGGTTGAGGTATTAATTCCAAAAAACAATACTTTTAGTCTATTAAAAGGAAAAGATTAAAGAATACATCAAATATGTTCAGAAAACGATTTTGGGAAACAAAAGCGCTAATGTAGAACATTTAGTCGATTAAAAAGATTAAATACATTAAAAAGGTTGAGGTATTAATTCCAAAAAAACAATACTTTTAGTCTATTAAAAGGAAAAGATTAAAGAATACATCAAATATGTTCAGAAAACGATTTTGGGAAACAAAAGCGCTAATGTAGAACATTTAGTCGATTAAAAAGATTAAATACATTAAAAAGGTTGAGGTATTAATTCCAAAAAACAATACTTTTAGTCTATTAAAAGGAAAAGATTAAAGAATACATCAAATATGTTCAGAAAACGATTTTAGGAAACAAAAGCGCTAATGTAGAACATTTAGTCGATTAAAAAGATTAAATACATTAAAAAGGTTGAGGTATTAATTCCAAAAAAACAATACTTTTAGTCTATTAAAAGGAAAAGATTAAAGAATACATCAAATATGTTCAGAAAACGATTTTGGGAAACAAAAGCGCTAATGTAGAACATTTAGTCGACTAAAAAGATTAAATACATTAAAAAGGTTGAGGTATTAATTCCAAAAAAACAATACTTTTAGTCTATTAAAAGGAAAAGATTAAAGAATACATCAAATATGTTCAGAAAACGATTTTGGGAAACAAAAGCGCTAATGTAGAACATTTAGTCGATTAAAAAGATTAAATACATTAAAAAGGTTGAGGTATTAATTCCAAAAAACAATACTTTTAGTCTATTAAAAGGAAAAGATTAAAGAATACATCAAATATGTTCAGAAAACGATTTTGGGAAACAAAAGCGCTAATGTAGAACATTTAGTCGATTAAAAAGATTAAATACATTAAAAAGGTTGAGGTATTAATTCCAAAAAACAATACTTTTAGTCTATTAAAAGGAAAAGATTAAAGAATACATCAAATATGTTCAGAAAACGATTTTGGGAAACAAAAGCGCTAATGTAGAACATTTAGTCGACTAAAAAGATTAAATACATTAAAAAGGCTGAGATATCAATTCCAAAAATCAATTTGGCAAAACAAAATCTATATTTTTGAACTTAAAGTAGACAAAAAGGTTGAATCAATTTTAAATACTTTTTGCAGTATCAAAATTAAAGAATTAACCAAGACTGAACGTAGTCAATACGTAGCATTTATAAAAATCAGTTTGTAAATAATAACTAAATGGTAACATGCTATTTTCATGCATAAGAATATAATTGACAATAAAGACTTACTGTGATTAAAGAATATCCAAGTTCATCAGCATCACAACAGATCACCAGTCCAATAGCACTTGACACTATTTAAAATAATTCACAACACTATTCGCACTGAAACTTGTATATCACGCACTAAGTATAACTTAAACACAATTTATAAAGCCGAACTTCACTTTACCACTCACTTATATTCACTTTAAAAAATCACGTTAATGAAGAGACACCACGAACGTGTTAAAGATGGCCGCCAGTAACTGGCCAGGCAAATCAGCTGGTAAAGGAAGGTTATCTGAACAGTGTGACCAACTTCTTTTTTCAATTAACAATGAAATAAAATCCCTAATTTGCTTATTACTCATTTACTAATTAAATTTCATTTTGTAAATTATGCTACCTTTATTCAGTGCAATGCCCGCCACCGGACAATGTTCTCTCGTTATAGGCAATACTGCTTATCACCGGGACAAGTGAGCTGTAACAAATTTCTAGCAAGAGAAAAATCTAAGGGGGCTAACAGCTGGATTCGAACCTGTGATCTCCACTTTGGATTTTTACTACTATTGCTAATCCTTTCCCTAATATTTTTTATTATTATTATTATTTTAATCAAAATACTGGCTGTAGCTGTAAAAAAAAAAAAAAACAACAAAAAACTGGGTATTTGTAACATATACCTTATTTAATTAATTCATGGAGAAAAGTAATTAAAAACAGAATTTTAATAAAAGTACCCAGCATTAATTTAACATCCCATTTTCTCTCTCTCTCTGTCTCTCTCTCTGGTTTTTTTATGGATATAAATCGAGCAGTAACGAAAATATGGGCGAATGAGTGACGTACTTTGGGGATGAGAAAAGTTTGACGTTTTATTTACTTCGTTAATAAATTCCCAACTCCCCCCAACCCCAACCCCAGTGAAATATGTAATAACTAAGTATGCGTAAAAAAAAAACATAGAATTAACACCGCTTATTATTATTCCCGGGAAAAATCCATTAATGTTAATTTAATCTGCAGATTCCAGTGCTTTCCAGGGCCATTAGGATTATAGTGAACGAAAATAAAATCCACTCCTCCCACAGGAAGTTCATAAAATTATCAACAATATCGCTCCAAAAAAGAAAATGCTGACACAAACTTTTGCATTTAGAGATAAGCTTCTTCTTTTTTCTTTTTTTTTTTTTTGAATCCCTTAAGTTCAAACTTATTAATCTACTAGAAAAGGGATTTGTAAACGGGTATTTTTTTTCTATTTTTAGGACTATAATCCATGAACTAGACCAGGGGTCCCCAAACTTTTTACACAGTGGACCATGTTTGCAAATAATCAGCATGATTCAAATTCTGTTTCCTTACATTGAAGTCAAAGAATGGAATGTGATGAAAAAAGTCCCAAAATTAGCTCAAAGAATATCAGCCCACGAATATATACGACTACAAATATGGCTGCCATAAAATACAATGTTATGACAACTTACATTTACTTTATGTTCTGTTTTTGTTTCTATACGAAGATGCCCTAAACATAAATATGTTGTGACTGTACTAATGTTCAGTCATGTACGTGTTTTTTTTTTTTTGGCGCATTGACTGCTGAGGTCATTAGCGCCCCTCATCATATTGAGCTTCTCTCTTCTTTTATCCACTCGAGCTAGGTCGGCACGCGATACCTTCGGGCTTCCACATACTGCACCTTGCTGAGCGAGGTAGGGTGGAGCCCAGGTATGTTGGACTATACGAGTATGTCCCACACATCCCCTCTTATCTCATCGATCCAGTCAAAGAGGGGAAGAGTGGGATATATTTTTATGTACGTGTTATGATTAGAAGGGGTATTTCATAAATATGGGAGCCTTTTGGGAAGAGGCTGGAGAGCCTCTCATCTTCCTCTCACCCAAAAACTATCCCTTTAAGTTGATTTTACCTGTCATAGCAAGCATGTTGCCCGTATTTCTAATCGGTTTCGAATTTCCATCCATCATCAGAGGTTGGTTGGTTTATCAGTATCTATCAAGAGTTTGACTTCCATTTAGAAAGTTTGTTCAATATCAAAGTGCGTCTTTTAAAGGTCGGCTCTTTTTTGCAAGACTAATTGAATGATTGATAAATTAAGAGGTTTAAAGCGTACTTGAAATATGTGGGCTTTTAGCAGCTAACTTTAGCGGAAGATTCAAGAGTCATCAATGCGGAAACAGATCCATAATTGGCGTAGAACTCTAAAAAAAAAAGATGGCGGCTTTTTAAGGGTAACGATGTTTGCTGGCAAATATTGGTTGTTGATAGTAGCGTATGGTTGGATTTAGTACAAGCTCTTGTGGCCGAAATTATTGAATACCTGAATTTATTAACTTTCTATGACAGAACCAAAGCCTCCTAATGAGCCGCCAGCTTACAACAAGCCCGCTTGAGTAGCTTTGCTTACTCCGCATTACTTCACGAAGCGCACACTTCATGTTACCGGAAATCCAATGAATTCGGAGAAAAGCACCAATTTATATATCTGAAAATAAACTTTCCCCAAAAGTTCAAAGTCCTAACACACTCGGCAATCACAGTAACCACAATTTTCTCTTGGGGAAAATAGCTATGAAACTTTTCTTTAAACTTAATGTAAACGCCAACCACACATATGGTAACCTCTACCATTTTTCTTTAAAAACAAAAAAAAACAAAAAAGTATTTTAAAATACTTCCGGGGTTTGAGATTTTGAGTACAGCTGGTTTTGAGTTTACACAGGTTTTTTTGAGGTTATACAGAATTTTTTATTTATTAATTTATATTTTAGTTTTTTATTTTTTTTTTCTTGCGTAAGAAAAACGAGAATGTTGGATTAAGCTCTGCTTTAAAATTCCATTAAAATATATTTCACGATAGTGGTTGCAGCTTAAACCGGAAATGGCTTGTTAAAGCCTAATGTACTGCATCCTAAAACTATGTTTTGTGTCTAGCTTAGGTGTTTGTTAGTAGCCGAGCGGTTATAGACTAGACCCGCAAAGCTAAGATGTATTGCTGTACTAGTCTATATTCCCAATGGTTAATATGAGAAATTTATAGTAAAGTAAGTTAGGCTGTTATAGGCTAGACCCGCAAAGCTAAGATGTATTGCGGTACTAGTCTATGTTCCCAATGGTTAATAAAAGAAATTTATAGTGAAAGTATGTTAGGCGGTTATAGGCTAGACCCGCAATGCTAAGATGTATTGCTGTACTAGTCTATATTCCCAATGGTTAATATGAGAAATTTATAGTAAAGTAAGTTAGGCTGTTATAGGCTAGACCCGCAAAGCTAAGATGTATTGCGGTACTAGTCTATGTTCCCAATGGTTAATAAAAGAAATTTATAGTGAAAGTATGTTAGGCGGTTATAGGCTAGACCCGCAATGCTAAGATGTATTGCTGTACTAGTCTATATTCCCAATGGTTAATATGAGAAATTTATAGTAAAGTAAGTTAGGCTGTTATAGGCTAGACCCGCAAAGCTAAGATGTATTGCGGTACTAGTCTATGTTCCCAATGGTTAATAAAAGAAATTTATAGTGAAAGTATGTTAGGCGGTTATAGGCTAGACCCGCAATGCTAAGATGTATTGCGGTACTAGTCTATATTCCCAATGGTTAATATGAGAAATTGCATGTAGGTATGTGTGAAGGGTCTCTTGCGTGTGAAGCAGTGGTATTGTTGAGCTAGAGTTTAGGCTTCCAGTAAACTCGTTTAAGGATTCTTCTTTGATAGGGGGCAGATTCCTTCTAAAGCTATAATATGACTCAAACGATCGAAGAAAAGTTGCAACGTTGTGAACAGCAGTAAGAGAGAACCGCGAATGTGTTCAGACCAGATTTTTTTCCCCTATTTGAAAAATGATGCTAAATCAGCATCCCAGTTCTTCTTTAAAAAAAAAAAAAAAATCACAAATAAGAGACTTCAGCAGCGTGCGATCTGCGGATGATTTACAAGCAGGAAGAAAGAGAGAGCCAGAGAACGGGAGGTTGGTGTTGAGGAGTCGCTGAGCACTGGAGGTTGTTGTTGCTGATAAACTGTGGGTACGACGGAGGCGGCAGACTATATATTCCCTAATCTTGTCGCCAGTATAAACGAGGGGCCCCCGACTATATTTCGGGGTGGCAATAAGGTTGAGTGGAGCAATATCTGGTTGGCCCCCGAGGGCCTACTTCCGCACACTTATACTCCAACTTTTTTAACACATGCTCACCGATTTTCTTACGCATAAGATCCTATACACATACATTTATTCTGATTTCCACTATTTTCTGCATATTCCTGCAGTTGGAGTGGAAAATGAAAATTGAAATAGATTTTGATTGGAAGATTAAATTCTTTAAATTTATCAGATGCTGAATATTTCTATCTAATTTATAAGAGGAAGTATTGTAATCGTGCAGATTTCCACTTGTGTGTTTTCCTCACCGGATATTTGCTTATTGTGATCCGCTGAGTCCGGAAAACTGACTTTTTTCTAATAGGTCTGTTTATTGGTGCTGCAATCACCACGTAGTAACAATGATAACAGTCAACAGTAGAAGTAAACGAGAGTGGAAGTTACCCAACAGTGGTTAACACTCCAAAACACTGAACTATTGGTAGCCGAGCGGTTATAGACTAGACTCGCAAAGCTATAGATGTATTGCGGTACTAGTCTTTATTCCCAATGGTTAATATGAGAAATTTATAGTAAAGTGTGTTAGGCGGTTATAGGCTAGACCCGCAAAGCTAAGATCTATTGCGGTACTAGTCTATATTCTTAATGGTTAATATGAGAAATTTATAGTAAAGTATGTTAGGCGGTTATAGGCAAGACCCGCAAAGCTTAGATGTATTGTTGGTTTAGTGGGTTCAATGCCCGGTCTTAAGCCTTGGATTTTATTTAATGGTTAATAAAAAAAAATTTACAGTAAAGTATGTTTGCTAGTCGCCTCCGTCTACGACACCCAATTTGGTAGTTGGACGTTAAGCTCCGCCTGAAAAAATAGGCGATTACTTTACTTTTTACTTACTGAACTATTACTGTTAACTCTCTTCACTTAGAGTGGGGGATCACGAGGCCACACTGTCTTTTAACACAGTCTTGTTGGGTTTGTAAAAAAGAAAGATTTTGAGCTAGAAAACGCGCATATGATTTGCAAGTTGAAGTGAAGTTTATTGTATCTAGTTTTGGCAAGCTGGGTGATAAAAGAAATGTTAAGACCACTATTTAATGGCATTAAAAGGAACGTTTACGCCGGATCAAAGTATTTTAAGATTGTAGAGATCGAATTCTATGGAGATTTGGATGCGCATAAATTAGCCATTTCTTGCGAAGATACAGTTTAGATTTATTGTCTAAGATTCTTTTAAATTGTCGAAAGCGACGGTTCAGCGTCTGTTCTTCTAAGTCTTCTGTGCGGGTTCCAAGAAAGTTTCCGGTCTATGTTAACGAAAAATGGCAGGAAGTAGAAACTTAATATTTTGCTTAGATGCCAACAAAGTATGCCCTAATACAGTTTGGTGAAAATTGGTCAACCGGAAATACTTTATTGAATCGATTGTTTTTTGTAAATTTGTTTCGAAATTCCGAAAGTTTTGACGGAAATGTGTGAGTTTAGAACCTTGAGAATCGAAGTAAGTAATCGATGGTCGAAGTGTGAATGAGAGTTAACAGCTGATTTTTTAGAAAAAATTTAAATATCTTTATCGATGGATAAACTTCTCTGATGAAATATGAATCTGCAATTTAATATTATTTATCCAATCTAAGTACTTATTTTAAGTTCATGTCTAGGTAGAAGTTAAACTCATGCTAGTTCTTTGTTAAGTTGTCTCATTAGTGGTACAGAAAGATTGAAGATTATGCACTTTACTATAGATCTTCGTCAACATCATTAAAGTCACTTATTGATCCAACTAGAAGTGAATACTTAATGCAACTACTTGCACAAATGGTACTCCAACTAAAAATTATTATTCTGCAATCTGACTCAGCAAGATTGCCACATTGCATCTATGGTATTGTATTGATCACCAATATTGATTGATAAGTTGTCAAGTAATATCCCATCTGTTCCAGGCCTCTTGTAGAGTTGATGACATTCATGTGTTGTATAAAATACCATTAATCTAAAATACCGTTGGAAACAACAGTAGTTGTCCATCCCACGAGTCGCATGCGGCTTAACAACAACAACAACAAAAAGAGAAAGAGCATTCTTAGGATTTCTTCTAGAAACCATTAGCAGAACCAATGAACCTCCGGAATGATAACGTGGACAAAACAAGGATTGTAACGGAGGATAATGGAGACCGAGGGAAATAGGCTTTCAATCCGCCAAAAATTTCCAATTTTCCCAAAAATTATTTCCATGATTTTCTGTATAATTATCGTGTATACATTTACAGGAAGGAAACATAAGTGAAGCGGAAACCTCTGATGATGAAGGGAAGTTAGAAACAGGTCAGGGTAAACGAACATGGCGTATAAAAGCGCTGCGGATTTAACCACATTTTTTTTAATGTCGTAAATACTTTGAAATCGTTTTTCTGGAGAGATACATACATTTTTGGGAAGTTTCCGGCGAAGGAATGGTAAGATGACAGTTCTAATGTCCGTTACAAGATTCAGGGCCCTGAAGTCTGAGGTAGTACTAGACTAGGAGACTTAGGGACTAGAGTTATGCATTAACTGCTAACAGGGGGAACCTGGAATGAGCTTTGAGACCAGAATTGTTTATTGAAGATTGATGAGACTCGTCAAGACTCAAGATGTATATGACGTGTGAGATATCTGTAGAAGGGTCAACCCCCTCCCCTTCCCCAAGACGTTGCCAGCCCATTAATACCTACTTGTCCTACCTTTTAAACAAACACAATAATACAAATAGTATTACACTATGTACGTACAAAAATATTTCTCTTATAATATTTTGAAGGCACTATCTGTTTGACTGACTGTCTAGTTATGCGCAGCCGGATAGTAACCCAAGTGGCTAGGGTATTATTTTGTCGTTGGATACAGCGAGAGAATATTTTCACCCTTTTTTTTTTTTGATGGAATACATCAGGTCATGGGTTACTTTGCACGCTCGTCTGTCTGTCAGACAGCCGTCTGTCACCGCCCTATTCTCACTCATACCGTGACAAGCTCCTGTGGTGTGCACATATATGGGAACTTATCCTCTACATCCTAACATTTCTCTTTCTCTGTAGTTTCAGCTACACCATAAATCATCCCATTTTCTGGCAAACAGCAGTTTAGCTGGCAATTACAATTTAGTTACCCTCTTGCCTAACCTCTAAAGTTAACACAATTATCCCTTAAAGAAAACTCTGGCGTGAACACCCCCTCGAATTCCTGTTTGCGTAATGGCGTTTCCTTGAAGCTTTCAATTTCTACTAAAAAGTAATTGGCTTCAATATTACAAAGGTTCTATTTCCACACATAAATATATAGTAATAATAATCGCTAACAACTTGGCAATTCCGTTCAATAAAATAAAACTTCCGCTCAGCCAATAATTCTTCAAATCTTGAATCTGCATTACTTTTATAATCTTATCAATATTAAATAAGGATTAAGTTTACCACAACAAGAGAAAGGGCGGTACGCACCACGGTAACCGCAAGCGGTTATAGGCTAGGCCCGCAAAGCTAAGATGTATTGCGGTACTAGTCTATATTCCCAATGGTTAATATGAGAAATTTATAGTAAAGTATGTTAGGCGGTTAGAGGCTAGACCCGCAATGCTAAGATGTATTGCGGTACTAGTCTATATTCCCAAAGGTTAATATGAGAAATTTATAGTGAAGTATGTTAAGCAGTTATAGGATAGACCCGCAAAGCTAAGATGTATTGTTGGTTTAGTGGGTTCGACTCCCCCGATCTAGGCCTTGGATTTTATTTAATGGTTAATATGAGAAATTTATAGTAAAGTATGTCAAGCAAGTCGCCTCCGTCCACGACACCTAATTAGGTGGTTGGATGTCCGTGGAAAAGTAGGCATTGCTTTAGGTCCCTTTTTTTTTAATCTATACTTTCTATTTAAAACATATTTACAGGGTGATTCGGTTAAGGGCACTTCTGGAAGAGAACAACTGATTGATGGGTTTCCCTCTAAAATATCATTACAATATGAAAAACATCAGATCCCTGACTTTGGTTCCGCTCTTGAACTTCAACGAAGAAACCGTCCAACATGCCCTTCCCCGCTAAAAAAAGAACCTTATAAAGAAACAGGCTACTCACGGGGGTCTCAAAACCAAAATCATACAGTAAACAACCAATGAGAACGTATGGGGTAAACAAATAAACGTTAGAAGAATTACTTTAACATGTTTCTTATTTGTTAAAGAAAAGCCTAACGCATGAATTTAGAGACTCTTTAAAGTTCAGAAATACAGGTCAAACAGTTTTGAAGAGATGAACAGCGCTTTTGCAGTGATTGATGAATGAAAGGTTGATGAAGGCAGAGATGGGGGGACTGACTATCTATTGATGGCTCTAAGAGGGATGCTGCTTTAACTTTTTCTTTTTTTCTTCACCTTGGCATCTTCTAACAGTTAGTTATTGACATCAATACTAGAGGCTGACGATAGTTACCCCTGTGTCTCGGTCATTAGGCTACCTGTTTGCCACACCTGGAACTCTTCACAGCTACATCCCCTTCAGATTGTTTCCCAGGCTATAGACACTCTCTGCCCTGTAGGCGATGCTCTGCTCTGGACCAGCCCAGTCTCCAGGCACTCACAAGATAGCTCCCCGGCTGACCTTATTATACACCGTGCTAATTTATATTACGTTACGTCTGATAAGTCACGCCTATTTAACGGAACATGCTCATGCATTTTTTATTAAACGTCCTGTCTACCCCCCTCCCCCAAGACTGGTTGGTGAAGAAAAGAAAGTTCAATCAATGTCTAATTTACATCTGTAAAAATCCTGCAAGATAAAACTGTAAAGGACATATTTGCCAGTCAGTTTTTTTGCGGCCGTTTGCGAGAAAATCTCAAAAATTGAAGTAAAGTTACTTTACTTCCGGTCGTGAACCGGTTCTATTACTAAGTTCCAGCCGGATTCTAAGGATATACTAAAAAAAAAAGTTAGCTATTTTAATGTACACTCATACAATCACACCATTTTTTAAAAAACACTTTGTCGAACCCAGGTGACCAGAAGAACATGTACTTCCGCTAAATTCTATTTTATATAATATACTTACAGATAATGCCATCGAATTAAGAGGGAGTAAAAATTTATTACGGTGAAATGGAAGCGAGATACATCCCCGTAGGTAGTAGTGGTCTAGCCATTTCTTCCGGGATCTTGGCGTCTCTGCGGGTATCCTAGTCTAACAACACTAACAAAATTACTGGCAACACCACGAAACATTCCTGCAGAGGTAGTTGATATTGTGCTAAACTATTTGGGTTTAACGAACCCACAGGCAAACTCGAGCTCACCTTACACACACACACAAACACACTCACATATTTAACAGTTTAGAGACGCCTAACTTTGTGCAAAAAACACTGTACAACGCAGTAGGTTTGGCTTATATTCCAAATCACCATATAATTTATTCAAAATAACTTTTTTATATTATTTAAGCTTTCCTAATGAAAAGTAAAGCTTACTACTTTATTAAGCGGGCTATACGTCCAACTACCAAATTAGGTGTCGTGGTCGGATGCGATTAACAAACATACTTTACTGTAAATTTCTCATATTAACCATTGGGAATATAGACTTGTACCACAATACATCTTAGCTTTGCGGGTCTAGTCTATAACCGCCTAACATACCTTACTATAAATTTCTCAAATTAACCATTGAGAATATAGACTAGTACCGCAATACATCTTAGCTTTGCGGGTCTAGTCTATAACCGCCTAACATACTTTACTATAAATTTTTCATATTAATCATTGGGAATATAGACTAGTACCGCAATACATCTTAGTTTTGTGGGTCTAGCCTATAACCGCTCAGCTACTCTGGCGCCTTAATTGTAGATTAAATGATTACAATAACAGCGCAAAAAATTGAAAATTGTTGGAGCTTTAATCTCAAAAAAGGGTGAAATAACCAAATCTGGAAAATGGTAATTTAAAAAATGGTAACGAACCAATAATCTTCTCAGCTAACCTTTGCTTTTGCAATCAGTTCTTACTTCGTCAGCAGGCTTCATTAATGCATTCTATTGCAACTTTTTTTATACGTACAGTGTAGAATTAAATTCCGACAATGACGCACAGAATCTCTATTGAAAGATCAATATTTCTGTTAATGAGATTTAGTTTCTTAAAAACGGTACAGATCCGAAACCTTGCACAGAGATCTTTTCCCAAAATCAGAGGATGTCAAAAAATAGATAGTTTGCGCAGTAAAGTCGATGCAGACAATTTTTGAAATTTTAATATTTCCTCTAAGAGAAATATATAAAATAAATTTATTAAAATCTACACGAAAACGAAAGAATATACTATTACTCGTCGGACATTACAATGTACTTGCTTTAAGTACAGTAATACTTCGGCAAACCTCTTTCAAAGTGATAAAATGTAACATTTTCTAGGGCAAAAAAAAATGGTTGCTGTAAATTAGCTCCATCCAGCCATTTTGTTGTGTGGGTAGTTTGTGAATGTCAGCAGCAGAAACCAGAATGTCCAAGATCCATGGATACCACGAGCCTCTTCAATCTCTCTCTCTCTCTCTCTCACCACGTTGGACCACTATTTTACCAAGATTTCAGCTGAATAGAAATAATATTTTTCACAGCTGATTTGATTTATTTTTTTTAAAAAATGTTTTTAAAGGGCAGTTTTTAAATTTTATATCTCGGTTCGCCTAGAACGATATTAATTGAAAAGTTCACCAACATGAAAAATTTTTCTTTCTCCTTATTATTTGGGTCAAAACTAACCCAAATCCACTGAAAAGCAAATCGGTTTACTTTGCGGATTTTTTTTTTTTAATTTTTCAGGTCAAAAAACGGGAAACGGTTTTTTTTTTTGCATTGTTAAGCCTAATAAATGGGAAAAACAATACAGTATTTTGCAAAACCAATGCATGCATTTTGAAGCTGAGGGAATTTCCGTCAGAAAAATTATTTGGGCTCTTTTAATCCAAAAAGTTTCATTAAATGAATTTAAATTGGAAAATTTCACTTTTCCCAGTGTATAAATATTGTATTTTGCAGGAATTTTTCTCATTTTTGAAAAGTCCCATTCCCTTCCACAAAAAATTGATGATTTATTTGTTAAGTAAGCTTTGAAATGCGAGAAACACCTTGTTTTTGCCTTATTTTGCTCAAAAATGTCTTTTTTATTGATTTTAAATGGCGAAATTTCATTTTTATCATTTATAAATTACATCAATCAGTCAGAAATTTCCTCAGCTTCAAAATGCATGCATTGGTTTTGCAAAATACTGTATTGTTTTTCCCATTTATTAGGCTTAACAATGCAAAAAAAAACCGTTTCCCGTTTTTTGACCTGAAAAATTTAAAAAAAAAAAAATCCGCAACGTAAACCGATTTGGTTTTCAGTGGATTATGGTTAGTTTTGACCCAAATAATAAGGAGAAAGAAAAATGTTTTATGTTGGTGAACTTTTCAATTAAAATCGTTCTAGGCGAACCGTGATATATGTAATATATAGTTATATTACCAAGTTTATTTACATTCCAAGTTTAAAAAGAAAATCTTCCCAAAAGAGTCGTCATACTTCCGGAAAAGAGGGCCCTTTTTCCTCTTAGATAAATTTTCTATTAAAACAAAAAAAATAGTTACAACTCAATCTGTAGCTTTCTGGACTAGAGTGAATAGCACACCCTAAATTTTGAAGAAATCAACCTGGATCAGTTATCGTGGAAAAACTGGACGGGGAGGGGAAGCCGTCGGGAAAAATCGCATTTCTGGTGACTTCACTTAAATTCTCGTAGATATTTTTTTATAAAGATTAGTAAGCTCTTGAGATATTTAATTTATTTCCGTGATTTGAAGGTAATATTGAAATAAGGTTATCTTAGGGGGGAAAAAGGGCCGTATTTAGGGCGTTTACCCCCACCCTCACCCACCACGTTGCTATATTTTTTAAATGACCTTTAAAGGGCCTCCGAGCACACACTCAGGTGGTTCTGGTGTGATGAACTGTAACTGAATTTTTTTCCAGGGCGCTTTTCTTCTCTTTAATATTAGATTTAACTTAACGGCTCTCTGAAACCTCTGAAAGGTGTGTGTGTGTGTGTGTGGCTTTCCAGTACCTGTTGGTGGAAAAGGTCATTCTTTCACTTTTGTTATATTCTTTCCATCATTTTCCCATAATTTTTCCACTTCTTATTCTTTTTTTATCTTAATTTTCTCATTATTTTAGATTAAGAAATAGTAATTAACATTTGCACCAAAGTTAGAATATCTGGAATTTTCTCATCCTTCTTTGCGAGACCATTCTGCCAAGTACTTTCACCAGGAATCAATCAAAAAACTTATGATCCCTGTTTTGTATACGCAACACATTTCACTCAGAGCTTAAGATTTAGTAAAAATCAAATCAAATTTGATAGTATGGTTTACAGTACTGGCTAAGGCAGCCAGCGTTATGCGAATACCGAAACTTAATTGAAGTCGAAATCTCTACTATACTCTAGCAGATTTTCTGTAAGCTTCTAGTATGACTAGATTTTGGGGTTACTTAGAATGGCTAGCGCCTTAGAGACCGCCCCAATCTTGACATAGTCACCCCTTTGTATCATCCATTCTTCATATGTGCGTCATATTATGTCGAATTGGGCTGAGCTAGAAATTTACTTATTCTTTTAACTTTGGGGCCACCTACATCTACTTGAAGAAGTAGATGACCTACACCCGCCTCCTTGCAAGGACGCCAAACTATAACCGTTCGAAGGAGTGGATGTTCTGAATGACTAGTGTACAGGGTATTTTAGGTCGGAGATACCCGCAAGGACGCCACAAAATGTTTTTGCGATCGCTTGTCTTCCCCCTAGTAGTAGAACAAATAAGTTAACCCATAGCATGTCTTTGTGTTTAAGATATCTTGCAACAAGGGTTGAGTCAATTTACAAGATAATAACAGTAATTACAATAAGACGAAATAATATAACAATTATAAAATAAACTTACTCTGTTTGATATGATACAGAAAATAGATAAATAGTAATAATAGTAATAGATAAAAATAAATGGTAGTACGTAATAATATCTAAACACAATCATTTACTTCGAAATAAAACAAAATGGCGAGAAAAATTGATATAAAATAAATCAGATTGAACTACTACGAACTCTACATAAAGTGTTTTAACTTTAAAGATTTCTGAATGTATAGAAAGATGTTATTCAATTTACAATGAGTGTCTATTGTCAGTAAATTTGACAGTGTATCCTCGCCCATGGGGTACTGAAATATAGTTTAAAAGATACATTTGCCTAAAACAATTCACAACATAGGGCATGATAAAAGGAAGTGTCCTAGATTATCGCTTTCAAATGCACAGAAATTACATTGTTGCTCAGGATTAAGGAAGATTCTACAGTACTTGCTTCCAAAAATATCCTCAATTGGCTGGCTATCCCTTAATTTGTTTATGTGACACTGAAAAAAAAATGAGATACAATTCTCGCGAGTCCTAAAGAACTTATTATTTCTAATGACTGGATTATATAGGATGATGTAACCCCCATTTTTAGTTACATCTTTTCAGATTAGGTTATTTTTTTTATAAAGATTCCAATAGGCTCTGGGGAGAGAACAGGATTGGTGGTTGGGATCTTGAGATTTCCAGACATTATCAGCTCCTATTTCTAGTAAATATGACTGTGTATAGCAGAGGTCGGCAACGCGGCGCCCGCGGGCGCCACTGCGCCCTTCAATAAATTTTAGTGCGCCCTTAAACTATTGTTAATTTAGACAAGAAATTCAAAACGTAAATTTTAAAATTCCTTGAATCTACTGTACGTCAACGGTGACGCGCTGAACTGAAATGAACTGAGCAATCATGTCAGTAGTAGTCAGTACACAAGAGAGCATAGATCAAGAGAGTTTGTCACAGGTTTATGCCATCCCTATTATGGACTCATCGTAAAGAAAACTTACTTATTATTTCAATGCCGAGTGAGAAAAAGAGTTCCCATATTGCTGATATGATTAGCGCAGTTAATTCTTTCAAATGTAAGTTGGAATTGTTAAAAGCGCATTTGTTGAAAAATTCCTTGTCTCACTTTCAAAATGTCAAACGAATAATTGAAAATTAATTTAAATTTGAGTGTTGATGAATTTGACACTACATCGTACATAAAAACCATTGATACGTTAATAATCGAATTTTCCTCGAGATTTCAAGATTTTCTACCGTTAGAATCAGTAATTCCATTTTTCGAAAAATAGTTGGCGCCCGCCATGAATTTTTAATTTGGTATTTCACTCTTTACATTAAAAACGTTGCCGACCTCTGGTGTATAGGATACTTTCACAAAAGACACAGTGCCCTGATGTTGAAGGACATGGTATTCTTGATCCCAACCACCGTTTCTGGTAAACAGGTAAGTTAGGCTTCCCGTAGGACGGCCGCTACATATTCTTGGAGAGCCTCATTCCTCTGCATCGTGACTCTTCTATTAACCCCTAGAGATCTGCGTAGTTCATCTATTTCCCCCTTAGAATTCATTCACAATTTTTCTTCCTTTAGTTTCTCGCCTCCTGCTCTTCACGCACCAATATATCTCATCCATCTTCTAATTTACTAATTTGAATATGTTTTTATACAGATTGAAAATAACTAAATAAATTAAATTTAAAAAAAAGAAAAAGAATTCTAAAATGAATTAACAGTAAATGTTAAATCGTTAGATTTAGCTAGATCGTTAGCTAGATTGATGCTTATTCAGCTACAAAGTTTGTCGTCCACTGTAAATAGAACTGACAAGACCAACAACCGAATTCAGAATTTTTAGGACGTTACTCAGCACTCTTGTTATGGTAGAGTATTGTACGACACGTGCAGATTTGAATTGTTTTCCTCTATACTTTACTTTTCTTCTTTTTTCTTTTTTTTTTTTAAGTGCTGCGCAAATATGGAGCTCGAAGCTGCTTGTTTTGGCTCCAACTTCCCGTCTAACAGCCAAACATACACCCCCACCACCACCACCATTAAATACAGGAAATCTACCGGCCAAGAATGTGCGGAATTTGCGTTTTAAACCTAATAGACAGGTTTTTTTTTTTTTTTTTTTTATGTTTACTGTAAACTATAAAACAAATATTTAGTCTAGAGTTGGTATTTTCCAGCCCCTCTATTTGAACGATTTAACATTTTTTAAAATTTATTTTCGAGAGTAAATATTTTTTTTTTATTTACGCTTGTTGAAAATAGGCTTTCTGATTAGATTTCCACCGGAAAACTGTTTATTGATAGAACTCTTGAAATTAGTTCGCAGAATTTTTTTTTCCCCCACCTTTTACGTCATTTTTTACTTCCTATTTACTGTGAATCAGGTGCCAAGATAGCTGAGCGGTTATAGGCAAGGCACAGCTAAGATAAATTTGCATATTGTGGGATTGAGTTTGATCAAATAAATCAGAAGTTAAATTATTAAATTTTAATTTTACGTACACACTATACAGACAGAGACAAACACTCCGAGAACTTTAAAATAGTTCTATTTCCGGTAAAAAAAAAACTCTGAAGCAAAAATTTGGTACTATCACAATACTTCCTCTTGCCTGCAGAAGGCATAAATGCATTTTTAGGTTAAAAAAAATGAAGCCTTGAACTTCAGTGCATAAATGCAGTGCATAAACCAACAATTTATTCCAAGCATTTGAATTCCAAAAATTGGAAGAATTTTAGATTTTAAAAGATTAAATTATTTATTTTTTTATTATTATTTTTTTTAAATTTATGAATGTATGTATTTAGAGAATAAACTATTTGTGTTTAAATTTTGTATTTTGTTTGAAACATACACGAGAGAGATGCTGCAATGGAAGTTGACAGCTGTCTGCCAAAGAGGTTTAACATGTATAACGCACGATTATAAATACATTTCGTACACAAAGAGATAAACTAAAAAAGTGTCGTATTTTTTGTCTTTTTTTCTGCTGTTAGTTATTATAGAGAAGTGCAGTTCTTGGCTATTTCACCTATGTAAACGACCTTTTTCTCAATACACTTGTGTTTAAATATACAAAATTTATTTAAGGATATTTATTTACATATATGCACTTCTGATTGTTTATTTATTTATATGCACTCGGCGTCAAATAGTAGGAGCTAGAGCAGGTTCATTGAATTTTGTTGCAGTTTATTTTCACTTACATTCTTTCCTCCTCTACAAAGATTACTTCTTTAGTTTTGTTTGCAGTTTTTAAATTCAGAGATTGGCATCATAGTTAAGTAAAGTAATTGCCTATTTTTGCTGGCGGGCTTTACGTCCAACTACCAAATTAGGTGTCGTGGACGGAGGCGACTAGCAAACATACTTTACTGTAAATTTCTCATATTAACCATTGGGAATATAGACTAGTACCGCAATACATCTCAACTTTGCGGGTCTAGCGTATAACCGCCTAACACACTTTACTATAAATTTCTCATATTAACCATTGGGAATACAGACTAATACCGCAATACATCTTAGCTGGGTCTAGCCTATAACCGCCTAACACACTTTACTATAAATTTCTCATATTAACTATAGGGAATATAGAGTAGTACCGCAATACATCTCAGCTTTGCGGATCTAGCCAATAACCGCCTAACATTTTTGGTTCATGTTTTATTTAAAGCGGTAGGATGGCTTGAAGTGTTTAAGTTATGGTGAGCTAGAGTTAGCCCGTGGTTACTAAGTAAGCGGATGTTGTTACTTGAATTATTTCTTGTTGACAAAGATCCATGCTTAATAAATAGGAGCGAGATACACAATCTTAAAGTGCACCCTCCGAAATCATAACAAAACTTTTCTCCTCACTTAAGTTCACATGCTGGTGGTCTTTAAAGAAGGTTAAATGTTTGTTACGGAGATTCTTTTACGCGCGTCAAATAAAACACGTAGGACATGTTTACGGCGCGAAGATTAGTTAAAAGGTATTTTGCTGTAGCCGTTGGAACTGTTTATAGTTTGGATACATCTTCAGGAATGTTATTTATTGAGAAAATAAAAATATCTAAAGTGGAGATTGTAACAATATAACACTTACAGATAGACCCAATATATTCCTTTACACGTAGTCTAGATGTAGTGCTTTCTGCTCTAGTAAAATAAAACTAACATATATTTACCTACTGATATATTTAACTTGAAGGTCATTGAATTTAGATTGTATTTTACTGCCTTTTTCTGCATTCTCTTTCTCTACCAAATAAGAGAAAGTAATGCCTATTTATTCAGGCAGGCTTTACATCCGACTACCAAATTAGGTGCCGTGGACGGAGGCGACTAACAAACATACTTTATTATAAATTTCTCATATTAACCTTTGGTAATATAGACTAGTACCGCAATACATCTTAGCTTTGCGGGTCTAGCCTATAACCGCCTAACATACTTTACTATAAATTTCTCATATTAAACATTTGGAATATAGACTACTCCCGCAATACATCTTAGCTTTGCGGGTCTAGTCTCTGACCGCCTAACATACTTTACTATAAATTCCTCATATTAATCATTGGGAATATAGACTGTACCGCAATACATCTTAGCTTTGCGAGTCTAGCCTACAACCGCTCGGCTACCGTGGTGCCTCTAATAACTAGAAGCTATTGTAATCGTGCAGTCTTAATCTGTATTGAAGTTCCTACAGCTAAAAAAAAAGAAGTGATTTTTACAAAATGATGTTTCTCTCTCTTTCTTTCTCTCAAATGTTAATTGGAAAGAATGAGATTCCGTTCGTGTCTACCACTCTTAATTTGGTAGTTAGACGTTAAGTTCCGCCTTAAGAAGCAGACATTGCTTTACTCCATATTATCAATTTATTTCCGACACAATTACAATATGTGAGTGTTGTGAATGTCATTTAGTCCGGGGACGCCAAGATCCCTGTAGAAGTAGTTAGTTCTGTTTCCGCTACGAGAAGCCCAAATAGGTAAAGTTCATTTTTAATAGTGAGCCAAGTTTGACTAATCAAATAATTAAAACAAAACCTCAAAGACACAATTGGTGACAAAAACAAAAGTTTATATTTAATTGGCTCCACCACTGGAGATATTTTCTGATTACCTGGAGAAACATTAAATCTAAATAAAACAGTGTGGAACTAGAAAGATAAGCCACAACTGGAAGATCTCTTAAGAGAAGGAAGTTTACAAGCAAGTAAAGATGGAAGCCGTTCTATGAGAGGGAGGGGGTGAGGGAGAATCGTAAAGATAAGAAAGTGTACACATAATAGTTGGTAACAAGAGTGATGACCATAAATGTTTGATGGTTGGATTTAGGAATGTGTTGCGCGATATGTGAGGGGAAGGGGTTTATTCATGTTGAGACATGTCGCTCTCCAGGTCTATTTCAGACTACACTATCTATAATTGTCTCAATACTTATGTCCTATCTACGATGTCTAACTGGGAGGTTTCTTGAAGGCGAACAAATTCAGCATAATTCCCTCGGTTTTTTTTACTGAGCATATTTTTTATTATTTTAAGTTGTCCTTTATTATCATACGATATTAAAAGTTAAGTGCACATTAGGGAATTCAAACTTTTCTCTGGTTCTACGCAAATATAACATCTTTTTTTATTATTCTTCATCAATATACTATATACGAAGGTTATATGTTCAAGGTTAACTGCGAAGAACTTCTACAAAGAACAGAGGGCAGGGTGTACCATTTCTTTCCATATATTCATAATTTATAACAAGAACTAAAAACCAACAATTTTTGTACGTTCCAGCCCCCTTTCATGTTTATTATATCCACTTTCAGTTATTTAACTGGCTCTCTAGATTTCTCTCATGCTCCTTCATTATTGCTACAATTCCAGCTTCACATTAAGCGTTTGTCTACTTGAGATCAATAAAAATTTCTTCTAGCCATTTATTTCCATTTTATTTTTGATCAAAACTTGTACATGAATAACGTTTTATGTTACAAGTAATAAATTTATTTTAGAATTTACTTTAGCTGTACTTTACAAATATTTTATACAATATTTAATAGGTGTTTTTCTTTAAGTAAAAAAGTTAAAGTAATTGCCTTTTTTTTCAGGCAATTACCAACTACCAATTAGGTGTCGTAACACATACATACTTTAATGTAAATTTCTTTTTTTTTTTTAACCATTAAATAAAATCCAAGGCCTAAGACCGGGAATCGAACCCACTAAACCAAAAATACATCTTAGCTTTGCGGGTCTAGCCTATATCTGACTATCACACTTTACTGTAAATTTCTCATATTAACCATTAAATAAAATCCAAGGCCTAAGACCGGGAATCGAACCCACTAAACCAACAATACACCTTAGCATTGCGGGTCTAGCCTATAACCGCCTAACATACTTTACTATAAATTTCTCATATTAACCATTAAATAAAATCCAAGGCCTAAGACCGGGAATCGAACCCACTAAACCAAAAATACATCTTAGCTTTGCGGGTCTAGCCTATATCTGACTAACTTTCTTTACTATAAATTTCTCATATTAACCATTGGGAATATAGACTAGTACCGCAATACATCTTAGCTTTGCAGGTCTAGCCTATAACCGCTCGGCTACCTTGGCGCCTGGAGTTTTTCTTAAATGTTACAATAATTACAGTTATCAACATTTGTGCAGACAAAAATTGTACTTAGAGAACATGTTTTAGCTTCTAGTTTACTTGGTGATATCGGCTTTCACGTGGAAGCTAACCGGGTTTACAGAAACGTTTGTCTTAGAGATCATGTAAATTACAATAAGTTGAATCCTAGAACTTTTTTCTTTCAAAAAAAAAAATATATATATATATATATATATATGAAATAAAGAAATCACGATGACTAAGAAAAGGCGGCTAATTATTGGTTAGTTTTGGCGGAAGAAGCGTTATAATTAAGAATTTTGTGAGCACGCGTTTCAGATATTGGGTTTCTGTGCAAACAGGCCGGAGGATTAAGGCATTATACTTAAGGTCCAGCTTCTGCTTACTTGCAACTAAGCCAACTAAAGCTATTAAGATTGCCATTCCGCTAGTTAAGCATTATTACAGAGCAGCAAATTACTACCGAGGGACGACAAATTTCACCTGGCTTGTTTGTCTGTTCTAGCTTTTGCCAGCTGAGGCAGAGATCCTTCTTTAGGGCAAGGCGGCTCCTTTCTTGATATTCAAAGGGATACTACCCCTAATTGGATAAGATTTGATTATATTTCCAGTTTGTATTTTGCTCTGCTAATTCACGTTTGCATATTGCAAACATTTGCCAGTCTTCGCTCCATTAGCTGCGAGAAGCTCCATTCCTACTTTCTTAATAAATTAGGTTTTAATGAAAGGAATATTTCGGGAGTGAGTGTTGTTCATGTTTCCTTGGCCTCCAAGGACTATAATAACACCATGTTTTAGTTTATACGAACTTTCTACAGTCAGCATAAGAAGCTTCTTCAACATTTCTAAATAAACTTTAATGCTTCCACATGTTTTGCCAGAAAGATATCATTATTTAATTATGTTCTTCACATTTGCCTTAGGCTAATGGAACTTTCACTTTTAGCATTGCTAAGGACGCGTACATAAAAGGTCCCTTAATGCACACTTATATCCATTTATTAGGGCCAATAGGCTCTTCGTTAGTACATGTCTCTGATCCAACTTGTTTTGCTTATTAGCTTTTACAAGCTTTTGATTGGAAGGTTTTGCAGTCCAAACTCAAAGGCAAAAATTCAAGGCCTAAGACCGGGAATCGAACCCACTAAACCAACAATACATCTTAGCTTTGCGGGTCTAGCCTATAGCCGCCTAACATATGTACTTTACTATAAATTTCTCATATTAACCATTGGGAATATAGACTAGTACCGCAACACATCTTAGCTTTGCGGGTCTAGCCTATAACCGCCTAACATACTTTACTATAAATTTCTCATATTAACCGTTGGGAATATAGACTAGTACCGCAATACATCTTAGCTTTGCGGGTCTAGTTTATAACCGCCTAACATACTTTACTATAAATTTCTCATATTAACCGTTGGGAATATAGACTAGTACCGCAATACATCTTAGCTTTGCGGGTCTAGCCTATAAATTTCTCATATTAACCATTGGGAATATAGGCTAGTACCGCAATACATCTTAGCTTTGCGAGTCTAGCCTATAACCGCCTAACATACTCTACTATAAATTTCTCATATTAACCATTTTTTAACCCAAAATTCTCTTTCTAAAATCCCAGAGGATCTTATGGTAACCACATCATTTTTAGTCCAGTCTGTTTAATTAGACCTAAGAATCTGGTGAAGGGCTATCCTAGGGCATAGTATGAAGTACTCCCAACCTATAAAAAAAAAAAATCCTATACACTGATTCTTTAATCACTTATTTTTTATGCTCGAAAATGCATGATTTTTTCACAGTCCACAGTCTGGGCCTGCGATTTCCACCATTAAATAAGTGGTACCCCATGAGGCAATATTAGGCAAGCGGCCTATGGGTTTCCCATCCACCATTTCTGATTATTTCATTCACCTTCCATCTACGTTTTTGTACGAGATGTATTGCCACTCTTTGAAAAGAGGGCGGAAGCTCTATCGGACCGCATCTGGGTCTGCCGCTTCATGTTGCGGGTATCCTGGAACCGTCCGCATGGATTAAGGAGAGCATTAATTAGTGTTTCCCACTTATCTAAATTCTTTCTTCTGGAGATTTTTCAAAGGGGATCGTTGTATTTACACATTTTTCCCCAATCAAGGCTCTTTAAGGCAGGCACTGTTCTTCCGGTTATGTATCAGTTCATTTTAAATTTTAACCGATCGGGCAGATAATTAAGAAATGAATTAGATCATCTATTAACTCTATAAAATTTAGAAATTTGTTTTCGTTAATTTAATAGCTTTTTTTTTCTTTTTCTTTTTTTAAATTTTATTTTGCAAAAGTGAATTTATTTTTGTTTTTCTTCTCTTTGTTTTTCTTTTTTCATGTATTTTATCTTTTGTATTTTATCCGTGTAAAGTCATGGGACAACCCTTTGCTACAATTGTACATTATAAGCACGTAACAATTAATAAATAATAAATAAATACTAAAAATTTAGAAAATGAAATAAATATGAGAAATTTATTTCTTATAATTGGTGAAAATTGTCACAATTAAGGACCTAAAAAGGGCCCAGGTGGTAGAACTGTCCCTGTGACAATATCATACCTTAAGGACAGAGAAGAACAATTTATGGTGGTTAATATATACTTAATTACATACCCACACATATTTACTGAAGAACTAGGAGCCATATAAATCTTGCTCCTCCAATTAGGACAATTTATAAGGAATGGATAAATTTGATATAAATATATATGTATATATGTAAACCCAAACATATATATAGTACTATAAATTCAATGAAATATTTCTCTTGAGGAAATTAATTGGTTCTCAGATTGCTGCAATGCTACTACGCTTCACCGTAAAGGGCCACTTCTTCTTTATTTACTACGTGAAGGGATTAAAGGTACATTTAAAAGCGCTGCTAGAGTTACAGCTGCTGAGGAAAAAAGATTGCTTAATCGGATATGAGGCAACTTATCAGATAAATTAGGGCCCTAGATATTTATCGATTAACGTTTTCCTCTCCCCCTCTCATATCTCTAATAACAGGAAGTATTGCAGTCTTGCAGATGAATAAGAGTTTTCCACCGGAAGTGGACTCCAATAAAAGAAAAATGTGTTTGTATTCAGCGTAGTATGTTTAGAGTTGAAATTTGCAGGCTTGTCCATGGGACATATTTTTCTGTCCCATCCCATCCCATCCCACGGGATTCCCATTATAATATTAATATGGAATACCGTTCAAATAAAATTATTAAATTTATGAAAGTTTACGTTTAGTGTCTACTAAATAGGACTACATGTACAAAGAGACATGCAAAACTACAAAATTTATTAACTTTACTAACTTTAACACTCAAAAGTATAATCTAAGTATGACAATTCAGTATCATTCTTTAGACTCGAAATCCTTCTCATAGCACCATCCAGTTACATAGATGATGAATGAATTCTGTTTTGTTGCACTTACGCAACTGCGAATTTCAGCCTAAATTTATCTTACAATATCAAGTATCGACTACCATGAGAAATACAAATGTCTGCTGTCCCATCCCATCCCATCCCATGGGCTTCCCATGGGAATAACAATTCTATGGACAACACTGGAAATTTGATTTCAGATTTCAGGCTTGAATTGATTGGTCACCATTAATGTCCAGATTATGCCTTATTCTCCATTAACCACAATTACGGAAGCTTGCTTACAGATTGCTTTTTAGATTATTATAGCATTTTTGGTTTGGATATTCCGTCCAAATCAGCCCCAACGGGAAGTGGCACTTTATTGAAAGTTATTCTTCACTTTTACTAAATGTTTGTGAGTTACAATCTGGGAATGTTAGTCAGAGAATGTAGCCCTTACACTTTAAACACGTTCTTTTTGATCAAAGCACAGGCAAAATTGATGACGACATACAACAAAACTCACAAACTAGGAGAACAGCTTTTGGAATATCTAGAAGGTATCTAGGGATATATCATAATGTCAATAACTTCTAACAGAAAATTTCGCGACAATATTTGAGACAAAATGATGTCATAATGATGAGATAACTCGATAACAAAGCGGCTGAAACTTGAAACAACAATTTCTCTGTTTGTTTGTTGTTAACCAGCAACCTGGCTAGCGCCACCGCCACAATCTGTGTCTAAGACTAAGACATCGTCCATTGCTGGACAAGTTCTTAATATCTGATCCGGTGAGAATGCGTAAAAAAAGAAAAAAAGTTACTCTACGATTAGCCGAAATCCACTTTCTGGTATTGGACTTACCGATATTTATCGTAAATCGTAAAGAAAGGAAGTCAAGTACTGATAGCGACTCTCATTCACCAATGAACATACATTGTAACGTCTAGCTATGAAGTAAGACAACTGATTGGTAATACCCAAACCTAAAAAAATGCTACAGTAATCCAATAAGCAATCTGTGGGCAACCTTCCAAGATTGTGGTTAATTAGAATAAGGCATGTTTTTGACCAATCACAAATCGTAAAGAAAGGAAGTCAAGTACTGATAGCAACTCTCGTTCACCAATGAACATGCATTGTAACGTCTAGCTTTGAACTAAGACAACTGATTGGTAATAATACCCAAACCAAAAAAAAAAAATGCTACAGTAATCCAATAAGCAATCTGTGGGCAACCTTCCAAGATTGTGGTTAATTAGAATAAGGCATGTTTTTGACCAATCAATTCAAGCCTGAGATCTGAAATTTAAAAAAAAAAATAAAATCCCTGAGTATACTAAGTGGTTTTCAGAAAATTGTTTGGGGATGAAAAAATATCTTAGAAAATGATCAATCGCTGGAAGCTGAAAACTTAGCATTCGAAATCTTTCTGCTGGAAAGGTGACTTTACTGGATTTTTCCAATTTTTGGTGGTGTAAAACATTTATTTGAAACAGTTTCCTTGGAAAATTCTATTAAGGGCCCCCTCTGGAAAGATTTCAATGCAAAAAAAAAAAAATTAATAATGAATTTTTCCTTTTAATTTAGAAGAGATGCGACAAATCTTGCTCGGTTAGGAAATGATAGGTGAGGTACTGGAAATTTCAGTAATACGTTTAACCCTCTCATATAATTTGTATCCTAAATAATTTAAGGGAGAACAGGAGCAATGAATCATCCAACTGTCCCACACAGCAGCAGTGAAATAAATTTAAATTGTAACTTCTTAAAAGAGTGGGAGTGATCATTGTCTATTTGAAGACTGAATTGATGTAACAAGTTTATGAATTGATTTGAAAGGAGAAAATAAATAACCAAGAGACATTGAAGGTCAAATTCTAACCGAAAACGGTTTGGTATAAGCTCGACCTTTTAATAAAGGGGAGCCAGAAAATATTCCCGCTGGACCAGAAATCTTTTGGATCAGGCGGGCGTGAAAGTTCCACATGATTGGCTATAAATAGGAAATGGCAATGGGGGTTTTTGAACAACAGTAAAACCAGGATCAAATTAGCCACAGCCCGCTGCAGAACAATAATGGAAAATCGGTGAGGGGGCCACTTACTTACTCAATGTAAGACAGTGGCGAAGAGTTAGGCGGGCGAGACTGTCCTTGTCAATGTCACCTAGAGAGCATCTCTTGTCATCTCTCTGGAGGTTTGGGCGACAGCAGTAGCCTGGACATATTGACCAGACAGGAAACTAACTACTGGAGTTACAAGTTCTAACCCTTTTCGTTCCTTCGTACAACGTTATAAAAATAACGGACAATTCAAACTGAGGTAGCCCTTCTTTGTCAACCAATCCACCCCTCAATTTCTTCTACCTGATACTCCTACTCTTCCATCATCAGAGAGCTCTTAGTGCAAGATTCTTCTCTATTGTCAATCAGCATCAATCAACAAGTGGGTTTTTTTTTTGTATTCCCAAGGATGCAAAGTTATATGCAAATTTTTACACTCTAACTTATTACATTTTTTTTTTTATTTTTTTACAAAAAATAAAAGTCTACCAGTTTTTCTCAGAGATGACAACTTTGAAAGTAGTTGAAGCGTGAAAAATTTGTAACAATTTTCTCAGGATGTAACTAATATATATATTTTTTTTTTCACAATATTCTAAGTTAACGGTCACAACTTACGACTTTACCACTTGTTGGTTAACTTTAGTCTCTTCTTTAAATTGACTGTTCCTTGAAATGGGTAATATTTAAATTCTTTGCGTTCATATGGTATAGGTACTGGTTAGCTTAAAAGCTCGGACAGCTTTAGCTCGTGTAAATTTTTCTAATCTGAAAGTCTCAGAGCCCTGACAGGAAAGAAGCTGTACTTAGGGCCTATTGCACCCCCACCAAAGATGTCAGACACCCTTCTGCCTCTTATGAAAGCAAAAACGGAAGACTCACGGTGAAAAGAAGTACTTACAACTATAATTATTCAAACTAGAAAATACACACAGCAAAGTGGTGTTTCCGACAAATAGATTAACCAGTTAACTGATTATGACGAATATCTTCGTGTAAAATTCTGTGTTATGACGAGTATATTCGTCATGCTTTTTCAGTAGTGACCATCGGCAGTTAATTCGTAATATGCAAGAAGTTTGGAATATTTTGAGGCCATGTCGAAATAAAAAGAACTAATAGATAGATATAGTATGAATTAGTCTTATTAAATGTATCCATTGTCTTTTATTAGTCATCACTGAATCAAATAACGAATTCGTATATTGGTGTTAGGCTAGGCTACACTATGCAGTAAGTGGCGCGCCTGATAATAAAAAAACGGGATGCAGATCCTTTTGTTCCCTATTTACCTGTATTCAAGAGGCGGAGCTTTTTTTCTAATTCATGTGCGGGGGTTCAAGATTTAGCGATCATCCAAATTGCTGATTCGTGGGCTACACTAATATAATAATTAGTATATATACAATTGTTTGTATTTGATCATATCTGGTCAGGGATTCATTTGCATAAATACCAGTCCTGTAATGTTGCGACCTATTTGGAATAATTGCAGCAACCCAATTTCATATCAAACATACTTTAGGGTTTGACGAATATATTCGTCATCGCTTAATTTTGTACGACGCACGTAGGGGACACATTTTCCAACAAGGTCGAAACAGTTAACTGGTTAATAAATTTTGGTGCAGAGCTTTAGTAAGAGTGAAGTCGAAATCTCCTACATCAAACTGAACTCTGAAGATGGAATAAAGTACGAAACCGTACTCATGGATACCAATACGCATGCACGGGTACGATGAATAAACTCAGCGATTACCTACCAAGTTATTAAAGAGAATTAGGTGTTTCTTGACAGTCATATTAGCTTTGAAAACGCGTATTTCCGCTAAAATTCTTTTATTAATAATTAGACATAAACGCAGCGGAAGTAGACAAATAGTTCCGGCTTTTGTCTTAATATTTCAAAGCTCAGTAATAAGATTAGTTAGGATATTAAAGAGCAGGTTTTTTTTTTATATTTTACTGTTGCCCGTATCTAGTTGACAGAGTGTGTACACGGTGACACGGGCGTAACTCTGAGAAAGAGAGGGGGTCCCCTCCCTTATTATGCATGAATATGTAGTAGAGTCGTGTGAGATGGAGAAGAGAACATTGCAGCTAATCACTCATGTTTGGTCACCATAATAACGGTCGTGTTATATTTCACAAACCCTCCCCTTCTCAGTATGTTTTCTGTCTGTCATCGAGTTTGTACATGCTCTCACCCTCACGCTCTCTCTCTCTCACTCCTATCCCCACTCTTCGTATTCCAACATTTATTATACTGTCTAAACACTGTAAGACAGTTTCATGCAATGCTTTGTAGAAAACACTTTTTCAGAGTTAAAGGGACCTCGAAACCGGGCACTTCCGGTGAAATCTCAAAAAATCGAAAAGCAGCATCGATTCTAATCGATAGAAGGTATTCTAATACCTTCTAGTTACTATAAAGTAGAGTATAATAAAGTAAAAAAATAAATAAAAATAAAGTTTTATAATATCGTGCCACGGTTTAAATATTTAAAGAGAATTAGGTTAATATGTGTTGCGGTAAGAGTCGGTCCTGTGAATGATTCTCGTCAGGTTTCCGGTTTTTTTCTGACATAACTGTTTCGTTTGCCATATTTATGATAAATGATCCGGTTCATGATAACAATAGGCCTGCGGGAGAAATTTTCCCTTGTTGGTTAAAATTAGAAAAATGTTAGTGTGTCCATGACTTAGGGGGGCGCCCAAAACATACACACACACATACACACACACACACACACACACACACACACACACAGAGAGAGAGAGAGAGAGAGAGAGAGAGAGAGAGAGAGAGCTCCAAGTGGTCATATACGCTTGGTGTATGTGTAAAAGTGTTCTGAGTAAAATATTTATGTTTTTGTTAGCAAAAACCCCATGGGGTTGGTGAACGAACACTGCTGTAGCGGTGGCTTGGATATTGTCACTCACAATGGGGACACAATATTGTGTCGTCCCCACTGTGCTCTCGTCATCATCAACATCATCCTCTTTTTGCTAAAGCCACGTCACTTTCAGGCTTGTACGGCTATGGCTATTGTCTTGGAGATAAGCCCATAGCTTTCTCCATCCAAACTCTTCTTTCTCATCTGGGCACACTCACTAGTGGTCTGTTCTTAACTCTATATATATATATCTAGAGAGATGTTGTATATATTTCCTTCTCTCGGGGTACTAGTGTTTATGATACGATGACTCCACTATTCCCCACCATCCTCTGTGTTACTGCTTGCTGCAGGCAATCTTAGCACTTCCAAAAGCTTCTCCCTTCTATTCTAGCTACTAGAAGGAAACAGGACACTATAAGATGGTAGAAGGCATCACCAACAATATCCCAGGATGTTGCTAGAAGTACTTCCTATAATATCCTAGGCTTTAATAAACAACGCACAAACAGAAAAACCCTCCCCCCATAGGACGACGTATGAATGTCTGTTCCAGTCTCTGCATAAATGGTCGGGGCTAGAAAATATTACATCGTTGTTTCAGTTTTAATAAAATCCTCTTCGTAGTTTACACTATGAAAGAGGACGTGAACTACAACAAGATATATTGTGGCTTCCAAGGAGGAATCAGTAATTAGTAAAGTAATGCCTATTTTGTAGGTTGGCTTTACGTCCCACTACCAAATTAGGTGACGTGGACTGAGGCGACTTTACTGTAAATTCCTCATATTAAACATTAAATAAAATCCAAGGCCTAAGACCGGGAATCGAACCCACTAAACCAACAATACATCTTAGCTTTGCGGGTCTAGTCTCTAACCGCCTAACATTCTTTACTATAAATTCCTCATATTAACCATTGGGAATATAGACTAGTACCGCAATACATCTTAGCTTTGCGGGTCTAGCCTATAACTGCCTAACATTCTTTACTATAAATTCCTCATATTAACCATTGGGAATATAGACTAGTACCGCAATACATCTTAGCTTTGCGGGTCTAGCCTATAACTGCCTAACATTCTTTACTATAAATTCCTCATATTAACCATTGGGAATATAGACTAGTACCGCAATACATCTTAGCTTTGCGGGTCTAGCCTATAACCGCTCGGCTACCGTGGCGCCTGAATCAATAAAATTGTTCCTAGGAAATAGATATTGTTTTTACCTAAACGAGTCAGCTTTATAAGCCATGAGCCTTCTAGCAACTCAATACATTTTAGAACTTCTAGCGTAAGCCATCTTCATTGTCCAAAATATCTTATTGAAGAAGAAGAAGAAGAAGAAAGAAGTCTTTATTCAGTTTAAAAGATACATAACTTATAATTTTTTCTAAATATGTATAAATTGTAGAATTCAAAAATTATTAATTCAACTAATAATAAGAAAGACAATAAAAGAAACTTTAATTTTAATTTATCAACTTGGAATTTTTACTTACATTTAGCCATAAAGACGTCCGTCCACATGGTGCTCTGACCGTCAGGGGAGTCTGTTCTGAAAGAGTGAATTCATTTAGTAGATCAGAAATTAACCATGTTATACATTTATACAAAATTACATACGAAATTTTTATTTTTATTTATTTATTTATAATATATAATATATATTTTAATAAATATAGACACATACATCTAGGTTAATAAAGCACGGCGAGGCCAAAACAGCAAGGCAAAATTTGGCTAACGCCACCCAATCATTTCCGTTTAAGTAGGTCGTAACGTTTTTCTTTTATTGCTTCCCTGTAAGCACTAAAAAATATTAAAGCTGTCTTGCTCTCTAACTTGGAAGCTGGCGACGCCCTATTTCAACCTCTGATGGTGGATAAAAATCAGAATCCAGTCAGGAATAGAACATTTTTTTTTTTTGTCGGGAGGAAACATTTCTAGGAAACAAATTAAGTAATTGGCCAAAAAGAAAATAGAAAAAAAGAAAATGGGGCAACATTCCATTACATATAATGCTGCAGATAGATAAGAACTATAGCAGAGTAGGGAAAGGGTGGCTCCCCCAAACTTATTACATAGATAGCAGGGGAAGGGGTACCTCCGGGCCCAAAACGGCCAGGGAGGCGCCCTCCTCCTTGTGGTGATGGACAATGTAAGCCAGCGAGCAGTCTGCACGACCGAGACATCACTGTACCGGGAAAATGGTAGTTTTTCCAAGAAGTTCTCTCTCATCTAGCTTCTCTATTGTGAAATAATAGATTTTATTTATTTAATTCCCCAACTAACATTAACCACTTCTTTTATTTATTATTTATTACAAATACATAATGCGAAAGAATGTGATTAAAAATATATTTTTTAAATATGTAAAAATCTGGTCTAAACTCACACAACTTTTACTGAATAAAATTTTCGTAATTTTCTGTAAAATGTAAAAGAATCGGATGCGTCTAAATTTACTCGGAGTCAGATCAATACATTACACTAATAAAAAGAGTCACTTTAGAATAAAGTGAAACCACGTTCCTCCTAGAAGTGCCTTTAGTCGAATTTCCTCGGAAAATGATTCTAAAAAAGAACTATTAAACAGGTAATAAATATTTAATGGTTAAAATAAATATAATATTTTATGGTTAAAATGAGAAATTTGTAGTAAAATATGTTTGGCGGTTACAGAATAGACCCGCAATGCTAAGATGTATTGCGGTATTAGTCTATATTCCCAATGGTTAATATGAGAAATTTATAGTAAAGTATGTTAGGCGGTTTATAGGCTAGACCCGCAAAGCTAAGATGTATTGCGGTACTAGTCTATAATCCCAATGGTTAATATGAGAACTTTATAGTAAAGTATGTTTGCTAGTCGCCTCCGTCCACGACACTTAATTTGGTAGTTGGACGTTAATCCCCGCCTGAAAAAATAGGCAGTAACTTTTACTTTACTTATCTATCGTCAATGCGAAACTATTTTTGCTGTGATTCAATTGTAGTTTTTTTGAAAATGAAAAACTCCCAAAAGTATCTCCTTGTAAAAAGCACTATTTGGAAAATTCAAGCACGACCGCGATACATTATTTGCAGCACTTAGGGGCGAGAAAAGCTTCTCTAGTTTGTGTTGCTTGTAAAGTGGTGAGCAGCAGAAGGGTTTGGCTCTTGTGAGTTGTTGGGAATATAGAATGAAATAAAATAAAAGGTTTTTTCTTGTGGGGGAGATTTCCTGTCCATAGGGGCAATGATGGAAGAGTACAGTTACTCTTAGAGGAAATGGGACGCCCTAAAGTAAGTCATTTGGACTCTTAAGGTGGCGTTCTTTCAGATTGAATTCTACATCCTGCAGGTAGGTAGTATGTGGTTACTTCCTTTTTCCATCCCCCTCACCCACCCACTCTCTTGCAGTCCGTTTTTTTCTTCAATGGATTCCCAGTTCCTTTCCACCACCACGCCGGATACGTGTTATACATACTTCCAGTGCAAAGCGTCTTGTTTGCGTTTAGCATTGATGCCAACCTTTACTTTTCCTTTCTAAATATATATCGCTAACCAACCTTAAACTTACAATCCGCGCTTTCCACGTAGTTCACCCTTTTCTACAAAGCAAAAAAAACATTAAACTTATATCCTTTCTTATTTTCTTTTGCTAGAAAATATAATTTTACTTTTCCCCATATTCCTGAAAAAGATCGTGGAAACTGCAAAAAAAAACTCAAAGAAATGCCCTGACCGGGACCTCTTTCTATCTTAAATCCCCCCCACCCCCATTTCATGAATTTGTCTCGGCAAGCGTTAACACTCACATGACTTCCTCTTTTTTACAGCATTTTTTTTTTTTTGTAAATTAATTCGAAAATTTTGAATGGTGGTACTTATAGAAATAGAGTACTTTTTATAAAAAAAGATACTTATCAACATTACGAAGAGTTGGATCATCTGGGTCCTTATAAAATGTCCTCATTCGTCCTTAAATTTACCATATATGTCCAAGTGGACATATTAGACTTCCTCTTCCTGGAAGAAAACGCTGCCCAGAAAACGGAAATGCACCTAAAAAAAAAAAAAGAAAAGAATAACTAGAGGCTCACGTGTTGATTGACATATCTTTAATTAAATAAATAAAATATATGAGTTTAACAAAAAGATCTTTGTGAAGTTCTACTTGTGTGATTCTTCATAGAACTGAAGCGATTTTCCTCCTCTATTTTATTCGAAAGAAATGAGGATAGGTTAACTTCATCAATATTACATTTGGAAGGAATTTAGCTAAGTGGGTTCCCATGCAGAGGTCCCGGGTTCGAATCCAGCTGCTAGCCCTAAGATTTTCTCTTCCTAGGAGCTTCTTACATTTCACTGTCACTGGGCAGAGACAGGCGAAGGAGTTCATTAGAGGCTGTGCTATTCGCCAAGACTGACTGCAGAATTAATCCGTCAAGGCCGCGTGGGGCTATAAATATAATTGTAGGACTGTTAATTAACTGACCACTATAGGCTTAGGAAGCATATGGGCCTGGCGGATGGTAGCCTCTGTAGGTTCTGTCAGAAGGAGGAAGAGGAGGAAACGGCACTGCACGGGTTGAGTTAGTGTGAGGGGCTTGTCCTAGCTAAGGATGTTACTTCTCTGGGAGGAAAAACCAAGGCCTTGAGAGCTTTACCCAGGGAGCCGCTCTCCAGCATTAAGAGTCTGATCATAAGGACGGGTTTGAAGGACGAGCTTTAGAGTGAGGGGAGCCACAAAGGGGTTGCAGTGGCCGCCCTAGTTTAATCTATCTATCTACAGCCCACTGTCAGGAACAGTTGTTTGGAGTAAGAGAAACTGTCTGGTGGAGATCTCTGGTTCGAATCCAGCTGCTGGCCCTTAGATTTTCTCTTCCTAGGAGCTTCTTACAGCTCACAGTCTGGAGGCCGAAAATGTACTAAAAAATAAAAATCAATATTGTAATCCTTTAATTCATACTACAGGGATAATTTTTCAATAGTTATGCTCACTGTAAATTATTGATAATGCTACTATTATTTGTTGTTATTAGTTATTGTTTTATTCATGCTGTAAAAACGTTGTTGCTAACAACGTCAAGAAACAGATTACAGTAGTGAATAAGTATTAAAACTCTTCCCCCCACTAGAAATATTAACATTAAGGTGCCGAGAATACTGCCGCTTAAACAGCACAAAAACACGCAAGCTCATCCAATTCGAATCCAATCTCCGTTTGAATGATGATGGTCTTTGATGGAGATAGTTAGATGGTGAAGGGATGAGAAAGTTGTGAAAAGGTTGTGCTGCAAGAGGAGGAAAGGGGAGTTGTTTTTGCAATGAGTAGAGGGAATGGGGAGCATAGTTAGGAAAGAGGAGGAGGATTGGAAGAGTTTATTATAGAGGAGGTGGGTACTAAACACCCAACAGTCAGTGAAGAGTGTTTTCAGACTTGATGAGTCCAGACCAGGATGTTTGTAGAGTTACCCAGGAGTTAGGGGGATTGGTGTGTAGGGAAATTGGACAGGAGGAGAAGCTGGTGGTGCTCCCCAGGATGGGTTTTCTAATTCCGCTATGAAATGAGACCACTAATGGAGTAATCTTGCCCTTGGAAGCTGGGGGTTGTGCGAATCGTAAGTTCATCCACGGTTACTCTCTTTTCAAACTACCAAACGGGGGGATAAACAACCAAATTGCAAGTGAAATAATTGTTTTCTATTTTATTAAATAATTATAGGGGAAAAGAAAGCATCCTGAATAACTCCTCTATAATTTAGCCCACCTACACAGGAAATGCATTCTAGATTATGAAAAAAAAAGTAACTATTTTGTCGCTAGTTGTACCCGAAACCAGTAATTTTCTTGTGCAATACAGATCTGCATGTTCGAACAAAAAATAAATTGATTGTTCTCGAGATACTTCCGCAGTTTTGTTCCGCGTTTGAATACAATTTTAACATCGATTATCTATTGTTACGCCTCTCTGGGCCACAGTGGTGCCGCTAGCTTCAGTGGAGAAGGGGTGGGCCTGAAGGAAAGGAAAACACACTAAAACAAAATATTGGACGCCACGTCGTTTTATAATAAAAAAGAATTTTTTAATAATAATAATAAAAAGAGGAAACGGGAAAACCCTAGAAGGGGATGAACGACGAAACCCCAAATAACATATATGGAAAGGACAAGGGCCGGAAACTGGGTAATGTGGGTATCGGAAAGGAAGATAACAAGTGAAAAGAAAGGAAAAAGGAAATGATTTAGGAACTAACAGAATAATAATAGAAGGTAGTGTAATAAAAATTTATATCAATAAAAAAAAATAAATAATAATAAAAAAAAATTAAATTAAAATAAATTAATAATTTAATCGGAGAAAAAAAAAAAAAGTCGGATCTGGCTGGGATCGAACACTGGTTTCAATCACCGGAGTTAAGTGTGCTATACACTCGGCTACTCTGACTTGCTGGTTAATCTAGTTAAGAAGATTGTCTTCACTTCTGACTCCTTTACAACTGAAACAAAGCATGGTTTCTAGGGGTAGGATTTTTTTTTTGGGTCTTATTAAAATTAAACAAAATACGTATAAACATAAACAAAATTTATTAGTTTTCCTTTAACATAAAAAAAACGAAATTCTCTTTACAACAAAAAAACTGCCTAACCAGAAAAGAAAATAATCAACCTAACTCAATTAATCTCTATCTCGAAATTTATTTACAATTAAATTCCTTACCCCTAAAACAAATAATTACAGTTATACTTAAGTGGCCACATAAACCCAAGGATTAGTAAGTAATTAAAATAAAATAAAATAACTTCGTGGGGCCGGGTCGGCACCGAATTTAGTTTGTTAGTCTTTTTTTCCACAAACAAAAGCACCTGTTGTTGGTCTGGACTCGCTGCTCCTCTTAAACCCCTTTCGGGTATTCCTTCAGTTTTCCTTTTTGAAGGACTTTTGAGAAAGTAGCGTGCTAAACAGATAGCAAAATCCACTAATGGTTCAGCCCAACACACTCGCCATACTCCTCTCCATAACCTGCTGCCTCCTTCCACTAGTCTCCGCTGGAAGCGCTGTCTGCTTGCCTCTTCTCTCGTTTCTCTTCTCTCTTCTTTCTTCTTTCTTCTGACCCGGGCCTCTCTTCGAGAATTAGCCGACTAAAAACTATTTCAACGAAAAAACCTAATTCTTAATACAAAAAAAATTTCTTTTTTTTTCCTCAGGTAGCCAGCTTTTCCGTGAAGACACTCTCCTTATAAAATTTTCCAATATCTACCGTTTCGCTATTTTTCTTTGATTTTATTTTAGCTGTTATAAATCTTATAAATATTATAAATATTGACACCGTAATAATCTCTCCTCCTTCCCGGAAAGAAAAATAGCGAAACCTCTAGCGTACTTTTGGTATAGAAAGGGCAGGAATAGGAAAGGAAAGGAAAGGATACCACCCCTAGGTCTAGTCATCTGCTGGATGTACTTTCAAATCCTTTGCACTCCAAATCCCTGCGAACGCTCCTGTCTCTACATTCTCGAGTTCGTATGCTGCTTGGGATATCTTCCTTCTAATCCTTCGCTGCACAAACCTTGGTGCGAGCTTACCAGAATAATATGCTGATGCATCCGATTGTGGATGTGTTTTGCACCATACCAGCTGTCCTTCAGCATACTCTACAGGTCTTCTTCGTAGATTGTAAGCGCGACATCCTTTCTCGTACGCTCGGTTCAGCCTGTCTTGTACTTCTCTGTATAGAAGCGGCATTGCTTTTAATTTTTCCAGGCGGGACTCTCGGTTTACATTTACTTCCCCAGTTCCATCTGATGCTTGCTCATCATAGTCTGCAGCAGTCCTTGGTAGTTCTCTACCATAGTTTAAATATGCTGGGGTATATCCTGTTGCTTCGTGCACAGCAGTCTTTAGCGCAAATTCCAACTTCGGTAACTGGCTGTCCCATTTCCTGTGGTTATCTTGTACGTATGATGACAGCATGATTTTCAACACCCTATTGACACGTTCGGTGGGGTTGGCTTGGGGATGATAAAGGTTGGTAAACCAAATCTTTGTCCCATACTCGTCCATCTTACTTTGAAATTCACGTCCTTTAAATTGGACACCATTATCGCAGATGATAACCTGCGGCACACCGAACTTCAGGAATACCTGATCTTCTATCAAATCAGCAATCTTCTTAGCTGTAGCAGTTCTCAACGGCAAAAGGATAGAATATTTTGTAAAATAATCGCATACCACTAGCAGCATCCTATTTTGTTTGGTCGATAAGGGAAGTGGCCCCATCAAGTCCGTTGTAATTATCTGCCACGGTTGTTCTGCGACTCTTTGCCCTCCCATTAAGCCTGCTGGTCCCTGCTGACAAGGTTTCAACGAAAGACATGTAGGGCATCTCGTCACATATCTGGCAACATCTGCGGCCATACCAGGCCAATAATACTGCTCTTTTAAGCGTTGCAGCGTCTTAAATGAGCCAAGATGTCCTGATATGGGACTGTCATGGAAGTCAAATAATAATTTCTTCCTTTGAGATTTGGGTACAACCAGCTTCCATGGTCGATCTTCTCCAAGGATCTTATTAGAATCGACAACTCTTTTATGCAGCCTTGTTCCCTCTACTTTCCAGGCTGGATAGGCTTCCGGCTGTCTGCGAACCTTGGAACATAAATCCCTATACCAGTTGTCGAGTTGGTCCTCAGAATAGTCGATTGCCGAGATTTCTTCTTGCTCTTCTTCTACTCTGGACAGGGCATCAGCAGCTTTGTTTAGCTTTCCTGCTCGGTGCTGGATGGTGAAATCATATTGCTGTAGTTTCACTGCCCAACGTGCCAATCGTCCCTGTGGGTCTTTTAAGCTATTAAGCCATTTGAGAGCCATGTGGTCGGTGACTACGCAGAACTTCATACCCTCCAAGTACGGTCGGAACTTCTCGATAGCCCATAGCACCGCTAGGCATTCCTGCTCCGTTGTAGAGAATTTTTTTTCTGCGGCGGTCAGTCCTCTGCTGGCATATGCAATTGCCTTTTCCCCTTCTGGATATTCTTGACTAAGGATGGCTCCTAATCCAGAAGTCGAAGCATCCGTTTGTAATACAAATGGTCGGCTAAAATCCGGACAGGTAAGTATGGGCGCGGAGATCAGTTTGTTTTTTACCTCCTCAAAAGCTCTTTTCTGGTCCTCGTCCCAATGCCATTTCTTACCTTTCTTCAGCAGAGATGTAAGGGGGGTGACTACGGTTGAGAAGTTTGGCACAAAACGCCGATACCACGAAGCTAGGCCCAAGAATCGTCTTATCTGTTTCACAGTTCTGGGTGTGGGAAAATCCATTATTGCAGACACTTTGTCAGGATCAACTTGAAGTCCCTCCTTGTTCACCACATACCCAAGGTATCTTAACTGGGGTCTGCAAAAGCAGCTTTTGTCCCAATTAATTGTCAGATTCGCTTTTGCCAGGCGTTTGAAAACTTCTTCCAAAGTTTGTATATGCGTCTTGAAGTCTTTGGTTATGATCACAATATCGTCGAGGTATACGAAGACCTGTGGTTCTAGCTCTGCTCCAAGGACATTGTCTACCAGACGCTGCCAGGTTGCCGGTGAGTTGTGGAGTCCAAAGGGCATCCTGGTAAATTGAAATAATCCCCTGCCTGGGATGGTAAAGGCCGTTTTCTCACAGCTATCTTCCTCGAGAGCAACTTGCCAATAGGCGGATTTTATGTCTATGGAAGAGAGATAGTGGCCATCTCTAAGTCGGTCAAGGATGTGTGAAACGAAGGGTAGTGGATAAGCATCCCTTTTCGTCACGGCGTTTAATTGTCTATAATCCACACAAAAACGGTGAGTCCCATCCGGCTTTTTAACAAGTACCACTGGGGATGACCAAGGACTCTTGGATGGTACTACTATACCCTGCTCCAGCATCTCATCTAGTTCTTTATTTAGTATTCCCTGAATGTGGGGGGATACAGGGTAATAACGTTGTTTGATAGGCCGGTGGTCTGTCTCGATTACATGCTTGACTGCACTTGTGCATCCCAACTTTTGTGGGCGAATAGCTTTCCACTTTTCGACGACTTCCTTTAATACCTGCTTCTGATCTTCCTCTAGTGCGGAATGTTCAATTATCGCAGGACCTGTTTCTACTGCCATGACTGCGTCATCGAAGGACCAAGTACCTCGTTCTACATTGGGAATGACACTCATCTTTTGCCAAAAGTCGACTCCTAGGATTAGGTGATACTTGAGCTTAGGAACTACTAGAAAATTAATTATTCTAATTTTTCCACAAAGCTCCACAGGCAGACAGATTGTTCCCACTACTCCCATCTTGTCTCCATTTGCTACTGAAATTGCTCCAGGATTCGCTACTCCTAGTTCTAGTCCAAGACTTGTTAATCTTTCCCATGTCTGTTCATCCATTAAGCATCTGGTGGCTCCCGAATCCAGAAGTCCAACCATCTCCAGTCCCAAAATTTTAACTTTTATATATGGACGGCTGTCTCGGCTACAATAGTGAGTTAATTGTTTGGAGGGCTGCTGGTAAACTTCTCTCACTGTCGCCAACCATTCCTGCCATTCAGTGCTATGTCGATCGGACTGGGGGGTTATGCACGAGCTGCGTCCTTTCAGACTCGTCCCCTTGGTGAGTTTCCCTGGTCTCTGGAACAAGAACATTCTTCTGTGGTGACTTGCTTCTTGCCACAACGTTCGCAGAATAATTTCTTTTCTGCCCTACACCACCGGAAGGCGTGACCAGGTTGGCTACAGTTCCAACATTTGCTCCGAGATCTAGGATTAATCTTTGCTGTGGGTGCGCTGCTGGGTTTTTGGCTGCACGAAGGTTCTTCACTTCTAACTTCAGCCACTGTAGCATTATTCCTGCGCATAGGTGGGAGATAAGCTAGATCAGGCTCTAGGAGGTATTTCTTTGGTGGGGGTGGTCGATGTGTTTGAATCCGCCACCGATTTTGCTCCAAGCGTCTTCCCTGTTGTACCAAGTCATTTAAATCTGACACTTCTTGAAGACCCAATCTATCCAAATAATAAGGGTGAAGATTCCGCATCACAATTCGCAACATTTCTTGTCCTGCAGGCCTCTGAGGTAGTCGATGGAAATAATTTCTCATCACACTCACATAAATTCCTATCGGCTCATCTTCTCCTTGGGTGCGGGAGCGGATCTCATCCCACAATCGCTCAGCATAGTCTTGTGGCTCAAACTCATTTCTCATTTCTCGAACAATTTGGCTCCAGTTGGAAGTCTCACGCCTAATGGCTTTATACCATATGAGGGCTCTACCAGTAAACAGATCATACGCTGAATTATACAAGTCAGCTTCACTTGCATTCCGTGCCGTTTTCATTTCATCAATTGCTTCCAGAAACGCATGAACACTCAGCCCTTGGCCGTCTCCAGAAAATTTGATTCCCCAATCTTTAAGTGGGACTTGAACTTTCTTTACAAAATATCCTTCAGAAGGTGGCCGCTGCGGGATAGGGTTACTATCCGCTGGTGGGACGTTAGGCGCTGGTAGTGCCTGACAGCGTTGGTTTAACTCTTGAAGACAGCCAACTGTATGTTGCAGGTACTCAATGCGCAACTTCTCTTTATGAGTGTCTCCTAAAGACATCAGAGTCAATTTAGATAGCAAATCAGCGATTAGGCTATCCAAATGGCGAGCGATTGGACTCTCTCTGCTTCCTGAAAAATGCGCCATCTGCATCTTTAAGGAGTCTAGCATCCTCTTGTACTGATCCAATTCTTGTGTGGTTGATTCCTGAACAGGTCGTTCAATCTGCTGTGGTTCCTTTGCGGTTTTCTCCTCAAACTGAGCCCATAACAAGGCACATTTATCCGTGAGTTGCTTCTTTAGCTCGCATGCTTCCACGTTTTTAACTTCGGGCCTCACCCGGTTAATTCTATTTGTCACATGTTGCAATCCCGTATCTATTTTTCGCAACTCCCCTTCTGTAGACGTCGCTTCCAAAGCTGTGATTTTAGCTTCTAAGTTGTCCACCTTTATTTGGCAAACTTCCAATTCTTTGGGTGAGGTGGTCTCTACCAATGGAAGACTGGCCTTCCCCTCTCTCTCCAGTCTTATGCGTGGCCTAAGTTTTCGCCGCATCTCATCTACAGACGCGTCTTCGGCAAGTCCCCTAATACGTAGCTCATATATTAGCTCATCCTTATTCAGTCTATCTACATCCATTTTGTAGATTTTTTTTTCCTAGAAATCCAAAAGAAGTAAATAGAATTCCGGAGTAAAACAAAAACAATTATTTGATTAAATACCAAAAAAACAGTATAAATTGGGTACTTCTTCAGGGCCCCACGTTGGGCGCCAAAACTGTTACGCCTCTCTGGGCCACAGTGGTGCCGCTAGCTTCAGTGGAGAAGGGGTGGGCCTGAAGGAAAGGAAAACACACTAAAACAAAATATTGGACGCCACGTCGTTTTATAATAAAAAAGAATTTTTTTAATAATAATAATAAAAAGAGGAAACGGGAAAACCCTAGAAGGGGATGAACGACGAAACCCCAAATAACATATATGGAAAGGACAAGGGCCGGAAACTGGGTAATGTGGGTATCGGAAAGGAAGATAACAAGTGAAAAGAAAGGAAAAAGGAAATGATTTAGGAACTAACAGAATAATAATAGAAGGTAGTGTAATAAAAATTTATATCAATAAAAAAAAATAAATAATAATAAAAAAAAATTAAATTAAAATAAATTAATAATTTAATCGGAGAAAAAAAAAAAAAGTCGGATCTGGCTGGGATCGAACACTGGTTTCAATCACCGGAGTTAAGTGTGCTATACACTCGGCTACTCTGACTTGCTGGTTAATCTAGTTAAGAAGATTGTCTTCACTTCTGACTCCTTTACAACTGAAACAAAGCATGGTTTCTAGGGGTAGGATTTTTTTTTGGGGTCTTATTAAAATTAAACAAAATACGTATAAACATAAACAAAATTTATTAGTTTTCCTTTAACATAAAAAAAACGAAATTCTCTTTACAACAAAAAAACTGCCTAACCAGAAAAGAAAATAATCAACCTAACTCAATTAATCTCTATCTCGAAATTTATTTACAATTAAATTCCTTACCCCTAAAACAAATAATTACAGTTATACTTAAGTGGCCACATAAACCCAAGGATTAGTAAGTAATTAAAATAAAATAAAATAACTTCGTGGGGCCGGGTCGGCACCGAATTTAGTTTGTTAGTCTTTTTTTCCACAAACAAAAGCACCTGTTGTTGGTCTGGACTCGCTGCTCCTCTTAAACCCCTTTCGGGTATTCCTTCAGTTTTCCTTTTTGAAGGACTTTTGAGAAAGTAGCGTGCTAAACAGATAGCAAAATCCACTAATGGTTCAGCCCAACACACTCGCCATACTCCTCTCCATAACCTGCTGCCTCCTTCCACTAGTCTCCGCTGGAAGCGCTGTCTGCTTGCCTCTTCTCTCGTTTCTCTTCTCTCTTCTTTCTTCTTTCTTCTGACCCGGGCCTCTCTTCGAGAATTAGCCGACTAAAAACTATTTCAACGAAAAAACCTAATTCTTAATACAAAAAAAATTTCTTTTTTTTTCCTCAGGTAGCCAGCTTTTCCGTGAAGACACTCTCCTTATAAAATTTTCCAATATCTACCGTTTCGCTATTTTTCTTTGATTTTATTTTAGCTGTTATAAATCTTATAAATATTATAAATATTGACACCGTAATACTATTCAACAATTTTACATGGTTTCTCTAAGCCAATGATTCTCAACATTTTTTTTTTTTTTTTTTGGCGCGGCACACTTTTGACAATTTTAAAATCTGACGATACACTAACAATAAGATAAGTTTAAAAGTATTTTACTTTTTCATAAATACACTCTGTAAAATAGTGTAGTAACTGCCTATTTTTTCAAGCGGGCTTTACGTTAAACTACCCAAATTAGGTGTCGTGGACGGCGGCGACTTGCAGATATAGTTTTCTGTAAATTTCTCATATTAAACATTAAATAAAGTGCAAAGCCTAAGACCGGGAATCGAACCCACTAAACCAACAATACATCTTAGTATTGCGGGTCTAGCCTATAACCGCCTAACATACTTTACTGTAAATTTCTCATATTAACCATTGGGAATATAGACTAGTACCGCAATACATCTTAGCTCTGCGGGTCTAGCCTATAACCGCCTAACTTACTTTACTATAAATTTCTCATATTAACCATTGGGAATATAGACTAGTACCGCAATACATCTTAGCTTTGCGGGTCTAGCCTATAACCGTTCGGCTATCAGGGCGACTAGCAAACATACTTTACTGTAAATTTCTCATACTTTCTGTAAATAGTGTAGGTTTATTTCAATGTAAAATAAAATATGTTCTACAAAAACAACAGTATATGTTTATTAAGGGATTAACTACAAGTTAATAATAAGAATACTTTTAATGAGAAATTTGAGCTTGATGTATTTTTTAATAATTACAGTTTATACATATTTGGTCGTATAAATGATAGTGCTACTTTCATATCGTCTTCTATATTTAATATATAATTTTTATTGTATGCATTTCTAAAATTTGGCGGCAAACTTCAAAACGCGGCCCAGTGGTTGAGAATCACTGCTCTAAGCCAGGAACAGGAAACTAGAGTAAAATTCACACGATTTTCTCTTTTACTATTCCCAAGATTCTAACCCGATTTCTTGCAACTCTAAATATCGTTGGTGGCCCTTTAATAACTACAAAATCCAAAATGGATTACACTTAAAGATGCTGGATGCTGTGTATAACTTTGATAAGGCGATCGTTGATTAAAAAAAAACTATTACACGCATCCCAATCGACAATTGTTTCCAAAGTATTGTGAAGTTGTAAGGAATTTTTCTGAAAACCTCAATTGCACCGCAAAATCTTAAGACATTTCCTCTTGCTGTAGCTCTTTTAGACTTCTAAGAAATGTTTTATTGTTCGTTCTGTCATTTAAACGAAACTTTCTTTCTTTCTTGGTATTACAGCCCTAAAAAAAAGGTCATTGGAAAAATTAAGTAGAGGCTAGACATTATTAAGGTTTTTGTTGGGCAGGTTTGTTGACGGCCTTAAATAATGTACCATGGATTTTAAGTGTTAACTCTCCTTTGCCGAGGCAATCACCAAGAGGGGAATGTAGCTCTTTGGTTGTCTTAGGGTACGTTCACAACGGAGCTGTGAGCATAGATGATAGCGGAGATGATAGCAGTGATGCATCAGCGCTTATAGAATAACCTAGTACATTTTTATGTGAGCGTGCACAACGAAGCTTCGACTAGTGACTCATACTCGCTGGTATAAACGAGCATAGATGATAGAATTGAATTTTTCATTTTTCTGCTAGCTGAACTCCAGTATCGGAGCTTCAAAATGGACGTCGAAAAATTATTTAGTGCTGTCTTTACTCATTATTTTATTTGGTTATTATTTTATTATTTACTTTTAAACAATATTTTGTTTTTTAAATCGTGCTTACATTCATTTTCATGCGTATTTATTTGTTTTTGTTTTTTTTTTTTTCAATAAAATCATTACCTAAGAGTAATCACTAGTTTTTCTTCTATGGTTATAGGATTTCCATGACAATTTTTCCAAAGTTTTCTTAATTTTGACCTTATTTTTTCTAAAATATAGTCGAATGTGGGTGGACCCATCCTCACATATTCAAAAAAACGATCCGGATAATTTCTAAGTTCCTTATATAAATGGTGAAATTCGCCCAAAGTACTTCGTTTTTTATTTATGGGATGTACATGATATTTTCTAAAGCGTTTTTTCTTTAAAATATTCCATTTTGTTGCTGGTGAACATAAAAACTCTTCTTCACTACTCGACATGACATGTTGCATGTATCACAGCTCCGTTGTGCACACTAATCAGCGATTATATTTTACTCTATCAGTTATCATCTCTGCTATCATCTATACTCACAGCTCCGTTGTAAACGTACCCTTAGTGTACTGGTATGTGCCTTGGTGTGCTTGAATGAAGTGTAAGAGTATTTGTGTGCCTATTTTGTAGTGAAAGTGCATGGAACACCCTTGGGATTGCAACAGCGGTTCCCCTTGCAGGAATAAAACTGCATATTGATGTTCGAGAGCTATTTTTCTTAAGTTTCAGTCCAACTATCTTAAGTTCCATCAAATTGTACGTACCACGGGCGAATAGCATTGAACGCCGAACTGTGGCGGCAGAACTGGAAATGAATCAGTGATGCCTTCTCTTTTCACTTGTTGTCTTTCTCACAGATCTTTCTCAATACTCTTGAAAGATCCATGTCTAAATTAATTTTCTACAAAATCGATTAAATAATAATAATCTTTTTCTTCTCTTTCTGTTACAGACGTGTAATCGAGAAGATCGACCAAAGCGAATTCGAGGGCTTTGAATATGTGAACCCGCTATTGATGTCCTTAGAAGATTGTGTGTGACATCACGATGTCTGGGAGGACGGTATGGCCGATATAGACGATATAGAACCATCCTCTCCAATAGATCGGCCATCTTCCAGAGCTGGTCTTTTATCCTGCCTTCCTCTTCGTTAACCCCACCCACCCAAAAAAAAAAAATAAAGAAAAATAAATAAATCCCTATCACCATCCCAGGAAGCCAACCTGAATTAGACACCACAATCCCTGCCACAGAATTCTGCCTCTTCTAATTACTTTAAATATTACATATTCCCCTTCAAAAACAAAAAAAGGGGGATGAAAAGCATCCCTTAAGTTGGAAAAATAAAAGCCAAATAAGTAATTTATTAAAAAAGCCTTTTTTCTAGTTTATTTTTTAGTGATTTACCAGTGATTTAAAATAACCTACATTCCTAATATAACTTTTTAAAAAATACTTGTCCACATTCCATTTTAATTAAAAAAAATTTAAAAAGCGTATCTTGAACTACATTTTTTAAGATAAAAATAAGTTAAAAAGACTTTTTTTATTTTTTACAAAAAAATTTCTCTCTTAGTATTATACATATATATGAAAAATTGCTCCACAAACAATTTGATTATTCAAAATAAATTGCTTCGAAAATTATTAAAACACATAACACACACAAATAAAAGATGTTAATGAACATTTTAATGAAAAATAGAAAAATCGATAAAATTAGAACTTTTTAATATTTAAAAAAAAATAAACATAAAGAAACTCAATAATAATAAAGAAAATAAAATAATAAATAGAAATTAATATTTAAATAAATAAGTAGCGCCTACTTTTTTGTGCCGAGTTATATATACATACATATATACATTATAAATATATTAATTTAGAAAAAAAGAATGAATATTATAATGGACGATCTTAAAAGACTATAAACCTGTCAGTTTCCTTTTCCCATCTCTCTCTTCCTTTATTATAGGGCCTTCTTGATAAAATATTTAATAAATAAATTATGGGGACATAAAATGAAAATTTATGGCGACACGTAAAGGTATAAAAAAATAAATTAATTAGGTTATCTAATTTTTTCATTTTTTGGACAGAGGGGATTTTCTATTTCTTTTGATTTTCTTAATTATTTAATTTTTTTGTTTGTGTAAAGGGGTTTTTGTTTTTAAGATTGTTAATAAGTGAGAAAAAAAAGAAGATATTTAGGTTTAATGTTAAAACAAGAGTCAGTATTTAATAAATAGTAGCCGTATACATTCCATGTTTAAATTTAGTACGAGATACGTAGCAAAGCCACTTTTGGGGAAATTCAATGCGTTTTAACCTGATTCGTCAGAATATTGTGTCTAGGATGCAAGAAGACAGTCCAGGTGGGGAGGCAAGCCTCTTTAAAGCTGAGCCACTTTTGGGGAAATTCAATTCGTTTTAACCTGATTGTCAGAATGTTGTGTCTAGGATGCAAGAAGAGAGTCCAGGAGGGGAGGCAAGCCTCTTTAAAGCTGAGCCACTTTTGGGGAAATTCAATGCGTTTTAACCTGATTCGTCAGAATATTGTGTCTAGGATGCAAGAAGACAGTCCAGGAGGAGAGGCAAGCCTCTTTAAAGCTGAGCCACTTTTGGGGAAATTCAATGCGTTTTAACCTGATTCGTCAGAATATTGTGTCTAGGATGCAAGAAGACAGTCCAGGAGGGGAGGCAAGCCTCTTTAAAGCTGAGCCACTTTTGGGGAAATTCAATGCGTTTTAACCTGATTCGTCAGAATATTGTGTCTAGGATGCAAGAAGACAGTCCAGGAGGGGAGGCAAGCCTCTTTAAAGCTGAGCCACTTTTGGGGAAATTCAATTCGTTTTAACCTGATTGTCAGAATATTGTGTCTAGGATGCAAGAAGACAGTCCAGGAGGGGAGGCAAGCCTCTTTAAAGCTGAGCCACTTTTGGGGAAATTCAATTCGTTTTAACCTGATTGTCAGAATGTTGTGTCTAGGATGCAAGAAGACAGTCCAGGAGGGGAGGCAAGCCTCTTTAAAGCTGAGCCACTTTTGGGGAAATTCAATTCGTTTTAACCTGATTGTCAGAATGTTGTGTCTAGGATGCAAGAAGACAGTCCAGGAGGGGAGGCAAGCCTCTTTAAAGCTGAATCCATTGCTATTTCCTAGTCCAAGTCCTAATGTGGGCCGCCCTTATAGGTCATTGTGCGAGAATGGTTTGGTGTTGTTAGGCCTGGAACACTCACAGGAATGCCCAAAAGATCTGTGGCTAAGTCCACTTGTATTCCCTGCCTTGAAGACTGGATCTTTAAAACGTTGACCACACTGTCTAGGACTTTGGGGAATGAATGCTAAAAAAAAAAAAAGAAGAAAAAAAGACTTTAAGGAATCCCCAAAAGATCTGTGGCAGAAGGTGGCTAAGTCCACTTGTATTTCCTGCCTTGAAGACTGGATCTTTAAGACGTTGATCACACTGTCTAGGACTTTGGGGAATGAATGCTAAAAAAAAAAAAACTTTAAAAGGAAGTGATTCCTTTACACAGTTAATTTTGGGTTCTACAGAACATAAGCGTTTGTTCGCTACACAAAATCCATTTCCTGTTTCTGAAAGTGAACAAATGTCGTGGGGGGGGGGGGGGTTCCACCTGTAATCAGCTTCAAAGAATGCTCCTTACCCCTCATTGTATGCAGCCTCCAGGTTTCTTCCAGAACCTTTTCTCATTTGCAGAGATTTATTCAAAAAATAAAAAGAGAGAAGCAATACGAGCAAAAGTTAAACGCAAAGAAATTCCAGTTGGCATTCTATGTGCTTTTTCAAAGTATTCTTTATGAACATTCCATTAATTAATATTTCAGTATTATTAAGGGGGAAAAAAATTAATTAGAATAACATCAATTTTCTTGGAAATTGTCAAGCATTGAAAATGTGGGACAAAAATCAAGAAAGAACACTAGTTTTTTTTCAAGTTTAATTTACCCCCCACTACGATCAACCTCCACCACACACACACACACACACAAGAAAAAGAAAAACTACATTAAGTTTTCCCACAACATCAATAATGGACATGAAAAACATTTTCAATGCTAAAATTCAGTAACTGTCGATCTCTTTATTGGGTGGGCGTGGAAAAACTCAATGATTTTTCCTCTTTTTTTTTTCGCCCCACAAAAATTGAAAAACCAAGAAAATTATACATTCCAAATATTTTTTTCCCACCCAAAGAGTAATGATAATAAGTTGATAGAAAAATGTTGTTCAAGGTACTTTAAGTTTATTTCGTATTATTTTTTTATTGGTTACAAAACAACTTCCCCCCACCCCCTCTTAAAACCTTACCTATTATTATTTATTAATTTGAATTTCTACAGCCCCTTAAAAAAAAAATAAATAATTAAAAATGTTCCCCAAGCTGTGCAAAATGAAAGACTAACGTCCTTGATTAGATAAAAAACGATTTAAAAAAAAATCAAAAGATGAAATTAAAAAAACATCTGTTCTATAAATTCTAAATCAGCAGTAAAAAAAATAAAGTAAATAAATTAAAAAAAAAAATAAAGTAAATAAATTAATTTGTTAATTGTAAATTAGTATTTTTTCAGAAATGAACTTTATTCTGTTTTTTCTTTTTTAAATATATATATATATATATATAATTGCAAATTATGTAAAAAATAATAATAATAATAATAACGGTAAAGAAAATAAATAACTTTATTCAGTTTATAATTTGCTTTCATTTACAAAGGCATACGTATAGTTATGCAGCACTAAAGTGTAACTGTGATTTGTAATCTGCAAAAAAAAGAAAAAAAGAAAAAAAAATCGATATTTGTTAATAATTTAAGATACTATGAAACAAAAAAGAAAATATCCAATTAAAACTATCTTAAATAAAATCATTTTTAATGGATAAATATTTAAAAAAAAAAAAAATAATACTTTATTGGTTATAAGTGATAAATATATTCAAACATGAAATAAAAATAAATGCATTAATAAAGAAAACTATATTGTAATTTAACCCAATAGGGGGTGTCAAAAAAAAATTGCCCAAAATATTCACAAAAAAACAAAAAATTAGTATTTGTAAAAATTAAAATTAAACAAAAAAAAAATTCTTCGCCTGTTTGTAGAAGATTACGTGGGGGGGGGTTTAATAAAAAGATACAACTCCCTTGAATCATTTTTAGATAATATTATATAGGTACTTAAAAAATAAATTTTTTTGAATGCAAATAAAGAATTATATTTAAAAATAAAAATGGACGACTTTTAAATAATTGAATATAAAAATTATGTATTTTAAATAATGTAAAATAAATGACGTATATTTAAGTTTTTATATACATTATGTATTAATTTTTATTTATTATACAAGACTGTTGACGTTGATTGGTGTCCCTGTATTATTGGAAACAGAGCACATCAATTGTACTGGAAATTGTTAGCTAGTTTCCCTAGTGTGAAAAAGTCACAATTTTTTCAAATTGTATGGGTATAAAAGAAGATTGGGTGTGATTTACTTATGGTGGCCCCCACAAAGCAAGTCCTAAGTCTCGAAAGCCAAAGCGAAGATCACAGGGAAAAGCGAATTTATGACCCTTTTGAAAAAAAAAAAGAATGTGTTGAAAGAAACATTTTAGACTTGTTCAAACCTGTTTAAACCTGTTCAAACTTGTTCAAACCTGTTTAAACCTGTTCAAACTTGTTCAAAACTTGAAACATGCAAAATGCTTCTTCTTTTTTTTCCCTTTGAAGGTCTAAGTGTAGTCCTTTGAAGATCTATTTTGGGTAAGACCTTTTAAAATTGTCTTGAGTAAAAAAAAAAAAAAGTACGTATAGTTTCATTTGATCACCGCGCACTGTTTGCCCACAAACGGAACAAGAAAGAATCTTTTACTTCCTTTTTTTTTTTTTTTTTTTGGAGTTAATACTTTTGGAATCCGTCAATTTGGAAAGACTATAGCTAGCTTCGCAAAGTGCACAATAGAAGGTTCATTTTTAATTAATCTTTCCTCTAAGAACTAAGCTTCCTTTGACTTACAATCAGATCCTCACTCTGTGCAACACCTTAGGGACTTTGGCAACAACACTAAAATTCTACAGTTTTCATATTATGTACAATTCCAGATTTCTTAATACAAGATTTTAGAATCAATTAAGTGGACAGCTTTAAATTAATTGACATCAAACAGTAGACCACTCTTTTTTTGTTTACGATATCCGTAGGATTATCGTGTTTTGACCCTTAAAAAAGGCACTCTATTTAAAGATTTTGGATTACAAAGATTAGTTCCAATTAATAATTATTAAATAAAAGATTTTATTTAGCATTTATCCAGCCTCCGAAGACTAGTGATATGACTGATTAAAAATACAATACTTTAATTTTTTTTATAAAAGTTCTATATAATTATTTATTAGAGCAATCTCGAAAACACTGTTTTGACAACTTCTATTTATAATGCAATAAAAGCGGATGTATGCTTTCTTATAAATACGATTGAATGCTGTATATATACATAAAAAAAAAGTTATTGTCCAATATACACAGTATTTTTAATTCGTCAACAAAATTATTACATAATGTGTATAAAAAAATTGTATGCGTCGCGAACAGACAAAAACAACACTCTCACATATGCAATACACAATATATATATATATTCGTATATCGTATATATACATTACATTATATTAGGAGTTAAGGAGAGGTAGGGGAAAGCAAAAACAAAAAAGAAACACTGTAATGTTAATATCATCACTGCAAATATATTATTATTGTAATTATTATTGTTACTATTAATGTAACTTGAGTTTTTGTATTATTAGTTTAAATTAAAAAAAATTATAAATTCAGGAACAATAGGTCAGTATTAAATTGTAATTGGTTTTTGTATTTTTAACAATTCTTTTTATTTTATATATTTGTAGCTATTTTTGGTTTGTTTTTCATATATTTTGAATGAATTCAAAACAATATACAAATTAGTAATTTTTAAACAAACATACAAATATTATTTGTATAAAATTATGTTTTGTGCGTATTATATTTTGTTAGCGACAAAGTCAGTATGTAATAATGTAATCTGTATTTGGTTGTTTATTATTAAGGATTATTTTATGTTTCTTTTAGTTAGTATTATATTGAGTTGTAACTTAATAAAGTCAAAGATAAAAAAAAGAAGTAATAAATGCAAAAAAAATGAATTAAAAAAGTTAAATTATTTGTTTCATTGACTGCTGAAGTCAATTATCCATCTTCTTGTTGTTTTCATTTAAATAATTCGCTAAACCGGAAGTTTTGGTTTCCTTCCCCCCTCGGTTCGCGAATTTAGTAATCATAAATGGCCTGCCACTGTCATGTGAAACGCTTCTTATGCTTTCCTTTATAAATAATAATAATAACAATTTTCCGGCGGAACATTGCCTTCCACTAGGCTTTCCTGTAGGAATGACAATCAATATGGCTTAGTTTCATTGGCCAACTTTAATGGAAGTGTAAAATACACAGGGTGATCCATTTAAAACGCACCAAATTGCTAATAACTTTTTAGGGAAAGCGGAAATCTGGGGGAAAAAAAACCATTAAATAAACTGTATGTCTTTTTTTTCGGTCAATTTTCCACCCCCTGATGCTGTATCTTCATTTTTGGCGCAGTTACGGGCTAATACGTTTGAAAAGTCCGTGCAAAGTCAGAGAGATAGCACTACTGGCGCGTATCTAGGTTATATTTAGTTAGTAGCATCTCTTGGAAGAACACACACACCAAGTTTCAGCTAGATCGGTCTATTTCTTTGTGTTTGGCATTCGTTTGAATCAAAGAAGTCGAGTGATTTTCAAAAAAAAAATGGACGAAAAAGAATTTCGTGTGTTGATTAAACACTACTTTATGAAAGGCAAAACGCCTGAGGAGACTAAAGAGAAGCTTGATAAACATTATGGTGACTCTGCACCTTCGATTAGAACAGTTTATAAGTGGTTGCAAAATTTTCCGAGTGGCCATATGGGCACAAGTGACCGCTGAACGTTCTGGACGCCCTGTTGAGGTTACTACTCCAGAAATCATTGATAAAATCCATGATATGGTGATGGATGACAGAAGAGTGAAGGTGATGTGGGCATCTCGAATGAACGGGTACATAATATTTTGCATCAACATTTGGACATGACAAAGCTATCCGCAAGATGGGTGCCGCGATTGCTTACGCTTGACCAAAAACGAAATCGTGTGAAGTGTTGCAAGGACGGTTTTGCAGCTGTTCCAGAAGAATCCGCAGGACTTTAAGCGTCGTTTCGTCACTGTGGATGAAACATGGATACATCACTACACTCCTGAGACCAAAGAACAATCTAAACAATGGGTTACCAAGGAGGAATCTGCGCCAAAAAAGGCAAAGACCGTTCCTTCGGCCGGAAAGATTATGGCGACTGTCTTTTGGGATTCGCAAGGAATAATCCTCATCGACTATCTGGAAAAGGGTAAAACTATTACAGGTGCATATTATTCATCGTTATTGGACCGTTAGAAAACCGAGCTGCAAGAAAAACGCCCACGATTGGCCCACAAAAAAGTCCTTTCCCAACACGATAACGCACCAGCTCACACCTCAGCAGTTGTGGTCGCAAAATTAATGGAAATAGGGTTCCAACTCGTTTCACATCCCTTTATTCTCCAGACTTGGCTCCCTCGGACTACTATTTGTTCCCCAATATGAAGAAATGGCTGGCGGGAAAAAGATTTTATTCAAACGAGGAGGTGATTGCAGAAACGAATGGCTATTTTTCAGACTTGGACAAATCCTATTATTCGGAAGGGATCAACAAACTAGAGCAGCGTTGGACGAAGTGTATAAGCCTAAAAGGAGACTATGTTGAAAAATAAAAAAGGTTTATCCCAAAAAATTAAGTAGTTTTTATTTTTGCACGGACTTTTCAAACGACCCTTGTAAACTGATCAAAGTTTCATAAGGACCACTGGTTTTTGACAATGATTATGAAAAAACTACAGACAAAAAAATTGTGAAATATTACTTTGACCCCGTTTCGATATCCCCTAATATTTGTCGAGATATTTAAGATCAAAGTTACAAATTTTATCTTATTCGTGATCTGGTTTTCAATATTAATTTTGCCACCAGAAATACACGTGTGTTGGGAGATTCTTCGACTGCAAAAATTTTATTATTTGTGACGCAAAAAAGAAAAAATAATAATAATTGAAGATTTTAAAGAATGTAAGTGTAATGTAATAGTTGTGGGAGAATCAGGATAAGTTTGTTTTACCATTAAATAAGAGCAACCATCACATCATTTCAATGTACCCCCGTAACCAAGACTTCTTGACATATGATTACACGGTAAGAATATCTTGCCAGATTTGTTCTAAGATAAAAGATGGAAAATTTACCTTCGTTTTTATGGTGAAAAACACGAATATCGACGGAAAGGTTAAAAATGCCAATATCTTGGACACTATTGAGAATCAGGCCATAGTGAATAGAATATCTTTTTGTATTATCTCCCGAAGTTTCGACCACTCCTGTATAGCAATATTTTGTTAATTTATGCGAGATTTGATCCAAGATAAGTAGAAAAACCGTTAAAAAACCTTTTACACTACAATGCAGAAGGTACATATTATTTCAAGATGACAAGATATATTGTGTGATTGCAAGTATGAAGGGCGTGACAAAGTTTAGACAGCTAAGTAACTACTGGACATAATGGGCGTAGTTCTGGTACTACTGTCTAGTAAAAGATAGACACATGTTTTTTTACTACTACTGAGTAGTGTCTTTTAAAATAGCAGGACGTGTTTCTCTTGTAATAATTTCGGTTTTATTATCATTTAGAAAAGGTGCAAAGTGGTGGGTGCTATGTGGAACTAGACCCAGGTGACAAGGTCATAAGGGCACCTCCAGTACATTGTATTCGGGGGGGGGACCTGGAGCAAGCAGTAGTGGTGGGGCGGGTAGGGGAGACAGAGTGATTGAGAGCTGTACAGACAGACAGTGTTACCAACTCTCCCTGCTGCAATCGAGACGGAAATACCCTCCTTCTAGGGTTCGACCTTTCTTAGATCACTTTGTAGACCAACATCAGCGCAGAGATTATTATAGTGGGGAGGGCCGACGGATACCTTCAATGATGGAAAGAAAACTGCCACCTGCACTTCTCATTCACACACACACACACACACACATCCCCATCTCTGTCTGTAACCCTTTCAACCCAGTTTCCGTTCTCTGACATCGCTAATTTTGCATTTGACAGGTTTTTTTTCTATTTTTAGCTCCTTTCATTTATCCAGGCAAAAAAAAGAATTCTAATTTCAACACTCTATCGACATTCACTTACTAAAATTCTTACAGATTTCAATCTTTCATCCACCATCAGTAGTTGATTATAGGCAGTTTTTTGAATATCGTAGTTGTCTAACCCACAATATCTGCTATGTGCACTTATTGGAGATTTCCGACATTTTGGACTATTATGACTAGTTTAATAACCTAATTTTCGTACAAAAAGACTGCTATGTGACTCTAAGCATTATACGGGTGAACTGTGGTCTCGCTAAACATGCTCCGTGCATCAGCTAGAATATTATTCAACAATAATAAAACACTAATGTAAATTAGACAAGGCCCTTAGTGACATACTCTGCAGAAACATGGACCCTAAGTGCTAGCGCAGTCAAACACGCTGAAGGTTTTTGAGCGTAAAATATTAAGAAAAATGTGCTAGAGGAAGGTGCATGGAGAAGAAGGAATAACAAAGAGCAATTAAGAGTAATACGACGTTGTAAACTTTTGGTTGTTTTGCCCTGCGTTCGACGTGGATACACGTCATTGTCTGAATTCAATTCTGCACACTGTGAGGGTTTTTTTTATATCTAAATTCCACGCTTAACTTGTTAATCTAAGTTATTTAAAAAAAAAATTACAGTTATAAAGGAGAGTTTGACTTATATTTTAAAGAAATTTTGGGAATTTTATCTTTTATAGAAAAAGAGAAAAAAATTGTCAAAGTTGGGTGTTTTTCAACATTACGCTTTTTCGTGCAGTTTTTGACGATGAACCCTTATACAACTGCCCTACCGGACAGTTTTCATTTAATAAGCTTGGGAAAACCGATCACTGTTAATGTTATCAATGCGAAAAGTAAAAAAAAAAATCAGATTTTTCCGCACGACCGTTGGAAAAATGATAAGACTGCATTTTAAAACATTCAAATAAACCAGTGTGTGTAGTTTCTAACATAAACATTAATGGTTATGCTTACGACAAAATCTTCTATTTTTCTTTCTTTCCATTTAAAGAAGTCCAGCTACTGAAAGCCCAAAAGTCGTCGTGAATAAGCCAGAGTGAGTGAAAATAATGGTCCCACATAGAGAGGGAGAGAGATTTATAATGGAACCACTCTAGCGGAAGTTGTCACCTGTCTGTCGCTCTCTAGAGTTACCTGTTCTCTAAATGAATAGATTAAGGTACGTACTCTGCATGCACTTCGTTTCGGGTTTAGTTCTGTCCTTCACTGAAATATATGCATCACTCCTTTAGTACTTTAAACACAAATAACTCCCTCACAATAAGTGAACTCCATTGAACTAGTTAGGGTGTAGACTTCGCCCTATTTACACTGGAGAAACAATGTTAAAACTGTTCGTCCACCCTTACGTTTATTTTAATTTTTTCCAGCATTTCTGCCACAGTTTTTACACCTAATTCTTACTCGTTGAAGCAAAACACGAAAATTCTCGGTAGCTTTAACGGCTTCGCCCATTTCCCTGTATGGGGCTTGGCTCTACTCCGCAGACGCGCTATGGTGTGGATGAAAAAAAAAAAAGCAAGAAGGCTTATTCTCCACCAACATCTATGTGCTTAAATCTGTAGCAGAGCTAGCTAAGAAATATGAATGTATTTAAAAGTTATAGCCGATTAGAATGAATGGAAGAAAATGATTAGAGAAGGATTACGGTGATTTTAATTTCGGTTAAGCTATAAGGATGGCAGGAATATAGATAGAGTACTGATCCATCCATTAGTTGTAAGTTTGTACGTAAATAGTTGTATACAGGATGACCAGAGTTATATACTCCACCCACTTTTTTTTTAAACGGCGGGAAATTTCGAAAAAATAAAAAACACGTATTTAATCATTTTTAGTCTAGTTTATTTTCAGTGATTGAGCCATTTTTTTAAACCTCTGTATCTCGAGATACAGAATCCAACTTTTGTTTTTCAAATGGAATGTTATATTTTTTGTTGCATATTTTTATAGTTTTTGAGCTCCTAAAAAAAACAAAAAAAGAATTTTTGAAATCGGTTGGGTTTTTCAAAAGTTATGGTAATTTAAAATATGGAAAACAAATTTCAGTTTATCGCCAAAATTACGTTGTTTTTTTTAAAGAATCTGTTCAAACTGGGCACAATCAACGGATGGGCAAGCCAAAACTCTGGACTCCCACGCTCTGTTTGTAGCAGCACTTATGGTGGCGAAGTCAAGATCTAGGCAGGCTAGAGTTATTCGACGTTCAGATAATCGACTGAAGCCACGGGATTAAAGATACTGTACACTTTATTTTTTAGGTATCCCCACAAAAAATAGTCCATTGGGGTTAAGTCCTTAGAGCGAGGTGGCCATTGGATGGGACAATGCGTCCTTAGGCACTTTTCATGGAAATTGCTGTCCAGGTAACCTCGAACCACTCTCGCATTATGTGCTGGGCAACCATCTTGTTGAAAATACATATCTAGCCGACGTTGTAGCGGAACATCTTCAAGCAGAACTGGCAAAATGTCTCTTAAAAAAAAGTTAGATACGATTCACCAGTTAAGTTCTCTCTGTAGAAGTATGGGCCGATTAGTTGATTTCCTAAAACTCCACACCAAACGTTTGTAGAAAAAACAACCTGAACGTCGAATAACTCTAGCCTGCCTAGATCTTGACTTCGCTACCATAAGTGCTGCTACAAGCAGAGCGTGGGAGTCCAGAGTTTTGGTTTGCCTATCCGTTGATTGTGCCCAGTTTGAACAGATTCTTTAAAAAAAATAACGTAATTTTGACAATAAACTGAAATTTGTTTTTCATATTTTAAATTACCATAACTTTTGAAAAACCTAACCGATTTCAAAAATTCTTTTTTTGTTTATTTTAGGAGCTCAAATACTATAAAAATATGCAACAAAAAATATAACGTTCCATTTGAAAAACAAAAGTTGGATGCTGTATCTCGAGATACAGGGGTTTAAAAAAATGGGTCAACCACTGAAAATAAACTAGACTAAAAATGATTAAATACGTGTTTCTTATTTTTTCGAAATTTTCCGCCGTTAAAAAAAAAGTGGGTGGAGCATGTAACTTTGGTCACTCTGTATAGTAGAGGGATGAATGAGTGAAGCGAATGTATTTATAAGTAAGAATTGAGAGTGAGTGATATTCTAGTGATAAGCACCTAGACGATGCTGGCTGTATGGCGAAAGCCAATGCCAAAAAAAAAGGCAAAAAAAAAAGCTGGAATGCAGAGGATTGGAGCAAAAAAGGCTTTCCAGCAGAACGACCGCTGGAAACCACAACTTAAACTCGAAAGCTTAGTTCTCTCGTTGCAGACAATGAGCTGTAAGAAGTTTGCTTTGGAGAGAAAATCTTACGAGTCAGCAGTTGGTTTCGAATCCTGCAGCAAGTTGGAATGCACAGTGTACGGTAATCACTGATCTAATGCCTACTCTTAATTGTCTATATATATTCATAGAGGCGCCACGGTAGGCGAGCGGTTAGAGGCGAGTCCTGCAAAGCTAAGATGTATTGCAGTACTAGTCTATATTCCCAATGGTTAATATGGGAAATTTATAATAAAGTAAGTTATTTATAGTAAAGTATGTTATGCTAATATGCATTGTGGTACTGGGTTCAATTCCCGGTCTTAGGCCTTGGATTTTATTTAATGGTTAATAAAAGAAATTTACAGTAAAGTATGTTTGCTAGTAGCCTCCGTCCACGACACCTAATTGGTAGTTGGACGTTAAGCCCTGCCTGAAAAAATAGGTGATTACTTTACTTACTTTTTACTTTTATATATTCGTAGTTGTTTTAGTTTATCATTTCTTTACCAATTCTCTCGCACCTCTTAGAAGGCATCACACTTCATACAATCAGCTGTTTGATCCGCCAAAAATATTTGCTTTAAAACAGCAGGTTTGGAAGAGAACTAAAACTACAGCTTGGTGATGTTACTCTGCAGGATATTAAGGACAATCTCCTTCTTTTCAAATGATCAGAAGAAAACATTTCATGTTTTCCTTGAGTATACAAGTGTCATCTTACCGAGTGAAATATAGAAAGGAAATTTCTTGGCTTTTACTTGGAAGTCAGTTTTCCTCCCTTTCCTTCCACACGCTGGAACTCATCAAACATCCCCTAGCTGAGAAGTAGTTTTGGAAGCACTGCAAGGCAAATATACTGAATGAGAGTTCTCTGAAGGATGAAGAAGGCTGGAGTGAAGGGTTGTCGAAGGGTCCTGGGCAACTAAAAAGCTACTATCCCAGTATATATATATATAGTAGGAGTTTTAGAAGAGGTATTGCTCAGTACTGTGTGTGGAGTCTGTGTAGTGTGTAAGTCAGTCGGTCGAGGGGAGATACTGAAAGACAGAGCGAGAGATCAACATCTCCTTCGGGAGTTTATTACTTGGGAGCGGAGCCGCCGTCTCACACTTGCCGCCAATGCTCACTTGATTTTCCTCGCCACACTTCTTTGCCGCTCCCTAGAACTTCAACCACTTCCTCTGACTTGCACTTAGTTCATTCTTAGCTAGTTGAATGCAAATTTTCTCTCCCCCAGCGAGTGTGAAAATCTTCAACTCACTACTACCCAACAACTCCAGGACTTTCTAAAATACTATTAAGTTCACTTCTTCTTAGGAACTTTAAAATTAAATTTTTTTTCCAGTTCTGTTTTACTACAAGTCCCCTTTTTAATTTAAAAAGTACATTATTTGACTTTCAACATTTAAAATGTTAATTTTTATTATTATTATTAAAGACACTAATTTATTGTTTATTCTTGGATATTAGATTGAAGAGAGAGGTTGGCTTAAATAAGACCCAAAATATATACTTAGTTCTATATCAAAGTATTCGTCCCCAGATTGTATACAGGGTGAACCAGTAAGTATTGTCCATTGGCTTACTATGTGAAGTACATCTAAAGTGGAGTTCAATGACGTATTGGCCAACTTCATATTTTCCACTTTTCTTGAGTGACGTCACTTTAAATTTAAAAAAAAAAACATTACTTTTTTCCCAATAAAAATGTTATTACTCAGAAAGTTTTAGTCCGAATTCGATTCTGATGACACGGTTAGAAAGGCAGATAAATTTTCTAAAAAAGTGATCCCATTTCGAAGCATAAGTTATTCTCCAAACAGCCTCAATCTTCCTCCTGGATACTGGAAAAATAAAAGTAATCGAAATTTTCGAGCCTCCTATAAAGGACACTCTCACTAGCGACCACCTCCATTTACGGACAGTTTTTGGATAACCTCCGTCTAACGGACACTCTACATAGCGGACCGCGGACAATGAATGATTTTGGGGAACAGATTAAACGTTTCACCTCCCACCAACGACCACCTATTTATTAAAAGTTCATTTGACGCGGTGATCAAAATAATTATCCCCTCTCAAGTTTTTGTTTTTTTTTCTGGTTTTTCCTAGTTTCCTATACAAGCTCCATACATCTTGTACCATTTTTCAATATTACTTTGTGGATGAACAATATTATTTTTTCCGATATGTCTCTCAAACGAAAGTGGTTAACTCTAGAAGGAGAAAATCAATGTGTTGGAAGATTTTGCAAAAACCAAATCGAGCCATCGTCAACTTGCCGAAAGGTTTGTTCTATTTTTCTAATAATAGATGGATAGTATGATGATAATTTCACCATAAATTATTATTGTTATGAATAAGTGTGATGATTATTATAAAAATTATTAAATAAGTCAATAATATCTAGTTTTTTGATAAATGTTTTGGATAATTAAGAAATCTATTGATAATAAACAGTTTTTAAATAGATGTTTGGAAAAAAAATCCATATTTTTTCATTATGAAACTTGCCAACCTCCTTCTAACGACCACCTCCAAATAGCTTTTCCACTTTGCTTTCCCCCGCCAGTGTCCGTTATTGAGAGGCTCGACTGTATATTGCTAAAGGAAAATCATGTTGTACAATAAACACCATAATGGATAAGAGTAGGAGCAGAATATGCAGATCAAGGTGATTGGAGCGATTATGAAGAATCAGAAGAAATAAGTATACATTTACCTGATACTGATAATGAAAGTGAAAACGTGCTAGGAACGATAAATTTACTAATTTTTACACTCCCAAAAGTAGTATTGACGAGTCTTTGATGAAATATATAAAGTTCGATTGAGTTTTGTGCAGTTTATTGCAGCATCCAAGAGAAGCAAGATTTGGAATAAAATATTATTAACTGTGTGAATTAATTATAATTCATTTGATCATTTCATGAAAAGTTTTTCATTATTAGATCATACCGGAAGGAGGTTAAGTACATAAAAGTTTACTAAGTTTTTCCAAACTTATTTTTAAAAATTAATAGACACTTAATTACTGGCACTTCCGCTCATAGAAAGGTGGTTACTTATCAACTGACACCTCTCACTCTACCTTTCTTACAACCACTTACGCAATACCCGCCTCTAACAAACAATAAACCGAGTTGTAAAAAAAATAAAAATAAGAAGAATTTGACTGCCGACTGTTTAAATAAACAACTGATAATTTTCTTTATTTATTTAAAAAAGCAAGTAAAATCAAGGAAGAAGAAAAAGAAAGAGTTGTTTATGGCGGCCATAAAAGAAAAAGGAGAATAGACGAAAATAAAAATCAAAGCAGAAATGTAATAATAGACTTGAATATAAAATGAAAATCTATTATATATATACTAGGCCATATACTTTATATATTTTGATTTGATTACAGTTTGTCAAGAGGCATGAAATTTTAATAAATAAGGGGAAAAGAAGGATGAAAAACAGGAGCCAAGGAAAATAAAAAGCTCAAGGCAAGGGATAAGGGAAAGGCCCTTACAGTGAGCTAAAAAAAAAAAAAGAAGTTTTATAGATCTGTGATTTTATAGGACTTAGCCCTTTCTCCGCCCTTCTTATAAGGCAAACGATTTTTTATTTTTGCTATTCGCTCATAGCTGCTGCGCTCTTGTAAGCAAAGACCTAAGCATTGGTTGTCAAAATAGTGAAAATAAAATAAACAAAATTCTCGTGCAAAACAAAGACAGACAGACAGACAGACAAATCAAGAAACAATTCGATCCAGCGGAGCACAATACCCAGAGAGACTGGACTCCATGTTGTCCAGAAAACACGTGCCAGTACGGTCACTAGATATATATATATATATATTTTTTTTTTATTGTGCCAATAAAACCCGATATAAAATATATTATATGGATACAGTGGGAGGTCGGTCGTACGCTTTTCATTCTCTTCACCCGGTAGCCAGATGACCCTAGAGGAGGCTAGAGAAGTGCCCACTTCAGGACCAAAGGAAAAAGGGAAAATTTGATGGAAACAAAAAAAAAAACCTTCCTCCAGAGGTTGGCAAGATGTTGTTATTTCTTTTCTACAGGATTCTCTTGTTTATTACATAGAAGAGATAACTTGAAGAAAAGCTACTTTTCAAATATATGCCCTTTTCCATGATTGCTAGCAAAAAAAAGAAAACAAATAAAAGAAAGATTGTGCCCTTCGCAGCAAAATGGCTCGTTTAAGTTTGGTATCTTTTTTCTTTTTTTTGAAAAATCCCGGTAAGTTTGCAAAATTATTTTTAGAAAAGTTTTAAAAAAAAACCATTGCGGTTTTTCATTGTAAGGATTGGTTACTGTAGATATTGGAAATAGTAGTATAAATCAGTCTTTTGTTGTCCAGAGAGAGTTTTGATCTATCGTCTAAGAGTCTTTTAAGTAGTCGATAGCGTCTGTTTAGTTCTGCTCTTTTAATTCTAGTGTGGGGGTTGTCTGACATCTGGGCAAATGGAATAGAGCTATGGGGTTCAACCAAACGCTCCAAACTCCAAAGGATTCAATCGCTACAATCTTAAATACATCGAACTTATTGTACACGCTCCATTTTATGTCTCCAACCTGGACTATACACACTGGACCTTAACATTCCTTTTGTCACCCAAGTCGCTGAAAGCACGATACAGAAAACTCCACTTCAGCCTCCAATCTCACATAAATCCTCTAGCTCAAAATCTTTCTTCTAGAACTCTACCTGACAACCCGGACAAGATGTCTTAAAAGACAGTGGCCTCGTGATCTCCTCTCAAGAGAAGAGAGTGACTAACCATATAATGTTTTGGAATGTTACCACTGGGGTAACTTCTCCACTCGATACCTTATCATTTATTACTCTATTGTATCATTGTTACTTATAGCGCTAACGCGCTGATTGTTAGCATCAATGAACGCAAAAAAAAAGAAGAAGATATTGGAAGCTTTGGCTGAGCCCCAATGTTCCATTCCGCGTGTCCAGGACAGGTTTGAGTATCATGGTGTAGATAAGTCGTCTGATGTTCAGTGAAAGTATCGATCGTTTGTCGAGAAGTCCTGGGAGAAAAGTTTGAATCGTCTGTTCAAGTTCTTTCCGTTTAAGTCTAGTGTATGGTATTCCAGGTTTGGGATTTTGTCCATTAATATACCTAGGTGCTTAACCCAATCTGGTTTTGGGAAGAGAAGTGTGCTGTAGGCAAACGGGTGGAAGGATGGTTCTCGCCTTAAGGAGAATGCATTATTGTTGCATGCTGTACATGTAATGAACCCTTGACTGCACAACATTTACTTGTGGAGGTGTTCAGAATATGATAATGTAGATACCGTCACAGTATTCCGGACTCACTAGAAGAAGTCTTGGCAAATGACCCAAATAGGATAGATAATATAATAAAGTTATTAAAAGAAATTACATTATTTAATAATATATAGGAAAAGAAATTAATATTTAGAAATAATGTAAATAAAAATTTTTAAAATGTATATATAACTGTATATAATTATATATAGGTGAGGATGTAATTTATAGTGTGAATGAATCTTAACTTTAAGTATATAGTTTTAAGACGTGGTTCCGTAAGTGTGGCTCTTTTAATAAAAGGTTGTGTATGAAGATGGCAAATGCACCGCCACAGTACAGCAAAGGGCATAATAACCAATAGGTTCATTGCCTTTAAAAAAAAATATATATTGCAATGTTAATTCTCCATTTCTTTAACCAAGGCCCTAGGGATTCTGCACGGGGTTGAAGGGAACAAGGGACCATGCAAGGAAACATGCAAGAAGGGACCCAATTTTTTGCAATCGTGTTAAAGTGAAAATAATTCCACATCCGGGAGTAGTAATTATGGCAATTTCTGGAAGTAATTTCACTGCAATCTGTTGTCTTACAAGAATTCGGGAATAACGGGAGAGAAAGACGAGAGAAAAGGATTATAATTCCATTTTTTCTCTGGTAAATTGTGTGTGTATGTTTTACCTAAAGTAAAAGTGGGAATCCACTTTGATTATTTCTAGTATATGGACTCCAGGTTAGGCGTCAAATATCTTTTTTCAATCAACATTTAACTTTAAAGAAAATTTATTTAAGTTTTAGAAGTAATAGAAGTAATTACTACCCTATACTCTGGAAATTTTCTACAGTTCGAGTGATACCCAAGCCCAACAAACCGACTCAACTACCTTCTTCCTATCGACCGATAAGCCTACTGCCTCTCTTGGGCAAAATATTCGAGAGACTTCTGTTACCACGCCTCTACGAAATTACAGAATCTCTCGAAATTATACCGGACCATCAGTTTGGTTTCAGAAGCTGCCACTCGACGATCCAGCAGGCCCATCGTGTTGTAGACACCATCGCTTCTTCACTCGAGCGAAAACAGTACTGTGCTGGAGTATTCCTCGATGTTTCGCAAGCCTTTGACCGAGTCTGGCACGAAGGTCTACTGTGGAAACTAAAACGCATCCTTCCTAGCACTTATTACCTCATACTCAGCTCTTACCTCTCTGACAGATTCTTTCAAGTTCTTCAAGGCACTACTCACTCTTCCATCTATCCCGTCCTTGCTGGTGTGCCACAGGGAAGTGTCTTAGCTCCTCTTCTTTACACAATCTACACTGCCGACTTACCTTCTAACCTTAATACCTCAATTTACACCTTCGCTGACGACACTGCCATTCTCTCCACACACTCTGACCCTATCCTCGTAGTACGCTCACTACAGTCCCACCTTCACTCAATAGAACCTTGGTTAGAAAACTGGCGTATAAAAATTAACCCAACTAAATCTAAATACATAGTCTTCACACTCAAACGTCAAACTCCGCCACCTGTCTTCTTACATCACACACCTATCCCACCAGCCGACCATGTGCGGTACCTTGGAATGTACCTAGACAAGAGACTTACCTGGAACCCCCATACGAGACTTAAACGTACCGAACTAAACAAACGATACAAACTTCTATCCAGGCTACTCGACAAACGCTCAAAACTCTCACTACTGAACAAACGACGACTCTATACAGCCCTTCTCACACCAATATGTACTTACGGACTCGAACTTTACGGTACAGCTAAAAAATCCAACCTCAATAGACTACAAACACTGCAATCCAAAATTCTCCGCCGCATACTAGACGCTCCATTCTACGTAAGCAACCACACTATACATACAGATCTCCAAATTCCACTTATCTCCGAACATGCCAAAATTCGATACAAAAATTATCACCAAAAACTCTCACTGCATCCCAACCCTTTAGCTGCAAACCTGTCTACAACTACGCTACCCTCCAATCCTCGAAGACGGCTGAGGCGCCGTTGGCCCCGTGACCAACTGGGTGACTAACGGCGGCCATCAATGGATGACCGTCATTCACGTCTGCCACGCTATTCACATACATTCATCGCATTTACCTATTGTACCTGTAGGTACAGGTGTAAATTTCATTAAAAGGATAATAAAAAAAAAAAAGTTTTAGAAGGTGCATTAAGATGCGTGAGTATTTTACACAGAGATTTTTTTCTTACTATTTACAATGTCGTGAGTTATAAAAATTTGCCCCCCCCACGATGTAACCCGCAAGACATCATCGCTCGAGCTACCCCTACTACCGATAACCATCGAAGAACCTCACAAAAAAAGATGATTTATTACATTTCATGAGAACTATGTAATATTAAGGAAAACTAGCGGTTAAAGATTTATTATTACAAGTGGGTGATAAATTTCCTTCGTGAAAATCATACTTTAAAAACTCTGGACGGAAAATTTTCTCCCTTTTCCCTCCGTTCGCATAAATTAACAGAAATTTAAATTATTTCAAAACTGTCTAATTTGAAAATGATTGATTGTAGTTTGTTTCATGTAAACTACTATACTATTATTCAACTACGTAATTGAAATAAATAAATAAAAATAATCTATTCAAATTTAATTCAAACTCCGTATTTTAAATACATTCACTTCTACCGATAACACCAATTACACAGGTGATACAGCAATTCCAAATTTGAAGAAACTGTAAAATTCCAAAAATCTATCACCTCAAAAATCTCCGATAAAAATACTGATAGAAAGCTGCTAATCTACACAATTGTAGAGGTAAACTAGTACTGTAATTGCACCATAGGTTCACAGGATTTACCCTATTAGGACTGGAGATACAGCAATTCGGAATATGAAGGTAATGTAAAACTATCAAAACTTATCACTTTAGATATCCAATAAAAATACTGATAGAAAGCTGCTAATCTACACAATTGTAGAGGTAAACTAGTACTGTAATTGCACCATAGGTTCACAGGATTTACCCTATTAGGACTGGAGATACAGCAATTCGGAATATGAAGGTAATGTAAAACTATCAAAACTTATCACTTTAGATATCCAATAAAAATACTGATAGAAAGCTGCTAATCTACACAATTGTAGAGGTAAACTAGTACTGTAATTGCACCATAGGTTCACAGGATTTACCCTATTAGGACTGGAGATACAGCAATTCGAAATATGAAGGTAATGTAAAACTATCAAAACTTATCACTTTAGATCTCCGATAAAAATACTGATAGAAAGCTGCTAATCTACATTATTGTAGAGGTAAACTAGTACTATAATTGTACATAGGTATACAGCATTTACCCTATTAGGAATGGAGATACAGCAATTCGGAATATGAAGGTAATGTAAAACTATCAAAACTTATCACTTTAGATATCCAATAAAAATAATTATAGAAAGCTGCTATTCTACACAATTGTAGAGGTAAACTAGTACTATAATTGTACCATAGGTTCACAGGATTTACCCTATTAGGACTGGAGATACAGCAATTCGGAATATGAAGGTAATGTAAAACTATCAAAACTTATCACTTTAGATCTCCGATAAAAATACTGATAGAAAGCTGCTAATCTACACAATTGTAGAGGTAAACTAGTACTATAATTGTACATAGGTTTACAGGATTTACCCTATTAGGACTGGAGATACAGCAATTCGAAATATGAAGGTAATGTAAAACTATCAAAACTTATCACTTTAGATCTCCGATAAAAATACTGATAGAAAGCTGCTAATCTACACAATTGTAGAGGTAAACTAGTACTATAATTGTACATAGGTTTACAGGATTTACCCTATTAGGACTGGAGATACAGCAATTCGGAATATGAAGGTAATGTAAAACTATCAAAACTTATCACTTTAGATCTCCGATAAAAATACTGATAGAAAGCTGCTAATCTACACAATTGTAGAGGTAAACTAGTACCATAATTGTACATAGGTTTACAGGATTTACCCTATTAGGACTGGAGATACAGCAATTCGGAATATGAAGGTAATGTAAAACTATCAAAACTTATCACTTTAGATATCCAATAAAAATACTGATAGAAAGCTGCTAATCTACACAATTGTAGAGGTAAACTAGTACTATAATTGTACATAGGTTTACAGCATTTACCCTATTAGGAATGGAGATACAGCAATTCGGAATATGAAGGTAATGTAAAACTATCAAAACTTATCACTTTAGATCTCCGATAAAAATACTGATAGAAAGCTGCTAATCTACACAATTGTAGAGGTAAACTAGTACTATAATTGTACATAGGTTTACAGGATTTACCCTATTAGGACTGGAGATACAGCAATTCGGAATATGAAGGTAATGTAAAACTATCAAAACTTATCACTTTAGATATCCAATAAAAATACTGATAGAAAGCTGCTAATCTACACAATTGTAGAGGTAAACTAGTACTATAATTGTACCATAAGTTCACAGGATTTACCCTATTAGGACTGGAGATACAGCAATTCGAAATATGAAGGTAATGTAAAACTATCAAAACTTATCACTTTAGATCTCCGATAAAAATACTGATAGAAAGCATTAATTATGCATAATCGTAGAGATAAACTAGTACTATAATTGTACATAGGTTTACAGGATTTACCCTATTAGGACTGGAGATACAGCAATTCGAAATATGAAGGTAATGTAAAACTATCAAAACTTATCACTTTATAGATCTCCGATAAAAATACTGATAGAAAGCTGCTAATCTACACAATTGTAGAGGTAAACTAGTACTATAATTGTACCATCTAAAAGTTCGTCACCTTATATCTCCTTTAAAAATACTTCTACTAGTAATAAGCTGGAATTGTGCATATTGTAGAAGTAAATAAGTGCTATAATTGTACATATTTCCGAAGAGATTACACCAATAGGACAGGAGATACACAGCAACTCGAAATCAGAAGGAAATATACGACTTAAGATCCGATAATTAATCTCCTCAACAAAACATATAGTTAAAAAAGTTAAGTATAAGGGTTGACTATACGACTACAGGTACACAAATCAAGTCAGTCGTTTAAAAAGGAATAATAATTTAAGAATAAATTAAAAAGAAATAGAAATCAAACCAAAAACCACTTGGGAAAACCCAGGAAGGAAATTTTTTAACTTTTTGTCTATGAAAAATAAAATATTAAAAATTACATCAAAAAGGTTTAGGAAATGAATTCCAAAAAACTACTTGGGGAACAAAGAATGCTAATTTAGAAATTATAGTGGATTAAAGAGAAAAGATTATATTAGTAAGGTGTAAAATCTAACCAAAGAAACCAATTGGAGAGCATTGAATGCTGCTTTTAACTTATAATCGAATAAAAATTAAAGATTATATTAAAAAGGGTTAATAATCCTACCGTAATAACCATCTGGGGAACAAGGAATGCTAATTTTAAAAATGAAAATATAGAACACATTAAATAGGTTTAGAAAGCAATTCCAAAAAACAGCCTAAGGAAACAAAAATACTTACTATTTTTAAAACTTATAGTCGATTAAAAAGAGAAAAGCAAAGAATACATCTAAAAGGTTTGGTAATTAATTCTAAAGAACTATTTTGAGGAGCCAAAGAATGCAAATTTTAAACTAATTGAAGTCAATTGAATAGAAAAGATTTATTGAAATAAAAAACTAACCAGCACTGAACGTAGTCAAGACGTAGCATTAATTTGTAAGTAATAATTAAATGATAACATGCCATTTTCATGCAAGAATAATAAAAATATAATTGATAATGAAGACTTACTGTGATTAAAGAATATCCAAGTTCATCAGCATCTCAACAGATCACACCAGTCCAATAGCACTTGACACTTGACACTATTTAAAATAATTCACCAACACTATTCGCACTAAAACTGTATTTCACGCACTAAGTACAACTTAAACACAATTTATAAAGCCGAACTTCACTTTAACACGCACTAATATTCAGTTAAAAAAAATCACTTAATGAAGATACACGACTAACGAGTAAAAAGATGGCCGCCGGTAACTGGCCTGGCAGATCAGCTGGTAAAGGAAGGTTATCTGAACAGTGTGACCAACTTCTTTTTTTTTTAAATTATGAATTAAAATTAATAAAAAAAAAAAAGAAAAGTTGGTCACTCTAACCTTAATTTATCAGTTGATCTTCCTAGACAGTTATACCTATCATCCTGCTAAATTTTATCGAAATTAGGGTAAGATTTTACACTGTTATTAGTAGGGAACGGATTCGTATGTATTTACATATTTTTTTCTAGGCAATTTACAGACGTTTTTCAACTAGAAGTATTCATACTGACACTTTTTAAGCCGTTTGAGTCTACTTTTATTTCACATATTTCCACATATTTGGATGTTATCGCATATTTATACATATTTGATTAAAATAAATAAATATTTCTACATATTTAATCAAAATATGTACATATTTCTTCATATTTTTCATTTTGGGCATATTTTCATAATTGGGAGGTGGTTGACAGGAACTGTGAACCACAGACTGTAGGGCTGTGAATCACAGTGGGTACAATGGTTGTTGTAATTTACACAGAATGCTGCTAAACAGTGACGGGCACTTGTTAGTTCTTTGAAGTTGTCTGTTCTTTCAGCTCGTTCGTTGAAGTGACCAATTCATTTCGTTCGGTCACTTGGTGTATTCTTTTTTGGGTGAAATGCCACGAACATGGGCCTCAAACAAACAACTGGTTGCTAAATATCTTCGCAAGTTTCCAGCAGAACTTTTTCCTGGGAGTAAGGGAGATCTGATCAGATCAAAACTGGTAGAAGTACTGAGCAAGAACAAAGGGTGGGAGACCATCTGCCAGATTTCTGATATTATCAGTGGAACGGAAGTCACCTCAGAACATCGTGTACCCTTTACAACCAACGAGATAACTTCTTTCAGCAAGGCACCTATAACATCTGTAGATGTTGAACGATCTTTTAGTCGTTACAAGTCCATCTTACGCTCAGATCGTCGTCACTTTACGTTCCAACATTTGAAATTTCATGTGGTTGCAAACAATTTCGAAGAGTGAAGTTTTCAAAATTGAAAATTTAACACATCTTTTTATAAATAGTAAAAATGTTCTTTGTTGTATAAATCATTATAACTTGTAAAAACAAATTATTTTGTTCCTAATAAATTATTATAAATTGTAAAAATGTTCTTTTCTTGTATAAATAATTATAACTTCCCCCCCCCCAAATTCCATTTTCATAAAAAAAATGTCCATTTTATTTAAATATTCCAGAAAATATTTTAAGAAAATCACATATTTTCCACATAATTGACGAAAATAAATGCATATTTTAATTGAATATTTGGCATTTTTAAATACATAAAAATCCGATCCTTAGTTATAAAAATCTATTGTGACGATGATATTTCAAAAATTGGTTCTTCTTCATTATTACATAATAAGTCAAACAGTTCCATTAGGAGATAAGGAACATAATTTGTTTAAATTAGATTGAATTTCGCGGGCCATAAAATTATTAAATGCGGGCAATATGCGGGTTGGCCACCCCCTGTTTTAAAGGTAAGTGTACCCCCCCATGCCCGGAAATGGCATAAAAAATAATTTTTCTGCAGTTATTAAATAAAGGATATTTTTAATTTTAGTTTTATTTGTTATTTTATTAAAGCACTCACATGATATGGACATGTAAGGAGGATTGGTCCAGAAAGATTGCCTCCTAAAGTGGTGATGAACAGCGAGGTGGATGGCCGAAGGAAGAAGAGAGAATTGAAGACCCAAAAATGGGATGGAGAGACCAGGTGAAGGAGATTATGGTGGGATATGGTCTGACGGAGGAACAGGTAGAGAGGATTGTGTCACTTGGAGGAAAGCATTTACTCGCGATGGCTGAAGGGAAAACCACGAGGTGTGGAAAATCCTTAGGAAAAACTTTTATTTGTTCTACTTTTAATTAGTGATAGCGAAGAAGGTGTTGTAAAATGTTTTCAATATGAATAATAATATTAGATGCACTTTGCATTTATAATGCACCAGCTAAAGTCTTTGAAACTATTACATGAAATTGGTGTTTCTAATTTTTGGAAATGGTATTGTAAATATACAAAATTTATTCGGCTTAACCGAAAAGATAAATAGTGGATCTGCAGTATTCAATATAACTGAAATATCGATGTGCAGATCGATTTAGTCGGTCGATATACCGCCTAATGAGGGGCTAAATGAATGTTTTGTTTTGCTGTTGAGCGGAAATAAACTTTATTAATGTTTCATTAGCTCTCCTCTTAATTAATTTTAGCGACTATAACCGTGAGGTTTCTCTCCCTCCACCAACTTCCTATTATCTTAATAGATTCCCCTCATTCTGGATCCCCCACTGCCCTTTCCCCTATAGAATATTCTATATGACAACCAAAAGCTATGAAGAATGATAACACGAAAAAATACCCTATTGTTACGGAAGTTGCATCAGTTTAAAAAAAAAATAAAAAGTTTTACTTTCAAAACTTATTCCAATTTAAACTTATTAATTACTATGGTTGTAGTTGATTTATTAGGAAAATTCAATTTCCTCGTTGGAAAATGTATTTTCCAAAACTCATTAAAAAATAAAATATCCACTTCAAAACCGGAAGTAGATATTGCTTTACATAATTACAAACTTTGCTGCTGGTTGGTAGAGTTTTAGAAACGTTACTAAAAGTTATCTGGGACTTGATCAGCAGTAGGGATGGCAAAGTAAAGTTAGAGGTTATACTACAGTTAGCAGCTTGTAAAGCTCCGAGCTTGATCTCTCTAGGGAAACATAGTTTACATAAAGTTTACACACCATATTTTACTACACGTGTAAAATGTTTACAAACATACATATTTCAGTCCTATATTAGCTACAAATCCTTCAATATATTCCAGTACTAGGAAGAAGGGCTAAATCAGCTGTATTCAAAATAGAACAACCTGTTAACTTTACCGGAAATAACTTGAGCAAACTTGTACGCCCTTTTTTCTGCGACATATTTAACAATTTGCATTTAGATTTTTTTAATAAATTGGTTGCCTTCAAAAACCACTTATTAAAAAAAAATGTTATATTGAGAATTACAGTTTATTTTTTTTATTATTATATTAAAATTTAAATACCGTAGAGTTAATAAACATTAGGTTATTTTGAAGCAGAAAGTTCTTAGGGAGATTCTATAAAACTGTGGCAGATCAGTTACCTAGACAACCATGGTTTAAGAGAACTGTCACTAATAAATGGGTTGTTACGACAATAAGCAGGCTGAGAGCGAACCACGTGGTGTGTGGATCGTATCTTCACAGAATCAATAAGAGTTCATCTCCTCTTTGCGTAGATTGCAATGAGGAGGAGGATTTCAAACATATAATAATGATATGTCGCCGTTATGTGGTAGAAAGGAAACGAATGTTTGACGACATATACAGGTATTTAGATGCACCATTTCTCTAGGAAGACATAATATTCTCCACCAACATATATGTGCTTAAATCTATAGCAGAGCTAGCAATGAAATATGAATGTATTTAAAAGTTATAGAATGAATGCAAGAAAATGATTTGAGAAGGATTACGTGATTTTTAATTTAGGTTAAGCTATAAGGATGGCAGGAATATAGAGTACTGATCCATCCATTAGTTGTAAGTTTGTATGTAAATAGTTGTATATAGTAGAGGGATGAATGTGTGAAGCGAATGTATTTATAAGTAAGAATGGAGAGTGAGTGATATTCTAGTGATAAGCACCTAGACGATGCTGGCTGTATGGCGGAAGCCAATGCCCCCCCAAAAAAAGGCAAAAAAAAAGAAAACGTTCTTAGGCGCCACGTCGTGATGCTCCCTCAAGCTCATCGCTGGTCAGAAAATGCTAAACACTTGGGAGGAGTCGCTGTTGCCTTAGAGACCACAGATTATTGTGCTGACAAAATCACTATTAGCTGATTACTGGGCTGCAAAATGCCCAGCGAATAGAGCGAAAGGAACACTGGTCCTGCCGCACAAAAGAAACTGACTGGACAGTTGAACGGATATGCTCTTTCATATCAATTTTAGTGCTGGACTTTCCCACACATTGATGATATAAATTTTCCCTGAATGGATGATTTCCCTGAAGGATCGTACGAATACGTTGCGAATTCTCATCACCCCAAATTTTTGCTGATTCTGAGAGAGAGCAAACAGCAGTCTGAACTGCCTATGGGTGAGCTAATAAAAGCTAGCTGGAAAATTTCTACTCCAGGACAGCCAGCCGCAAGGTGTGAAAATTCAAGGTCATGGAAAATAGATGAGAACAATAACTTACAATCTAGAGAGCATTGACTTTGACACCCATATTCGAGGAAAAAATAAACACCTATGTGCTTTATCTAGAATTATAATACTCAGTTTCGGGCACAAAGATTTTCCTTAATGTATGGAAAAGCTTTATAAACATTAAATAAAGCTAGCATTCATTACTAACTAGTAAATACTGTGAAAATTAATTTTCCACGCGCTCTGTTACATTAGGAGTACACTATTGGCTTGTTTGTCAACAAATTTAATGCTTTTACTTTTAAACTATTTAAATAACAATTATATTTTGTAGTTTTTCTTTTCAAAATTGGCCTTTTTTACTAAATTAAAAAAATATATATATAATATGAGAACAATTGGTTTAGCACTGTTCATTATTTTTGGTGACTGATTCATAGTTTCAATAGGATGAAAAAAATAACTGCCAGTTTCAGTCATGATATATTTTTATTATGCCGAGCTTTCGACCTAGGGTCTAGATCATCTTCAGGGCTAATTTACAAAGTAATATTTTACACCAACCCTCTAATGATGTAAAATATTACATTGTCAATTAGCCCTGAAGATGACCTAGTCCCTAGGTCGAAAGCTTGGCATAGTAAAGTTCATCATGACTGAAACTGGCATTAATTTTTTTCATCCTATTGTTTTAGCACGTTTAGTGTGTGTGATCTACGCCAGCCAATCCAGCCAATAAAGCGCTTAAAGTTCATATGTGTGTTAGCTCCCAAATTATGTCGACAAACTTAATGGGATCCTGCACACAAAAGAACCAACTCAAGTATTTTGGAAGTACGAAAATTTTGGCGCAGATAGGTGATACGCTGGTAAAGTAATTTCCCATCCTCTGGATGGAGCCTGAACCATTTTGTGGGATAGCCCAACTGTTATTTTCAGAAAAAGGTTATGAAAGAAAAGGCCCAATATTTTTTTAACTGAAACAGGAAGAAATCCGAGAACTTACAGGATAACTACATTATTAATAATTAATAAGTAGTAAAGTAATGCCTATTTTTTCAGCCGTGCTTTACGTCCAACTACCAATTAGGTGTCGTGGACGGAGGCGACTAGCAAACATACTTTACTGTAAATTTCTTTTATTAACCATTAAATAAAATCCAAGGACTAAACCAGGGGAATCGAACCCACTAAACCAACAATACATCTTAGCTTTGCGGGTCTAGCCTATAACCGCCTAACATACTTTACTATAAATTTCTCATGTTAACTATTGGGAATATAGACTAGTACCGCAATACATCTTAGCTTTGCGGGTCTAGCCTATAACCGCCTAGCATACTTTACTATAAATTTCTCATGTTAACTATTGGGAATATAGACTAGTACCGCAATACATCTTAGCTTTGCGGGTCTAGCCTCTAACCGCTCGGCTACCGTGGCGCCTTATTAATAATTAATATTACAAATTAATAATTGGTAGTAAGAGCATACTGTCACTGAAATATCATTTTCATGGAAAAGCCCAACCACTTTTCCAGCCTAAAAGTGCCCTTATTCGCATTTCCCTGGGAAAATGATTAAAACAAAAAATTGTTGGACTTCATATGAGCTATAAGCTTAAGAAAATTTAAAGAAAATTGATTAATTGATTCATCAGAAAAGTGGCACTTCTGATATGCTGGTTTTAGAGTCCATAAGTTTATAGTCAGTTCTGATACCAAGCCGTACAAGAGGATGAGCACAATGAAGGCTCTTTGTTGGGCTGCAGTGACTGGGAAACAGGAGTTGCCCCGTTATCTAACTGGGGAATATACCCGGTACGAAAGGAGCAAAACAAATAACCCAGAAGAAATACTAGAAACATTAAAAAGGCTCCTAGAAACACTCTCCCAGAGGGAACTTAATTCCCAAGAATGATCTTTATTTGGCTCTTTGGCTTGCCACTAAATCTTCAGTAAATATTCTAGATGTAATATAGAATTGTATTTATGAGAAGAATATTTGCAGTTTACTTCTTTTGGGAAGCAGTTGGAAAAGAATTTTATGCACTGGCATAAATATTAGATGTTGAATAAGTCTGAGTGCTTGGAAATTTTGGGCTGGTATAATACTGAAATGAAAATGGAAAAGAAAGAATTGAACTGAAAAGTGGGACAAGAGAAAAAAAGTAACTCATTAAGTTTGTTTTTTTTTCATCTTAAAGACAAGTTTATGGTTAATGGTTGGTTGAATAGAAAGGCACATGTATAGCGCATGCGTGTATATAAGTAAGTCGGTGAAATGTTCACTGGTTTGAGAGAATTTCCTTCGCGGTTTATTTTCACTTCCTTTTTTTTTTTTTTTTTTTGGCGGCAGCGGGCTTTTCTCTGCCGTACCATGTGTACATCATAAAGGAAGCCCTAGAGATTACAGTTGTGTGTACATTGGTGTGTAGGTTAGTTTACAGTCAGTATATAATAATGTATCCTGTATTCGTCTTCCCTGTCTGCTCTCGCAGGATGACAAAACAACCCGAACAACCCAGCAGCCTCTCCACCAATCTCTTCTCCACACATCAACTTCTTCACCCTCCCTAGCTAACCAACTCTCCCCCCTTGCGCAGGATTATAGATATTGTTTATTGTCAGTTTGTGTACTATGGGTTTTCTCCCTCGTTCTTGTAAATAGCTCTATTTTATTTTACAGACGCATTCTCAGTATTCAGTCTGTTTTTCATTTTTCTAGTCCAACGTTTTTCTGCTCTCTCTCTCTCTCTCTCCCTCTCTTTGCCAAAAATAATAATATTTTTGTTAAATGAACAGTGAATTTTTCAGCTTGAAGTAAGAAAAAGAAACACTCCACTACTAAATTTTTCACTTTCCCTTATTTTCTCCTTGGATATTTATTTTTAACAATTCAGTTCAATGAGGCATATGGTTTGCAGTAAAAAATATTGGATAGTTCATTTTCTTTAGATATTTAGTGGATTGCATTGTTTGAATAAAATGTTTTCTCGAATTCTTTTTAAGTTTTTTATTTGTTTTTTTTTTCTTTAGTTTGACGATATTATCAGTTGATTTATAATAATGGTTTTATAAAATACCAGTCATCCGGAAATAATATCTCTAGTGCTGCACGAGAAACGAGACAAATCTCGGTCTCGGTCTCGGTCTCGGTCTCGGTACCGAGACCGAGACCGAGACCGAGACGAGACTTGAGCAACCGAGACCGAGACCGAGATCGAGACATGATATATATCTCGTCGAGAAATCTCGGTCTCGTCTCGGTTTTTCAAATATTAATTTTTAGCTACAAAATTATAAAATTGTGTTCTTTATTAATAAATAATCATTACGGGTAAAATAATTATTAAAAGATACGATTTTATTATATATGTTCAATATTACTACATCTATTTGACTTCGAATTACATAAGTAAAGTAAGCAAAGTAAAGTAATCGCCTATTTTTTCAGGCGGGGCTTTACGTCCAACTACCAATTAGGTGTCGCGGACGGAGGCGACTAGCAAACATACTTTACTGTAAATTTCTCATATTAACCATTAAATAAAATCCAAGGCCTAAGACCGGGAATCGAACCCAGTACCACAATACACATTAGCTTCGCAGGTCTCGCACCGCTCGGCTACCGTGGCGGCCCCCTTCGAATTACCTAATTTTTACATAAATTCACTAAATTTTACTATTCATATCATTCATTCAATCAATTTCATAAATTTCACAATTAATAATCTAATACTTTGAACTTAGATATTATTTGAATTATATTTTAGAATTTTAGAATTAATGAATTTGAAAAAAAAGACTATCTATGCACCTAAAAAATATTGCCACAAATTTTCGTTTTTAAGATACACTTTGCCCAAGCATTGATACATAAAAGAGCTTTTACTGAGTCAGAAGTTAGAGAAGATCTTCTATTGGCCATTATCATCGCAGCTTGCGAAAATAATCTTTCCGATGGCACTGAAGTTGCACAGATACTAAAAATATCTTTCGCCATTCTAGACAAATTTTTGAAGGAATTCTCAAGTGTTTTCCACCATTCTAAAATGTCAACGTCTACTGGTGCTTGGTCTAATTTGGTGTAATTAATTATTTCTGTCTTCCATGCTTCGGTGATATTTGCTGATTTTTGAGCAAATGATGCAAAAATATTGATGCTGTCGTCGTCGTCGTCAAAAGGTGAATCATCAGATTCTTTATCTTCACCAACAGCCATAACTAATGGAGCGGGAAGTTTGTATTTTTTATTTCACGAATCGACTTGTTACAGGAGGCAGATATGTTATTTGGGTCTTTCATTTGCCCCTAGCGTTCGACGTGTGTCGTATACACGTCCATTGTCTGATTTTAATTCCGCACACTGTGGGGGGGTTATTTAAAACTAAATTCCTCGTTTAACTGGTTAAGAAAGACTTCCTGCTTCTATCCAAAAAATCCCATTTTATTTTGTTGAATTAAAAAAAAAAAAAAACCTATTTACTAAAAAGTCCATATTTAAAGAAAATTACTGAATTACAACCATTTAGCCTCAAAAAAAAATTCTCCAAGGAATCTCTTGGCTATAAATGGGATAAATGGGGAAAAAATTTGTTGACTGTCCTCGCAAAATGTTGTTTTTACTAGTATGAAGTAGCTATTTTTAAAACTACGTCATTTTCTATATGGTGTCATCAACAACAAAATTGAAATTGATGCTGGGTGTTGCAAAGTTTTTCCTTTTTATCTTGCTTTGACGAAATAAATTTAAATAAAATTTATTATTTTTGTAGAAAATGGTAAAAAAATATAATAAACAAATCTTTAAGAAGCTAAATTTGTTGTAAGTATTAGTTTTGTAGAAGATAATCTTGAATGTTTTATGGATGTCTAGGTGTAATAAAAACAATATTTCATTGTAATAAATTTACGTATGAATTTTAAATGTTAAAATATATATATAAATGGCATTGCTCAAAGAGATGAGACAGGAAGAGGAATTTAGTAAGTGGCAAAGGGAGATTATTTTCTGCATTCTACCGGCCCTGACAGATAATGGGGGCCCCCCCGTCACTGTCAATCTTCTAGAATACAGCATCCAACCACAATAATAATATGAAATCTACAATGTTTTCTCTCGGCTTGATATATTCGGTGACGGTCTTATTTAAGTTACTAAGTTTTATAATAAATTTTATCATTTTTAAAGCTGTGTGTTTTGTTTTTAAGAAATTTGAAGAATTTATAACTTTTCCGCTTCTCTGGTAAGCGGAAGGATTACAAAAAAAAAAAGTTTGTTTTTTTTCTATTTTCCGCTTTTAAGAAGTGGAGGCTGCAAAACTGATGTTATGGTTAAATAAGTTATTTAAATCTCCTAGCAGAGTGTCCAACTCAAGCTACGTATTGTACCGAAATTTCAATAACAAAATATTAAGTTGTAACTACTACTTCTAATTGAAGAACTAAGTTCTGAACATGAAAGGAAGTTCTGGATATTGACAACTTAAAGTAATTGCCTACTTTTTCAGGCGGGGTTTAACGTCCAACTACCCAATTAGGTGTCGTGGACGGAGGCGACTAGCAAACATACTTTACTGTAAATTTCTTTTATTAACCATTAAATAAAATGCAAGGCCTAGAGACTGGGAATCGAACCCACTAAACCAACAATACATCTTAGCATTGCGGATCTAGCCTATAACCGCCTAACATACTTTACTATAAATTTCTCATATTAACCACTGGGAATATAGACTAGTACCGCAATACATCTGGCTTTGCGAGTCTAGCCTATAACCGCCAATATACTTTACTATAAATTTCTCATATAAACCATTGGGAATATAGACTGGTACAGCAATACATCTTAGCTTTGCGGGTCTAGTCTATTACCGCCTAACATACTTTACTATAAATTTCTCATATTAACCATTGGGAATATAGACTAGTACCGCAATACATATTAGCTTTTCGGGTCTAGCCTATAACCGACTAACATACTTTACTATAAATTTCTCATATTAACCATTGGGAATATAGACTAGTACCGCAATACATCTTAGCTTTGCGGGTCTATTCTATAACCGCCTAACATACTTCAATATAAATTTCTTTTATTAACCATTAAATAAAATCCAAGGCCTAAGACCGGGGAATCGAACCCAGTACCACAATACATATTAGCTTTGCAGTTCTTGTATCGACAATTTAAAGAAGAATATAAACCACCGTAAATCCTTAGATCAGGAAGCTATAATTTGGTTCTAAATATAATAAATTACTACAGGAAACTCAGTGGATTTGGTTTCCGGGGAGTGCTGTACAGTTAGCATTAATAAACGAAGATATTCAGTCATCTTAGGATCGACAGAAATCAAGTATTTTTTCAATCATTCAAAAATCGGAAACCAAGAAAATTGCTCAACCTACTAAGATATCCAAGAAAATTTGGAAAAATTTTAACAGTTTCCCAAAAGATGAACCATTTATAATGGTTTCCGTCTCAGGCTTGATGACCAGATTACTGTAGTGGTACGAGGCGGAAATAAAAGTTGGAAGTTACGCTGAAGGTTGAAAGTTTCAAACCGGATGCAATAAACACGTATAAAACCAGTGAAACTTCCTTTTGCAGGCTCCTTTCCATCCTAGACTGTCCATCCTAATCCACTCTGCGGTGACATAGCCTCCTACAGATCCTTCTATCCTCATACAGACACACAAAAGAATAAAGCAGATACTCCTCGAACTTTCTACACTAGCTGCAGGTTTTTCCTCTCCTTTTATCTCTGCATTCCTATCCTCCTCCTCTTAACCTTTCTCGTTCCTCACTTGTTAAGAAGGTTAAAATGTATTATACATTATACTTCTGTATTTATTTTATGTATATATTTATAGAAATAAATATTTATTCATTCATTCCTTTTGCAGGCATTCTGCTCCCCTTAACCCAGGATATTCTAATTTCCTCCTCTTGTCTTAGAAGGATATTTTAACAAGAAGTCCTTCTCAAAGTTCCAGGCAAGCGATCAAACCTTTAGGGACTAGATAAGTGTGGTTCTGCCAAGCGTGTATTCCAGCATCCTCACCACCTGAACTGCTCAATCAGAGCTACAAAGAAAATTCTGGAAAACTCTTCTGTGTTTATGTGAGGAAGGAATACCCCAAAAATTCCTATTATAAATGATGAGTTCCACGCCTAATTCCAGGAAATTGTGTTACTGTTATAATCCAGCTTTGTTTCCATTCACATCGTTGCGGCTCGAGTTCCAAATGGAAACACTCCTTGCCTTGTACTGCCTCCAGCTCACATCTCCAACCTTATTATAGTCGCTCATTTCAAAATCTCCAACCATAAATTAGCTCTTCACATTGCTACCTTTCTTTCCTACGCCATCCCCTTTCTGCTCCCCGCGTTAACCCTCATTTAATCGTTTTTATACGCACTACTGCCCATCAAACTATACAAGTTCGCCAATAGGCTACACAGATCTGCGCAACAGAATATTTTTACGCTGTGTCAACATGTTGCGTAACTTGGTTTTCTACAGCAACTTCTTTTTCTTTGAGGCTAATTTTGTTGATTCTTTAACGCCTCAATGCACCCCTATCTAGCGTTAACTATTGAACATTAAAATAGTTAAATAACGTAACTGGTTTTTTTTCTTTTACTATTCTGGTGCGTAAATAACATGGCATAAAGATCAGAATATATGAGGGTTTTTTTTATTCTTTATTCCATCAGTAGGTACCAGTTATTCTTTTATACGACATATACAAATATGGGTATATTAATTTCTGTAACCAATTTTTATAACCAGGTGTAAATTTTTTTATTACCTAATACAAATAAAAGTTTTTCTTCAAATCGTAAATTGAGGCAGTTAGTTACTCAATCCAAAATAGAGGCTAAAATTGTACTTTTAAAACACTAGCTCGGTGATGACGAACCTTTTGAGGCTCGGCGTGTCAAAATTTTTGGAAAACCCTACCTAACCTCTGGTACCGTGTCCAATATAGAAATATTCATAATTTTCTTGATACTTGCAACAATAGTAGAAAAAAAAGAAGATCTATTAAATGACCCACTTTAAGGTAATTGATCTGAGAAAAGTTTTTCCAAGATCCTTATTCTCAATTATTACCATAATTTCTTCAAAGTACTCGCTAAATTATTTAAAATTATATAATAATTTTGTTGTCCCTGTCAATGCGTGTCACCCAAAATGAGTTCGCGTGTCACCTTTGACACGCGTGTCCATAGGTTAGCCATCACTAGCTAAAAGCTGGAGTCCCTCAAGTAACTGTTCTAGGTCCTTTTCTAATATGTAATAATAATTAACTGCCCGTTTATTTTTCGTCCCAAAATACTATTGTTTTTTGTCTCGCAAGCCAGGTTAGCCAGGAGGTTATCAACTGCTCTTTGTATCTGAGGAGGCACATTTGAAGTCACAGTACATGCTTCACAAGGCATCACAATATCATGAAAGATATTGATCACTTAAATATGTGGCAGGAGGTTTCCAATTTTTTTGGTAATTAAACGCAACTCTTCCAAAATTACCAAATAATTATTAAACCTTCTTGTTTGTAACAGATGTAAAAATTAATTTTTAGCCATTTTGTGTATGCTTGAGAACATCTAAAGCTCTTAACATTTGATTTTTCTTAGAAAATCACTCGGAAAACTACTTATTTCCCGATATTAAGAAAAATACTAGCTTTACTGCCTTGGCAATATTTTTAGTAGAAAGGGGATGAAAAATTACATAAAAATGGTCTATCACGTGCTCTTCTTTCTCTTTGATAACAAGTTAAAAAAAAAATGAAATATGATTAATAAATATCCCAGATTTTGAAATGGCCTAGCACCTTTAACTTTGAAGATATCGAATTGCGGTTTCCTGTTTCTTTCATAACTTTTTATACTCTTTAAAACTGTGTATACGGAAATGGGAGTCAACTGCAAATGTAAACGTCTAATCTAAAATCAAGTCACATATTCTGAAACTAGAGGTGACAGGGCAACAAATTTTTCCTCTACCATTTTTTGGCCTCAGATTAACCTTTTAAGCATGAAATGAATTTGAGCCGTCTTAAAATAAACTCCCTTTATATATATTTTAAAGTAAATTTGGTTAAAAGAGCTCATTTTGGGTTGAGAGGGACCTAAAGATATGAAAGGGGCGTGGTACTTCTAAAGAAAGAGTAAAATAATTCCTAAGATCGTATCTTCATGAGCAAACTTAAAAAAACTTTTCGGTTTCTTTATTATTAAAGAAATAATTATTTTATAAATTTCAACTTTGTTTACTTATAATTAAAAGTTCGTTTTAAGTTAGGGAAAAGTTCTTTAAAATGATATTTATCAATTAATTAATAACTTGACTGTTTTAAAACAAGAAATAAACATTAACAGGAAGTTGATAGACGAACAGAGAGAGAGAGACATTTAAAATGAAGACCAGCTTGCTTGTGATACAATACAAGTGACTAGGAACATCCTCTTAAACATGGAGAATCTAGTCTGCTAGCACTACTCTTGGCAACAACTCCCCTCCGCCCCGCTTCCAACCCCATGTTGTAAATTCTAATTAAGTATTGACTTAGGCACACAATACTAGAAGGAAATAAATGGGAAATTCAACACCCGAAAACGTGTGCTAGTTTCGGGGGTGGAAATTGAGTGCTATGACTTCCACGGAATGGGGGGGGGGGCCTGACTGTATTGTAACGTGCCGAGAGAGAGAGAGAGAGAGAGAGAGAGAGATAGTGAGAGGCAGCTCGCCCTCGGGGGCGGCAAGAGAAGCTCCCATAATACGGAGAAACCCAATCTATTGAATTGGCCCGTGGAGTTTTGCTGCCTGGAATACTGATAATCATATCAATGGAATGTTAACCTCCTCTCCTCCTCCGTGCCTTCAGGATACAAAGTCCCTGTTTGTACAACTGCAGATTGTTTAATATTATTTGTTGCTTTCTTTATTAGATATTTTCTATATTAGTGCAATTTAATTCTTTCTCTTGCAGCTACTTTATTCTCTTACAATTATTAATTTATATGGGATATCTTGTTTTTTTTTAATTAACTTAGAGTTTTTACTAAAAAGTAGTTGCTTTCAGGTCTAAACATGTCCATTGTAAAAGTCCATTTTTGGGCAGAAAGGAAATTGTTTAATAAATAGAAAAATTTATTCAGTATAACGTCACATCCGATAAGCCATTTTGCTTCTTGTTTTTGTTTTAATCTTTTATTGAAATTTGCAACTGCAACGATTTGCAGCAACAAGCAAATGTGATACAAGTATAGTATAATGACGAGAATGAAGATTGGAGAAGGCACCCAGTGGCGGGCGACACTCCATTAACGTGCTCTTGCTATACTGCTCTTATGTTGAGAGTAGCTAAGATATATTGCGGTATTAGTCTATATTCCCAATGGTTAATATGAGAAATTTATAGTAAAGCATGTTAGGCAGTGATAGGCTAGACCCGCAAAGCTAAGATGTATTGCGGTACTAGTCTATATTCCCAATGGTTAATATGAGAAATTTACAGTAAAGTATGTTAGGCAGTTATAGGCTAGACCCGCAAAGCTAAGATGTATTGCGGTACTAGTCTATATTCCCAATGGTTAATATGAGAAATTTACAGTAAAGTATGTTAAGCAGTTATAGGTTAGACCCGCAAAGCTAAGCTGTATTGTTGGTTTAGTTGATTCGATTCCCCTGGTTGGATTTTATTTAATGGTTAATAAAAGAAATTTACAGTAAAGTATGTTTGCTAGTCGCCTCCGTCCACGACACCTAATTTGGTAGTTGGACGTTAAACCCCGCCTGAAAAAATAGGCGATTACTTTACTTTACTTTACTTACTAATCAACCAAAAAAGTGTGGTGCAAATGGAATGAATTCAATGCGAGCACACACATTGACGTACAAACAGGGTGATACTAGAGAACTGGGTGGTTGTTGGAGAGGCTGCAGAAGAGAATGTAAAGATCTAGAACTAAAAGAAAAATGAAAAAATTGAAATTATTTGACTCAGAAAATCGTATTAAAAAAAAAAAACTTTTTCAAACTTAATATAAATTTCGTAGAGTTGATAATTTAATACTTTGTATGTAGATTTGTAATAACTATACTCGTACAACGAAGTGTACACAGGCAGAGTTTAATGTTCATTGGTGTGATGTCACACGTCCTCCGTCGCAAAAACTTATTCGACATGATATTAACTTTTTGGAAATTAGCTGTCCCTCCTCCCTAGTTACGTACTCCCAAACATACAAAACAGAGGCACCCCACCCTAGACTCTGAACTAACTTTTGTCATAATGTGGTTACTTTGGTACATTCGCTCGCCGCTTCTCTCCTCCACTCTTTCTCTTTCTCTCAATGTAACTTCCTTTAAAAATAATTTAATTTAAACAATTTAAAATGAGAGCTAATTACCTTGATTAAGGTGGTTCATTAACTAAATTATATTTTGTAATTAAAAGTGTATTAAAAAAAAAAAGAAGCCCTTTATTAACCCTTTTTCTTTCTGAAAAGTTGTACACAAATTGCTTTTGTGAAGTGTAATAATGATTTAATAAAGCTACTGATCTTTTTGGGAGAGAACAGTGCGCAATGAAAACTAGAAAAGTTTCATGGCGAATGATGAAGAAAACATAAAAATAATAATAATAATAAGATAAAAGATAATGTATGCACAATATTATCACTTGACTTGGCAATAATCTTTCTTCCTTCAGGATTTTAATGAATCAATCGCCCAAAAAAAAAAAAAGCTGGACTCTTCAATAATAGAAAAAAATCGACGATCCAACACAATCTACGCCTATACAGTCCGTTGTCGATGTAGAAGCGATTTCATCATCCACTTGCATAATTTCAACCGCCCCAGCTGCAAATGTACTGACACCGTCGTTGATCCGCTCGGCCGCATTCATTCTTTTACGTTCCCGGCACAGCTTGACTCGGTCATATGGTGTTTTATTATTACCATTCGATTGTTCTTGAGAAGCCCTTTCCAACCGTATACAATCTCTTGGTATTTGGTTTACGGCTTTTCGACGCGTATAGGCCCGACATTATATATTTTTGATAATATTTTTTTATTCTAACACCTTATTATATTCACTGTCACTATTTTACACTAATGTTTTATATACAATCGATAGATTGTGACGACAGCTGACGATTAAAACTTAAACGAACATCGGAGCTTCTCCGAATCAAAAGTTATACTAATTGCAAATCTCGATACGCAGCAAAATTATCTCAAAATGGCGGCGCTTCCCCCTCCACCACGCGCGATGCGTCACAGTCCTCGCTTGTCGTAATGAATTCTTTAATCCTTTAGCTATCCAGTGGCCTAATTTTATTTTGGATGTAGACGATAGATTCGAAACTATAATGCTAAACTGTATCCCCCGATTTTGTTATCATTAGGTTTTATGGATTGCCTCCATATGATAACAAATTTAAAGACGTATTCACGTCAAAAACAAAAAAAGTTTATTTTTATAACTGTCTAGCAAAAATACTAACTTAATGTTTTGTAGTTATTAGTTACGAGCTGTGGCTATTAAAATAACGAGACTATTGCTGTAAAACATTTTATTTTAAATTTATACATATTTAGTTATTATCACCTTCAATATACACCCCTCCTCTATCCCTAGAACGCTCCACAGCGAATTTACCATTGTTCCCAAACAGTGCTGGAAATCTTTTTCTGAGCTCCTGCAAGACGCGTGCCGCTTTTTCTTTCACAGCTTCAACTGGACTAAAGAAATCGTGTTCCTTTTAATGCAGACTTTGACTTTGGGGAACAGAGTTCTAAAGTCATATGGGGCCAGGCTAGAAACATCTTGACAGACACAATGCAGTGTGAGCCGCGGTGCGTTATCTTGTCACGGAGAACCCCGTGACTTGCTCTTTCACAAATCGGGTCTTTTTTTTTTTTTTGCTTACTCTTTCACCAGAGTTGAGCAAGCACCTCACGGTAGAAATGTTGATTAATTGTAATATCGATATTTTTATCCGTTTTGGACTTGGAAGGACGACCTGGGCGGTCATCATTTCCGACGTTCTTCTCGGCCATCTTTGGAAACGCTTGAACCACTCAAAAACTCGCGCACGTGATTAACATTCATCGCCATAAACTTCTTTTAATAAAAGATAAGTTTCAGTAGCGGTTTTTTCAAGTTTTTATGCGAAATTTCACGACAATTTGTTGCTCTACTACATGTGTTTTTCGGCAAAACGAAACTAACACCTCTTACACAAACGACGGTTCCGGTCAGACGAGATTTCACTGACAAACACGTGAGACGCTGCAATCGAAAGAGAAGGCTTAACGGCTGCACAGCTGTCGGTCGTTAGGATTTGGCGTATGCATAGTTCTTCTGTAGCAGCATCAGTCTCGTTATTTAATAGCCACACCTCGTATTCAGTCTTACCAACTGAATTTCCTCTACATCTAAATCTATTTGAGGGAAAGAAAAAAATACATTTAAAGAAAATGTATCATCTATCAATGTGATGGTTTGGAGTGTGGGAAAAGTCGTGTGAGTTGCTGTTTATAGAGGGAGAGTAATAATTCCGAAAGAACTTGGAAGGGAAATAAAAATACCGATGAAGGGGATAAGGAAAACATGCCTCTCAGTTCGGCGGTAGGTAATTTCGTTTCAATAAGGCGACAGAGGCGGTTGGGAGAAAGGCGAAGAAGTTGTCCCCCACCCCTCAGACACAGGAGGCGGCACGCAGAGTAGACAGACGCTGCTCTCCTGAAGTAGCTGTCCTCTGTAATCCAACCTTGATTAACGTCGGCCGAATTCAGTTCCCTCCTATCCTAGGCTCTTTAATAACCTGGGGTATAAGCAAGTAGCTCATTCGACCAGAAACTATCTCTCATACTTCTACGAACTCTTTCTTCATGTAACCCAAATAGGAAAAAAAAAAACCTCTTTCTCATCCCACAATCCCAAGGAACATGAAAAGGCATAATCAAAATGGATTCCCACTTTTACTTTGGGTAAAACATGCACACACACACAAGAATGGAATTATAATCCTTGTTCTCCCGTCTTTCTCTATTCCCGAACTCTTGTAAGGCAACAGAATGCAGTGAAATTACCTCCAGAAATAATTAATAATTGCCATAATTACTTCTCCCAGTTGAAGAATTTTCTCCTAACACGATTGCAAAAAATTACGTCCTTTGCATGGTTCCCTTGCTCCCTTCAATCCCTTGCAGAATCCCGTGGAGCCTTGGCTAAAAAAATGGAGAATTAACATTGCAATAATATTGCATTCCCTTTAAGGCGAGAACGATCCTTCCACCCGTTTGCCTACAGACACTTCTCTTCCCAAAACCCAGATTGGGTTAAGTACCTAGGAATATTAATGGACAAAATCCCAAACTTGGAATCCATATACTAGACTTCAACGGTTAAGAACTAAATAGACGATTCAAACTTCTCTCTCAGACTTCTCGACAAACGATCTAAACTTTCACTAAGCAACAAACGACTTATCTACACCATGATACCCAAGCCGTTAACGGACTTACGGAATGGAAATTTTGGGCCAACAGCCAAAGCTTCCAATACCTACAAGAAACCAATCCTTCCAGTCAAAAAACACTCCGTCGAATCATCAGCTATAATGCTCGTAAACACTACTTTGGATCTAACCCTAACTTGAGCCCTAAGTTTCTCCACGCCTCCTTCTGTGCTAAATTCTTCCTAAATAACTTTAAATGAACCAATTTAAAATGTTCTACTGAATGAAATACGAACAAATTTTTTTTTATCACACTTTTTAAAAAAGCCAACAGCAGTAAACCGGTTTGCACGGTTCAAATTTCATTTAATTGGTAGGTCACCCAACAATACTCAACCACAATTGGGTAGTTTCAGTACGCTGCGAACTGTACGCCATTTTAATTAGGCTAACTTGGTGTACGTAGTAAAAAAATATCGCCATCATAATGTTGCTTCTAGTGAACACCTGGGGCGCTGTGGGCATTAAAAAAGCGGCTACCTTGATAAATAAATTGGGTAGTTTATTTTTTGTATAAAACACAAAAATAAATGAATTTATTCATTGTTCTTTAATTCAATGTTTGTTATTAAATTTTGTTTTATTGTTCTTCACTTTAATTTATGTAACTGTTCGAAATCCATGGATTTCAATGCTCTTTTTTTTGCGCAACAAATATTCTAATCAAGATTTTCGAAATTGTGTGTTTTTTTTTTTACCGGTAGCGATTCTCCCACTCCCAGACAGTTTCCTAAAAGGAGGGGGCACACCAAAACCCTCTAATCCCCGTATTTCATCCTTGGAAAAATGATTTAAAAATGGGAAAAATCTAGCTGAATGAAACCAAATCCAATCCATTATCCCGATGCCGCACATTCTTCCTACAATTTATTAAAATTTCATTCCCTACTAATGTCGCCCGCTAACTTGGGCTATCCATTGACCAAAGACTTGATTTGAACTCTTTCAGGAAGAAGAATTGAACCCAAACTGACGTTACCGACCTATTGGAAAGAAGTAAGCGTTGTAATCAAATTTTTGGATCTAAATAGATGAGAGAGAGGTAATAAATCTTTATTATAAGTATGTACATTAAATAAATACATGAAGTGCTAAAGAACTATACATTATAGTAAGGAAAGCTTAAGGGGAAAGCTTAAGATGTGAAGGATACAGAATGCAAGGAAAAAGGAAGGAAAAGCCTGCAGTTAGTGTAGAAAGTTAAAGATGGATGTGTTTTAGTCGTTTGTGTGTCTGTAGGGGTGTAGAAGGATCTGTAGGAGGCTATGTGGCGGCAGAGTGGGTTAGGAGTGAATATGTTTGATTCTTTAGTGTCTTGTAGGGAATAGATGGATCTGTCGGAGGCTATGTCGCGGCATAGTGGATTGGGATGACAGCCTAGGATGGAAAGGAGTTTCAGCAGACGATTTTGGATATGGGTGTGTACAGGGGGATAATGGATGCAGTCAGAGTGGAGTGAGTTAAAATTCTAGTGCGACGTGGAGAGTCTGTTGCAAGTCTCAGAAATTTGTATTACATTGTCCTGGAGTTTCTTGATGTTCCTACTACAAATCAGGCTCCAGGCGGATATTCTTTTCTGTCCTGTAGGGGGATAGAAGGATCTGTAGGAGGCTATGTCGCGATAGAATGATTAGGATGACAGTCTAGAGTGGGAAAAGGAGTTTCAGCAGACTGATTTTGGATATAGGAGTGTACAAGGGGAATAAGAGATGCAGTCAGAGTGGAGAGTGGAGTCAATTTTAGTGCGTCAAGGTGGGTCAGTCGCAAGTCTATGTTGTCCTGGAGTTTCTTGATGTTTCTAGTACAAGTCAGGCTCCAGGCGGATATTCTTTTGGGGGATAGAAGGATCTGTAGCAGGCTATGTCGCGGTAGAGTGGATTAGGATGACAGTCTAGAATGGGAAAAGGAGTTTCAGCAGACTGATTTTGGATATTGGAGTGTACGGGAGGATAATGGATGCAGTCAGAGTGGAGTGAGTCAATTCTATTGTGACGTGAAGAGAGTCTGTTGCAAGTCTGAGAAAATTGTTCTGTGTTGTCCTGGAGTTTCTTGATGTTACTGGTACAGGTTCCAGGCTCCAGTAGAGGATCTAAATACATACATAAGAACAAAGAAGTTCGCGGAAAATTTTAGGAGTCAAGTACATGAGAGGGAGGGAAAAGAAAATCTTAAACTAGTACTTCCGGTTTTTCAACAAAACCTTATTGTGGCAGCTAAGATAAATGCCAAATTTTCTGCAATTTTTCCGTCACACTGAAGCGCACATAGACCAAAAGCACTTTCCTTTTTTCTTTTTTTTTTTACTCGGAGCTCCTCAAAACCGATTTTCAAGGTGAAAACTTAAAAAATGAATTCAGCGTGATTATCATAATACATTGCTTACTAAAGAGATGCCCTTCTTGAATGGATGATTGGTTTTGGCCGCCCTAAATTTGAGTCCTAATTGGGATTCGTCTTCAGGATTCGGAGATATTTCGTTCACCAATTCTATTGGCTATTTTGGTCTAAATGACAAATTGTACCATTTATTTTTATATCAGCTCTCATTATAAAGAGAGACAAAGACCCGCTACTAAAGGATGGCCTCCCCCCCCACAAGACAGAGGCTACGATTAAATTAAGGTGAAGATTTACAAGCAAGAAGACGATAAAACACTCCAAAGACAAAAAAGAAAATATCCCACAGTTAATCAGGTAAAATTAATTCTTTTTTGGCATCACACTCGTATTTTTTGTTTCTTTGTGTTTATTTTTGAAAAAAAAAACATTTTCAAGAATGAAGCTAATAATAAATAGGCGGAAGAAAGTTTAGAACAGTCAAAGAGACAACGGGACAAACACAGAATACAGGATGTGATCTACATACATCTCTCCTGTTCTCCCAGAAATAAACACAGTTTACACACAACAGATTCTGTAGATGGCGCCAAATGTTCGCTTTTGAAATTGAAGACCTATTTTTGAGGCAACCACACCCTATTTGGGATAGTTGGGTTGGTCCCTTTTTTTTCTATTATTATTATTCATTTTTATTCCCTTTATGTTCGGTCTGTTCTTGTCTTTAAAAAAAGAAGATCGTTAATAATAAATCTTTAAAAATGTGACGTCAACTATCACGTGATATTCTCGTCCCGTAATTTACGTGTAATTAAATTTAATATTTATAAAACAGCTGTAATACATCAAATGTTAAGATATCAATTGTGGAGAAAATTTGTAAATTAGAACTTTTAAAATAGTTTTTCCCCCCTTTATCTTTGTATTGCAACTGCGCAATACAAAACGCAACAAGCAAATATGATAGTTGCAGTATAGTACATCATAAATGTGGAATAGAAAACTGAAATAAAATAAAATAATATATAAAGTAAAAACAAAATAATATAATAAATAAATAAGTAAATAAAATAAATTTAGGAAGGGCTTGAATGAGGGCCATCCAACGATGACCATCATAAGTCGGTTGATATGAAATACCGGAATGGATTGAATACGAAGGATGACTTGTTTATCATCTCTCGACCAGGAGATCGCGAGGCCAACGGCGCCTTGGCCGGTGAGGAGGATTTGACGGGAGAGGTTAGTGCAGGACAGGACTTACTGATTAAGGGATTATGATGTTGGTAAAGTCTGGAGAGGAATTTGATGTAGCCGGGACTGGGCAAGGTCAGAAACAAGATGGGATTCGCAGGTCGGTGTGGATGGTATGGTTGCTTACATAGAAGGGTGAGTCAGTTCGAAGGATTTTTTACTGGAGGGTTTGGATTCTGTTTAGGTTCGAACGCTTAGCTGTTCCGTACAGTTCAAGTCCGTAAGTCCAGATAGGGAGCGAGTAGGGCTGAGTATAGTCGTTTCTTGTTTGTAAGAGTCAGTTTAGACCGTTTGTCGAGTAGTCTGTAGAGCATTCGATATCTCTGGTTTAGTTCAAGTCGTTGAAAATAGTAAAAAAATAAAAAATAAAATAAAGACCTTGTAAGTCTACACAATAGACTCTAGATTATACTCTAATAGACTCTAGAATATAAACTCTAGACTCTAGAGTTTATATATATCAGATTTTCATGATTAAAATGCTCAAATGAGCTGAGAACAATCCATTGTGAATCTTGAGCTTTATTCTGACACAAAAAAAAAATTGTTTCACGTTTTCCCGCAAGGACGGTTTTTCTGAAGCATGCGTTCTAAAATGGAAAACCTCCATCAGTCTAGTTTAAATTTGGAAAGCATCGTTAATTTTGCTTGGAATCATAGACTTTATATTTCTTAATTTTGGGCAAATTAATCGCAAAACTTGAATTTGGAAAAGAATAACCACCGCGTTCAGCAATAAAATTGATCATTAAATAATAATCTTAATAATAATACCTAATAGAAATGATGCTGCGTAAAAATCTCAAGATTTATGTTCTTATTTTATTTTGCCAGGAATCTCGTCTCATTGGTCGGCCGATTGTTTATCTGTAAGAGATAAATATGATAAATTATAATGTAAGTTACACATTATATTGGAAGTTATTAGTACCAAGTTGGTAATGTATATTGGGGAATTCTGCGACAGTAACAAGGCAATAGATTTAAAAATGGGGGCCACACAAATACATTATGCGAGCACACACATCTTTATGAATTGAGAGAGTATGATACGAGATGAGAATGGAGCCGTCTGCCCCCCAAAAAAAAACAGCATTATACCAGCCGCTGAGTAAGTTTGAGCCAAATTGATATCTATACACCCACACACATAGCCTAGGCCGTCCAATGTTTTCCTCCTACATTGCCGAGATTTGTAGCCTTATATAGGCTTTCACTTTTTCCAATATTGGTTCTACAGGGAGACTTGCCTAACTGGGTACTAAGCTGGAGTAACTAACTACTCGTATACTCTAGAGGAGCGATTGTAAAGACTAAAGGAGCCACCGCCAAAAACTCCCGTCAGTTCCTGTGAACTCCTTATCTTCCTGCCCTTCATCATACACCCTTTCTACTTCTCCTTCGCCCATCAGCCCTACAAAAGGTACATTTATCATTTCGTTTCATTTCTTGTTAGAGTGCTGATAACTCACAATAAAAGATTGCAATATTTACTAATTAAAATCAAAATTAATGTTTGCTATTTTAGATATATTAACATTTTTTTAGATTAAAAAAAAATCTTAATTTGAAGGAAGTTCTAACACCAAAAGTACCATTTCAATGAGTGGATAATTAGATTAGCCTTGAAAGGCCTACGCCACTGCGATCTCTTTAGCTCTATTGAGACCTTTATATTTTCCAGGGGTGCGGGGACGGAGGAGTTATTAAATAAAAAATAAAAGTAAAGTAATCGCCCATCTTTTCAGGCGGGGCATAACGTCCAACTACCAATTAGGTGTCGTGGACGGAGGCGACTAGCAAACATACTTTACAGTAAATTCCTTTTATTAACTATTGGGAATATAGACTAGTACCACAATACATCTTAGCTTTGCGGGTCTAGCCTATAACCGCCTAACATACTTTACTATAAATTTCTCATATTAACCATTGGGAATATAGACTTGTACCGTAATACATCTTAGCTTTGCGGGTCTAGTCTATATCCGCCTAACATACTTTACTATAAATTTCTCATATTAACCATTGGGAATATAGACTTGTACCGTAATACATCTTAGCTTTGCGGGTCTAGTCTATAACAGCCTAACATACTTTACTGTAAATTTCTCATATTAACCATTGGGAATATAGACTTGTACCGTAATACATCTTAGCTTTGCGGGTCTAGTCTATAACCGCCTAACATACTTTACTATAAATTTCTCATATTAACCATTGGGAATATAGACGAGAACCGCAATACATCTTAGCTTTGCGGGTCTAGTCTATAACCGCCTAACATACTTTACTATAAATTTCTCATATTAACCATTGGGAATATAGACTTGTACCGTAATACATCTTAGCTTTGCGGGTCTAGTCTATAACCGCCTAACATACTTTACTGTAAATTTCTCATATTAACCATTGGGAATATAGGCTTGTACCGTAATACATCTTAGCTTTGCGGGTCTAGTCTATAACCGCCTAACATACTTTACTGTAAATTTCTCATATTAACCATTGGGAATATAGACTTGTACCGTAATACATCTTAGCTTTGCGGGTCTAGTCTATATCCGCCTAACATACTTTACTATAAATTTCTCATATTAACCATTGGGAATATAAACTTGTACCGTAATACATCTTAGCTTTGCGGGTCTAGTCTATAACAGCCTAACATACTTTACTGTAAATTTCTCATATTAACCATTGGGAATATAGACTTGTACCGTAATACATCTTAGCTTTGCGGGTCTAGCCTATAACCGCCTAACATACTTTACTATAAATTTCTCATATTAACCATTGGGAATATAGACTTGTACCGTAATACATCTTAGCTTTGCGGGTCTAGTCTATATCCGCCTAACATACTTTACTATAAATTTCTCATATTAACCATTGGGAATATAGACTTGTACCGTAATACATCTTAGCTTTGCGGGTCTAGTCTATAACAGCCTAACATACTTTACTGTAAATTTCTCATATTAACCATTGGGAATATAGACTTGTACCGTAATACATCTTAGCTTTGCGGGTCTAGCCTATAACCGCCTAACATACTTTACTGTAAATTTCTCATATTAACCATTGGGAATATAGACTTGTACCGTAATACATCTTAGCTTTGCGGGTCTAGTCTATAACAGCCTAACATACTTTACTGTAAATTTCTCATATTAACCATTGGGAATATAGACTTGTACCGTAATACATCTTAGCTTTGCGGGTCTAGTCTATAACCGCCTAACATACTTTACTATAAATTTCTTTTATTAACCATTGGGAATATAGACTTGTACCGTAATACATCTTAGCTTTGCGGGTCTAGTCTATAACCGCCTAACATACTTTACTATAAATTTCTTTTATTAACCATTGGGAATATAGACTTGTACCGTAATACATCTTAGCTTTGCGGGTCTAGTCTATATCCGCCTAACATACTTTACTATAAATTTCTCATATTAACCATTGGGAATATAGACTTGTACCGTAATACATCTTAGCTTTGCGGGTCTAGTCTATAACAGCCTAACATACTTTACTGTAAATTTCTTTTATTAACCATTGGGAATATAGACTAGTACCGCAATACATCTTAGCTTTGCGGGTCTAGCCTATAACCGCCTAACATACTTTACTGTAAATTTCTTTTATTAACCATTAAATAAAATCCAAGGCCTAAGACCGGGAATCGAACCCAGTACCACTAAGTTATTAAATATCTCAATAAAATTCCGAGTTCGACTTAAATTCAAAAAAAAAAAATCGATCAAATTACAGAAAATCGATTCTTCACTTTTATCAAATTTCTTTTTTGGTGCGACCTAGATTTATATAAAAATTCTATATTTTATTTATTTATTTATTTATACTACATTAAAGCCTGAGGCTTATTGTAGGGAGTTGGGTAAAGTATTTACATAAGTATTTACAAAATTGAAGAACATAAAACAAAACAAAAAATGAAATTACATAAAAAAGAAACAGAAAGTAACATCTTTATCAGTATAATAACTTAGATAAAATAAAACCAATACTTAGTAATAATAATAATAATTATAATAATAATAATATTACAAGAAAATAATCTAAATAAACCAGCACAGGATACTAAATGAATTTTTGAATATTATAAAATCACACAGTTAGGTTTATAATACATTTATAACACATTTGTTTATTTTTTTTTTTTTTTTTATTTTTTATAATCAGTTAAATTTGTAACTTTAATTTCCTTAAGTTAAGGCTGCTATGAATATAGAAGTAAATATCATTGAGTTGTTCAATAGAAACAATATCCAGTATGGTGATCACATTACTACAGTCTTCCACATTCTTTATATATTTACTTAAATATTTAGTTCTAGCTGTAGAATATAAAGGACAGTTTACCAGAAAGTGAACAATATCCTCTCTATGTCCAAGTGAGCAACAACGGCATTGTTCTTTGTCGAAAATAAACTTTTCACCTTTAATGTATAGTCTGGTATGGTGCTTGGAGGCTAAACGTAACTGACAGACAGCTCTAATTTTGTTAATATGAGTGTTAAATAATATATATGAGTCATCAAAATTGAAATAACATAAACTTCTATAATAATTATTGTAACTAGAACTGATAACTTTGTCAATATCTTTACTTAACAAATTGTTACTGTACGCAAATACCATATTATTAAATTCACTTTCAATTAACTTGACATCTTGAGCCATCCAAACATCAAATCTGCCAATAGAGGTTAAACAGTTTCTCAAGTCATGGGTCCAGTTAAAGGGCAAGTCAAAAGTATCCAAGAGTGCAGCTAGTCTGTTGTAGCAGATCTTAGGCGTTCTATCATCTGACATATTAAGCAGACAGACCCACCATTTGAGCATTCTCTTAAATATCTTCAATTGGGTGTGAATACGGCCAGTCTCCAATCTCACATACGAGTCTGGGGTTGATATAGCCAAACACAGTAACTTTTTAAGGAAATTCACCTGCCCACGCTCAATCAAAGATCCGTATCTGCAAGCCCAGATCTCAGACAAATATAACAAATTACTTTCGGAAACAGAGTCATACAGATAACAATTTGAACGCCACGAATCTGATTTAGAACCGGATAGTACCTTCATGACAACTGAATTAGCTGCTGAACCCTTAGATAGAAAATACTTTGTGGTCTGGAAGAAAGTACCTGACCTGTGGAAAGGGACCCCGAGATACGTAAAACTGTTTACAATTTCAATACCAGTACTAGCGTACTTAAAAGGCTTGAGATTTGAGGTGCGACCACCTTTATGGAAAGGAAGTATTTTAGTTTTTGCGGTATTAACTGTTAAACAGTTATTCTGGCAATATTTTTGCAAAATGCTTAAATTTGTCTGGGTGTCCAGCCAGGAGGAAGCTAAAATAGCCACATCGTCAGCATACAGCAGCAGATGTAAATCTGTATTCTTGTCAATATTAATACCGCGGGATCCGTTAGTAATAAAAAAATCAGGCATATCGGAGACAAATAGCAAAAAAAGCAAGGGGCTGAGCACTTCCCCCTGAAGCACTCCCTCCGTGATACGAATGTCCTGTGAGCTAACATTCCCCTGAGTAATAATGAAAGATGACATTTCATAAAGATTTTCAAGAATTCTTATTATTTTGGTACTGATCCCCAGATGATACAACTTCCGCCACAGTAGTGAATGATTTATAGAATCAAACGCTCTTTTAAAATCCACAAAAATAGTGAAAACTTTCCTTCTCTTTAAGCGTAATTGAATATTTATAGCAGATATTAAAGAAAAAACACTATCTCTACATCCACGACCCATCCTAAACCCACATTGATTTTCAGGAATCAATTTGTTAGACTCAGCCCATTTTACCAGTCTATTATAAACCACAAATGTGAAAACCTTCACAATAGTATTGAACAAAGCAATCCCTCTGTAATTGTAAGGGTCCAAGGGGTCTCCTTTTTTGAAAATCAAATTCAGTCTTATTTTACCCCATGACACAGGAACACTTTCATTTTCCCATATTTTATTAAATAAATTTAGTAGGTAGTGAATCCATTCGTCTGGGAGATTTTTTAAACATTCATTAGGTATTAAATCAACACCAGTTGCCTTTTTATTTTTACAATTAATTAGAGACGAATGGATTTCATCTAGTGAAATGGTAGCATCCAGTTCAGGGTTGTAGTAGCCAAAAAAATTGTCTAAATCTACTTTAGATTTAGAAAACACTGAGTTATAAAAACTTTCCCATTGTTCAACATCAATAGGGCAGACTGTATAGTGTGTCTTTTTAATTTTATTAACAACATTCCAAAAATCATTTGGGTTGTTTACATTACGGAAGCGCTCCTTAGTATCGTCATAATATTTCTGTTTACATGACTTCAATAAACCTTTGTATTTCTTTTTTGTTTGTTGATATTCAATGACACAATTTCTTTCAAACTTACTGTTATGACATTTTTTAAAACTATTTTTTACTGCTTTCTTAGCCATGAAACATTCAGACGTAAACCAAGGTTTGTTATTTAATAAATTAGAAATAGTTATTTTTTTAATCATGTCTGCCTGGTTCATACTATCAAGTATAGCAGATTCAAAATTAGTATACAAATCGTTAATGTCAACACAGTTATAATAAATACGAGATGAATGTTTCAGGGTCAATACAAAGTTGCTAAGATGGTCCGTGTCACGGAAAATCTTAAGGATTTCAGATTTTTCATTTTTGTTATTTAGCTTATGGCTACTGCAAAAATCAATCACTAAACTAAGAGAGCAGGCCAAGTGGTCGGATAAATCGGAAATATTAATTATTTTTAGATCATTAATAACAGTAACAGTTTCAAAAGAGGCGCACACCAGATCGATTACGCTGCACCCTTGGTTACTAACAAATGTATAATTACCTAATTTATCGCTAATAGTACGCCCATTTAGTATGAAAAAACCCATTTCATCAAGTAAATCGGTCAAAGCAAGTCCTCTATTACTGACTATCTGGTCACACGAGCTTCTATTACTATTAAGGTAAGAATTCGCAAAACATTCACTATTTACCGTATCTAAACTACCCACCCTAGCATTCAGATCGCCCGCCAAGATTAAATTACAGCAGCCATACATTAATTTAATTTCATAAATATCATTTTTTATCAGCTCAACGATATAATCATATTCCCTGCCTGGTCTCAGATATACCAAACAAATAATTAACACAGAATAATCATTTTTTAACAAAACAGACAACCACCAATCTCGCGATTGTAATACGGTTACACTCACATTAAGACACTTTTTAACAAAAATAATCAGACCACCACTGCCCCGACCTTTCAATTTTTCCTTCTTAGCTGGTACTGCAACAGATACATAATTTTTCAAAAAACCAGGGAAAGCAGCCTTCTCAGACAGATGCCATGATTCGTACAATCCAATAATATCATAAAATAAAAGTTTCTTAATTTCTTCACAAGTCAAATTATAAAGAGTTGAAAGCCCATTTATATTCCAGAAACACAAGGAGATGTCATTTGCCGTAGAATTGGTAGTTATTTCAGCCGATCTAGGGAGGGGGAGCAGGGTCTTAAAAAAACATCAATTGGTCCAGCTTTATTATCGACCTGACGGCGCCTTCTCTTCTTTCTGCCATCCAGAGACATTTTTGAGGTTTGAGATGAAACATCAGTCTCTACATCTTCAAATTCATCAGAAAAAAGAACCTCCTCAGCCTGTCCAGGGAGTCCCTTCAAACTGACAATGTCCGAAAAAGAGTTAATTGTTATAGCTGGTGTATTTTCCTCTTTTCTAATTAGAACTCTACCTCCTCTGAACCAAACATACTTTACGAGATTTTGCACTTTAAGTTCTCTAGCTTTTTTATAGAGAAAATAATTAGAAGGTGACATCTCTTCAAAAATCTTAATTAATATTGGATTTTCTTGAGTACCTAGATTAACTGAACCTTTCTTCTTAAAAAAATTTATGAATTGTGTCTTCAGTAAAGCATTAAAAAATTTTAAAATAATCGGAGAAGAATATTCACTGGCCCTGCCTTTAATACGAAATACGGATTTAATTGAACTAACATCCAAGTTGTAATCAATCAAACCTGCAATTTGTTTAATAATTTCAAGAATATTTTCGTCAGGTTTGTAGGGAACATTAAGAATTCTCAGACCATCATAATGCACAAATTGCTGAGTGTAATTAAAAGAAGTCTGAAGCTTCATCAGCTGGGCTTTTAATTCATTTAACTCTTTATGTAGAGATAATAGTTTTTTATTCGTTTTATGCAAATTATTTTTAAGGCTTTCTACAGACGCTTTAATTTCATTTTTGAAAGCATTGAGCGAGGAAGAGACATTTTGGCTTTCGCTTTTCACACACTTTAATTCTGATTTGACAGAGCTCAATTCAGAAACTATATTATTGAACCCTTGTTCCAATCTGGACAAAATTAAGGCAGTAGCATCAATTCCCCCTCCACCGACACACTCACCTCCAACAGTCCCCACTGCCGAGCGCTGTTCTATTGTATCTTGTTTATCCATAGCAAAAATTCCAAAAGTTCAAAATAACATTAGGAAACAAACTTATTAAATTTTTTCACACAAAAATTACTATTTTCTCGAAAACTACTCGATGAAAAAAAAATAAAAAAATAACAGAGAAAAAAAGAGCAACTTAAGAACACTTCACGTGGTTTTTAAAAATAAAAAATACTTTGAGAATCACTAGAAAAACCTATCTTAATAAGAACGAACAGTACGAGATGTTTACTGGTTAAAGGCTCAAGCCCAACTCCTAAAAATTCTATATTTAAATATATATTTGTGTAGAGAAATTCATTCTGGATAGTTTAAAGAGTATCTTAAGAAACAATTCGGGGATAAGAGAAAGAGAAAGATGAGAATAAGGGTAGTGAGAGGAAGTCGTGTGAGTGGTCACATCAGACATTTTAAACTAATTTCTACAAATAGTAAAAGAATATGAAAAATCAAAGGTAATTACATTTTGGAAACCACAAATGAATAACAAGGTAGTTTAGATATAATAAAGGAGATTGTAATGAAAGGTTTGATTACCTTGGGAAGGTAAATTCGTTCTAATTTTGGACGGATAATGGTGGACAATTTGCATCATTATCTGTAACATGAGAATGGCGGCTACCTTGCTTATTTTTTTAAAAAGGAAAATGGTCCCTACCTACTGGCTACCTGTTGTGGTCTCCCCTCCACTACAAGGGTTGTACGGTGGTGGTCTACTAATGACAGACCCAAATCAAATGAATCATGATGGACGAACGGAAGGCGATCTGTATAGACTTCATCAATGTTTTCGCCAGTTAATATCCTAACAGCACGTGCTCATTTATTATTAAAATGAATCTAGAAAGAAAAATCTTTTCAACTCGTGTACTAAACTAATCTTCACATTTTGATAGCATTCATACTGTGGCGGAGCACGCGATCTCTCTTTTAAACAGTCACCAATTTATTATTTTGATTTTGCTTTATTAAAAAAAAAAAAAAAAAATCAAAAGAAATCTGGTTCAAACCCGGGCTAGCTCTTACTACTTACTATTCTTAAGGTTCTAACTCCGGGGCGGATGCTGGTCTAGTGCAGTGATGGCGAACCTATGACCCGCGTGGCAGATACTGACCCGCGCAAGCTTTTTCACTGACCCACAATTGCTAGGCACAACCATTATGCTGGTTGATTTAGATTTTCTAATTGTTGTGGATAATTTATATTCAATCTGTATTTTTTTTTCAATCACGCATTGACACAAAAGCAATTTAAATGCTATCTACAAAACCTTTAGTTTGATCATTACAGTACTGAAAACGCAAATGACGACAAATGCTTTTGTAGTATTTGGAAATAAAGCAAAAGTGTTTACAAAATATCAAATAAAATGTATAATTTTACTCATATTTTGTTTGTTACAAAAAAAAATCGACAACCCAAAGCAAATAACCATATTTAGATTTTTCTTCAGATAAAACACACTTTTGTTCAGGTTTTGTTCAGTTATGTTTGTAAAAAAGAGACTTCCATAGCCACTTGTTTCGTCCCGTTTTACCCACTTAAGCCAAACTGAATTTTAAAGATGTTTAGTTTTGAAAATATTCAGTTTAAAATATTTAAACTTAACTCTTGTTGAAATGGGCATTAGTGACCCAAGAGCTAGTACTAAAAAAAAGAAAAATGAACAAAATTTGACCCACGTCTCAAAAAGGTTCGCCATTCCTGCTCTAGTGCAACGGTTCCCAACCTGTGGTACGCGTACCACCAATGATGCGCGAGTTGCTGGTAGGTGTCAACCTATAATGTTACCTATAATAATCAATAATGGCGGACATAAAAAACAAAAATATAAATTACAGCATAAAAATATCATAGAAACGTTTTTTCCTATAATTCATAAAAATTATTTTAATTAATAATATTATACAGTAAAGTTGTTAATATGTACAGTAATAAGGGTTAGTCTGTCTCAAGATACGTATACAAAAAAATATAATATCATATTTAACGGGATTAAAATTGCCTTTCATGGAGTATTTTCCCAAAAACCGAAAGCACAAATGATAATTAGATTTTAAACCTCTTCTATGAAGAAAATTCAGGAAAAGCTACATCATTATCGATAAAAGAAAAAGAAAATTTAATAGCATTATCGTGTGACAGAACTTAAATGATAACTATGTACAAAAATCTGCTTAATGAGACTGGATTGTAATGGAGTAAGCTCTATCCAAGCAACATTAAATTCAATTGGTACTTAACAGGTAGTTGAATGCTTAAAAGATATTAATTTAGAAGAACTTAATTAATAATATTGGAAAGAAAAATATGTACGCAATTTTTAATTGTTTAAAAAAAGTATTAAAACTAAGATCTTACACTTTACAAAGTTTATAAAGTGAACATGAACTTGAACTCCTTTGTAACAGATACATTGTATCTCTATACAAATAAAGATAGTAATAATAAAATAACACAGTCAGAATAACAAACTTCACGAAATACAATCATTTTAACGAAGTGGTACAATTTAGCATGATGTACTTACTACCAAGTGGTACGCGAGCCAAAAAAAAAACGTTTGGGAAACGGTGGTCTAGTGGTCTAGAGTGTGGCTTTGTAACTGGGAGATCCCTGGTTCGAATCCTGCGTGTGGCTACTTTTTGTTTGTTAGAAAAAAATTTGTTTTATAGTAAAGTATGAGCTTCCGCCTCCCCGTCCATGATCCCTAATTGGTAGTTGGACGTAAAGCCCGCCTGAAAAAAAATTGGCGATTACTTTAAAGTTCCAACTCACAAAAAAAGAGATCAGATCAATGATATCATCAATGTATCGGATGTTTATCTAACAAATAGCTGGCATTAATGTATTCGTTCGCATTATTTGGCAGAGATAGCTGTGAAGACATCCAGAAATAACTGAAGAATTGGTTAGTTGAGTAGTTCTCCCCTACCTGAAGAAGTTGCCAATTGAGGCGTTGTTCTTGTTGTTTTGGATGAAAAAAAAAAAAGGATTGAAAACGTTGCAAATATTGGGAAAACAAAGTTTGGGGAAATTCAGTACGGAAAAACTTGAAGCCGTTGAAATCAGCAGGAAGTATTTTCATATAAAGTTTGATTTAGAATTTGAAGTTATATTGAATTAGGACTATTACCCCGCGTCATAAAAGTGCTTTCCCTTGGGAAAGTAACAGGAAAAACTAGTTGGCTGGTTTGGGAGAGAAAAAAGGAAGAAGAAAAAAGGTAGAGAAGCGTTGGTTCTAAGAAAACCAACCTTTACAGAAATAAAGGAGCGATGGTGTTACTTTGTAGGAAGGGAGGTGACTCACAACTAGAAGTGGTTATACCGTTTTTGGAGACTGCTGAATAAGGCCGACGAAGGGTATAAGGTTGGAAGTGGTGAGACAAGGAGTAAGGAAGCTGTAGTATGTGTACTGCAGTGGCGGTCGGGCTGAAGAAAAGTAATATAGAATTAGGGACTTAGTGGAAAGAAGGCGCTGATACCAGTTCCCGTGGGAATGAACTTTTTCATAGAATAAGCTGCCTCCTCTTCCGTTGGTTTTAGTAGCGTATGTTGGAGGTTGCAAAGGGAGATGCGTATGTCAGAACTACGTATTATATATATATTCTTCAGAGCCATGTGTAGTAACATCCACTCTATCAGAATTCTGTATCCTCGGTAATAAAGTAAATTGAAAATCATTGACTCGTACCAGGAATTACCATACAAGAAGGGGAGAAAACGCGTTTTCCGCTTTGTAAACTTCACAAACATGAAAACTCTATAGATTTTCCTATTTTTAGGAAAAATTTTAGTTAATAATTGTTGAGAGAATAAATACATCGGGAAAATGAAATTACTTAACGACACAATTAGAGAAAATATAATATAGCTATTCCTCCTCGGTGAAAAAAAGTTGGTGAAACCCTGCTAAAGAAGATCTCAAAGTGATGAAGGTGAAGCTAAGAAGATTTCTATGTCTGAACGATAATATCAGAACAATAACTGGGAAACTAGCTTTCCTGATTCTTATATTTCCAGGACACAAACTGTTCATTCGTCCTTCATCATCTAAGCTGAGAGGAATGCAGGAAAATGTCACATAGTCCTGATCGCAGATCATCAGAGGGTAGCTAAGAATCCGTCCTGGCTTAAGCTGATGAAAAAAGTTTTAAACACTAGAATAATTTTCGATCCAGGAAGATCATTAAGGATTGGACTAGGAACTTAGTAAAGCCGAGGAAGGTGGCATCCTTTCAGTAAGAATCGCTACTCCATCACTAAACTTGTTTCTTTAGGGAAAAGTATAAGAAAGAGTGAAGCTGATAGGAAACAAGATTAATAATTTAGATATATCAGGAAATGGTTTTGGAGCTCCGAACCCGAGATTGATGACACTTAGTCAAGCAGAGTACCTGGCATTTAAGGGCAAAGGTTTGGCTAACATATACTGTATCAGAGACCAAAATTTGGTTAAATTACCAGTGATTTGGGATACTGGTAAGGGAACCCTTTCTGGATCTACCTAGTATCCACTCAAAATCGAGGCGCCACGGTAGCCGAGCGAGTTAAGAGGCGAGACCTGTAAAGCTAATATGCATTGTGGTACTGGGTTTGATTCCCCGGTCATAGGCCTTGGATTTTATTTAATGGTTAATAAAACAAATTTACAGTAAATTATGTTTGCTAGTCGCCTCCGTCCACGACACCTAATTGGTAGTTGGACGTTAAGCCCCGCCTGAAAAAATAGGCGATTACTTTACTTTACTTTTTTTTTAATGTATCAGAGACCAAGATTTGGTTAAATTACCAGTGATCTGGGATACTGATTACGGAACCCTTTCTGGATCTACCTAGTATCCACTCAAAATCGAGTTTAGAGAACAAGAGTCCCAACATGGATTTGAGCACCGGATGCCTGAACAAACTGGACAATATCCTTAAGGAAAAAATTAAGCTGTACTCAAGAATTTAGTTGATAAAAAAATGGGATTACGGAAAATAAAATAATTTAAAAATCTGTCCTGTTTGAGAGGAACATCCGCATTGAACATCTTGTGAAAGAAGAAGGAAACAGCCTCTGGAGATAACAGAGGACTTAATTTAGAGAAGGCCATTTTTCCAGAATAAATAATTTGAAATATCAATTTTATAAATTTTAAAAAAAAAGAAAAAAAAAAAGCATAATAAATAATTTCTTTTTCGGTGCGGGGCGCCAAAGAAAATTTATGTAATCAAAGTATAATAAATTAGGAAAAGAGAAAAACTCCCTACCAATTTTCTAACGACAGACGGATGCTAGTTTTCCAGCAAGAAATCCTTTTCCAGCCTTAAAGTTGAAAGAAACATTTCCTCCTCTTTTCCCCCACTAGTTATCCCAGATAAAGGAAGAGAAAGGACAGAAAACTTCGGTGACATTTAACAAGCAGAATAGTGATATCAAAATAAAACGGGCAGAAAAAAGGGAAAAAGCATTAATTGCCAAGAGATAAGAATAAACTCCCACAAAATATAATAAATATTTTTGGGATGAGCTTTTACCAGTCTGCAGCTATTTTTCTTTGGTTTTTCTTTTTATTATAGCTTTTAACCATTTTTATCTAAGTGAAGTTTTCCTATAATTTTCGCTTAATTGGTTTTTCAATGGTTGTTATCTATTTACTATTTATCAATTTTATATATATGTATATATGGCAGCCATTCAGTTTTTGGCAAAGTAACTAGCGTTTCACAACTACTTATCTCTATGGAAGTTAGTTTTTTGTAAAAAATAAAGGGTAAAAGCTAAATTCTAGTGCGACCTAAAAAGTTCTATTGTCAGTTCCTTTACAGGGTGTTCATTTTAAGACGGCTCAAATGCATTTCATGCTTAAACGGTTGATCTGAGCAAAAAATGGTAGAGGAAAAATTTGTTGCCCGTCACCTCTAGTTTCAGAATATGTAACTTGATTTTGTGATTCCTGTCCGCATACGCGGCTCACGCGCGTCTAAAAGTAAGGATTCCGCTGTTGACCCCCATTTTCGTATACACTGTTTTAAAGAGTATAAAAAGTTAAGAAAGAAACCGGAAACCGCAATTCGATATTTTCAAAATTAAAGGTGCTAGGCCATTTCAAAATCTGGTATTTATTAACCAATATTTCAATTTTTTAACTTGTTATCAAAGAGAAAGAAGAGCACGCGATAGGTCATTTTTATGTATTTTTTCATCCCCTTTCTACTGAAAATATTGTCAAGCCAGTAAAGCTAGTACTATTTTTAATATCGGGAAATAAGTAGTTTTCCGAGTGATTTTCTTAGAAAAATCAAATGTTAAGAGCTTTAGATGTTCACAAGCTTAAATAAAAGGGCTAAAAAATAATTTTACATCTGTTACAAACAAGAAGGTTTAATAATTATTTGGTAATTTTGGGAGAGTTGCGTTTAATTATCAAAAAAATTGGAAATCTCCTGTCACATATTTAAATGATCATTATCTTACTTTTAAAGATCCAAACTTATATCTTAATTTATCAAATAATGCACTTTGCGCAGCTTGTGCAGCATGTACTGTGCCTTCAAAGGTGCCTCCTCTGGCTCGCAAGCCAGGTTAGCCAGGAAGTTATCAACTGCTCTTTGTATCTGAGGAGGCACATTTGAAGTTACAGTACATGCTTCACAAGGCATCACAATATCATGAAAGATATTGATCACTTAAATATCTTAAAGTGGCAGGAGGTTTCCAACTTTTTTGGTAATTACTCGTAAACGCAACTCTCCAAAATTACCAAATAATTATTAAACCTACTTGTTTGTAACAGATGTAAAATTATTTTCTGTGTATGCTTGACAACATCTAAAGCTCTTAACATTTGATTTTTCTTAGAAAACCACTCGGAAAACGATTTATTTCCCGATATTAAGAAAAATACTAGCTTTACTGTCTTGGTAATATTTTCAGTAGAAAGGGAATGAAAAAATACATAAAAATGACCTATCGCGTGCTCTTCTTTCTCTTTGATAACAAGTTAAAAAATTGAAATGTGATTAATAAATACCAGATTTTGAAATGGCCTAGCACCTTTAATTTTGAAGATATTGAATTGTGGTTTCCGGTTTCTTTCATAACTTTTTGTACTCTTTAGAAGTGTGTATATGAAAATGGGGGTCAAGTGCAGAACCCTTACTTTTGGACGTGCGTCTGCCGCGTACGCGATCAGGTATCTAAAATCGAGTCACATATTCTGAAACTAGAGGTGACGGGCAACAAATTTTTCCTCTACCATTTTTTGCTCAGATTAACCGTTTAAGCATGAAATGCATTTGAGCCGTCTTAAAATGAACACCCTGTTTATACGAGTATTTGTATCCCACAAAGACAGCTGATTAAGTAGGCCTGGTTGAAGACCCAATCTTCCGGAGAGAATGAACATACCCAGATAAAGTACTCTCTTTTTAGGAAAAACTCTCTCTTTAATCTCTTTAAACAATTTTCAATTTTTATTGCGTTTAATGTTTATTTAAAGAAAAGAATAAATAAATAAATAAGAGAAGTGATATTTAGCGATAACAGTGGAGTTCAGCGACATGAAACGTGCCGAGATGTTTGTAACTGATAACCGCCTTACACTTTATATTTGTTGGGCCAAATACACAGTTCAACTAACTGTGTACTTACTGTTTTTTAACTACTGTACACCATCTTAATATTGTAAATTTTTTCTTTTTTTGCTGTAGGTATATTAAGTCAGTTTTATTGGCTTGTTTTATATAGGAAGTAATATAAAATTTTATGATTATTTTTACTTTATTGACGTCATTTATTTAATTTAATATCTTTATTATTACAGTAGTTTAAAGTTTTTCTTTTTAAAGCTTTTATTAACTTAAGCTGTGCTTTGTTGTAAAGTCAAACTAGGAACGAGAAGCTTTACGATATTGTGCTTCACTAATACTTTGTGTTTTTACATAGTATGTATTGCGTCAGTAAAACAAAAAATGTAGTTGCAGTGAGTGAGTATTTTGCGGTTTGTCGATGAGCTAGAGTTCGCCTGTGGGTTAGCCTATACCCTGAATTAGTTGTCGACTGTATATTCTCGCAAGTATTATTTGTATTGAGTGGGCATGTCAGAGTGAACTTTGGATATCCCCGCTAGGATGTAAAGATACCTGAAGGATTGGCTAGTTTACTTTATCTTACTGGTTCGTAAAGAGAACTCTGTCATTGTGCGATCTGACGTCAGCAAAGTAATGATGTAAATCCGGAAGTAACACTTCGATGGCAACGACTTTTTCTTTAAACTTAGCTTACAAACTAAAGAATGCTAATGGTTCTAATGGAGTTAATTGGAAAAACAGATTTTCTGTAGGAAAAACTGATCGAATTAGAAAAGAAAAGGGTGCAGTAAAAAACAGAAAACGATCTGCTGAAAGTTTGTTTCCAAATTCAAGATGGAGGACCGTTGCTCGAATAGAACAGCTGTTAAGTCACACTTGCTGTAAACGTATCTCGGTCGAATGGGGGTTATAAGAGAAGCAACCTAAATACCCAAACGAAAACCCAATTTTCAGATAGCTATGATTTTTTTCTTTTTCAGGTATTTATTCACATAATAATAAATCCAATCGACTGTTCCTCGCGACAGATTTTCCGTTGGAAATTCAATTTGGAAAATTTGACATGATCCTTAAGGACTAGGGATGGAATAGAATATTTCAGGCAAGGTTAAAATAATAAAATTTCAAATAAATATGTTAATAATATTTAAATTTCTCAAGTCTACTTTTTTATTTTATTTATTTTTATGAACCATCAATAAATCATGTCTACACTTGTTGGGGAAAATAAGTATCCAATTTCCCCGGACAATGTTTCAAGAAAATTGGAAAATAAATTACATCCTTGTTGAAAGATTGAAAGAATAAATTACTTCCTTGTAGCCGTTATAGAATCAATTTATAGTAATTTGATTCGATATAAGTTTACCGTAGATATCGCTGTTATTACATTTAAGTTGGGAAGAAACATCCGGCATCTTTCACTAGCTGCCATTAAATTCTACAGCCGTTAATGATTTAATTCCTCTGCTGCCAGTAATTTTCCCTCAAAAATATATATTGCCTTCCCACCAGTACCGTAGCTTTCGTATCCACACGATCTCCTCTTAGCTTGTGGAGTGATGATGATGAAGATGTCAAAAATTGCCCTTTGTTTTGGAACCCAGCAACCCGGAGTAACTCTTCCGTTAGAGAACTAATTTGTCGAGACATTCACTTTTAAAAGAGATTATCGAAGGTTGAACTTCAAGGTCTAATTTCTTTCATGAATTAGGTAGAAAGCGTCACGGAAAGCCGAGCGGTTATAGGCTAGACCCGCAAAGCTAAGATATATTGCGGTACTAGTCTATATTCCTAATGGTTAATATGAGAAATTTATTAGTAAAGTATGTTAGGCGTTATAGGCTAGACCCGCAAAGCTAAGATGTATTGCGATACTAGTCTATATTCCCAATGGTTAATATGAGAAATTTACTAGTAAAGTATGTTAGGCGGTTATAGGCTAGACCCGCAAAGCTAAGATGTATTGCGATACTAGTCTATATTCCCAATGGTTAATATGAGAAATTTATTAGTAAAGTATGTTAGGCGGTTATAGGCTAGACCCGCAAAGCTAAGATGTATTGCGGTACTAGTCTATATTCCCAATGGTTAATATGAGAAATTTGCAGTAAAGTATGTTAGGCAGTTATAGGCTAGAGCCGCAAAGCTAAGATGTATTGCGGTACTAGTCTATATTCCCAATGTTTAATATGAGAAATATTTAGTAAAGTATGTTAGGCGGTTATAGGCTAGACCCGCAAAGCTAAGATGTATTGCGGTACTAGTCTATATTCCCAATGGTTAATATGAGAAATTTGCAGTAAAGTATGTTAGGCGGTTATAGGCTAGACCCGCAAAGCTAAGATGTATTGCGGTACTAGTCTATATTCCCAATGTTTAATATGAGAAATATTTAGTAAAGTATGTTTGTACCTCCGCCCTACATCGAATTTGGTAGTTAGATTTAAAGGCTGCCTGAATAAAAAGGCATTACTTTACTTTTACTTTAGTAGCAACACTTTTATTCACAAGAAAAACTGCCATGTACAAATAAACCGTCAGAATTATTTTAGTTTAGTGGTGTGTGTGAAATTTAATAGGTAAAGAAAAACCTGAAAAGTAAGTTAATTCAATTTTAATTGGCTATTTACCAGTCGTTGTTTATTATTAAACAACTAATTTATTAAAATCGTGCTCAATATACAATATTAGCTATATCAAGATTGAACGCTACAGGAAGTGAAGTAGCTGCACATCTATTGATACGGTAGCTGTTCTAAATTTGTAGAAATGAGGCAGTCTGATGCTAATATCCGGTAGCAGGATAGAGGATGTTCAAGTGACTGAGGAGGGGTATTAGACAGAGAGAGCTATGTAGTGTGTATTGTATCAGAGTAGAGAGAGAACGCAAACCGTTGGTTAATTGCCTACAATCTAGAGATTCCACAGGATCACAAGGACCCCCTCGGCTTCTTCCGCACTACTTCCCCATCAAGCATGAAAACTAGCCCTCTAATCCGCCGGTACGGGAAGCGCTTTACGTCTCATTGGCCTGAACGGTTGGTTACTAAGCCGCTGTTTAGTGCAGATCATTAAATGATGGGGCTTTGAGCCAGCAAGGACGATAGATTCTGTAGGTATTACGGATATACAGAGTGAATCTCCCACTCAGCAACAGCCAGCATCAAGCACACTTGGCTTGACGGTTCGTTGACTTTCAATGGTCCCCATTTGGTTCGTAATTCTGGAAATTGCTCCCAACAAAAAGTTTTTTTTTTTTTGACAAACTATGCACATTGACTATTCCCGTTATAAGGCTTTGGATGTGATTAGGTTGAAGATGCCACAGCAGCGGAAGAGGTAGCTAACGAGAATGAAATTTGATAAGCCATACTAAATTAATTACTAGAAATAATACCACTTTAAGGCGCCACGGTAGCCGAGCTGTTAGAGGCGAGACCTGTAAAGCTAATATGTATTGTGGTACTGGGTTCGATTCCCGGTCTTAGGCCTTGGATTTTAGTTAATAAAAGAACTTTACAGTAAAGTATGTTAGGCGGTTATAGACTAGACCCACAAAGCTAAGATGTATTTCGGTGCTAGTCTATATTCCCAATGGTTAATATGAGAAATTTATAGTAAAGTATGTTACGCGGTTACAGACTAGACCCACAAAGCTAAGATGTATTGCGGTACTAGTCTATATTCCCAATGGTTAATATGAGGAATTTATAGTCAAGTATGTTAGGCGGTTATAGGCTAGACCCGCAAAGCTTAGATGTATTGCGGTACTAGTCTATATTCCCAATGGTTAATATGAGAAATTTATAGTAAAGTATGTTAGGCGGTTACAGACTAGACCCACAAAGCTAAGATGTATTGCGGTACTAGTCTATATTCCCAATGGTTAATATGAGGAATTTATAGTCAAGTATGTTAGGCGGATATAGGCTAGACCCGCAAAGCTTAGATGTATTGCGGTACTAGTCTATATTCCCAAAGGTTAATATGAGAATTATATAGTAAAATATGTTAGGCGGTTATAGGCTAGACCCACAAAGCTAAGACGTATTGCGGTACTAGTCTATATTCCCAATGTTAAATATGAGGAATTTATAGTAAAGTACTCGTATGTTCGTTAGTCGCCTCCGTCCACGACACCTAATTTGGTAGTTGGACGCAAAGCCTGCCGCAAAAAATAGACAATTACTTTACTTTTTTACTTGAATACCACTTTAGACCCTTCACATTCAAAATCGGGAGTATATTTTTTATCACCCCTAAAATAATTCGTTCCGGAAATATACACTTAACACACACAATACTAACACAAACGTTATTGCACTGTGAAATGCCTATTTCTCTCAGGTGGCAGCTTAACGTCCAACTGCCAGTTGGGCGAAGTGAACGGATGTGGAAGCATATATTTTACTTTTATAATAATTAAAAAGTAGCCTATAACCGGGATTCGAACTTGGGCTCTTGCACTTACAAGTCCACACTCAGTAATCACTGGAGCAATCCCCCCCCTTCCAAAACCACCTTTTTCAGACTCTCTGGTGATTCTTAAAACGGAAGTATCTCCTTTTATCTGCACGTATTAAATAAATTCCTCTCCCTTTGCAAGAGCAAGGAATATAAATAACCACATTTTTGGTTTCTCTAGCTAAAGTAATTTCAAAAACTATGGGTAAACCGAAACAATAACTGCCAATGATAATTGCCATTACTATAAATACACTTTTGGAAATTAAATATTTGAAATATCTAGTTATCCAAACAGCAGTGCTTTGGGATAGTTAAATGAATAATGGTTAGAACATGACTAATGACTAAGAAATAAATATAGTCACACACTGGGAGTCACAGACAGACACGACGGCTGTGATAACAAGCTGGAAATGTCGGCTGTAGGATCGCCATAGTAACGAGCTGCTACTGTTGAAAGATCTTCTCCAATTCTATACGCTTTGTATGTTTCTACAATTCGGATTGATTTATTTTTATTTTTTTACCCCTCCCTGATATATTTTTTTATAATTGTATATTTATTCTAGAAGGATATTTCCCCTTGTTAGCCCGTTTATTTTTATTCTTTTTAGTGTAGGAGTTTCAATTAATTTTGGGATATTGTCGTTTTGATTGAACAATCCTTTGACTTAGAAACTAAACTTCATTTTGAAGGAACACACCATTGTTCCTTCGACTTCACTGAGAAAGGGTCTTAAAATTTTGTTAGCTTCTTTCACTTTATTCGTGTTTTAAATAAGGGAATTCCACCCTTTACATATTACACTATATTTTGGTAAAATCACAGTCAATGAATTTTGTCAGTAAAGTTAACCAACTCTCTCTCTCTCTCTCTCTCTCTCAATGAGAGAAAATGCGTAATTGTGCCGATTTTAGTGTTAAGCCTAGTTTTTGTTCTAACATACAATTTTTCTTTGACAACATTATCGTCCTCCACCATTGAACTTATTGGTTAACTAAATCTAAAATTAGGATCAGTTTTTTTTTTTTTTTTTTTTTGACATAAATTTGTTTTGTAATTTCTAAAATAAGGTTTTTAGGGTTTATATAATGAATTAAGAAAAAGGAAAAACGTTTTAGGCTAATTTAGGTGTTACAATAGCCGAGCGGTTATAGGCTAGACCCGCAAAGCTGAGATGTATTGCGGTACTAGTCTATATTACCAATGTTTAATATGAGGAATTTACAGTAAAGTATGTTAGGCGGTCATAGACTAGACCCGCAAAGCTAAGATGTATTGCGGTAATAGTCTATATTCCCAATGGTTAATGTGAGAAATTTATAGTAAAGTATTGTAAATTTTTTTTCCAAATAATTTTACTTACACAACTAGTGCCTGCCACTAGTTATTTTAATAATATGTGGGTTTGTTTAAATAATAAAACTCGCTAAAGTTGTAAGTAATAACCTGATTTATTAACACGTTAACATTACTCACATTAACATTTACTAGCAACTAACGCTATTCATTACAGTCACCATTTACAACAGTCACAACAGTTTACTGTTACTTATTCACTACGTAACGCCACAAAACTGTTCCACGACTGACCCCTGGTCCACACTGCACCGAATTGCGCTAGACTCAACCGCACTAGCAAAGCTCTACTCACGAACTGACTACCTGCCCAACTGGCTAACACTGAAGCACTCCGTAACACTGACTCTCTCAAAACTATCACTTCCAAAGTGTCTCCCAAAACTGTCTCTCAAAGACTCACTCAAAACTAACTGATTAACACTCGTTATGAACTCCTTAAAACTGCTTAAAAACTTGATTCAAAACTCTTCTTAAAAACTCGATTAAAAACTGACTTCTCCAGCTGTGTCGGCCTCCTTTTAACTGCGTGCCTCCCTCCAACTGGGACTGCCCTCCTCCAACTCTCTGAGCATAAGTTTCCACGCCCTCCTGACGTTCATTGGCTGGAGAAAACATACTGCTACCACCTCAGCTGGGGCCGCCCACCTCCTACTCTCTGTCTCGCTCCTACCTGTCAATCACTGGCTGGGAAACACATATGCCACCACCCCAACTGAGGCCTTTCTCTTAGCTGGCTTTTACACAGGTCAGTAACTCCTTGAACAATCTAGCCCTTTCCTTTCTAGTTCAGGTATAGACCGGCCCTTTTGTCTACACAGTGGTGGCCTGATACCGACTTTGGTCGCTTAACCCCTAGAATAATCTAGGCCTTTCTTCTTTGCCACAGGTAGATACCGCCCTTTTGTTAATGCAGTGGCGGCCTGTTACTGACTTTGGTCGTTCAACCCCTAGAACAATCTAGGCCTTTCTTCTCCGCCCAGGTCAACTTCGTTACAGTATGTTTGCTAATGGCCTCCGACTACGACACCTAATTTGGTAGTTGGATGTAAAGCATGCCTGAATAAATAGGCATTACTTTACTTTCAATCGAATTGCAGTCATGATTTTTAATTTATTTTTTTGGCCAAGCTTTCGAATTAGGGAGTAGATCATCTTCAGGGCTGTGGAACATATTTTACAGAAACATACGTATTAAAATGTACAATTGATTTGATATAAAAAAAAAATAGTTCACAAAAAGTATAAATATGAGGTAAATAATTTTTCTTAACTACTTTTTTTTATAACATATCCATTTTATCCATTGTAATATGTTCCTGTAAATATCTTCCACAGTCCTGAAGATGACTTAGAGTACCTAGGTTCAATAGCTAGGCCACAAAAATAATGACTGATATTTGCAATTCCCCATGAGGATTACTGAATCAGTCACCAAAAAAGACGAACAGTAATTTTTCCAATAATAAAGTAACGTTTTTAAAAAGAAAATTATCAATTTTTATACTTTTAGTTTTCCTGAAAATGTATTTACATTGGTTAAACTATCTTAATTTGATGTATACAATAGTTATCTATTGATAAGTAATAATAAAATGCGACATTAACTAAAACATCGCTAAAAGCTTATGTTTTTGTTGCTGATATTGTAATATCATAATATTACAGTATTTCAAATACTGTAATAAAGTATTTCTTGTACACTCAAGTCACATAACGTCACAAAATGGAAGACGAAACGAATTTAGACAAGGTGTTGAATGTTAAGTAAACGAGCTTGGTTTCATGTGTATGTATGTTTTGTTTGTACGTACACCTAACATACAGGTAAAGGTAGGTATATTTGTTCGTATGATATGTGCAGAAAGGTAGTAGTCGTCCCCTCCACACACACACACACACACACCCCTTGGACATCATCAAATGCGATCATTTATTCAGAAAGCGAATCGCATTGCATGTATAATATTTTAGGATGTCTGGACTACATCCCGTTGGCCGGCTCAAAGCCTGGCCACACTATATTCCCTCATCCTGTCACTATGTTATGTCTGTCCGTCTGTCTGCCTCTAACCGAAGATTCCAGGTGGAGGGAGTGAATATGCTGAGGTAGGGTGAGGAATGGCAATGTTGCATTCTGCATGTGCAATGTTCATTAGCACTTGCATCCTCCTCTACACATGCCATTAATTGTAAATGCAAACTCTGTCCACATCTATGGCTCTTCAATAATAAACAAAGGTCCAATAAAACTCATTAATTTTTAATCAAGTTATCTTATTGGTAACTGAATGTCATCTATATTAATTAGCCGGAAAAACCAATGTAATGGAAAATTCTAAATTTTCACGTCAATTAATGTCTTTAAATCAATCCCCCTACATTTTCATATCAAAACATTCTATTTGGAATTGTGACTGTATCAGTATTTCAATTAATTTCCAACGGAAATAGATATTTAGTAGATACAATAAATGTTATACCTATTGCGGAAACAATGGCATGTGTCAATATGTCAGTTCTTATTTATGAACATCCGATACGCAAAATACAAAAAGAAAGATCCAATTTCTACGTCATTTACGTAGATGAATCTTGATGAAAAAGAGGAACAGTTAGAAATTATCAAATAATAAAGCGATAATTTTTTTTCGTGTTCAGGAATCTCAATTCGCGCATTTCCGGGTGAAAAAAAAAAATCTAAATCTAAACTTGCCACTACTTCCTCACACAGAGGAAAAGAGAAAAGCTGCCAAAATAAAATGAAAAATTAATTCCAACCAGTTTTACAGACAAACATAGTAGTCTTGGGTTAGTATTATGCGAAAAATATTCCTCCGTGTTAGTAAGACTACGCCGTACGTGTTTTTAATATTAAAACCTTTTATATTTACTCACACATGTGTATTACAGAACGAGGGTGGGGAAAAAAAAAAAAATTTTAACGATGGATGGAGTAAACACACGAGAAGAAAAAATTGGAAATTAATAAAATGGAACCGGAAGCAAGCGACAACACGTTTTTCTTCTTGTTTAATTTTCCCAGGTTGATAAAACTTCTTTTCTGAACGTTTTCAAGGAAATGAAACTAACAAAAAAACAGGGTGAGTATTTTCTACTTATTTTTGAATGGTACTTGAAGAATATGTTTTATACTTAAGTAATTGACGAAGATGTTACTCTAATCACTAAGTATATTGCTAGACAGAAACATAGTTTAAGTCAAAATCTCTACACCAGAACTAGTTAATCAACCACTGATGCTGGATGAAGGTCTGAAATTAATTAGGGATAAGAAACAGGAATCAAATGCGGATCTAACCACTGTAAGCTTTCTTCATTATATTTGAAGTTAGACTTAACATACTCTGAGTGCAGTCAGAATTTCCAGAGGTGCTAAAATCGCCCAGTGATTCCTTTAAACCTTCCTTCCTATCCCGCACTATTAAATTCCAAATCCCCTTTCAATTCCTCCTATTCCTCTGACTTAATATTCCTTCCCATAAGACATCAAACTGAATAGATCCTTTCTCATCCTTGCCTCTCGCTTTCGGACTTCTTGCTTGTATAAATTCGACACCTCTCTTTTACTTCCGTTACCTTCTCTAGCTTCTGCTTCTCTAATTCCTCTTGAGTTTTCTGTTTTTATATGCTTAAGTAATTTTATTACTCATAAATATGTAGTATGTTTGAGTGTTTATTAAAATTTGCTCGAATAAATGATGTATAACTATTTACGTAACTCTCAGTTCAGTTTTCATTCATTCTTTTATGTTAGGCCTACCTATCTATTAGTTGAAGTCTTTCTAAGGGAATATTGATAGTAGTAAAAATCTGGGGGAGCTATGACAACACGCTTTTGCAAACAATATCTAATGTTAAAGTCAACTAACCTTTTTAGTTCAAATAAATTGTGAAAGTTAAATACTGCAAGACGTTTTATATCATAAATGCAATAATTACCGTAAGAGAAACATGATGTAATCGGAAGACAAACTGACAAAGTTTTGTTGACTCTTTAAAGAGTTGGCAACAAAAAAGGGTAATTAGGAGAAAGTGAAGGGGGCAGGGGGGAGTTCAGGTAACAAATGGTTAACATTTGTAACGATAAGCAGAAAGAGAGAGAAAGTGTGAGGAATTGAGGATGCTGAGGGTTGATGAACAGAGCGGAGACTTTGATGAGGACAAATTGACACAAGGAATTATCGCCCAAAACCCCATCCCCTCCACAACTCATCAAACATAACAAGAACAAGTAAATTACAGTTAAAGCAATTGTATTAGACAAGGATTTCAAACTGGTTGTGTCCACCTTGGTAACGACTGGTGTGGGGCTTGCTTGGCGCTAAAACGGAGAAGGGTCCAGTACAAGCGAGAGAGAGACCCTAGTCCTGCTCTCCCTGATAACCAAATACCAAAAGGGCTCCAAAGAGAGATAGAGAGGGGAGCACAGCTTTAATGAGAGCAGATAACAAAGTCGATTTCGAGAAACTGGCAACAAACAAGCAGCCAACCAAAAAGGGCCTAGTTACCTCCCACCTTCCTCTAAAATTAAACACTCTAATTATTATTGCTCCAACTGACAAATGCCTAATTATTGTTTACGCCCCGATTTAATCTAAATTTTCACTCTACATTAATAATCAAATTTTCAAATTAATACACAAAACAAATAGATCCAAATTTATTTTAAAGTTCTATCTAAAAATCTATCCTTTTATTTAAAACAATTCCAATAATTTAAAAATCTGGTGCAGACTTTTTCTTACCGCAATAACTAAATCACCTTACAGTTTCTACTAAACAATAATTGACTTGAATGTTGCTAATGTTCATCTTAAAGATTTTCGAAAAGAAAAGCTTCAAATCTGTTCAGCGAAATGCGTACCCTTGATAAGGCTAGTTTTCAATAATTTGAAATTTTGGTTACTTATATAAAAAATCTTAATCATTATTCATTAGTTGGTAGGTCCAAACATAAACGCAGAACATTTAAATTTGATGTTTACGTTAGGTGCCAACATAGGTTTACCATAAACAAATTTTGAAATTTAAAATAAAACGGTAGTCGAGTGGTTATAGACTAGACCCGCCAAGCTAAGATGTATTGCGGTACTAGTCTATATTCCCAATTATTTATATGAGAAATTTATAGTAAAGTATGTTTGGCGGTTATAGGCTAGACCCGCAAAGATAAGATGTATTGCGGTGCTAGTCTATATTCCCAATGGTTAATATGAGAAATTTATAGTAAAGTATGTTAGGCTTTTATAGGTTAGACCCGCAAAGCTAAGATGTATTGCGGTGCTAGTCTATATTCCCAATGGTTAATATGAGAAATTTATAGTAAAGTATGTTAGGCTTTTATAGGCTAGACCCGCAAAGATAAGATGTATTGCGGTGCTAGTCTATATTCCCAATGGTTAATATGAGAAATTTATAGTAAAGTATGTTAGGCTTTTATAGGCTAGACCCGCAAAGCTAAGATGTATTGCGGTGCTAGTCTATATTCCCAATTATTTATATGAGAAATTTATAGTAAAGTATGTTTGGCGGTTATAGGCTAGACCCGCAAAGATAAGATGTATTGCGGTGCTAGTCTATATTCCCAATGGTTAATATGAGAAATTTATAGTAAAGTATGTTAGGCTTTTATAGGCTAGACCCGCAAAGCTAAGATGTATTGCGGTGCTAGTCTATATTCCCAATTTTTTATATGAGAAATTTATAGTAAAGTGTGTTAGGCGGTTATAGGCTAGACTCGCAAAGCTAAGATGTATTGCGGTACTAGTCTATATTCCCAATGGTTAATATGAGAAATTTATAGTAAAGTATGTTAGGCTTTTATAGGCTAGACCCGCAAAGCTAAGATGTATTGCGGTACTAGTCTATATTCCCAATGGTTAATATGAGAAATTTATAGTAAAGTATGTTAGGCTTTTATAGGCTAGACCCGCAAAGCTAAGATGTATTGCGGTACTAGTCTATATTCCCAATAGTTAATAAAAGGAATTTATAGTAAAGTATGCTTGCTAATGGCCTCCGTCCACGACACCTAATTTGGTAGTTGGATGTAAGGCCCGCCTGAAAAATTGACTATATGTTTAATAAAAATTCAATATAAGATGAACTTTCCCCTTGCCCTCAGATAAAACTCTTCCATAATATATGCTCCTTTAGAAAAGATGAACAGCCTGCTTAGTTTGGTTAATTTTATATAAAGAAATATGTTGTTTACGATAAAAGCTCTACTTTGGGTGTGTGTGTGTGGTGGAGAGGAGGAAACAAGCGCTATTATGTACGCAGAAAGTGAAAGTAGTTTTTTCCAGACTAGAAGAGTGAAAGGAGGAAGGGGAAGGAGCACACTTTGCTGGAGCTTTTCCGAAGATAAGACAATGAAGAAAATGGCCTTCCCCTCCCACCCATCCCCCCAAAAAATAGATACACTTAGAGTGTAGCATAAGCGCGGTGCGGTGGTAAGTTTATGAACTAGTATGGCACGCTGCCAGAAATATTAAGTCCTGTATTACATACATTCATACATCCTGCTTCTATATATATAATAAGGCATACAAGAAACTACTTGACTTATCTCAGCCATGTTCCTATTGCCCTGTTATATTTCTTCTTTTCTGTTTTCCACTTTCCTTCATCTAATATTATCTTAGAATAACTGTATATTCAATTCTTTTTTCTTTTCTATGACCTCCATAGCAAACTTATCAACAATTCTAAAAGCCCATCAATTCTATTGTTATAACTTTTAAGAAAAATTAGTTTTTTCTACGTCGCAATTCAGAATCGCAACATGACAATCAAACAAATTGGTAGAGAAATCCAGTCTACTTTCAGTTTTTGCATTATACTAAGTGATAAATTCTCTTTTTAGATTAACCGCAACAGCATAAGTGGTACAAACTAGTGAAAAAACTGTTACATTCTAAAATGAATACTTTGCGAGAAAAGTTTCTTGAAAAACCATTGTTTTCCGCCAGCAAATCGACATCAACTTACAAGAATGTTATCCAAGTTAAAAGGGAAACAATCAATATGAAGTATGCAGTCAGAAGATGAAAAGATACTATCTCAAAGTTGGATGCTGGAAGTTTAACGAAGGAATTTCGAAAAACTAACGATGGAAAAATAGCTTCTAATTTCAGTGGAGAACTAGCAAAAGGTCTAGTATAGTATCAGATGGGCATCGAAAACTAGTTAGGGATACTCACAGTGTCGTAAAAACTAGTGTAATGGCTTCCTGAAGAAATTAGAAGAAGGCAGAAACAGAGATACCTGTTCATGGTAAACTAGCTGGACAGCTGAAGTTGCAGAACCATGAGAAGCTTGAATGATCTGTACTGGAATTAGTAGTTAGCCAAGGTAGCAGAAGAACAACGAGAGGGAACTGCTATTAGACTAGCGAGGAAGGATCTTAGGTGACTGGCAATGATCAGCTAAAGGCTATCTCATCAATGGTCACGATTGCCAGTGAAGATTTGTGCATCGTCAAAGTGAAGGAAACGTCGGCCATCAAGAGCGGCAATAGAAGACACAAGAAAACAGATCGCCCCCCACGACGCCTTATTTAGGAAGAAAACTAAATCATACTGGATTGCAAGAAGCTGAGTGGCCTTTACAGCCTCCATGACTTGCTAATCCTCTTTCATTGAACAGGCAGTGAGACCGCAGATGGTATTAAGGAAATTCAGAACTACTTTAATACGATTTTTCCGATAAAACTGAAACAGTTACATCCTATGTCTTGAGCACACTATAAATGAAAATCTATAGTAGCGATTGTCGATAATAAAACGAACAGCCATTGGAAGAAATAGAAGCCAAACAGTAACCATAACCGCTAACAAGCTAGTTTTGGTTCTGTCCTCGAAAAACAATAAATGGTAATTGTGCAACCAAGATAACAATATCCTAGAAGTATCAATACCCAGCTTCTGTAATCTCTAAACGATGTTCGAATAAAATTTTGTAGGAGCAGTTATTGAGGAAAACTTTTAAAATATGGGAAAAATCTATTTAGTAAATGGTTAACTTTTCTTTGAATTTGGTAATTTAGTTTTTCGTAATTCGATTTTCATAAATATTATACAGGTGGAAAAGCAGTACAATATCCGGTAAAGACACTGGAAAGCCCTATCCGATTCCAGCACCCCAAAAGTGCCCTAAATCAAATTTTCCCGGGAAAATGTTTCCAAATACATGCGGAAAATCTTAAATCTGCACAAACACAAGAAGTTGAGGAGTAAAATTGTAATACGTACATTAGGGTGTTTCAAAAAATGACGACTTTTAAATTTTAAAGAGCGCCGGGCGGAAGATCAAAGTTCATTTAAAAACAAAAAGTTTCGTCCGTATTAGAGCGAAATCGATTATTATTAAGAGGTCAATGTTGACCATTGATCAAAAAAATTTTCATTAATTTAGACGTTTCAGTCACCAAAATTATTTGTTTTTTTAAATTCTGTACGAAATACATAAAAAAGTGAATTGATTTTAACGTTAATTAATCGAAATCTTTCAAAAATGTAAATTTTTCTTAATATTTTGTTTTTCAAAAATACAGCTTTTTTAATTATTCATAACTTTGAAAATAAAATGGCCATCTAAATGATTCCAACTGCATTGTCCTTTATAGCAAATTATATTTAAATAAACTTTGTACAATTAGATGTTTTGCTAATAATTTGAAAAGATACAAAACATTTAATAAGGATTTTTAAAAAAAAAAAAATTCTGATCAATGGTATCGACCTCTAAATATTAATCGATTTCGCTCTAATACGGACGAAACTTTTTGTTTTTAAATGAACTTTGAGCTTCCGCCCGGCGCTCTTTAAAATTTAAAAGTCATCATTTTTTGAAACACCCTAATGTGCATGGTAAAACAAGCTATGAATGAACAAAATGGTTTTTTGGATTTAAAGTTGACATATCTGAGTTCCATGAGAATTACGACCGATTTAAGTTTACGAACTGAGCTTAAGATAAAACGCGTGGGGTTAATCTTAACACGTGTGATGAACAATATACATAAAGACGGAGGGATAAGTGTCGTAACAAAAGAGAAATGGTCGCGATGAGAGTAAAGACGGTGGAGAAGGACAAGCCAGCAGCAGTAATCTTGGAACGACTGTGCATCACTCTCTGTGTCACTACTTCCGCCCTGTTTGGCTCTCGCAATGTCTAGACCATCTCTGGCTGATAACATTCTTATCACACGCACACGAAGGCGACTGGGTTTTTTATTTCTTATTCTCCCCTATCCTCTGTAGCTTCTTCTTTTTTTTTTATCCAGATATCTCTGCTGCATTCTTATAGTAACCTTCTTCATTTTAAATGATACCAAAACATTCTACGACTTTTTCGAATTATTTCTCAAAATATTTTGAAACATAGGCAACAACTATCATGACTACTTTTCTCAGAGTACTAACACAAACATTCTATTCAAATTCCGGATGTTAAAGCCATATATCCCTTTTATCACTTCAGAAGGGATCACTCTTCCCTCACTCTTCCGTAAAAGTATGCCTTAATTCGTAGGTAACAGTTGGTGAAAGAAAAATTAAAAAAATACTGAAAATTCTGTAGGAAAAAGTGGTATTTCCGGTCAGCGTAATTTCATGAAATTAAGAAATTCAATTTCAAATTTAATTCTTATTATTATTAAATAAATTCTAAAGCTAGTCAGTTAATGACATTATTAGCACATTAGAGGATGTCTAAGCACCCCCCTCTCCCGTTGAATTTTCCCCGGTTAGTTACAGCTCTATACATGTACAATTATCAGAAAAGCTTAAAAGAAAATCGCAATGGCCTTTTTTCCGAGAAAGCCCTTTAAAAAAATGAAATATTTATTCCGGTAAAATATGTAGTAATTTCCGTCGACCGATTCTGACTACAATCTTATTGTGACTTCCTGTGTTGATTGGCATCTAAGCTAAATATTAAATTTTAACATTTTTTGTAATTTCTTATTTTTTTGACTTACGGTATTCAAATCTGAACACACACTGGAACTTACGCCAATACACACACATATATGAATTTACGAAAAACCACTTGTTCAGGACTCAAGGGAACAAGGAAACGGTTATTTCCGTTGAAATAACAAAATTGGAAATTAACACAATTACAATTATCTTCAATCCCGTGCAGAATCCCGTCGAGCCTTGGCTAAAGAGATGGAGAATTAACATTGCATTCTCCTTAAGGAGAGAACCATCCTTCCACACGATTGCCTACAGCACACTTCTCTTCCCAAAACCCAGATTGGGTTAAGTACCTAGGCTTATTAATGGATAAAATCCCAACCTGAAATGCCATGTACTAGACTTAACCAGTGACGTAACTGTTTATGACGAAGATATTCATCATGGAAAAAGTATAAAATTTTGTGTTATGACGATTATATTCGTCATGCGTTTTCTAGTAGTGACCATCGGCAGTTAATTTTGCAATTTCAGTTTAGTCTAAAATATATTCCTAAATTGAATTTTGATGTTTTTGGAACCTATTTATGTTAATATAAATAAATGAATAAATGTACATGAAATAATATAACGCAATAAATATAAAAGTCATTTCATTGCAACCCAATTTCATATCAAACAAACATCTGGGTTTGACGAATATATTCGTCATCGCTTAATTTTGTACGACGCACGTCGGGCAGGGGTGGGCAACCCGCGGCTCGCGAGCCGCATGCGGCTCTTTTATCCGAATTGTGTGACTCTTCAGCCTGCCCAAAATATATTGTATAGTTTGATTTTATTGAAACGAATGAAAATTCCGTTTATTAAAGGCATTTTTTCAAAAATAATTTTAAATGTGTTGGGTTCGAAATTGAATAGAATTATACAATATCAAAATAAAGTACATGATTTTATATTGTAAGACTGCCGCCTTTTCATTCCTTAAGTTATTATTTACTTTGCAATGTGTGAAAATAATTATATAAAACTTTTAAACGTTATTGAATATCGTAAAATAATAATTTGTGAATACAAGTGATCTACAGAGTTGTTTACACTATCATCCTTGCGGCTCTTGGTAAGATTTATTAAAATTATTTAAGGAAATATGGCTCTTTACTTAAAATGGGTTGCCGACCCCTGGCCTAGGGGACTCATTTTCCAATAAGATCGAAACAATTAACTGGTTAAAAGGAAAGAACTGAAACAGACGATTCAAAACTTCACTCTTAGACTTCTCTCGACAAAAAGATCGAAACATTCATTAAACAATAAAGACTTCTTCATCTACACCATGATACTGAAACCTGTCCTTGACATGAGGGATGAAACTTTAGGGCTTAGCGCCTACTTAATTCACAACATTACATTAATATCACTAAACGGTACTTTACTTATCAAGAAAGTACATCCAGTACAACTAACAGACACCTGGGTAACTTCTTTAACAAAATGATATCCGGAATTTACGCTTAATTACTGTTCATCACTTCCTTTGTTACCCGTAAATCCTAAAGAGGCGTACCAAAAAAGAAAGAAACGTACAATCAATCAGATTTCAACTAGATGAACATCTAATTAAAGTGGTATTTTACTACCATAAAAATAATGCAAACGATGTAATAATTACGTGGAGAGATAGATATTGTTGCATTATTTATTCTGCTATAGATCATGCTATATCATTACGAGCACCTTAAGCACTTCCGGTTCGGATTCTTCTCTTCTTCTTCTTCTTCTACACTTACTGCATATTTTTCATTAATTACTAATTACTATTTCATATTTTATAACTACGTAATTTCATATATGGTTCAGCTAGCTATAACTGTTTCAGGATATTGTAATAAGGTTTTTTCGGCGGTGGGTGGGCGGACGGAGGAGGAGGAGAATGTTTCAGGGTTGATGAACTCCAGAAATTTCTGGTTTATGGTACCAATTTCTTCTTATTATATATTAATTATAAAGTTTATTATTAAAATTTTCATCTGGATAGAACTTAAAAACTCACATTACTTACGCCACTATCCATTACCCTAATCATTATAATACTGATTGCAAAATTTTGCAACATGTACTAAATTTTACTGGAAATTAAATTTACTCAAAACTGCTGGAGAAACTTGATTTAAAAAATGCAGAAATATTCAAGTGAAATCAAAAATCAATTGGGTTTTAATCAACATTAATTAAATACACTTTTATGCGATATATATAAAGATATTTATATAAAGATATGTAAGTATATAAAGATACATATATATATATATATATATATAAAGGAAAACGTAATTAATTAATGAGGTCACACGAAGCTAATTATGAACGATAGAGACAGTGTAATTAATAACTATGTCACGGATGACGTCATATATAACGCACACAATAACTAATTGACCTCACCAAGTGCAGTGCAACCAACAGACACACACTAGAGCTACCTCATACTTCTCTGTTGCCTCTATAGCCGTAATGTTGCTTTATAGCTTTTTTTTTTTTTTTTTAATTGCTCTTTTTACCAACCATTAATGTTGTTATCATTATTTTTGTTGTTATGATTTTTTATTCTTAATGAGCTATCGTCCGGAAAATTTTTATCCATTGTGGGAGGTCTTCCGAGATCGGAAAAGTGGTATTTTTTTTTTTTTTTTGTACAATATGAGCTATTTGGGTGGAAAAACAACTTTTTTGTTGGTTCTTTAAATATCTAGGACCATGGCAACTTGCAGGGAGTAAAACAACTTTGAGTTAGCAAGTAAGAGTTTTAGGAGTCATTTCGTACAGGAACTTACAGACACAGCTGAGCAAAGCTCACAAAGAAAAAGAACGTTGTAAGTTCTTTACTAATTAAGTTAGGCGCCACGGTAGCCGAGCGGGTTAAGAGGCGAGACCTGCAAAGCTAATATGCATTGTGGTACTGGGTTCGATTCCCGGTCTTTAGGCCTTGGATTTTATTTAATGGTTAAATGAGAAATAGTAAAGTATGTTTGCTAGTCGCCTCCGTCCACGACACCTAGTAAATGTATAGTTGGACATTAAGCCCCGCCTGAAAAAATAGGCGATTACTTTACTTATTAAACTATCAATGTTTAAAGTGCGAATGAAAATGAAAAGCTGGAAAACAAATCGCTCTAAGAAAATACATTGGATTTAAATTACATTTTAAAAAATGTATGCGTTTAAATATAAGAAATTAAATATTGAAATTATAATTAATTTCTTTATTTTAGACGAAATTACTTAATTTTTTTATTGAAAATAATTGTAATTAATTTACTTGAAGAGTCATCATCACTGGCTGATGATTTCTCTCCTGTTTCGATGATCATCTTACTTAGTAATTTAGTAATAGGAGCTTGGCTGCCTTCCGGTTTTAAATTACTAAATACGTTTAGAATAAAAAAATTAAAAATACTATTCAGAGATCGATAATAACTAGAATCTATCATCCACCGAGGAATGGCATTCCTTAGTCCCAGCATTTTGTATAGATTAGCCTACCTGAATTAGCTGTAGGGAGGGGACATGTTCCCTATCTCTTGCTGGTAGATATCCATCGATGTCTTCTTCTGTACCACTGGACAATGGACACTGTTTAAAAAAGTGACGTCTCAAAAAAATAACTACTGTAACGTTTTTATCTGTATGATATCGGAATTTGGGAAAACCCGGATCTATTTATACGCACTGGTTAAAAATATATATTTTGTTTAAAAATTATAAAAAGCACTACCGAAGTCAAGCACTTCCGGTGATATTAACACTCCCACATTTCCTGTAAAAACAGATAAAAACAAAAATAAAATTAGTGACATCAAAATCTGTTTTGAACATTCAGATCACTTGCTCTTATTAAAATTCACTAAATCCCAAATTTACTTCTAACTTCAAAACTTTGAAGTTATGATTCTTAGATGGTAGATACCTACTTCCTCTTTTAGAAGTACCATGAATCAAAATTACACACACACACACACACGCAATACTAAATTTAAATATATTGGAAGGAACGGATTTTGTACAAATCCTAAATAACTGAAAAATTTATTCTGTAAAATGGTAATTTCAATAAACCTATTTTGACTAAAACTCTACTGTTTCATCCTCTGAAAGTGTTTAAGCTAAATATCAAATTTCAGCTTTCTGCAGTAAACTAAAAGAAAGTAATAATTATTATAAAAACTATAAAAATTTGATTACATACTTACTTTTATAGTACACATGTCTCCTTCTGTTCCCTAGACACTGGACACTGGACACTGGACACTATTTAAAAAGTATTTTAACACAAAATCGAAAAAAAGTACTGCAATGTTTTCTGTATTATGTCATAATTTGGAAAAACCCCGGAAAAATTACTTATTATCTTACTGGCACTTCATTTATAGGTTCCCAAGTCACTTCCAACGATAACAACACTCCCGCACTACCTGTAAACACAGAAAAAACTAAGTTAGTTATTAAAAATTACAACTATCTTCAAAGATAGCCTGGAGGTTATCAACTGCTCTCTACGTATATCTGAGGAGGCACCTTTGAAGGCACAGACAGCACATGCTTCACAAGTTGAGTAAAGTGCATTATTTGATAAATTATAGAATAAGTTTGATCCTTTATATGAAAGATATTGATCACTTAAATATGTGGCAGGAGGTTTCCAATTTTTTTGGTAATTAAACAAAACTCTCCCAAAATTACCAAATAATTATTAAACCTTCTTGTTTGTAACAAATGTAAAATTAATTTTTAGCCATTTTGTGTACGCTTGAGAACATCTAAAGCTCTTAACATTTGATTTTTCTTAGAAAAAGTCACTCGGAAAACGACTTATTTCCCGATATTAAGAAAAATACTAGCTTTACTGCCTTGGCAATATTTTTAGTAGAAAGGGGATGAAAAAATACATAAAAATGACCTATCGCGTGCTCTTCTTTCTCTTTGATAACAAGTTAAAAAAATTGAAATATGATTAATAAATATCAAGATTTTGAAATGGCCTAGCACCTTTAATTTTGAAGATATCGAATTGCGGTTTCCGGTTTCTTTCATAAAATTTTATACTCTTTAAAACTGTGTATATGAAAATGGGGGCCAACTGCAAACCCTCACTTTTGGTCGCGCGTCTGCCGTATATGCACGGGCGGGAATCTAAAATCAAGTAACATATTCTGAAACCAGAGATGACGTGCAACAAATTTTTCCTCTACCATTTTTTGCTCAGATCAACCGTTTAAGCATGACATGCATTTGAGCCTTCTTAAAGTGAACACCCTGTATACAACTTATGGTAAAAGAAATGAACATAATTGGGGGTGGCTAGGGTGTTTTAGAAAAGGAACAGAAAGGGCATGTAAAGATTTGTTTTCTCCCTAAGCGGGATACAAGTTGAGGGTTTTGGTCAGTGTGCTGAAGTACGTACATGCTTGGAGTGCCCCCCCAATATAGGCAGGGTGATCAGTTAATTATAGAGTAATGAAGGAGTTGTAGAAATTCTATTCCACATTTAGGATCAGTGTACCTGTTTTGCCAAAACTAGGTTTACAGTGTAGGCCAAGAATGGTACAAACTCTTAAGGAAATGCTTAGGAAAATTAGAGCTCAGATATCTTGTGACATTATTTCTAGAGGGGGCCCCATTAGAGTTTCTGTTTTAATTTGGTTAATAGGCTATAGAGGACTTGATGCGGTTAAGACTAACATTAAGTTAGGCCACTAATACTTAGACTCGCCAATAATACTAACTAGAACTAGAAGACTCCTTGTAAATGAGAATATGCCATTGTTGAACTAAAAAAATTTAGCGAAACAATCATACTAAATGTTTGTTTACAATGTCCAGTACAGTTGAGAAACGTTTAGAATTCAGTTTAGACAGGCCATTTCACATGAAATACTTGATTAAGAATTTAAACTTGATTTATAATAATTAAATTATATTAATTTCTTCCCCAAACTTTTATTAATAAAGCGGGGGAAAAAACTGTCTATTACATGTTGCAACATCATTTCTGAGGTTATGAATAGGTTACAAGAAAAAGAGCAAAATGATAAGGTTTTGGACATTATTTTATGGTGATATTAGTATTATTTTTAATCAATGATTTGCTTTATTTTCTATTTACAGTTTAGGTTAAAGCTTTGTGAAGCGTGGATCCACTGTTTTCACAATCAGTAAATATTAGAGGGCCAAATTGAAATCCTACTTTTAAAGTTTGAGAAGATATTGCACAAGTTGAAGGCTACTTTATGATCTCCACATTATTTCAAAAAGTACACATTCTTTTCATTATTTTTTTGTTAATAAAGTGAAATCTATAAAAACAATCTATCACTAAAATGTTTATGAAAATACTAAACATTGTTCTGTTGTAGAGAATTCAGCATTTTATTTTTTTGTGGATCTTTTATTTTTCATTTGCATTTTTGTTGGATTGTACAAGTGGATTGTACATTGAATACTAACTGGAAATAGCAAAGGATTCATTTCAAGCGAATGGATAGTATTACTTAAAAAGAGCTTACATTTTTATGGAGAGAAGTGCTTTTTTTTTGTGATTGCAATAGACTTAAACAAACTTAAGCCTTATTTTCATCAAGAAGCTTAATGACTTAAACTAGGATTAACAATCCAGGTATGTTTGAAAACTATTTTTCTAATTAAGTGTTCACCTAACCTAACCACTTCAGCCCATTGTTTGAGCATACACAGCATAAAAATGTTACAATAGAGAACTACTATAATAATTTTGCTACATTTGAGCCCGAACTTTATAAATTTCTGTTCCTTTGGATGATGTTGAAATTCCCCTAGAACAATTTCATACCAACATAAGGGAATTCAGCTTGTTAATGCTAAAAAATCTGAAATTGCAGCTAAATTGGGCACTAATTAGACTTAATTCTGTTACCAACATTTTTTTTTTTAGAAAATACATAACTTTGAAAACAATGAGGAGAAATATGTACATTACTGTTCTTTTTGCTCAGAAAAGTGAATGACCTTTCTCTAGTTATAACCTATTTTGGCTGAGGAGTTGAAGATGTTAGTAACTTCACACCAAAATCTCCAGTTTATGATTTTATTTAACCAAAATCAATTAAGAGATTTTAAAAATTACATTTTCAATAAATTTAGAGGGTTACTATCTACCATGTGAGCTATGAGATTTTTTTCATCTAACCAATTTACCAATGGATCTTATGGAAATCTCTGTAGTGAATCTTTACAATAAAATAAAGATATAACTTTGCATTATTGGTGAATATCAAGCTAAAATATTGATAATTCTTACAAATTTTCATAATTAAAGTTCTAGATAAAAGTATAAGCAACGTTATACATAAATAACAATTATACTCTGTCTGCAAATCATTCAAAATTTAAGGCAACCTACATGCATTTGAATGCTATCTGAACTGTATCCGAAACTTTCTCAGATTAAGGCTACGTTTATTTTGTTTCAAAAACTTCATTAATTAAACTAAATTTAAAAAGTAATGTAACTATGGTCACTTTAGTTTAATTAAATGGTTCTGATCAATTGTAGATTACCTACTAACTTTTTAAGATTCATACATTTATTGATTTAAACAATTTTGTAATAAAGAAATGAAAGTTTTAAATCAATCTTACAGTTGAATCTAATCTATTTGGGTAATAAAAAACTACTTTTAAAGCTAACTTGCATTTCTGGAAACAACAAATTAATGTTTTAAGAATCATTCTATGTTAAACAAAAGTAAATCTATCATTAAGCTTTTCTGATCTATTAAAGAATCACTTAATTACCTTCTAATGATCATAATCTTAGGATAAAGAAACGCAGTATTTGATAAATTACTAATTAATCACCGCTGAAACTCTAAACATTATTAGCAAATCTTTTTTAATTGGCTAAGAATGTAAATGGAATTGCTTCTAAAGCTTAGTTCCACTTCTAAATCTATAAAATGTATGCTTAAAATTACGTTTTCGTCGCTAATCGATCAAATTTACTATTTTGAACACTTGAAAAGGTAAAACCCATACTCTTTACTTTAGATTTTAACAAAAAAAAGGAAATATATTTGATGTAAAAGTTACCATTAGTCATTTAAATTTCAAGAAAACCTTTAAATTTCACTTAAAATAGTATTCATAAAAAAACAAAAGAAATGCAGATTTTGATAATCTTCTATCAGAATTTATTTTTAAAGCTATTGATGGTCAATCTTGTATCATATTGCTTTTTAAAGTAATTAAAAGATTACTTTAAACTCTTTACCATCTTACAACTGTAAAAATAATTGTTCATGATCGTTTTTAACGTTAAATAGATTGCTTAAAATCTTGTTTAAGGGATTTTCTGTGCGCACAAAAGAACATAAAACAATCTTCAAATAGATTTCAATAAGTTTTAAGAAATATATCTTGGCAAAACTTACCATTCTTCATTTAAATTTGAATACATACAATAAATTTAGAATGGCATCCCTTAAGTTAGATTAAAATGAAAGATTCATTATGAAATTGTTAAAATTCATGATCTTATCTGATCTTAATTGCGAAATAAAGATCTTCGTAAAATGTTTATTTCTTATATTAATAGTTTTCTTTATTTCAGATTAAATAAAAAAAGTTAAACGTGAACTAAATTTTGGTCCAAAAAGGAAAAAGAATGCAACACTCACCGTATCTGAATCGTAAGTTGAGCCATCCAAGTTTTACTTGTTTTTATTGTTTACTCAATAAAACCCCATAAATTTAATATACTTTCATTGCTCATTATTTATTGAATGTATTATATATTTAAACTTACACTGAATATATTAAAATAATTTGAACTTCACTTACACAAAAAAAAAAGGCAAACGATTGTAGTCTCGGAAACAAGATGTCGTCCAACTAACTTGAACTTTAGACTTCAGAGGGCACTTCAGCCAACATGATCCTATTTTTGGAAGAAAAATTTATTATTATCAAATGTTAATTTGATGAATATCGCATTAATTTATGTAAATATGTTTAAAATTTATTTGTAACTATCTATGGCAAAATGCATTTAGTTCAAAATGCAGTAAAATTATTTCAAGAACTTATTATGAAAATGAGTTAGTTTAACTGAAAATTATTTTTTTTTTTAACTCTTTGAGTCACACGATTTTAAAGAAAATAAAAGCCCTAGTTGCACAGAATTTCTTTTATTATAAAAAAAATGGAAATAAACATTCATTCCCATTATCTTACATATGTAATCATCCCTCTCAAATAATCATCACTCTCGAAATACGAGAAAAAAGGAAAAGAAAAAATTAATACCATTTCAATAGTCCTTTTTTAGTGTGGGACACTGGTATTGTATAATACCACTATGCAACTAATGCTTTATATCAAGGATGAGCAACACGCGGCCCGCGGGCCGCATGCGGCCCGCCAAGCATTTCTAAAATTGAATTTATTTTATCGACTTTCTCCCATCAATATATTGTTATAAAATTAATTATAATAAAATGGTCGTACATACTAAACCTACATATTTTTTTTATGGCGAGTTACTTGTCGACGACGTTTTTAAACATGCAATACGAACGCGCCGCGTCTGCGCGATTTTTTTTTTGTGACGAGATACACACTTGTCGGTGGCTTGTTCAAACATGCAATACGGACGCGATGCGTTTCGTACGAAGTTTCGTAAATTATTAATAAGAGTTAATCTATGTGCGGCCCGCCCCCCCAAAAAAAATTAAATTTAAATTGGCCCATTGATTAAAAAGGTTGCTCACCTCTGCTTTCATACAATGTTCATACAAAACACAACTTTTTACCAAAACAAAGCGGAACTTTGCAGATAGTACAGCACTGTCCTTCAGCGCACTGTTCCTTGAAATGTTTAAGTTCCATGTTTTTGACCCAATTGTTTAAAAACAATACATGAATTAACAACAGCTGCATCCCAATAATAGCAACAGTATGCGGTGCCACCATTTTTTACTATCGGTCAAGTTTATAATAAATATAAAAATTATTCAACTTATTTACGCATTGGTGCATAGCACTGCCAACTGAATGAACTACTTTAAATAACATATTAAGCTGTATGTATGAATAACTTCAACTTTTCGAGGTGGGTTAAAATATATCCCAGCATGCAGCAAAAGCTAAGCAAAAGGTGGGACAGTTTTTAACCAATCTAGCCGCAAAGAATTAAATAATTTTTAAACTGGCTGATGTATTTTAAATTTTGATTTAGTGATTACTTATCTTATTGAAACTCAATTGGGTTCCCATTATGGTATCCCATTTCATTTGAATATTAATTTGTATTAGTTATAGTCTGATTTGTTATTTATTAAGTTGCTTAAAATATTATGTTTATCCAGCTTTGTTAATGATATCATTTTAAATGTAGAATTACTTTAATAATAATTTATTTATTGAAAGACAATTTTATTCAAATAATCTTTTAATACTCATGAGGGATATTAATAGTTTTCCGAAATGATTGTATAGTTAATTTCTATAATTTTTATCACAGTAACTACTAAAATTAAGTAAGTAAAGTAAAGTAATTGCTTATTTTTTCAGGCGGGGCTTAACGTCCAACTACCAATTAGGTGTCGTGGACGGAGGCGACTAGCAAACATACTTTACTGTAAATTCCTCATATTAACCATTGGGAATATAGACTAGTACCGCAATACATCTTAGCTTTGCGGGTCTAGCCTATAACCGCCTAACATACTTTTACTATAAATTTCTCATATTAACCATTAAATAAAATCCAAGGCCTAGACCGGGAGAATCGAACCCAGTACCACAAATGCATATTAACTTCGCGGGTCTAGCCTTCAACCGCTCGGCTACCGTGGCGCCCACAGTAATGTAAGGGTAGTGAAACCCCACCACTCACCCACTCTAGCCAGAGAGAGAGAGACAGCCCCCTCGGCACACAGAGAAGGGAGGCTCGGTGAATGTATATAAGAACGAGAGGAAAGTCAAAAGGAGATTCTGTGATTCGCAGATTCTGAGGTTCTGTTCAAAGTCTTGCACTTTAATTGTACACATCGTTTTAGCCACGTCAGTCAATCTGTTCTGTTCTTGTAGTGTAAAGTATACAGTCCTTGGCAGTCAGTCATATACATATATTATATCTTATACCAATACAAGGTGTTATTTATCCATCAACATCTACAACCAACATCTCCTCAAACACTATTACAGTAACTACTACAAATACTAACCAATCGCAGACCCTTTTTAAACCAAGAGTAATATATTTTACTGTTTATTTTTATATTACTGATTTTTACTGATTTTCTATGCTGCTGACTCTGTAAATTGTTTTGTATTTGTAATATCCAAGCCCTGAAGAAGGCAATATATTTGTCGAAACGTTGGCAAAAAGACGAGTTGTTTTATTTGACCGATTCCTCGCCAATCTTGAATCCTTATTTATATTAAGAGAGGTTTAGGGATAAAATTTGATGTCATTATAATAGCCACGTGTTTAGACGTATACCCTAAAGCAGTGGTTCCCAAAGTGGTCCCAACGGACCCCTTTCAATAGGGGATTTTGACTATAAAAAGGGGTCCATGGCCAAGTTTTGATCATAAAAAGGGGCCCATGGGTCAAAAAAGTTTGGGAACCACTGCCCAAAAAGCCTAATTAATATTTTCTTTTCGTTTATAAACAACTTCTACTGCTTTTCTTTTTTTTCTGACGTATGATTTTTCTTTTTCGCCCTCTCTCTCTCTTCACAATTTCAAACCCAAGATCATACTCATTGTATCTTTATACTCACATCATTCTGCCCCCAGGACTTCTTCGTCTGTTTTGCAGGAAAAGAAATCTTTTTCTTCAGTCTTCTTCTTCTTCTTCTTCGATATAAGCAATTCCATGGACAGATCCAGTCCCACCAGGGGTTATGAAGTTTGCTTGTTCACTACTAATCAAGTCACATGTCCTTAGTTTTGGTCATCATTATCTCGCTTCCTGTTAACTTTATTTTATTGTTATTAATACAATAACAGCCAAGTTGTCTTTGTTCATCAACAAAATACTTAATATTAATGAATAATATTATTAATAATAATAATAATAATGTATCTTAAGAGGTAAAATGAGGGCAAACTAATCTCCTGTGGATGTAATAGAAAGCAACTTCAACTTTAACACATCTGACAGTCACTTCTCGTATTATGTAACCTTTGATATTATTAATTATATATTACAAACAGATAGACATTATATATATATATAAATGTGAATGTGTTATTGTAATGCATAAACTTTATCTTTGTCATTAAATATATTAGCTGAGTTCTCTCTCATACAGGTATCAGTCTCTAGAGTATGTACCACATGTATGTAAACTAGTATGTATATGTATGTTCTCGTATGTATCTTTTAAACCTATATATGTAATAACATTCAATTATTATTAAGATCAAAATAATGTAAACAATGGTTTAGAATTAAATTTTGTATTATTATTCTGTGGATGTGTGGTATATTAATTATAAAGCTAGATATCGTGCGAGTATTGTGAAGGAATTAATTAGAAAATTTATAATTAGAAATTAATAGAAAATTGTTTCAGTAGTAAAATTAAGTTTGTAAAGTTGGGGTGTGTGGGATAACTTGCCATAAAATACAGTCTCAATGTGCTTGCAAGTTTGATTAACGGCTGGGAAACATGGGCATAATATTTTGGAACAATAGCTTAAACTTATTCCAATTTGGTTACCAAAGCTTCCCCTACTGCTGTTTTTGTCACTTTAAAAAAGGCCCTTTGTGTTGGAAATTTTCAAAAAAAAGCTCATGATCAACTTTGTAAGTCAATTAATTCTAGCAGAATTTTCTTGACTTCAGTTATCTCAAAATAGATATTTCACCTGAAAACTCTATATATTAAAAAAATTTGAGACGATTGCAAGACTTCCTCTTTAGGAGTAAGAGGAAAGAGAACACCTGAAGAATGGGCCCAAATGGCGGTTTCAATTGGCCCCCCCCCAAAAAAAAGAAAAGTAAACTGATACAGTTGTCTATCAATACTAGTAGCCCAAGTTTGGGGGGGCTCCAGGATGGTGTCACACTATAACGGAAAGTAACTATTGAAGAACCAGAACCGACGGAGTGTGGTATAATGAATAAGGTTCTGCGTTTCTTTTTCCTGCTGGTAAATCAGTTTTCTTGAGTAAAATCTTTTAAATATAAGTGATGCAAAAGCTTTTCATCGTGAAAAAAATTGAAAAGTAAACCTTGAAACCAGGACATCCTCTTAAAGTAGCCCCCTGAACGAAGCTGTTAGAAGCCTTCTGAGGGTTACTCAAAGGACATTTTTTTTGCCATTTTATTGATTTTTACTACAGTAATAGAAATGAAAATTAAGAACTATTAAAAATAAAATATTTCAAAAGTTAAAATTAAAGTTATTAAATTTGTTGTGGGGAATTTGGAAGGATGGGGGGGTACAATCTGGCTCCATTCAGTCGAATCATAGTCGAAGGAGAAGATCTGCTCTTGTTTAATAAGTTGACGGCATGATCTCCCTAACGGCTTTACAAACCTTTGGACTATTATCGTATCCAAAGACTACAAAGATACCTTAATAAAATTAAGAAGATTTAGGAACTGGCTCTGTTAGCCTGCTCAGAGGAGCAGTTGCCCGGGGGGCACCACGTGGAGGTAGAGCTCAGAATTTGGCCCCCCAAAATAATACCATTCTTGCCTATATATAACCGCATTCCAACCAGTTTTGACCCCCTATAAAGCAGGCTTATTAGCAAATGTCAATATTACTATTGGCATCCATCGCCTACGAAGGCAACGGGGTGAAAACCAGTGATTTTGGAATACGGTTAGCCGCGAAAAAAATTTGGCACGAATGGCGGAAAATAGATTATTCGCGTTTTGGGGGAAACAAAAGAAATAGAACAACAAAAACCAACAATACAACCAACAACAACAACAACAAACAACTGAAAATCGAAAAACGACAGGAATGAAACAGCAAAAACAATTGAAACAAAAACAATATGAAAACCTGAAAAAACATAGTAAAAATACATAATTTATACAAATACATAATATATAAATAATATAAATATGAATAAATATATAAAATAATCATGCAGAGAAAGAAAGCATACTTAGTAACAAAAGAAACAAACCTTTGCTGCTCTACTTGGACTTGAAGTTCCGAAGAAGGATATTAGTAGTGGCCATATAAGTGAATAATTATGATTCCATTTATTTATAAAATGACTAGTGTCATTTCGTCATGCACTAAATTTGTATCATGCACTAAAGAGTGGCTGGTTGATGTGTAACTGAAAACCCTAACTAAAAAGCAAAATCTAAACTTTAATTTTGAAATTACTTTAACTATCTAATATGTTGTTCCTTTCCAAAGTAGCTGATTGATGTGTAGCTGAAAACCCTAACTAAAAAGCAAAATCTAAACTTTAATTTTGAAATTACTTTAACTATCTAATATGTTGTTCCTTTCCAAAGTAGCTGATTGATGTGTAGCTGAAAACCCTAACTAAAAAGCAAAATCTAAACTTTAATTTTGAAATTACTTTAACTATCTAATATATTGTATTGGTCCACCTGAAAACCCTAATTAAAAAGCAAATTCCAAACTTTAATTTTGAAATCACTTTAACTATCTAATGTGTTGTATCATCCTTCTTCTTGAAGTTCCTAACATGCCCTAATAAATGGAATCATAATTATGGATAAACTCGAAGTATTTATCGTTGACGGAAAAGATAGTTCGCAAATAAAATTTGGCCAAGTATACAAAAAATAATTTTGATAAAGAGAGTTTAGAGTGCCACTCGCTTTAGGCGAGCCTAGAGCGAGCGACACGCTACTAATCGCGCCCGAACGTCATCGATATAACCACTATAATTCCCCAGTCTACCTTTTTTTGCTGTAGGTTGGGATATGTAACAATATCTTCCAGTTACATATCCATCGATGTTGCTTCTTCTTCTTCTGCACCGCATCAGAATAACGCAAAAAATGATAGCGCATTACATTGGAATTTAGAAAAATATAAATAAATAAATATAAAAGAAATGAAAATGAAAAAGTTGAAAGCAATCTCCGATAAAAACACTCCCGGAATTTTAACACTCCCGGAACTTTAACACTCCCGAGCTGAAACAGAGAAAACAAAAAAAAGCAGCCTCCCTTTGGAGATGGCAAGTGGTTTGTGTTATGTCTGCATGAGTTTATTGCTTCTGTTTTAAAGAGTGCATGGTATTTTGAGCTGGGGTAACCGTGGGGTCGCTACTCCCCAGGTAGCTGCATGCATCAGCTACCCCTTGCGGCGTTTATTGGCAATGTTACCGGAACCACTAAAAAACTGCCGGAAAGTAGTAATAGTCAATCGTAATTTCTAAATAAAAGAAAAACTAGTTGCAAATGAAGAATAATGGTTTTTCTTATCCACTATTTTACCGAAGAACAAATAGTAATGTTTTTCGACCTAAGGATTGAAGAAAATATGAAATTAATGTTAAAGGAAGTCTATTCTACTATTTTCGGTCTGCAATAGTTGGTTTAAAACAGCATAGTGGACAATATGAACCTGGAAAGCTGGAGTCCTTTCTCTATTCACAGGTCTTCTGTTGGCAGTCTAGGTTCAAATTCCAAAACCAGGACTTCAGGACTGTACCGGGTTAAAAAAAATAAACCATTCCATTAACCCATCTTACCAAATCCACCTAATTCAGATCACAACTGAACTCTCCGCTTTGAAAAACACAAGATACAAACAATGAAATTCCTAACAAGTTAAATATCAATGAAATAATAGTAGAATATTTTTGTTTTTTTTTAATCTGGAAGGTAATTAAAATTACTAATGTAATATTTTGTTTATAACCCCTTCTAAATTATACGTTTACTTTTAATTGCAAATTTAGGGTACTGGCCGAACAATAATGGGTCGTCCTATACATCTATACCATCTAATCCAGCTCATCTATCCCATCTAATTCAGTACATCTACCAACTAATCCATCCCATCTAATCCAGTACATCTGTCCCCTCTAATCCAATACGTCGATCCCATCCAGTTCATCAATCCCATCTAACCCAATAATTCTATCCCATCTAATTAAGTACATCTATCCCTTCTAATACTATACATCTATTCTATCTGATCCAATCCAGTTTATCTATACCTAAATTATCTCTAATCTCTAATCATCGTATACTTCAAAATAAGATTTACCAGACGTGACAAATGATTATTCCCAATTTCTTGCATCTTTAGCCTATTAGGATGCAAATCTTTAAATTTAAATGTGTGCACTAATCAAGCTTTCTTTGTAAAAGGCAAGCATGATTAGGTTAAGCACATTAGGCCTTGCTTTTCAAAAATAATGAAGGTAAAATTAAATGAACTCAAATTCCAAACTAGAATGCATTTTCGTAAATTGTCAGAAAACCAAAAATAGTATATTTAGTTGTAGCATTTTTATAGTTATATATCTATAGTTATAGTATATTTCCAGAACAGTTAGTCTGTAGACATGTTAGAGAGTTTTCTGTTTGAATGTGTAAAAATTAATAACGACTGAATTTGTAGGACAATTTTTGCAAAAATATTGGACCTGATCTTTTATTTCATATTTAAACCAAACTTTTTGATCGCTACCAGACTGAAACTTGTATTTATTCTTTTAAATAAAAAACTTTATAGAATTTTCCTACAATGCCGTCTTATTAGGCCGGGTCTAAATGAGCAAGAAACTAACGCGATCAATTCAGTACGGAACGGAAGATCGCAGAACGGCGTATGATGGTAGCATGCTACCATAGAAGAATTACGAAACCAATAAAGCGACTAGATACGTGTAAATCGACCGGCCCCTCTTCACGAGCGACGCGCTTTTCTCCGACGAGCTAAAAGCCGACGCGATTCAAATTCGTCGTTGTTTTAAAAGTATCGCCACGCGCATCAAATCACAAAGTACGCGCCGTATCTCGTCGAACGATAGACCCAGCTTTATGTTTACAGAGATTTCTCAATTTCATTATCTTTGAATTCGATCTCAGAAAATAAGATTCTCAGAGTCTTATTAGAACTTACAGAACGGTTATATCAGATTATATGTGAAGTTTTAAGACATAGTTTTTCTAATAGTAATTATTACTGTTCTTGCTTAGTGATTTCCATCCCAACTTAGAGAAAAACTCAGGGTGTATAAAAGGTTCATCAATTCAGAACCACATTTTTAAAGGAACACAGCTTATGAACAATATTATACAAAGCACAGTTTTTGAGCGAACTTTCAGCCCAAGAAGTAAAGCTGATTGAAAATTACCATAGATACGGTTGCTACACTATTGTAGTTAATAACTATTATTCTCTAAATTATTCTTTCCTATACTCGATTCTAGATACGAATAAGATTAAATTCACCAAGATTCTAATTACGATTCCCGTTCATTAATTTGCACCTTTTCTACTAAGTGCAATACTTCATGCATTAAATATAGTACTTAATGATAGTTGTCCTTAGATGGAAAAACTTCTTATCGAATTCAACAAAATATTTGTTTCTTCAGGACTATAATTAGTTCAAAGATCAAAATACTGAGCAAATGATAAATTTTTTTAGAAAATATTATTTTGAAATATTTAATTTTATTAACTTAAACTATAATAGTTTTTTTTTATTTAAACCTGAAAGTTTATTTTTCGTAGTTATATTGCAAACTATACTAGTGCCGACTTCTAATAGCTTTTCGAAGAATGGCAATTCTTGTAGACTGACTTTAAGATTACAATAAAGTGATCTTGATTTTATTGAAAAGTAGAATAATATTCAATAAAAATTAATAAGAAAAATGAAGAATTTGCTTATAAGCAAATAAAGATAATATAATTATACCATTTTGAGATAAAAATTGAACTTAAAATTCAGTTCATGACAAATAAAACAGAAAAGTAAATGACTATAATTAATATTCAATGAATTTTAATAAAATAAATTGAACTCATTTCATTGACATAAAACTTGAAATACAATATTAAATCATTAATTGCATTTTATCAAGACGGGCTTTGTTTGAAGTAAGTGATTATAGCTTAATCTTGAATGAGTAAATAATGGATGGATTTTATAAAAAGTGAAGGTGCAAGCATGAGCGATCTTATTCCGGTAAAATGTTAAATGTTTGGCTCTTTGTTGTGTATTAGTTTAGATCAATTCGAGTAAATTCTACTGAATATGTCCCAATGACTTGTTTAGTTTGTTTTGTTAAGAAGTTACTATTTGGATAATTGTTTACCACAGTTTTATTGCGTGGTCTTGAGTTCATTCAGAATTATAGATTTATCGGAAGTGAAATTGCGTGCCCAAAAGGTTATTTTAAATCACCAATTTTGTGTTTGCATATTCTATTTTTAAATGTTGTTACATCTTACCAAAGTATACTGTGAACAATTATCAGAACCTTTTATTTAACAATCCTGATCAACTCAATCGTACTGCTTTGATTTCATGTTACTAAAGTCATGTATAATACATATTTCTAAACTCCTAACAACAAACATCACCACAATCTGTCTTTTAGCTAACATTATCTATAATTCACTTTCTTGTTTTTAACAAAACATCTTGAGCACCTCGTATCTGAGATGACTCAGGGCTGGCTGCAGTCCAGCTTCTGCAGTTACCTCGATACAGGTCTTTTGTTTTGTTAGCAGATGAAAAAAGTGATATTAGATTTTTATAGCGTAGACTTGATTTGTGATGCTTGCTGTTTAAGTTAAGTTAAAGAAATTTCTCATTAAGTAACATGAAATAAAGAAGTCCAATCGTGTGAGGAAGTTGACATTCTATATCCTGATTGTTCTTAAATATACAAAGGTCACAAATAATATCTGTTTATAAATAGAATATGTAGCCACAAAATTTGACTTAAAAATAAGTAAATAAACCTTCTGTGAAAGCCACAACTTACTTTCCCTAAAATCACTACCTTAATGAACTCAAAACTAGGATATACGTAACAATAACCAAACAGAAACACTTACAAATCAAAGCAAAGACAGTCATCTCAGCAGAATGTTTTAATCGACTATTTCCTATTTAAATAATACAAAACATAAATCCACCCATTTACAGATATATAATCTCTCGTAGCTTGCACATACCTTTATCAAAAACCCGAGATACACCATCATTAATTTTGCTCGAGTAATGATTAAGCCAAAACCTTTACCTCAAACACAGTTCTCCTCTTTAAAATATAATTTTAATTTAGTATTTATAGTTTTTGCCCAATTTAAATGAACTCTTTCTTTTCAATTTCATTTTATTAAAATTTATTTATGTTGTTGCATCATTTACTTTAATGTAATTTTGTAATTCAACTATTTTATCTCAAAACCTTTTTATAGATATATTATCTCAATTTCTCGCAGCATATTTTTCTTTCATGCTAAATATATTAATTTATTGAATGTAAATAAAATATCTACTTGACTTAAATATTAGACCATCTAATTTATTTTAATCTACTGCCAAGTCAGAAGAACTGACAGTCTGTAGTTAGAAGTCTAAAGCTGGGTAGTTCATAGCAATAATCTCAAGTAATGAACTTTTATGTTTAAAAAAATTATTTTAATTTCAAAATAAATCATTCAAAATATTTATTGTTGCCTCAGCATTCACTGTACCGCCGAATAAAGTACTAAATAATGTAGGAAGTAGTTTAACGGAATCTAAACCATTAGTGAACTTAATCAAGGCGTTCTAAATTAATCAAGTATAGGATTGGAATCGAATAACGATAGAAAACTAATAGTTATACTGCAGTGGATCAGCTGGAAACTATGCAATGTTTTACAATCAGTCTTGTTTGAATATTTCTGGCAACCTAAACTATGGAAACCAAATTCTAATCATTTGGGCAAAAATAGGAATTCGAAGTGCCGCTTTCTATTCAATAAATACTATTTTGTATCAATTAAACTAGTGAATATAAAACTGTTTGTTACGTTTAGAAGCAAACTAAATGCAAAGCTCTAAATGTGAAATGTTGAGAGACGAAATTATTCATCTCACTTCACTGGGCTGGTTTCAAAATTGTTGGACCTCTGATAGGGCCTCTATGTCATAGAGATGGGTTTATGAATTGTGAAAATCGATTATACACTTTAAATACCGTAGAAATAGAAACAACTAAACTAAGATCAGTAAACAATATAATCTTTAAGTCTGGATGAAAAACAAAGAGATAAACCCCCAAAAATAATCTGATTTACCGTTCTCTTAGTTCTCGTAAGTCTATGAACCTTTCTACGATTAAAAATATAGTGAAATTAAGATTTCTTCCTGCAACTTAAGATGACAAATAGAAATTCTGTAATGTTTATTATTTAAAACTGAAGTTTCAGTCTGTAAACAATTTTAAAGTTTGATTTATCGCTAAAAAAGATCACATACTAAATATGCAATAAGGCCTACTCTATATCTTAGAAAATTTAACACATAAAAATAGAACATCTCATGCAAAACAAGACCAGCTGATGTAGACAGCAGTAACGGAACTCTGTCAAGTTGAACCGATTGTTTTTTATAATAAATTTTTACTCAGTTTGTAAGAACATAAGCAGGTTTGAAATTTAGTCAGTATATGTTCAACTTTTTTTGATTCCTGTGTAGCCATTTAGTTATTTATTATGTAAGTTTGTTAAAAGTTCTGTTCAAAGGAAATAATATTGTTCAAATCAGAGAATGAAGGTTGCATTCCTAATTGGTTAAATATAAATTTAAAACTTACCCCAGTTTTGGAATAATCCTTTAAAATTTACCAATTTGCCACACGTTCTAAAGAAAACTTCACTTGAAACTTGTTGATTCGGGGATCCAAAAAATGGCATTGAAATTGATTGAAGAAGTTGGCTTAAGAAAAAATGGTTCTTCTACGGACGTTGTTTATGAGCTGAGGCAAGTTGTGGTACAGCTATTTGGATCTTGCTTTCTTGATCACTTCAAAATTGGTAAGTAGGATTATGGCCTCGAAATTAATCCTCCCTGATTGAAGAAATGTGCTTAAAGATAGTTGGATCGTGTACGGATATAACTAGATGTAATTAATGAACTGAGAAAGGTTGTAGTACAGTCATTTGGATCTTGCTTTCTTGATCACATCAAAATTGATAAGAAAGATTACTGCTAAAAAATGAATGTTCTCTGAGAGAGGAAATAAGCTTAAAGATGAATCTTGACGGGATGACCTTAATTTGTTGAGTGGGGTGCGGATAAACAATAGAATAAAATAAAAAGAAAAAAGTGTTTCTCAGAAATCTAATACAAAAAGTGTCGAACCATTTGAAAGAATTCAGTTCCGATAAGAGCTGAGCTCAGAAGAAGGCAAAAATATCAATTCGAAATGGAATAAAACTAGCTTTCTTGTACTTCGTCGAACAAACGATAGTCTCAACGATTATTACACATCTAATCCAGTACATCTATCCCATCTAATCCAGTACATTTATCCCACCTTATCCAGTACATCTATCCCATCTATTCTATTACATCTTTCCTATCTACTATTCATCTATCCCATCTTATCCCAAACATCTATCCTATCTAATCCAGTACATCTATCCCATTTTATCCAGTAGATCTATCCCACCTAATCCAGTACATCTATCCCATCTAATCCAGTAAATCTATCCCTCTAATCTATTACATCTTTCCTATCTAATCCAGTACATCTATCCCATCTAATCCAGTTCTATCTTATCCAATTCATCTATCCCATCAATCCAGTATAACTATCCCCGTCTTATTCAATTCATCTATTCCTTGTACTCTTGTTCGTCTATCCCATCTTATTCTGTTCGTCTATCACATTTTATCCAATTCATTTATCCCATCTAATCCAGTACATCCTTCCAATCTAATACAATTCATCTATCCCATCTTGTCCCAAACATCTGTCCCATCTAATTCAACACATCTATCCCATCTAATTCTGTGCATCTATCCCTCCTTGTCCAACTCATCTATCCCTTCTACATCAGTTCGTCTAACTCATCTACTCCAGTTCATCTATTCCATCTAATCCAGTTCATCTATCCCACCAATCCACTATAAAAATCCCCGTCTTATCCAATTCATCTATCCCTTGTACTCCTGTTCGTCTATCACATTTTATCCAATTCAGCTATCCATCTTGTCCAATTCATCCATCCCTTGTACTTCTGTTCGCCTATCCCGTCTTATCCAATTCATCTATCCCTTGTACTCCTGTTCGTCTATCCCATCTTATTCTGTTCGTCTATCACATTTTATCCAATTCATTTATCCCATCTAATCCAGTACATCCTTCCAATCTAATACAATTCATCTATCCCATCTTGTCCCAAACATCTGTCCCATCTAATTCAACACATCTATCCCATCTAATTCTGTGCATCTATCCCTCCTTGTCCAACTCATCTATCCCTTCTACATCAGTTCGTCTAACTCATCTACTCCAGTTCATCTATTCCATCTAATCCAGTTCATCAATCCCACCAATCCACTATAAAAATCCCCGTCTTATCCAATTCATCTATCCCTTGTACTCCTGTTCGTCTATCACATTTTATCCAATTCAGCTATCCATCTTGTCCAATTCATCCATCCCTTGTACTTCTGTTCGCCTATCCCGTCTTATCCAATTCATCTATCCCTTGTACTCCTGTTCGTCTATCCCATCTAATCCTGTTCGTCTATCCCATCTTGTCCAATTCATCTATCCTTTCTACATCAGTACGTCTACAAATCTAATCCAGTTCATCTATTCCATTTAATCCTGTTCATCTATCCCATCAATCCAGTATAACGATCCCGCCTTATCCAATACATTTATCCCTTGTACTCCGGATCGTCTATCCCATCTTATACACTTCATCTATCCCTTGTACTCCTGTTCGTCTATTCCATCTTATCCAATTTAGCTATCCATCTTATCCAATTCATCAATCCCTTGTACTCCTGTTAGACTATCCCATCTTATCCTGTTCATCTATCATCCTAATCCATTTCAACTAAACCATCTTATCCAATTCATCCGTCTCAAGTAATCCTGTTTATCAATACCTTCCGAACTAACATCTAATCATTATATACTCCAATAGAGGATTCACCATTTAAATAAGTGATAATTATCCCTAACTACTTGCAGTTAGATGTAATTTTTAGTCTTCTAGGATGCAAATCTTTAGCCTTGAAAGTATACATTAACAAAGCTCCTTGCACAAGACAAAGAATGAACTTTAACAACTGATTCTTGCGTCATAAAAATAATGAAGATAGAAGTAAATGAACTCAAATTCCAAACCAGATATTCCTAAATCATGTGAAGTTCAGGTAAACAAAAATACTATTCCAATAGGTAGTCTTGGGTGTTTGTGGACTTTAGCTCCAATGTCTAAAATTGTCTACTGACAGAAAATGTAGGGCAATTTTTACATAAATACTAGTGGTGATCTTGTTGTCTATACCAAAGTTTATTATTGCTCTCAGACTGAAACATGTATCTAGTTCTCTTAAATAAAAACTTTACAGAAGTTTTCCTATATGTCTCTTTGTTAGGCCGGGTCTATAAGAACACGAACTAACGCGATCAATTCGGTACGGAACGGAAGATCGCAGAACGGCGTATAACGGTAGCATGCTACCCTAGAAGAATTACGAAACCGATACAGCGACTAATACCGTGTAAATCGACCGCCGAAGAGCGAAAAGGCGTCGCGGATTATTTTCGTCGTTTTAAAGCTATCGCCGCGCGCGGCAAATTACAAAATACGCGCCGTATCTCGTCGAACGATAGACCCAGCTTTAAGTTTACAGAGAGATCTCTCAATTTCATTATCTTTAAATTCAGTCTCAGAAAACAAGATTCTCAAAGACAAATGCGAACTTTTAGATCGGCTAAATCAGATCATATGTGAAGCTTTAAGTCTTTATTTTTCTTAACTTATTACCGTTCATGATTTAGTCCACCTTTAAGAGAAACCTAGCTGAATAAAACTTTTCTCAATTCAAAATATTTTCAAAGTAACACAGCTTTAGAACATGATTGAAAGCACAACTTTATCTCTCACCGATTTTCCCATTTAGAGCTTTAAAAAAATTATCTATTCATCATTTCTCACAACCTAAAGTGAAAAACAGCTCGTGAGTAAATGTAAATCTGTTTCTGAAGAAAACTGAATTGATTTTCCGGAAAGAAAATCCTTTTGGACAAATTTACTTTTTTTTTACCAATTTCAGGACTATAATTAATAGTTCAAAGATAAAAATACTGAACAAATGATAGATTAATTCCCCTAAATCAAAATATTTGTACCAACTTTAGTAACTTAAGCAATACTTAGTTTTTATTAATTTAAAGTTGCAAATGTTCATTACTCGTAGTTATATTGCAAACTATACTTGTGCAGACTTCTAATAGCCTTTGAAGGCCCTATACGAAGACTAACAATTCTTATAGACTTGTAGACTGACATTAAGGCTACAATGAAGTGATCTTGTATTTATTTAAAAGTAGTATTCCATTCAATAAAATTTAATAAGAGAAATGAAATTTAGCATCAATGAAAGAAGAATTTGCTGATGAAACAAATAAAGGTAATAAAATAATATTTTGAGATAGAAATTAAACTAAAATTAATAAAGTTTAACGACAAAAAACAGAAAACTATAAGGCAGAAGTTAGTAGAAACAGCATTAACATTAAATAAATTTTAATAAAATGAACTGAGCTCATTTCATTGACATAAAACTTAAAATTCAATATTACATCAATAATTGCATTTCATCAAGGCAAGCTTAGTTTGAAGTTAAGTGATTTTAGGTTAATCTTTAATGATGAATTAAAGAACAGATATTAGCTAGAAACAGTGAAAGATGCAAGCATTGAGCGATCTTCTGCTGGTAAATTTAAATGTTTGGCTCTCTGTTGTGTATTATTTTTTATTATTCTTTTATCAAGTTGAGTAATTTCTGTTGAAAGTGACTTATTTAGTTTTTGTTAAGTATTTACTATTTTGGTAAAACGTTTACCATTATTCTATAGTATAATCTTGAGTTCATTCTAAATTGTAGATTTATCGGAAGTGAAATTGCGTGCCCAAAAGGTTAATTTAAATCACAAATTTTGTGTTTGAATACACTAATTTTTAAATGTTATAACATCTTACCAACGAACACTGTGAATAATAATCAGAACATTTTTTTAACAATCATTCTCAGCTCAGTGGCACTGTTTAGATTTCATGTTACTAAAGACCAAAGTAATACACATTTCTTTCTTCAAACTCTTAACAAACATCACCACAATCTGTCTTTTAGCTAACAATATACATAATCCACTTTCTTATTGTTTAACAAAACATCTTGAATGCCTCGTATCTGAGATGACTCAGGGCTGGCTGCAGTCCAGCTTCTGCAGTTACCTCGATACAGGTCTTTTGTTTTGTTAGCAGATGAAAAAAGTGATATTAGATATTAGATTGTGATGCTTGTTGTTTTGGTTTAGTTGAAGAAATTTACCAGGTAACATGAAATAAAAAAGTCCCAATTGAGTGAGTAAGTTAAGATTGTATGTCCTGATTGTTCTTATAAAATATACAGCGGTTACATGTAGTATGTATTTAAAAATATAGTCACCAAATTTGATGTTAAAATAAATTAACCTTTTGTGAAAACCACAATTTTACTTTTCCGAAGTAATGAACTCAAAACTACAGAGGTTGTGCAGAACAATGGTGAACAATAACCAAACAGAAACACAAGACAAAACAAAGACACTGGAACGTCTCAGCTGATTTTTTCTTCAACAATTTCGCATTTAAATAATACAAAACATACATCCAAACATATAAATTTATATAATCTCTTGTTACTTGCACATTCCTTTTCAAATACCCAAAATATCCTTTTTAGTTCTGCTCTTGTAAAGATTAAACCAATACCTGTACCTCGAACACAGTTCTCCTCTCTAAACTGTAATCTGTTATTTAAATATTGTTCTTACAGTTTTTACTTAAGAAAATAAACTACTTTATTCTACTAAAATTTATTTTTGTTGTTGCGGCCTTCAGTTTACTGCTTATAGTTTAATGTAATTTTGTAATTTAACTACATTATTTTATCTTAAAGTGTTTTTATACATTATCTTAATTTCTTGTACCATATTTTCCTCTATGCTAAATATATTAATTTATTGAATTTAAATAAATATCTACTTTACTTAAATATAAGATCACTTAAATTTTTTCTAATGCCAATTCAAAAGAATTGACAATCTGTATTTAGAAGTCTATAGCTGAACAGTTCACTGCAATTATTATTATGTAGAAACTAGCAATAATTCAATCAAATCTTCTAAAAACAGATGTTAAATTACCCGCGAGCAGTATCTTACGTTTAGAAGTGATTAGAGTAAAGCTCTAAATATGCAATATTGAGAGATGAAATTGGTCATCTGACTGTGTCATAGAAGTGGGTTTTTGAATTGAAAAAATCGATTATAAACTTTAGTTTCTCCCAAACACCGCGCTGTTGGAAACGATTAAACCAAGAACAGTAATAAATTTAAACCTTGTCTCCATAAAAAACGAAGAATTAAACTTCACATATTTATACGGTTTACCGTTCTGTCAGTTCACGTAAATCTATGAACCTTTCTACGATTAAAAATATAATGAAATTAAGATTTCTTCCTGCAACTTAAGATGACAAATAGAAATTCTGTAATGTTTATTATTTACAACTGAAGTTTTAGTCTGTAAACAATTTTAAAGTTTGGTATACTGCTAAAAAAAGATCAAGTACTATTTTTGTAATAAGGCTTAATCAGAACTTAGAAATTTGAACAAATTCAAAAAGAACATCCAATGGAAAACAAGATCAGCTGACTTAGACATAGCAATGGCAACTGACAAGTTGGAAGCTTCTCTTTTTAATGTATTATATATGCAGTTGTTAGAATATATGTACAAGTTAACTCCTTGTTATTCCTATATAGTCATTTTGTCATTTAAGTAAGTTCGTTAAATGTTTAGTCTTTTTTGCAGAGAAAACAATATTACTCAAATCCCAGGGTGAAGGTTGTCTTCCTTTCTACGAACACAAAGCTTACTACGATGTTTCAGAATACCCGATTAAAAATTAACAATTTGCCACTACCACACATGGAACAAGGAAACTTGACTTGGAACTTGTTGGAGGGTTCAATATATTGAATTGAAATTGATTGAAGAACAGACTTGAAAATGATTGGATCTGGTAAGACTGTTGAATGAGTTGAAGCTGTAGGGATCGGTCATTTGAATCTGGCTTTCTTGATCTCCTCAATATTTGCGACGAAGTTGAAATGAATCTCTCTGATTGAAGAAATAGGCTTGAGAAAAGTTGGACCTGGTACATGTTGTTGCAAGTTGTAGAGCGGTCAATTGGATCTTGTTTTTTTGATCTCTTCAAAGTTTGCATCGAAGTTGAAATGAATCCTCACAGATTGAAGAAGTAGACTTCAGGAAAGTTGGATCTGGTACGGATGTTGTTAATGAGTTGAGGCAAGTTGTAGAGCGGTCAATTGGATCTTGTTTTTTTGATCTCTTCAAAGTTTGCATCGAAGTTGAAATGAATCCTCACAGATTGAAGAAGTAGACTTGAGGAAAGTTGGATCTGGTACGGATGTTGTTAATGAGTTGAGGCAAGTTGTAGAGCGGTCAATTGGATCTTGTTTTTTTGATCTATTCAAAGTTTGCATCGAAGTTGAAATGAATCCTCTCTGATTGAAGAAGTAGACTTGAGAAAAGTTGGACCTGGTACGGATGTTGTTAATGAGTTGAGGGAAGTTGTAGAGCGGTCATTTGGATCTTGTTTTTTTGATCTCTTCAAAGTTTGCATCGAAGTTGAATGAATGAATCCTCTCTGATTGAAGAAGTAGACTTGAGAAAAGTTGGATCTGGTACGGATGTTGTTAATGAGTTGAGGCAAGTTGTAGAGCGGTCATTTGAATCTTGCTTTTTTGATCTCCTCAATATTTGCGACGAAGTTGAAATGAATCGTCTCTGATTGAAGAAATAGGCTTGAGAAAAGTTGGATCTGGTACGGATGTTGTTTATGAGTTGAAGCAAGTTGTAGAGCGGTCATTTGGATCTTGTTTTTTTGATCTCTTCAAAGTTTGCATCGAAGTTGAAATGAATCCTCACAGATTGAAGAAGTAGACTTGAGGAAAGTTGGATCTGGTACGGATGTTGTTTAAGAGTTGAGACAAGCTGTAGAGCGGTCATTTGGATCTTGCTTTCTTGATCTCTTCAAAGTTTGAATCGAAGATTACTGAGTAGAAATGAATCCTTTTTGATCGATGAAGTAGTCTTGAAAATAGTTGGATCTTGTTCGTGATAGAGGCAAGTTTTAGAGCAGTCATTTGGATCTTGCTTTCTTGAACTCTTCGTAATTGGTAATGAAGCTTATCGCGTCGAAATTAATCTTCACTGATTGAAGATGTAGACTTAGAATGTTGGATCTGGTACGGATGACCTTAATTTGTTGAGTGTGGAGAGGCTAATTTTTGCGTCATGATTAAAACAAGGATTTGCAAAAAAGAAGCATAGGAATACTTTGAAAATGATGGAAATCACTGACATACTACTTCTTGATGAAGCGTTATGGGCGAACTAACTGGAGTTTATGAAGAAGCAGGAAAACTACAGTTGCCTTACTATCTATGCCTTGTTTTGGATTTTCACAGCTGGAAACGCACTAAAATCCTTGGATCGCAATAAATAACTAACCTACATCTTAGATTAAAGATTTATTATTATCAAGTTTTTAGACCAATATTCGGACTATGAAAAACAACAAAAATATGGGACCAACAAACAACAAAATGCTGTGAAGAAGTATTAGAAGTTCATCTCCAAACTAAGCTGATCAGTACATAAAATGAATCTTTGAACGTGGACTCAGTTCTACTGAATACAAAGGTCCTGTGTTTGCTTTCAAAAATTGTGGATAACATCTTGCTAAGGTAAGGTTTCATCGAAAATGACATCCTATCGGATAAGGAGCTGACAAAGAACTTTTTTCACCCACTGAAAATATTTTGTCAGAAACCAACTTTGCAATAGTTTAGAAAAAAAAGTCGCATTATCACAAAGAAGCTGTTATAATCGGGAAAACTAATTTTATCAAGAATCGCCAAAAACACTAAATTATTCAGTGATCTCCGTCCAATACACGTGACATGCTGCCAGAAGACACCACTTACATTCTTTTAACTTGGCACTTAATACTATTTCGTATAATCCTAACACACCACGGAAAATACCACCACGTTAATCAGTGAGTTTTATAACAGCCACGCGAAAAAAGAAAGAGTTACAACTAAAAATCAAATTAAATCTAAATTGAATTCATATTGGAATGCAGTGTTGTTTTGTGTAATGTTGTTACACTGTGTGATTGTTGATTTGGTGTCAGTGTATGGGTGTTGTTTGTGTAAAAAAAAACTAGAGCCTGGGAACCTGAAAACCCTAACTAAAAAACAAATTCTAAACTTTAATTTTGTAATAACTTTAATTATCTAACTAATATGTTGTATTTATCCACCTGAAAACCCTAACTAAAAAGCAAACTCTGAACTTTAATTTTGAAATTAATTTAATTATCTAACTAATATATTGTATTTGTCCACCTGAAAACCCTAACTAAAAAACAAATTCTAAACTTTAATTTTGAAATTAATTTAATTATCTAACTAATATATTGTATTTGTCCACCTGAAAACCCTAACTAAAAAGCAAATTCCAAACTTTAATTTTGAATTACATTAAATATCTAACTAATATATTTATTGTATTTGTCCACCTGAAAACTCTAACTAAAAAGCAAACTCTGAACTTTAATTTTGAAATTACTTTAACTGTCTAACTAATATAATGTATTTGTCCACCTGAAAACCCTAACTAAAAAGCAAATTCTAAACTTCAATTTTGATATGAGTTTAAAAATCTATCTAAAAATATTTTCTGCTGTAAATAGAAAAATAATCTTGCAAAGAAAGCGAAGATGCTTAGTAACATGCAGAATTGACTTACCCCTCTGCTCTACTTGGACTTGAAGTTCCGAAGAAGGATATTAGTAGTGGCCATATAAATGAATAATTATGATTCTATTTATTTATAAAATGACTAGTGTCATTTTGTCATGCACTAAATATGTATCATGCACTAAAGAGTGGCTGGTTGATGTGTAGCTGAAAACCCTAACTAAAAAGCAAAATCTAAACTTTAATTTTGACATTACTTTAACTATCTAATATATTGTATTGGTCCACCTGAAAACCTTAATTAAAAAGCAAATTCCAAACTTTAATTTTGAAATTACTTTAACTATCTATGTTGTTCCTTTCCAAAGTAGCTGGTTGATGTGTAGCTGAAAACCCTAACTAAAAAGCAAAATCTAAACTTTAATTTTGACATTACTTTAACTATCTAATATATTGTATTGGTCCACCTGAAAACCTTAATTAAAAAGCAAATTCCAAACTTTAATTTTGAAATCACTTTAACTATCTAATATGTTGTGTCATCCTTCTTCTTGAAGTTCCTAACATGCCCTAATAAATGGAATCATAATTATGGATAAACTCGAAGTATTTATCGTTGACGGAAAAGATAGTTCGCAAATAAAATTTGGCCAAGTATAAAAAAATAAATTTTGATAAAGAGAGTTTAGAGTGCCACTCGCTGTAGGCGAGCCTAGAGCGAGTGGCACGCTACTAATCGCGCCCGAACGTCATCGATATAACCACTATAATTCCCCAGTCTACCTTTTTTTGCTGTAGGTTGGGATATGTAACAATATCTTGCAGTTACATATCCATCGATGTAGTCCTTTGCGTCTTCGTCTTGGTGGAGGGGGAAGAGCAGTAGTCCTCGTCAATCGTCAATTGGCACTGGACACTTGACACTAGTTAAAAATATATCGCACACAAATACTTCGCAGGCTTTACTTTAGCGGAATTTGGAAAAACCCGAAGCAATTACTTTTAAATACGCACAGGTTAAAATATCAATGATAATAGTTAATAAAAGGTAAAAAAAAGTTCCGAAGCAATCACTCCCGGGGATTTTAACACGAACTCGGTTCCTGTAACAATAGGAAAAAAAGATAAGTACACATATAACTAAAATGAACACATTTTTTTAAACTGAATTTTGACCAAAATATTCAAATAATAAAACTCATTCTAGTTCATAAATTCATAAAATACTTTTCAAACAATTTATAGGCATTTGAATTAATTTGTTCCTTCAGCTAAAAGGACCAATAGGCCCAAAATTAATTCAGAAAAGTTTAATTCAAACCTCATCAAAACGTTCATACTAAACATTAGTAACATGTTTAATACATAATACATGATTGTTGAATACATAAAAATGTATTTATATTCCAGTCATTTAGTAAAAGAATTTAAAACTTATCTGTACAGCTTAATTTTTCACCTAAGTCCAAAAAATTGGACTTTGAATTCATTTTCACTAATTGTAGTGGTGTAAATCAATAAAAAATCAACATTATTTAAATTAATTAATGCTAAAAATGTAAAAAAAGTAAAGTTCAGTTAATACCTAGCACAGATTCATTAAATACCTACCTATACCTCAATTCATTAACTACCTAATGTCTTAAAGTTCATCTATTTACTTAAATTTTTTTAAAGAAAAGTTGAATTACAAATTTACTCAACTATTGAAGATAGTTTTATTCAACAAAATCTACTTTTACCATGCATTCAATTGAATGTGAGTTCAGACATGTCTGAACTGGTCAATTCTATTTCCTCTTAATTTCTTTAAATTAAATTATGAATAACTATAAATATTTATGTATTCTTATTTCTTTCTAATACTCTATTAATAAAAATAAAAAGTTGATGGAATATTAATTTAAATTAAGAAAATGTACTTACTGCGTAGAAGTGATGTTACCTCCACCAGAACACGAGTTGAAATGATAACCTACGTGTAAAGGTTATAATGGCCGTTACAAATGCATAGTAGTTACATATGGTACTTTTTTTTATAATTATTGGAAATAATTTAATAAATATAGATTTTTTTTAAAATATTCTAGTATGATATTTTTTAAATAATATTAATATATAATCTAGTAGGGAATACTTTTATGACGTCACACGCAGATGGTTACCATGGTAATTAGAAAATAAAATGTAATTAAAATAAAATTCTAGTTGTTTTTTCTAGTTTAAATAATAGATTACCGTTAAGATTAAGTTTTAGAATATATATATATTAGGTAATCCATATTTTTAAGACGAAGTTAAACAGCTGATTCTTATAACCTTCTTTTAATATATTGTTAAAACCAGCTGGAAAGATTTTCTAAAATTATGGAATTATTTAATTAATATTAAATAATAATATTTTACCAGTAGTTTAACCGTAATTTAAGTTTAAGGGCCTAGAGATAATAATTCACTTTTGAATACAGCTTGTTTCGGCATTTCATAGTTAATATAATGGGCAAATGATAGATCGAACATCTTAAATCGATCTATTTTATAAAACAAAAAGTAAAAACAATTTGAAAAGATGGAAATAGTCTCCTGATTACTCTAGAATGCTGCATTTGATAGTTTGTATTAGGAGCAATGCTAGATCGAACATCTTAGATCGATCTATTTTAAAAAAGAAAAAGTAAAAACAATTTGAAAAGTCTCCTGATTACTCTAGAATGCTGCTGTTTCTGCATTTGATAGATTATATTAGAGGCAATGATAGATAGTACATCTTAGATCGATCTATTTTATAAAACAAACAGTAAAAACAATTTGAAAAGGTGGAAATACTCTCCTGATTACTCTAGAATGCTGCTGTTTCTGCATTTGATAGATTATATTAGGGGCAATGATAGATAGTACATCTTAGATCGATCTATTTTATAAAACAAACAGTAAAAACAATTTGAAAAGGTGGAAATAGTCTCCTGATTACTCTAGAATGCTGCTGTTTCTGCATTTGATAGTTTGTATTAGGGGCAATGATAGATCGAACATCCTAGATCCATCTTTTTTAAAAAACAAACAGTAAAAACAATTTGAAAAGATGGAAATAGTCTCCTAATTACTCTAGAATGCTGCTGTTTCTGCATTTGATAGTTTATATTAGGGGCAATGATAGATCGAACATCTTAAATCGATCTATTATAAATAACAAACAGTAAAAACAATTTGAAAAGGTGGAAATAGTCTCCTGATTACTCTAGAATGCTGCTGTTTCTGCATTTGATAGTTTATATTAGGTGCATGGCTTTGATGTAGATGTACTGTCGATCTATTTTGTAAATTAGGTAGTAAGAACTATTATAATAAATAGAAATAGTCTTTTAATTTCTCGGGAATTCCGCTTTTCTGTATTGGATAGCTAATATTAACGCCAAATGCTAGTTTGTAATTACATGTTGGGTCGATATATTTTTAAAAAAAGTGGTAAAAATTATTAGAAAAAGCGGAAATAGGCTCCTAATTTATCATGATTTCTGCTGTTTCTGATTTTGATAGTTAATATTAAGAACAACGAACTGGCCAGCATAAGGAGCTGTGACATCTAATAAATTCTAAAAAATATGAATGAAAATTAATGCAGTAAAATACTTAAATGAAGTATTAATGAAATGTTTGATACTAGCTGATTTTTGAACTTTTTGGCGTTTAATCAACCCCTTATACTTAACTTTTTAAATTGTAAGTTTTTGTTAAGGAGATACACTCAACAGCAAAAAAAACCGGACACTTAATATTTTTTATATTAAAAGCTGATTATCAGTAATGTGTTTGTTTTTGTGGGTAATCTGGTTATTATAGAGAAGGAAGGGTCTAAGTCCATTGAACTAATCCCGTCAGGATTAGTAGGGCATGAGATAAGACTCAGATGTGGCTTATTTGTCTTGAGGCTGCTTTACCTGACGGAACTCTTCTAAACTGTAAGTAGGTTTTCGCACCTTTAGAGATCTTTAATTTATTAACCGCGCCTTTCTGTCATTAATAGACGTGATTTTTTTTATTTTAGTCCAGAATATGGTTCTTTCGAATGTAGACGTAGCCCGAGCTGATGCCTTGGCAAGAGAAGGCCAGAGCGTCCGATCTATCGCAGAAACCCTTGGAGTAGCGAAGTCCGCCATTAATTATGCACTCCGGCGTTTCCGGAAGACTGGCAGTTATGAACGGAGGGCTGGCAGTAGCCGACCAAGGGCCACAACTGAAGTTGACGATCGATTTATCACGCTCTCAGTATTGAGAGACCGCCATTTAACTGCTCCTGAGGTTCGGGACAGGCTGTTAGTGGCGCGAAATACGCGTGTTAGCTCGGACACAGTACGGCGGAGACTGAGGGAGCGTGGACTGGAAGCAAGGCGCCCTGCGACAGGGCCCAACTCCTGGAAAGGCATGGTAGAGAAAGGAGATTATTTGCTGACCAGCATTTTCATTGGACTGTAGAGCAATGGGAACCACTCAGAAGATCGAGACAGAGTGTGGAGACGATCAAGGGAGCGATTTTCTCAATGTACTCTTCGCGAGTCACGACCTTTCGAAAGGAGATCAGTTATGGTTTGGGGTGGAATCAATTTCCACGCCTGTACTGAACTGATTTTCATTGTTAATGGGGGCTCTGACTGCTCGGAGGTACATTGAGGAAATGGTCCTAGAGGCTGTGATCCCGTTGGCTCCATTTATTGGTGACCAATTCATTTTGATGCAGGATAATGCTCGCCCACATACCGCCAGAATTGTTACCGAATACTTGGAGCAAGTGGGGAATCACAGTTCTGGACTGGCCTGCACGAACTCCCGATATGAATCCCATAGAACATTTATGGGATAATTTAGGAAGGCGTGTTAGACATCGTCATCCTCCTCCTAGTGACTTAAATCAGCACCAAATTGCTCTTCGTGAAGAATGGGATGCTCTGCCGGTGGAGTACGTCCAAAATTTAATTTCTATGCCTGACAGGATTAGGGCCCTTCGCCGTAGACGAGGGAGAAATACCCGCTATTAGAAGAACATCCCTTGTCAGAAAACCTGATAAAAATGAAGAATAAAGTTTAAAAAAAAATGTGTTAATTTCTTATTTTTTCTTTATTTTATAATTTTGTGTTAATAATTAATAAAAATTAGTCATCTGTGGTAGATTTTGTGTAAATAACTTATAAATAAACCAATTCTTACCATAAATTAAAAAGATTAGCGTATTTAACAAAATTATGAGACCAAATCTGAGTGTCCTTTTTTTTTGCTGTTGAGTGTATATTTCTAGAAGTGAGAACCTAAATTGAATCAAAATTAAAAATATTTGAAAATGATTTCAATGTCGTTCATTTTCTTTTTAATTTTAATTAATACATCGATCTTTTTTGAAAATGATATTCGATTTTTTATTATTCATTAATTTTAAGTTCTTGCTAAATACCGAATTTCAAATTTTTTTTAATGTTAGTGTTCCGCGAGAAAAATATATGTATACATACTTGTGATCCGCGTCTTTGAAAAGGTTAAGAACCACTGGCTCTAGCTAGATAAAATGTGGAAGAAAAATAAAATTTCCGGAAATCGAACCCACTAAACCAACAATACACATTAGCTTTGCGGGTCTAGCCTACAACCGCCTAACATACCTTACTATAAATTTCTCATATTAACCATTGGGAATATAGACTAGTACCTCAATACATCAGCATTGCGGGTCTAGCCTATAACCTCCTAACATACATTACAGTAAATTTCTCATATTAAACCATTGGGAATATAGACTAGTACCGCAATACATCTTAGCTTTGCGGGTCTAGCCTATAACCGCCTAGCATACTTTACTATAAATTCTCTCATATTAACCATTGGGAATATAGACTAGTACCGCAATACATCTTAGCTTTGCGGGTCTAGCCTATAACCGCCTAACATACTTTACTATAAATTTCTCATATTAACCATTGGGAATATAGACTAGTACCGCAATACATCTTAGCTTTGCGGGTCTAGCCTATAACCGCCTAACATACTTTACTATAAATTCTCTCATATTAACCATTGGGAATATAGACTAGTACCGCAATACATCTTAGCTTTGCGGGTCTAGCCTATAACCGCCTAACATACTTTACTATAAATTTCTCATATTAACCATTGGGAATATAGACTAGTACCGCAATACATCTTAGCTTTGCGGGTCTAACCTATAACCGCCTAACATACTTTACTCTATTTGGTAAAGTTAAACTTTATAAATAAAAGGTTTTTTTTAAAAAAAAGTTCCTTTCTTAATTTGATGTTAACAAAAAATTTAGGCTTTACTTTAATTATTTTTATTTTTTTGCTTTTAATGTTAATTTAAGAAGGGCTAAGTTTATGGTAGAAATTAAGGGCGATGAAAGCCTCCTCCCGTAAAGGAGGGGGAGGTTAAATTAAAGGCATTTACTACACTGACAGCTGGCCTAATAAAGAAAGTAAGTACAGGCGAGTAAAATTCGGAAGTTATGGCCAGCGTTTCCAAGGTGGAGGTTTTTGTAGTAGCGTGACCGAAGGAAAAGAAAGTGGTCGTAACTTACCGCTGGGTGGAACCCGGAACGGGGGGCAACAAGGAGAAGGGGAAGAAAAAAAGGTCTAGTAAACTTAGTCGCTCCGGCGATATACTAAGGGCGGTCCAAGCGTTATTAAATGTACCTCATCTCCTCGCCCCCCTTAAACTACCTCAGGGGGTAGGGGGAAAAAAGAAAAAAGACCCTTCTAGAGGTGGATGATTTTCAATGATGATAAGACGGAAAAACCTTGTTCATTCTCTCAGTTTGACGAAGTGAACGTTGAAAAGAGTTCTGTGCTTAGCATTTCCCCGGCCATTTTTACAACCTTACAAGGAAACCCCCCTCTACCCGCGGCCACAGCCACTCAGAGATCTACCACTCACTCACTGGCTGCTATATCCAAAATCGTTTTCCCACCTCCATCATCATCTTCATCTTCCCCTAGAAGACTATAAAACTGCCAGGTCTTGCCTCTTTTCCGTCTACCACAGTTCTACTACAATGTCGCCATTGTTGTAACTTTACGGCAGGATAAAAGTCGAAATTGGTTGGCCGATTCCCCGACCCTTACTCCAGCAAGTACCACTTATAAGTTCTCCACAGCTTTCTACTATAAGACCTATTCCTTCGTTTCACTATTCAACTTAATGCTTGTCATGTTGACAACAGCGACAACTAAGCACACCCACCACTGTATACTAGGATACTCTTCGTTTAAGTGGTACTTCTCCCATCTCTAAAATTTTACAGCCCTTTTTACTTAAAATACTAGGAGTTGAGCAATTTTATACTGTGCAAGAAACTAGTAAAAAATCACTCTGACTAAATTGCAGTAGCAATTCTGAGGAAAATTAGCGGGGGGAAAAAAAAGTACAGCATCTGCAGTCATTGTGGCTAGAACCTTCCAATTATAAGGTTATGCTTATTTTTGCCAGCTAATCTAGGTACCTCTTTACCGATAACATGTTCAGACATGCTTCTTCGCAGAACCGGAGGGGGGGAAGAAGCTGTTTTGCACCACGACTCTCATAAAATTACATAATTTCTTGGTGCTTACAATATGTACTTGAAGAGCTAGTTGGCTCTATTATTGTACATAATCATGTTGTACATATGATTATAATTATTCTATTGACGTCATTGCTTTCCCCCCCGGTTCCTGTCTGGAATCATTGTTCTCTCTGAGAGCATTTCAAATTAAACTGAAAGGCTTAGACATTACGTTATGTCTAGGAGATGAAGAGAAATCCTTTGCAGCCTGACATTGTCAATCACAATGTCACTCGAGGAAGCCGATTTGAACATCCGAATTTCAGCTATACATTTGATTCTCATTAAATTAACATTAAGCTGTACAAGAAACAATAAACGGCCCTTTAAAACAAAGCCTAACTTCAACTTTGTAAAACTGATGTAAATCAAGTTTCCTTGAAACTAGATTTAAGTAAAAGTAATAGGCCTAGTTCTATGTATTCTGGGTACAGAGTTAAAAGAAAATATTTTTATTTTTTTATAAACAAAAAATGACTGAATGTTTGTGGAATGTTTAAATTTGATTGCCAATTTGAGTGATCTCATTTGATTGCCAATTTGAGTGATCTCATTTTTTCCATCAAGGTATCATCGCTTTTTCTTTCTCATTTTTTCCAGCACATTATCCAAAATTTACTATTCTCTCTCTCTCTCTCTCTCTCTGTCGATCAGTAATCATGAAAAAATTTACTAATTTCCATGTAGCCATTTTTAATTTAAGTTATACAATTCCAGTAATCAAATTTTCACATAAAACTTTTATTTCGCATGACCAGGATACATAGATATACCTTCATAGGTTGCATGTTCCAGGAATCTTCAACATTCTACAGACAGACAGACAGACAGACTTACTGTATTACCTTTTTTTTTTTTTTGTATATTTACAAGTATTCCCTAGCTAGAATACTCTAGAGGCCATCGATGGCCGTTATAAATAGTAACAAATAAATGATGAGATTACCATCTAGCCAAAAAAGTAGAGACTTGGTTTTTATAGAGGCCATATCCTAGGCTAAGAGATTGCCCTTATCTCTTCGATTTTCCACAGTTTTATTCTGCAGCCATTTTAGGGCGAAAAAAGAGAAAAGAATAAACGTCATTAATTTTCTTGTTTTCACCCCCAAATAACTTTCCTCATTAATTTTTTAATTAAGCCTAATAACTAGACTTAAAAGACGAGCAATGACGAAACGTGCTAAACTGCTTTACAGACTACTTGGGACGACGCTCCAAATTACCCATTGAACACAAACGAATACTATACAATACTATCCTCAAACCTATGTGGGACTTATGGACTAGAGCTGTGGGGTACAGCCAAACCTATAAACATACCGGACAGTGCAGGACATTTCAGTTAAAACTACTGCCGACAGATAGCTGAGGCTCCTTTCTACGGTGACTAACCTCACTCTTCACAACGACCCTCAACATTCCCTTTGTAGAGCAACTCACCAAGACTAAATACCAAAAATTCCATACTGCTCTCTCTACTTGCTCAAATCCTCTTGTACTGTCTCTGGCCCCCTCTGACATCCCTAACAATACTCCTCGACGACTGAATCGCCAGTGGCCCCGCGACTTCCTTACTGTCTGAAGAATTAAATCACATTCCCCTATCTCATATAGAGAGTGCTACCGCTGGGTAGCTTCTCTCCTCCTGCTCTTCCCGCACCAGATCATCTCATTCTCCTCCTATTTACTTATTGTATATTTTTTTTTTTTTTTGGCATTGGTAGCACCCATACAGCCAGCATAAATTTGTAAATAAAATAAACATATTTGTACATAAATACCAGAAATTTAGATTTAAACCTTTATGTTTTTATAAATTATCCATTAGTACCTAAAATCTGTTAAATTTTAATGCCTGCCTCTACCATAAAACCATATAATATTTCATATACCTTTACATTTCTACTGCTCAACATGCAGATATAATTATAAGGGGATGTTAGCTCCTTATAAAGGAGGTTGAAAAGCTCTTTTCTTTGTATCTCGTGCTTCGCACACTCCATAATGATGTGCTCAGCACTGTCCACCTCATGGCATCTCTCGCACAAGTCATTATTGTATATATTTATACAGATTGTAAAGTACAAAATAAATTAAAAAAAAAAAAAAAACCTAATAAAAGTCTAAAGCATTTTAATATAGTATTACATAGCTGAGTGTATAGGCCATTTCCTGTGTGGCCTAAAATTAAAGCTCCTGCAAGTTAACCATTATCGGCCCTAGGCAGTGACAGTTTTTTTTGGAAACGGTTCCATAAAGTCAAGTAATTGTCTAGGTACCTATTCTTTACTTTTTAAGAGTGAAAACAGATCATTTACCTTATTCCATTTCATAAAATAAAGGAAATAAATAAATAAATAGCGAAAGGTAAATAATATGCGAGTATGACGAAAACAAAGCTAGCCAGTATATTTACGTGCTGTCGTGTGCTTTACAATCTACGGCGAAATTTCAACGCATTGAAAAAATGAAATATGCCTAAATTTTTACAAAATTTTATTTAGTTATTTATTTATCGCAGGTATACAGGCATCAATATTGCAAGGTTAACATGATGCATAATATATTACAGTTTTACATCAAGATTATTTATGTATTCTATTGTATTTACAAAATACATTTATAATCTAGTGATATTTCTTTGCTTTTTTTTTTTTTCAATCCGTTGAACTTTTGCCCTAACTGTTACCTCTGCAGTGTACACTATTGCTATTACAGATTACGGGGGGGGTTGTAATTTTGTACGCCCCCTCCGGACTTAGGCAGTCTTGCAGTTGCAACACTGCAGGGCGCACGATTCAAAATTGAAGTCAAGAGTTATTCATTTATTTTTTAATAACCCGTTCCCCTAAGGTTTCATAATTTAAAGAAAAAATAAGGTTCGCGCGAACCGGTAGGTTGCCATTACTGGTCCCTAGGGTTTTTTTTACTATATTCAGTTAAAAGTTGAGCCGCTTTATACAGGGTGTATGCGGAGGAGTGGTCGAAACTTGGGGAAGTGATTCAGCAGCTCAAATGCAACAAAAAATATTCTCCTTCACTTTGGCCCGATTCTCAATAGTGTCCAAGATATTTGCATTTTTAACTTTTCCATCGATATTCGCGTTTTTCACCATAAAAACGGACGTAACTTTTCTATCCTTTATCCTACAACAAATCTACTTATTCCAAACGAAAGAGCATTAAATTTCCTATAAATATGCTAGGTACAGAAATTTTTACTTGAATGTCTAAAAATGTCGTTCTCGATGATTTTTGTTAAAATTTTCAACTGCATTTTTTCAATGATTAATGAATCAAGGAGTCACATAATTTCAGAAAAAGTTGCGCATTTATTGAGCTTCAAGGCCATATGGATGTTTTTGGTTTTTAATAAAACCCTAGCCCGAACAGAGGGGTGTAAATGCAGAAAACTGGGATTTTGCGTAACCGACTTTTCACTACTGATTTTCTCAAATGTCAATTTTTGGAGAAGGAACAAAAAGAAAAGTCACCATTTTAGTTTTTAACAATTATTATTTAATAAAACGGCAGTAAAAAATAAAGTAGCAATAAAACGCAGTAGTTGACTACAATTGTTTCTGCAACTTATTTGACTGACTTAATGGAGGTTTTTTTGATCAAAGTTAATTAATAATAATTCAAAAATAAAATGGTTATATTCTTTTTGTTCCTTCTCCAAAAATCGATTAGTTTTGAATTATTATTAATTAACTTTGATGAAAGAAACCTCTGAATCACCTCTCGAAGTTTCGACCACTCCTCCGCATACACCCTGTATATACATACATTTAATTCTAGTAGACATATTAGGACGGAAATATCGTAAATATCAGGTGGTGATATTTAAAGGAAAAAGCAAAGTCCAGCTTCCTGAATTACGGGTATTTTGAGATTTATATACGTCATTCATTTTGAAAACACGTGATCTCTAGCAGCCTGAATAGTCGTAAAATATATGATACACGTGTTTGTTTGTTTTTTCCCAATATATATATGTATCTGTGATATATATTCAGCAAAAGATTTATTTCAGTTCTGGTAAAGGGATTGGTCGCTGGGAGATTAACAGTACTAATTTATTTATTGCTACAGGCTGGTAGTCCTGGATTTAGGCTAGCACCTGGCTGGTCGGGGAAATTCCAGATATTGGTTATATTGTACATTTCATTAGGCTAGGTGTGCATGTGTATGTGTTTCTGTAAAAAATTGATGTTTGTGAAGGTAAATAAGGGATTTTATTGCTAGTAATAAAGTATCCATGTTTTTATATTTGTCACTTTAATAAAACAAAATACAAAAATTTTATTGAATATATTTATTTATTGTCCTTGTCGTTGATATTGTAAATGGGGGGGGGGGAATGTATTTAATAAAATAAAGTTTTGTGAAAAATGCCATGAAAGTTATGCTGCAGGAGAAAATCTGAAAATGGAAAAGAAAATTCTGCACTACAAGATAGATCTATTGGGCTTCACCGAGGGATTTCCAGTGATGAAACGATTCACCTTGGGAAAGTTCTAGAAGTAGACCATTAAGGATAACCACTTTTTGGTGCAATCCAGATCACTTTCTTCTGCTTACTATCCATATATTCTGCAATATGACTCGACCAAGTCAAGTATACTCTCCTATCTCTTCTCCAGATGCCAGATATTCCACAGAGACGGCACTCTAAATGAAGTTAGAAGGATTTTAGGGAAGCATCTCTTCATCCTTGGTAGGCGACTTCCTGCAGCTAGAAATTTCTTCCCCAAGTCCTCGCCAAAAAGAATTATTCCGTTGTTAACTACCCAGGCTCTCTAGAGATGCCTAGGAATAATGCGGAGGCGGCAGATTAGGATAATCAATCACTGGAGCCTAAAACACTCCCTCTAATCTTAAGAGAACTCCTCCTCGACTATGCAGACTATCTGGAAAAGTCACAGAGTTCTGCTAAGCCCTAACTTTAGACAAGAAAACACTATTTACCCCAAAGGGACGGACACCTGGAGCCTGGCAACTGGAGGGCTCCATTCTCGATACTAGTCACCCTTCATTCATTCCTGGATTTGCCTGAACTCAAATAGTTGCAACAACATCATCGTTGTTTACGTCAGATTTGTCGGTATTTTGTTTGGTTAGGCTGGGATGTATATGTAACAATTCCTAAGGAATGGGCTAATTCACTTCGCACTACCTAATATCTAGAACCTTTAAAGCAAAGGGCCAGTTTCCCTATAATAATCCTACAAGAGGTTGGCCCAATAAGGACTCTTTTTTTGCTGCACTGCTTGAGAGAGAGACAGGATTTCCACAGCTTCCTAACAGAAGTTACACAGAATATCCCCAGTTAAGATCGTCAAGTTAAACGTTGTGTTTGAGTTTAGAGTTGTGTCAAACTGAAGCTTTAATAACTAAGTAGGAAATAATCCTTACAGTAGTTGAAAAAAATAATATAACACGAAGTTCGTTATAATAAGCTTCTATTCTACTATAACAACAATAACTAAAAACTATTGTATAAACAAAAAGTACTTACCCATAAAACTGCAGTAATAGAAATAAAGCTGTTCTTACCTGAAACAAGAAGAAAAACCGTAATTAACTTCATGAAAATCTACAGTGGCTACCTACTTCCTTCCGCTTATTGAACACTTGGGTTTCAATTTTCTCTGTTTCTTTCAAACACGTAATTTCCGAAAGATGTGGGCAAAACCTCAGATATTGACGCGTCTTATAATTACAATAATAATAATAATAGAAATAATAATAATAGTAATAATAATAATAATAATAATAATAATAAAGGAAGGGATTAGCTATGCGGTTAGCGTACTGGACTCCCACGCGGAGGTCCCGGGTTCGAATCCAGCTGCAGACCTCTTAGATTTTCTCTTCCTAGGAGCTTCTTACAGCTCACTGTCCGGTGGTGGACAGTGTTGTCTGTAACGAGAGAACAGTGTCCGGAGGCCGGCTGTGCACTGAAAGAATCTCCGGGCGCCAATAACCTCAGCTGTTGATGTGCCAAAAAAAAAAATAATAATAAGTAATAATAATAATAGGTAATAATAATAATAAAAAAAGTAAAGTAATCGCCTATTTTTTTCAGGCGGGGCTTAACGTCCAACTACCAATTAGATGTCGTGGACGGAGGCGACTAACAAACATACTTTACTGTAAATTTTTTTTTACGATTTCTTCTCGTATTAACCATTGGGAATATAGACTAGTACCGCAATACATCTTAGCTTTGCGGGTCTAGCCTGTAACCGCCTACTTTACTATAAATTTCTCATATTAACCATTGGGAATATAGACTAGTACCGCAATACATCTTAGCTTTGCGGGTCTAGCCTGTAACCGCCTAACATACTTTACTGTAAATTTCTCATATTAACCATTGGGAATATAGACTAGTACCGCAATACATCTTAGCTTTGCGGGTCTAGCCTATAACCGCCTAACATACTTTACTATAAATTTCTCATATTAACCATTGGGAATATAGACTAGTACCGCAATACATCTTAGCTTTGCGGGTCTAGCCTGTAACCGCCTAACATACTTTACTGTAAATTTCTCATATTAACCATTGGGAATATAGACTAGTACCGCAATACATCTTAGCTTTGCGGGTCTAGCCTATAACCGCCTAACATACTTTACTGTAAATTTCTCATATTAACCATTGGGAATATAGACTAGTACCGCAATACATCTTAGCTTTGCGGGTCTAGCCTATAACCGCCTAACATACTTTACTGTAAATTTCTCATATTAACCATTGGGAATATAGACTAGTACCGCAATACATCTTAGCTTTGCGGGTCTAGCCTATAACCGCCTAACATACTTTACTGTAAATTTCTCATCTTAACCATTGGGAATATAGACTAGTACCGCAATACATCTTAGCTTTGCGGGTCTAGCCTATAACCGCCTAACATACTTTACTGTAAATTTCTCATATTAACCATTGGGAATATAGACTAGTACCGCAATACATCTTAGCTTTGCGGGTCTAGCCTATAACCGCCTAACATACTTTACTGTAAATTTCTCATATTAACTATTGGGAATATAGACTAGTACCGCAATACATCTTAGCTTTGCGGGTCTAGCCTATAACCGCCTAACATACTTTACTGTAAATTTCTCATATTAACCATTGGGAATATAGACTAGTACCGCAATACATCTTAGCTTTGCGGGTCTAGCCTATAACCGCCTAACATACTTTACTGTAAATTTCTCATCTTAACCATTGGGAATATAGACTAGTACCGCAATACATCTTAGCTTTGCGGGTCTAGCCTATAACCGCCTAACATACTTTACTGTAAATTTCTCATATTAACCATTGGGAATATAGACTAGTACCGCAATACATCTTAGCTTTGCGGGTCTAGCCTATAACCGCCTAACATACTTTACTGTAAATTTCTCATATTAACCATTGGGAATGTAGACTAGTACCGCAATACATCTTAGCTTTGCGGGTCTAGTCTATAACCGCCTAACATACTTTACTATAAATTTCTCATATTAACCATTGGGAATGTAGACTAGTACCGCAATACATCTTAGCTTTGCGGGTCTAGTCTATAACCGCCTAACATACTTTACTATAAATTTCTCATATTAACCATTGGGAATATAGACTAGTACCGCAATATATCTTAGCTTTGCGGGTCTAGTCTATAACCGCCTAACATACTTTACTATAAATTTCTCATATTAACCATTGGGAATATAGACTAGTACCGCAATATATCTTAGCTTTGCGGGTCTATTCTTTAACCGCCTAACATACTTTACTATAAATTTCTCATATTAACCATTGGGAATATAGACTAGTACCGCAATATATCTTAGCTTTGCGGGTCTATTCTTTAACCGCCTAACATACTTTACTATAAATTTCTCATATTAACCATTGGGAATATAGACTAGTACCGCAATATATCTTAGCTTTGCGGGTCTATTCTTTAACCGCCTAACATACTTTACTATAAAGTTCTTTTATTAACCATTGGGAATATAGACTAGTACCGCAATACATCTTAGCTTTGCGGGTCTAGCCTATAACCGCCTAACATACTTTACTGTAAATTTCTCATATTAACCATTGGGAATGTAGACTAGTACCGCAATACATCTTAGCTTTGCGGGTCTAGTCTATAACCGCCTAACATACTTTACTATAAATTTCTCATATTAACCATTGGGAATGTAGACTAGTACCGCAATACATCTTAGCTTTGCGGGTCTAGTCTATAACCGCCTAACATACTTTACTATAAATTTCTCATATTAACCATTGGGAATATAGACTAGTACCGCAATATATCTTAGCTTTGCGGGTCTAGTCTATAACCGCCTAACATACTTTACTATAAATTTCTCATATTAACCATTGGGAATATAGACTAGTACCGCAATATATCTTAGCTTTGCGGGTCTATTCTTTAACCGCCTAACATACTTTACTATAAATTTCTCATATTAACCATTGGGAATATAGACTAGTACCGCAATATATCTTAGCTTTGCGGGTCTATTCTTTAACCGCCTAACATACTTTACTATAAATTTCTCATATTAACCATTGGGAATATAGACTAGTACCGCAATATATCTTAGCTTTGCGGGTCTATTCTTTAACCGCCTAACATACTTTACTATAAAGTTCTTTTATTAACCATTAAATAAAATCCAAGGCCTCTAGTCCGGGAATCGAACCCAGTACCATAATGCACATTAGCTTTGCAGGTCTAATAATAATAATAATAATAATAATAATAAATATAAATACAAGACACTATCGTGGCGATCCTAATTCTATCTTCCCGCTATAAAACTAATTTTCTAAAAATCGGAATTTTCCTAGAAAATTGATTGAAACCAATTAATAGAGCTACGTGTGCAATGAAAATGGAAAATTTAAAGACGAAAAATCATTGGTGCCTTTCTTAGAAAGACTCCAAAATAGTGGGAAAAAAACATTTCTTAAAATGATACTACTATCAGGACTCCAGTTACCTCCCTCTTCCTCTTGAAATTTCCTGGAGAACTTGGTTCAAATGTGGAATATCCCTTTTTTTTAGAGTTATATCGTACGCCCAGACTGAAACATTTTTCGTATTCAGGGACCATTGAGCATAAAACTGAAGAACACAGAAACTAGTTAATGCCCTAGTATATCCCCCAGGGGGGGCCAGGAGCTGTCCCTTTTTCCCCCCCGGATCCTGTCTAATGAACTTAGTTTTGGTACCCACTTCCTGTAAGTGCAGCACAGTTACTGGAACTTCACTTCCTGTACGCTATCCCCCCCCCTAATTGATAATTAAATACTGGACCTGGAACAAGTTCTTTGCGTTCCCTAAAACCTGTCCAATAACTACTCCTAGGTTCTCTAGTTTATCCTTTTATTTCTGAAAATAACTTTACGTCATACTTTATCTACACAGTAGTGTTGTTACCACACACCTACGTCCATTATGTCCAAACCCTTGTACCTCTAGTGAAACTAAAAACACCTAACAATACCCTTCAACAAACTCTAGGACACTCTAGGACTAATATACTATGCTGCTGGTGGCTACATTTGTCCTTCGCAAAAGTAAGTACATTAACTATTTTCAACTTGCTAAGTATGTAGTAAGGGGGGCTACAATTTCACTTAATTCACCACTCTCATACCACAAAGTAGATTAATGGTGGAAATCACTAAGTAACTACTCTTCTTCTAAGTAACTACTCTTTCCATGTATTTACATAAAAATATAATTTATTTTTTGCATTTCCATAAAACAGGGTCTTAGATCTTAAGAACTTTTCACTATTTCAGTCAGGTTTGGTTTTTTTTTAACCACTTTCTTACCAAAAGTGCCCTTAATCAAATTGATCCGGTTATCTCAAAAAAAAAGTGCTACATCCGGTTGACGGATATGCCCCAGTTGGGTCCAATAGTGGCACTTAAATCGTAAATCAATTTTGAACTTCCGCTTTGAGTCATGCTGACAATGGACTTGACGGACAGACAGACGGGAAGAAATTTGGAAAAACTCACAACTCAAAATTGACACTATTATCATACCTCTCCTTTCTTACCTTCAATAAAAAATAAAATAAGTAAAAATTCTTAGTTTGAAAAAGATTACTATTTTAGAGCTTTGCGTGAACTAAGATAGAATTTAGGGTATTGCAAGTGAGATTACTTCGTCTAGTTCTGCTATTAATATGCTGATTTAGCAATTTAAGCTCATTTAATGTAAGCTGCTTTCTGCTTAAAAATGAAACATTATAATGAGAAGCAGCAAATTCCCTTTTCGCAATATCAAAATAAAAATAAATAAAGATAGAGAGAGAGAAGGCCCAAAAAAAAGATGACAAATAAGAAATACCCTGAGCACAATATTATAAAGGAAATAGGGATAATAGTGAAGGGCATTCTAACCCTAGGGGTCCAGCACTGGAGAATATGCTTGAATAGGGACAAAATTCCCCTATCTATACTTTACGGATCAAGTACTTGGTACTGGCCAGGGCTGTGGGGGGAGACACAGATCCACCGGGATATACACAATGGGTTCAGAACCCATTGCAAGCAAGGCGACCGGGGAGGGGGGACGGCGGATTGACCGTCTGTTCAGGCGGATGAACAAACCTGGAGAGAAACTTCTCCGGGATGCTGCGCCCATCCACGCCCACTTCCTATATTCCTGCCTTTATATATACATATATATATATAGATACTTATACAGATATATATAATACAGGACTTAGAGATCACTACTATTGTCAGAATGGAACAGCGTACATTTATTTCCCTCAATCATTTCAAAAACCAAACAATAAAAATAAATACCAAAATAATTGTTTACATCCGGTCCTCCAGAACAGGAAGTACAGCGATATTTACAAAGAAAAGCTAATTAGAACACTCTCTCAAACCCAAAAAATACCTAATTACATTTTCTTGGAAGTTAAATTTGAAAAAAAGATAATTTTCATACTACATTTTTCATTTCATGGACATAATTTCCAATTTCCAGGTAAATTAAAAAAAAAAGAAAAGTAAAGTTCACCAGGAAATATAGATGGAATCAAGGCTTTTGTTATGGAAAACCATATATAACCTTAAATTCAATAAATCTACGTGCAAAGACTCTAAATGCAACAGGTTTCTGTAAAAATAAACAAAGAGTAATGCATTTCCTGTTTAGATAAATACATTTCCTGCGGAACTGATGCAAACATTTAGATATCAGAGCTCCTTAAATGAAAAAAAATATAAAGAAATGCATGTGTTTAAGTGCATATATAGCGCAGCATGATCATAGCAAACTCCGTTATTTTGTTAAATATTTATTTCTTAGAGGGGGGCGAAAAATGTCCAGAAGGAAGGGAGAATAAACGCCAATTTCAATCAATAATTTTTCACAATAATTTTCCAATCTTTCGGAACTGGGGACTAGGTCATCTTCAGGAGGCTTATGCTATTGACAATTATAATAATTTTTTTCATTGTTATATGTAAGGTTGGTGTAGGTGCCACGGTAGCCGAGCGGTTTTAGGATAGACCCGCAAAGCTATTGCCAAGTATGTTAGGCGGTTTTTTAAGCAGAAAGCAGCTTACATTAAATGAGCTTAAATTGCCAAATCAGCATATTATTAGCAGATATGTATTGCGGTACTAGTCTATATTCCCAATGGTTAATATGAGAAATTTATAGTAAAGTATGTTAGGAGGTTATAGGCTAGACCCGAAAAGCTAATATGTATTGCGGTACTAGTCTGTATTCCCAATGGTTAATATGAGAAATTTTTAGTAAAGTATGTTAGGCGGTTATAGGCTAGACCCGAAAAGCTAATATGTATTGCGGTACTAGTCTGTATTCCCAATGGTTAATATGAGAAATTTTTAGTAAAGTATGTTAGGCGGTTATAGGCTAGACCCGAAAAGCTAATATGTATTGCGGTACTAGTCTGTATTCCCAATGGTTAATATGAGAAATTTTTAGTAAAGTATGTTAGGCGGTTATAGGCTAGACCCGCAAAGCTAAGATGTATTGCGGTACTAGTCTATATTCCCAATGGTTAATATGAGAAATTTTTAGTAAAGTATGTTAGGCGGTTATAGGCTAGACCCGAAAAGCTAATATGTATTGCGGTACTAGTTTATATTCCCAATGGTTAATATGAGAAATTTTTAGTAAAGTATGTTAGGCGGTTATAGGCTAGACCCGCAAAGCTAAGTTGTATTGCGGTACTAGTCTATATTCCCAATGGTTAATATGAGAAATTTACAGTAAAGTATGTTAGGCGGCTAAAGGCTAGACCCGCAAAGCTAAGTTGTATTGCGGTACTAGTCTATATTCCCAATGGTTAATATGAGAAATTTATAGTAAAGTATGTTAGGAGGTTATAGGCTAGACCCGAAAAGCTAATATGTATTGCGGTACTAGTCTGTATTCCCAATGGTTAATATGAGAAATTTTTAGTAAAGTATGTTAGGCGGTTATAGGCTAGACCCGCAAAGCTAAGATGTATTGCGGTACTAGTCTATATTCCCAATGGTTAATATGAGAAATTTTTAGTAAAGTATGTTAGGCGGTTATAGGCTAGACCCGAAAAGCTAATATGTATTGCGGTACTAGTTTATATTCCCAATGGTTAATATGAGAAATTTTTAGTAAAGTATGTTAGGCGGTTATAGGCTAGACCCGCAAAGCTAAGTTGTATTGCGGTACTAGTCTATATTCCCAATGGTTAATATGAGAAATTTACAGTAAAGTATGTTAGGCGGCTAAAGGCTAGACCCGCAAAGCTAAGTTGTATTGCGGTACTAGTCTATATTCCCAATGGTTAATATGAGAAATTTATAGTAAAGTATGTTAGGCGGTTATAGGCTAGACCCGCAAAGCTAAGTTGTATTGCGGTACTAGTCTATATTCCCAATGGTTAATATGAGAAATTTACAGTAAAGTATGTTAGGCGGTTATAGGCTAGACCCGCAAAGCTAAGTTGTATTGCGGTACTAGTCTATATTCCCAATGGTTAATATGAGAAATTTACAGTAAAGTATGTTAGGCGGTTATAGGCTAGACCCGCAAAGCTAAGTTGTATTGCGGTACTAGTCTATATTCCCAATGGTTAATATGAGAAATTTACAGTAAAGTATGTTAGGCGGTTATAGGCTAGACCCGCAAAGCTAAGTTGTATTGCGGTACTAGTCTATATTCCCAATGGTTAATATGAGAAATTTACAGTAAAGTATGTTAGGCGGTTATAGGCTAGACCCGCAAAGCTAAGTTGTATTGCGGTACTAGTCTATATTCCCAATGGTTAATATGAGAAATTTACAGTAAAGTATGTTAGGCGGTTATAGGCTAGACCCGCAAAGCTATGTTGTATTGCGGTACTAGTCTATATTCCCAATGGTTAATATGAGAAATTTACAGTAAAGTATGTTAGGCGGTTATAGGCTAGACCCGCAAAGCTAAGTTGTATTGCGGTACTAGTCTATATTCCCAATGGTTAATATGAGAAATTTACAGTAAAGTATGTTAGGCGGTTATAGGCTAGACCCGCAAAGCTAAGTTGTATTGCGGTACTAGTCTATATTCCCAATGGTTAATATGAGAAATTTACAGTAAAGTATGTTAGGCGGCTAAAGGCTATATAATTTTACTCCTATTCCTGAAAAAGTATTTCGCAAAGTTCCAAATTCATTTTTTTTCCGCCCTCACAACTTAGGTAAATGTTGATGAGCAGAGGTACATCATCCATTCTGCTGCGGTTTTGATGGCAAAGAACGATGATAATAAGATGGAACAATTAAAAACAAAATAAGCACACAATTACACTTGATTATAATTTTGTTTTTTATTTCCATGAAGTTGTTAATAAAAAAAGGGGAAAGAGAAGAAAATTAAATAATTAAAGATGGAAGGAAAAATGCTGCTTATTGTGCACAGGATCTTAGCGTGCAAGTTTCAGCAGGGATATGGAACACAAACAAAAACAAAATGAATAACTTAACGAAGTAAACGAGAAGAGAAAATTGCGGGAGTGAACAGGTGAGGAAAATTAATTAAGAAAAAACAAAGCAAAAAAGAGAAAATCTAGGAAAAAAGAAAAAGATAATTTTAATATTAAAGTTTTATTGATTATTTTTAATATCTCGAATGGGAAGAGTTTCTATTGTTTGTGGGTTGGACGGAGAGGCAGTTGGTAGACATTTTTTAGAGTCAAGGGAAGAGAACGTCAAGATGAGGTCGGCCTGGATTATGTCGTTCCAGTGGCTGGAAAAGAAATGAAAAGCAAACAGCTCAATGTTGTCACATCGCTTCACACTGGAAAGCTTCTCTTTTCATGGCTTCATGTTTTCACATCATTTTCTTATCCTTCGCGGAGGGTTTTCTTTCCATTCACATAAATGAAGTAAAAATTCTGGTGAGTACACTCTCACGACTTCCTGTTACTACTTAATCTCAAAGTTCGAACTTAATAATATACTCAAAACTGGGAATGTTTGGCCTAATATTAATAATTATTAATTTTTTTTTTTTTATTCTGTAATTTACAATCTGTATAAATATTAAAACTGTCCGGTAGGACAGTTGTATAAGGGTTGATCATCAAAAAATGCACGAAAAAGCGTAACGTTGAAAAACACCCAACTTTGACAATTTTTTTTTCTTTTTCTATAAAAGATGAAATTCCCAAATTTTCTTTATAATAAAGGGCAAATCCTCCTTTATGACTGTAATTTTTTTGCAACAACCTAGATCTGATAGATTTTGAGAAAAAAGTTGCCGAAAATGTGCAAAAACGGCATTTTCAAAAATTGTTCTTGTTCTTGTTCTTCTTGTTGTTGTTGTTGTTGTTGTTGTTGTTGTTGTTACCTTTTTTGTAAACAACGTAGCGCCTAAACGCGTGAACCGATTTTCATGAATGAGGTATCATTCGAGTCGGAATGTTATGTAGATGTGCCTTTTGGGGGTCTCGACGCTGTACATGGAAAGGGAGAGGAGTTAGCCCCCTTTATGTAAGGCCCCCTCCAAAATTATTATCATTAATTACTCTGTAAATCTTTGCCCGATTTTGATAAAATTTGGTAGGATGACAGGGTTAGGGCTCCCCTACGTAACATTAAAGCAACGATCTGCTCTAACACTTGTTAAGAGGAAGTATAGCAATCGTTTCAAATTATCGAAACGTGAACCGATTTTCATGAATGAAGTGTTATTCGAATCGAAATTTTGTACAGATTTGCACTTTTAAAGTCTCGACGCTGTGCCTCATAAGGAGGGGAGTTTGCCCCCACCCAAGTTAGGCCCTTTCTAAAACTATGTTTACCAATATTTCTATAACGCTTAGTCCGATTTTGATAAAATTTAGCAAGAAGAAGTGGTTAAAGCTCCTCTACGTGGCTGTGAAGTGCCATCATGCTCTTACACCTACTAAGAGGAAGTACTGCAATCGTTAAAATTTTCAATGAGTGAACCGATTTTCATCAATGAATTGTAGTTCGATTCAAAATCTTTGCCTCTTTGCCTTTTAGGGAGAAGTACTGTAATCGCAGTTTATTTTTCTTACTCCTCTTAAAGGGAAGTACTGAAATCGCAGTTTAATTTTGCTATTTACGTACAAATTACCTTCCTATTTTATTCAAAACGCTTTCTCAAAAAAATTGTTATTGAGGATGGTTTTGGGACCGCAACCATAATCATTCTTTAAAAAGATCTCTCCAGTGGTAGTAACTCCGACTTAACACCTTTTCAGGTTATAATGATACAATTAAAATTTATTATTCCCAATTTTAATAAAATCTGTAAAGCAGATATGTAACTTTGCAAAACATACAAAAGGAAAATCTATCCAAAAGGTACAAAAATCTCTTTAACAAAAACTTACAGTTTAAAAAGTCAAGTATAAGGGTTGATTAAACGCCAAAAGGTACACAAATCAGCTTTGTGTACCTTTTGGCGTTTAATCAACCCTTATACTTGACTTTTTAAACTGTAAGTTTTTGTTAAAGAGTATACAATAAGTGAGGTGAATGAGATGAACTGTTGCGGGAGGAGAGCAGGAGGAGAGAAGCTACCCAGCGGTAGCACTCTCTATAGGAGAGAGGAGAATGTGTGGAGGAGAGAGGAGAGATAGGAGAATAATGGCGTTTAGGTCTTCAGCCTACAAGGAAGTCGCGGGGCCACTGGCGATTCAGTTGGCGTGGAGTATTAGGGATGCCAGAGGAGGCGAGAGACTGTACAAGAGGATTAGAGCTAGTCGAGAGTGTAGTATGGAATTTTTGATATTTATTAGTCTTGGCGAGTTGGTCTATGAAGGGAATGTTGAGGTCGGTGTGAAGAGTGAGGTTAGTCACCGTAGAAAGGAGCGTCAACTATCTGTCGGCAGTAGTTTTGATTGAAATGTCCTGTACAGTCCATATGTTTGTAGTGTTTGGCTGAACCCCACAGCTCTAGTCCGTAAGTCCCACATAGGTTTTGAGGATAGTACTGTATATTAATCGTTTGAGTTCAATGGGCTCTAAATAATAATTAATAAAACTGTAGATTACAGTGAAATACAACTTTACTAGGAAATCTTTCACGAACTATACGAAGTTTACTTGAATAGTCGAGGAATGAAAGGAGATGTGAAGCTAGGTCGGGTTGCCTGGGGCTTCACCGTGCCTCACTGGTTGAGATATTATTGGTTGGAGCTGCTAATCATGTAGAGTAGACCATGAAACATCCCAGTTCGATAAAGAAGGACATAGCTCTAGGGGCGCTAATGACCACAGTCGTCGATGCGCCAAAAGCTGTGGGGGTGGGGAGGAAATAGCCTAGGAACCATTTCCGTGAAATCCATCCATTGGATCAAGGAAGGGTATTTCCGTTTCAGGAATTCTCTTGAAACTCGACTCTAACCATACATTAAACCTCTCCCTTTAGCAGTAAACAATACTTAGGACCGCACCTTCCTAGGGAATCTAAACCACCTGCTCACTCAGAATTACTCTTAAACAAATTTTACGGAAACAATGTTTCAAATATAAGTTCTAGATTTATATTTCTTTGTAACTAACTATAGGAAGTTTAAATTGAAATCGTAGGAGTAGTTCTCGAGGAAATCTTAAAATGGTGAAAACTCTCTTTTCCAAGTAAAAAGGCACTTCCGGTTTGCTAATTTTCCTTGAAATTTTTAGAAATTCAGTTTTTCATATTTGATTCTTATAATTTATTTTGTAGATGGTAAGCCAGTACAATGTACACAGAGCCAAAGGCTGTAAAACCAACCAACGCTACAAACTTCTCGCCAGACTACTTGACAAACGTTCGAAACTTAACCTACATAACAAAAGACTTTTATATCTAATGTTACTGCGACCCATTTGGTCATACGGCATCGAAGTATGGGGATCGACTAAGCGTTCCAACTCACTACGCCTCCAGGCATTACAGTCAAAAATACTTCGAAAACTTCTTAACGCTCCGTTCTATGTATCTAACCTCACTATCCATAATGACCTCAAAATCTCTTTCATTACAGATCTTGCTAACACTCGTTTCTTCAAATTTCATTCCTCTACAGCAGCTCATCCTAACCCTCTTATAGAACACTTATCTTCCTCCACATTACCAGATAATCCTCTAAGGAGATTGAAGAGAAGATGGCCTCGTGATCTTCTCTTATCTTAAGCACGTTACTGGAGTGGCACCACTGGGTGCCTTCTCCACTCATGATTTTCTTCTATTTCTTTTCTCTTTCACCATATTTGCTTGTTGCAACAACTGTTGCAGTGGCAAATTCCAATAAAAGATTTATAAAAAAAAAAGAATGAAAACTATGTTTATTTTATTGTTTTAAACGTTGTACAATTGTTTGCTAGATTTTTCCCCACTTTCACTGCGATACACTCCACTTATAAAGGAAAAGACGACGTCCCTAGTGATTTTCTATAAAAATAAAACTGTTCCACTGGATGACAAGTAAATACTTGGCGGCGAACAAGTATTCTGTTAAGCCCCTGGGAGGGGGCTTATACTTCCATTTCACTCTCCAGCCCGAGACAGACATATAGAGAGAGAGCATTTCCACCGTCGTATCTTAGTGGAGTGATTCCAATAAGAAAACATGTCTGTTAAAGGAACGTCAAGGTGAAGCAAGTGCTTGTCCTACTCAAAACAAAGGGGAAAACAGTTGGGAAGAAAATAAATTAAAAATCTAAGATTTTTCCCAAAAAGATGATCTAGAACAATCTGAGAAACAGTTACGTAATTTTCTCTTACTTCCTGTTCTTGGTTTTCCTTCAATCTTCCTTTAAACTAAATATTATTCCAATATTATGAACGTTAATTGAAAAATCAGTTTCCCTCCCCCCTCAATAAAAAGAATTATAAAGAAAAGCGATTGAATTTTACTTTTTCCTAATCTACGTATTGAGAAAAGGAGCCGTAATCGTAAAAATTGAGTCTTCTTTTGAGGTTCCTTTCATGCCAAAAAAATAAAATAAAGACGCAAAATGTTGCAAGTTTAATAATTCGCTTAACTGATTATAGAAGATGCTGATTATAAAGATTTGGGTCAAATAGCTTTTCCGGAAGTACCAATTTATCGAAACAATTTTCCAGTTTTTTTTTTTAAAAGATTTTCTCGAAAACGGTTTGCGATAATTTTCTTCCATCATCCCCCAATGTGTAGACCAATAGAGATCTATAATTTTTATTTGAAACATTTTTTCCTGGAAAATTTCGATTAAGGGATTTTCAGAGAGAGAGGGAGAGAGAAAGAAGGAAATACGTTTATTAATGTCCTGGGACATTAGTCCCTTAAGGACAACAAAAAGTATAAACATAAATTTAATAAACTAAAATTTCTCTTCTGAGTTGCTGCCAAATTAATATTTACAATATATACAGAGTAAAACAAAAAGATAAAAAATAAAACTAAAATTCCATTTCCGTTTTAAATATATACACAAATAAATACATAAATAAAAATGTTAACTTAAAAGAGAAGAATAGGTCTACTGCTTACAGTTTAAATAACAATATAATAATTATATAATGGTAATAATAACATTAATAACAATAATATCTATAATAATAGTAATAGTGATAGTGGTAATAAGTAGAGGAAAACATGACAAAATAAAGATAATAATTAGAACAAAGAAGTAATAATAGTAATGATAATAATAACTTTAATAATAAATCACTGATTTAGATAACTTTTGATAAGATGTTCGTATAAATGAGGTTTAAACGTATTGACAGACTTTGCACGCAAACCAATCGGAAGTGAGTTCCATAACCTGCAAGCTTTTAAATAAAAAGAATTTTGATAGGTTGCAGTCCTAGGTGTGGGGGGCGTGTACAACTTTGTATCCACTTGTCGAGTGGTCCTCAAGTGTAACTGTTCTTTGCTACTAAATAGTGAATACAGATAGTCTGGTGCTCTATTTTTGAACAGAAAATAAATAAAGGCACCTAAAAAATAATGCCTTCTGTATTCAACATTTAGCCAGTTCAGACGATGGTAATAAGGAGTAATATGTTCATCTCTCCTGACATCAAAAATGAAACGAACACCCGAGTTTAGAGCTCTTTGTATCCTTGTATTCAGTTCTGAAGTCAGGTCCAAATAAACAAGACAGCAATAATCTACATGCGGGAGGATGAGTGTTTGAACCAACTGCTTTCTTAGTGACACAGGCAAGATTTCTTTATGGTACTTCAGTTGATACAGAGCTTTGTTCATTCTATTGACAACATCACCCACATGATTATGCCAAGTTAAGGTGCTATTGAAGGTAACTCCCAAAAACTTAGCAGAATCCACATAAGGTAGATCAATGTTACCAATTTTTATCCTAGAAATATTGTTAAAATCGATGCCATTAACAAATCTAGAGCTACCAACCACCATCCAGAGAGGGAGAGAGAGAGAGAGAGCGAGTGCGAGGAGGGAGGTTAAGCACCCCTCTACATTCCCATCATTGGCTTGTCACCTGCACAATAATATTCAGAATCCAATTTTGTGTAACTAAATTTCCAAATTTAACAAGAAAAGCAGCAGAACGGAAGTATGACTTTATTGACGTAGGTGGAAATTGTGGAAGCTATAACGGAAATTTAAAATTTGGTAAAGCTACTGGTTTACGAACATATCATTCCGAAAATGTTATAGCTTCTTTATTTATTTATTTTTTTTTTATTTTTTTTTTTTTTGTTTTCTTTTTTTGGCATTGGCTTCCGCCATACAGCCAGCATCGTCTAGGTGCTTATCACTAGAATATCACTCACTCTCCATTCTTACCTACAAATACATTCGCTTCACACATTCATCATTCTACTATATACCGCTATTTACATAAACTACTGCTAATGGATGGAGCAGCACTCTGTGCTCCTGCCATCCTTCTCGCTTAACCAAAATTAAAATCACGTAATCCTTCTCTAAGCATTTTGTTCCATTCATTCTAATTCGGCTATAGCTTCTAAATACATTCATATTTCATTGCTAGCTCTGCTAGCGACTTAAGCACATAACTGTTGGTGGAGAATATAATGTCTTCGTAGCGAAATGGTGCATCTAAATACCTGTATATATCGTCAAACATTCGTTTCCTTTCTACCACATAACGTGGACATATCATTATTACATGTTTGAAATCTTCCTCCTCATTGCAATCTACGCAAAGAGGAGAGGACCTTTTGTTGATCCTGTATAGATACGATCCGCACACCGCGTGGTTCGCTCTCAGCCTGCTTATTGTCGTAACAACCCATTTATTAGTGACAGTTCCCTTAAACCATGGTTGTCTAGGTAACTGATCTGCCATAGTTTTATAGAATCTACCTTTATCACCATTATTGTAATCTGTCTGCCATTTTTGTAGTGCTGCTTTTGCAATTATACCCTTGATATCGGTGTGTGGTAATTTATAATTAGCCATTTCCCCACTATTGGTGGCTTCCTTTGCAAGTGTATCAACAATTTCATTCTCTTTTATACCACAATGACCTCTTACCCACAAAAAATTAATGCAGACTCCCTTCTCTTTAAAAATGGCAATAGTTTCTACAATCTCTGCGATAATGTGATTCATTCCTGCAGACTGGTTGTGTAGATGTGATAATTTACACAACGCACTCTGGCTGTCACTAATAATGGTATATTTTTTCTCCGACAACGAATAAATATATTTTAAAGCCGTTAAAATAGCAATTAGCTCCGCTGTATAGATGGACGCCTCATCTTCTAATTTAATTATCGTAAAATAGTTCCGAACCGGATCATACACAGCACTTCCGACTTTATTATTGATTTTGGACCCATCTGTAAATAAACGATATGAGCCCGGATAATGGGAAGAAATGTAATCTTCGAAGGCCGCAGTTCTCATCTTTTCCGGTACCTTTATCAAGTCGAAGGAAGTGTTAACACTTAATTCGCTCAATAAATGTTCGTATTTTAAGTTGTACACATCTAACTTATTATTCGAATATACCTTATCTCTAAAGGTAGAGATTCTAATAAAACTTTCTGTGTAAATGGGGCCTTTCTTTTTTGTCCAATATTTGTGAGTGAGGACTTCGGTATTTAATTGGCTTATTTTGTTATAAATTATTCGGTTCGTGGCTAATTTTTTTAAGACATATCGATCGGACAGTACTTCTATTCTATAAGCGAGCGGTAATTCGCCAGCCTCTGCGTACATTACGTCCACAGGTGTGCTGTTCAAGAATCCGAGACACAATCTGATACATTTATTTTGTAATACGTGAAGGGGTCGCATCACATACTTGCAGGCCTGACCGTACAGAAAACACCCGTAATCCAGTACCGCTCTTATTGTGGCCCTGTAGAACATTAGGGACACCTCCGGGTCCGCCCCCCACTTCCTATGGGAAAAGGCTCGTAATGTGTTGAAGTACTTTTCTATTTTTAGTTCCACGGTTTCGATGTGTTTTTTCCAATTAAGTACTTTGTCCATAGTCAGCCCTAAGAATTTTGCGGACATTTGGCATGGAAATTTCCAGTTCGCCAGTACCATCTCACCGGAGAGGCCCAATCTCCTCTTTCTAGTAAAAGGGCAGAGAACTGATTTTGGTTCTGACAGCGACAGCCCGTTCAGAAGTGTCCAGGATTTTAGGTTTACCATAACTTCTTCAAGCGCTTTTTTGCAATCCTCAGAAGTTTTTTGTGTTGTGTAGATGCACACGTCGTCGGCGTATTGTAGCATTTTAACATTTTCGACCAACACTGTCTCTATATCCGCTATGTTTTATTTTTTGGGGCAGTAATATAGTATATCAGTACCTCGGAGGTACACAACATGATGACACTTTTTAAATTTTTTTACTGGAGAGCAAATGAAAGAGTTTTTTTCTTATTTATAAGCTCACGGGAGTTATTTTGCTTGAATCTTTGGTGGATAATTAGTAACATAGATGCACGTTAACAGATGGTTGGGTAATAAAAGTAATAATTTTGTATTAGAAACATTAGTTAAGAAAAAGAAATTTTGAAAAAAATGGACTTAGTTTTACCTATATACCTCCGAGGTACAACAAGTATTAATGCTTGTGTGAAAACAGAAGACAGTACAAAAAAAAAACTGGGAGATCTCAATATTTTGAGAAAGGAGTTATCAGAGAGAGGCTGCCATAACCTCAGTGGTATAACCCATTTTAAGTGTATCCCAGAAAAGATTTTGTAAGTAAAGAAGGTGGTCAAACAGAACCAAGACGAAAGTCAGTAAGGTTTAGATCCCATAGATGTAGCCAAGATCTGTTTAACCAAATGGGTGAAATGCAGGTTACGCACATAGTGCCGGACTCCCTCGCGGCCTACCGGCTGAAACACCCCCCCCCCCCTACTTCCAGGCCTAGACTGGATTCGCTGTGATTTCAGCATCACATCAGACTAGGCCTCAATCCTGCCCCTACTCAGGAGAATCTGCTCATACTGTATTCCATGTCTCTTTTTTTTTTTTTTAGAGACGAGTACTTCTCTTGCAAAACTAGCCACTAACGACCAATTAGTCCTGCAAGAGAGCATCGCCTCCACCAACATCTCAGGAGTCAACCGCCCGATTATCTGCACCAAATCTCTTCTGAGGCGACTCCACCTTTCACACACAAAAAAGAGGTATGGTAGACGTCATCTCTCACTTCTGGACAATATACACAATCTTCTTGACTCTCCTTACCCATCCTATTGAGGTATGCTCTGAAAAGACCATGTCCACACAAGAGTTGGGAAGGTAGAAGTCTACTTCTCCGAACGACCGCCTTATCCAGATGCTTATATCTCTGATAAGCCTGGCGGTCCATCGGCCATGCGGCTCTTCGTCCCAGGCAGCCTGCCATTCCAGGACGGTTCCTCCCTGGACACGGCTTCCCTGTTGATTTCCAGTCTCCTCTTATAGAGCCTCTTACGTTCTCCAGCTAAGAGAGCAATTGGAATAACCCCAGCAATTACCATGATTGCTGGCTCGGATAAAGTGCGGTATGCCCAGGCAATCCACACTGCACCAAGCCTCTGGACCCTGGCTAGCCTCTTTCTGTACGCCATTTCATTAAGAGCATCAGCCCACACCTCCGCCCCATAAAGGAGTGCGGCGTGGGAATGACGCTCATCAGAACTCGACGAGTGCTTGCCCACGGGCCACCTACATTGGCCATCAACCTCACCAGAAGAGCGACATTCTTCGCAGCCTTGTCCGCGGCCTGCTGAATGTGCAAACCGAAGTTTAATCTCCTATCCACCGTCAATCCCATGTATTTCACGGAGTTCCCAGAGATCACCTCCTCCTCATCAACACACCATGAGATGTCCGTCAGGATCCTTTTTTTCGTTAAATCGACAACATCCGTTTTGGCCAACGCCAGAGAAAGACCATGTTCAGCCATCCACCTATTTACCACCCGCATCACTTGATTCAGCTTCAGCTGAGCATATTAATAATATTAATAATAATAAATATAATATAATAACTGAGCTAGTTTGAAAGTAAAACTGAAGTTTACCGAATGAAAAGTTAATTTAGACAGATATTTTTCTGTATTTCTATTTACAGTTACTTCTTTTGAATTTAACAATTTTCTTTTCCCATCAAAAAGAAAAATAAATAAAGCCCCTCTCTAAAAACAAGTGCTTAATTAAACTTAACATTGCTAAGATGATGTGTGGAAATGAAACCCATTTTCCATTTACCATCAGCACCATTTTCCTTAATTTCTTATAGCAACCATTTCTTCGTAATTACTAATTTCTTGAATTTGGTTTTCCCTTTTCCTTAATTAATTAATTAATTAATAACTTAGAGAAAGTTTTCTTGGAAAAAAGGTAGATGAAGCAAAAGTTCGAGCAAAGTAAATGGACTTTTTTCTTTTAAGTATCTCTGTTTTTGATTGTTTTAAATTAAGTATTTTTCGAACATTTATTTATTTTGATTTAATGAAAATAATTAAAGCTTTTCCTTTAAGTCACATCACCGAATTTTACAGTTGGAAATTCTTATATTTTAGACTTTTCAATTTCCTCCCCCCTTTTTTCCTTAATTAAAGGGAAATATTGAGTTTCCTTAATTGAGTTTTCGCGGGTAGTGCGTGTTCTGGCATCTTCTAGGGAGCAAATCTGGTGCAAGCAATCAACCTCGATTTTCTCTTGACCCTAATTCTTTAAATATGGAATTTATACTAAAAAAAAAAGTGTGTACTCCAAATCTTATAATTCTTGCTTCCTGATGGACACTTGTTTAAAGAATAGTGTTGTCCCACAGCCACTCTTCCAGCAACTTGGCTAGGATTAATATTTCATAGGGAAGGGGGAATAGCTATGCGGGGTAGCGGATTGGATTCCCAAGCGGAGGTCCTGCGTGGTTCGAATCCAGCTGCTGACCTTTAGATTTTTCTCTTTCTAGGGGCTTTTTACAGCTTACTCGTCCGGTGATGGACAGTATTGTCTGTAACGAGCGAACACCGGCCGGAGAACGGCAGTGCACGGAAAAAAAGCACCGGGCACCAATAACCTTAAATGTTGACGTGCCTCAAATCATTTTTAAAAATATATAAAATATATTTCCTCAGATAAATTTTCAAAACAGTAATGGTAATAAAGGGAGATTCTATAAAACTATGGCAGATCAGTTACCTAGACAACCATGGTTTAAGGGAACTGTCACAAATAAATGAGTTGTTACGACAATAAACAGGCTGAGAGCGAACCACGCGGTGTGCGGATCGTATCTTCACAGGATCAACAAAAGATCCTCCTCTCCTCTTTGCGTAGATTGCAATGAGGAGGAGGATTTCAAACATGTAATAATGATATGTCCACGTTATGTAGTAGAAAGGAAACGAATGTTTGACGACTTGTACAGATATTTAGATGCACCATTTCGCTACGAAGACATAATATTCTCCAGCAACATCTATGTGCTTAAATCTGTAGCAGAGCTAGCTAAGAAATATGAATGTATTTAAAATGTATTTAGCCGATTAGAATGAATGGAAGAAAATGATTACGGTGATTTTAATTTCGGTTAAGCTATAAGGATGGCAGGAATATAGAGTACTGATCCATTCATTAGTTGTAAGTTTGTATGTAAATAGTTGTATACAGGGTGAACCAGTAAGTATTGTCAATAGGCCTACTGTGTGTAGTACATCTAAAGTGGAGTTCAATGACGTATTGGCCAACTTCAGATTTTCCTCTGTTCTTGAGTGACGTCACTTTAAAGTTTTTTTTCTAAAATCATTACTTTTTTCCAATAAAAATGTTATTACTCAGAAAGTTTTAGTCCGAATTCAATTTGTAACTTTTGACTTCCTAATTTAAGGACAGTCTACTTTAAAATTGACTACTGGTGCATCTAAAAGAGTTTTCAATGAATTAAACAACTTGATAACTAACACTGTTGAGTGCTCGTGAACACGTTTTCTGGTAATTCAAACGTAATTTCTCATATGAAGATAAAAGGAATCATGGAGAATGATATACCGTTTGAAAGCCCATTAAGCAAGGAAACTTTTATAAAAAGTGCCAGCACCAAGGTCTGATAATGATCACGTAAGGGCCGAATGAGTTTTCTTGAAAATTTCGATTACTATTATTTTTCCAGCATCCGGAGGAAGATTGAGGCTGTTTGGAGAATAACTTATGCTTCAAAATGGTATCAATTTTTAGAAAATTTATCTGTCTTTCTAACCGTGTCATCAGAATTGAATTCGGACTAAAACTTTCTGAGTAATAATATTTTTATTGGAAAAAAGTAATGATTTTAGAAAAAAACTTTAAAGTGACGTCACTCAAGAGCAGAGGAAAATCTGAAGTTGGCCAATACGTCATTGAACTCCACTTTAGATGTACTACACACAGTAGGCCTATGGGCAATACTTACTGGTTTACCCTGTATAGTAGAGGGATGAATGTGTGAAGCGAATGTATTTATAAGTAAGAATGGAGAGTGAGTGATATTCTAGTGATAAGCACCTAGACGATGCTGGCTGTATGGCGAAAGCCAATGCCAAAAAAAAGAGGAAAAAAATTAAAATTTAGCATTTGTCTTTTATTATTATTATTTCTTAATCTTTATTCTTATTTATTCGTCTCTTCAAGATTTAGAAATGCATGTTCTAAGCATAAATATGCAGGCACAAATTCTGTAAACCTTTTTCCGAAATAGTCCTTAAAAGCGGCAAACTTAATCTGTTCCCTGACAATCTGGTTTAAATAAAGCTTTCTGAAAATATATTTCAAAGAAAAAAATAATCTTTATGTAACTGAATTGTGTGTTTTCGCATTTTCTAAATATTATCGATTTGTTTTATTGAAATGTTTAAAAAAAACGTTCGGTCTTCTTATTTATTGGAAGAGACAATTTACAATCGATTAATTTTGATTGACAATATAGAGATAGGTTATTTTATTTTATTTTTTTTAATCAACGCTTACCCGTCATTTCCCACAATCCAGACATTAGACAAACAAACCAAAATTATGTTAACATTAGCGATAAGATGACGCGATAAATTGTAACTGTTTAAAATTGAAGTGACGTCAAGGCCGGCTTATCGTTTGGGAATTTTTATTACATTGCTATAAAAAAAATCTGTGTTTTCCTTTTTGCATAATAAATTGATTTATTATTTGCTATATCTATGTAAGTAAACAAAATTCATTGTGAAGTATTCACGCGATCTGTTTTAAAAAAAACTGACCTAAGCTTTAGCACGTTTAGGGTGGGCCTAAAGCATTGTCTCTTGGGAACTCCTTTTTTTAGCGACTAGATCCTGGCAATTTATTAAAGGTGTCCCAGATGGAAGTGGGCATTCTCCTTCTGTTCACGTACAAAATGGAAATTTCGCAGTATCCAGAAGCTATAAATGAGACTGCAATGTAAAATAATCATATCCGGACATTGAACTAAAAAAAAAAAGCATTACGTCTATTTGAGACTAGTTAGCGAGATGAACCCACTGCATCCCTATCAAGTGGACAGATCTTAAAAATAGAGAGATGGGATGTTAAAAGCGAAGAACCCACAAGGCTGCTTAAATCAATTTCAATCATTTGCATTCTTTTAACCATGTATTAAATGTATGTTGCTAGTTTAAGTAGGTAATTAAGGTTGGTAAGAACCGATGATTCGACTCAAATGTTCAAAGTTTGCAGGCGGTTATATGCTAGACCCGCAAAGCTAAGATGTATTGCGGTACTAGTCTATATTCCCAATGGTTAATATGAGTTTATAGTAAAGCACATATGTTAGGCGGTTATAGGCTAGTCCCGTAAAGCTAAGATGTATTGTTGGTTTAGTGGGTTCGATTCCCCCGGTCTTAGGCCTTGGAATTTATTTAATGGTTAATAAAAAGAAATTTACAGTATGTTAGGCGGTTATTGGCTAGACCCGCAAAGCTAAGATGTATTGCGGTACTAGTCTATATTCCCAATGGTTAATATGAGAAATTTATAGTAAAGTATGTTAGGCGGTTATAGGCTGGACCCGCAAAGCTAAGATGTATTGCAGTACTAGTCTATATTCCCAATGGTTAATATGAGAAATTTATAGAAAAGTATGTCAGGTGGTTATATACTAGACCCGCTAAGCTAAGATGTATTGCGGTACTAGTCTATATTCCCAATGGATAATATGAGAAATTTATAGTAAAGTACATATGTTAGGCGGCTGTAGGCTAGACCCGCAAAGCTAAGATGTATTGTTGGTTTAGTGGGTTCGATTCCCCCGGTCTTAGGCCTTAGATTCTATTTAATGGTTAATAAAAAGAAATTTATAGTAAAGTATGTTTGCTAGTTGCCTCCGTTTACGACACCTAATTGGTAGTTGGACATAAAGCCCCGCCTTAAAAAAAAAAAAAAATAGGCGATTACTTTACTTTACGTTTTTTTTTTGGTTCGGAGTTTGCAGAATACTAAGGAGTTAGAATCTTAGTGAGAAAAAGTCTTGTAAGTCTGTACTATTAGATTTAGTTTAAGTAAATAATATGCGGTTTTACCAAAAATTTAGGTTGATAAGAACCGAAAATTTGGCTCAAATGTTCAGAGTTTGCAGAATACTAAGGAGTTAGAATCTTAGTGAGAAAAAGACTGTACTACGTAAATTTATTTTTTATCCCAGAACTGGAAAGCTGGAAAAGATAAAAGATTTTCTAGGACACAAAATAGTGGCAACAAAGTGTAGTAAGTGACGGGAAACCGGAAGTGTGTATCAACTAAGTGTAGCAAGTTTCCACAGCCAACTTAATGGATCTGTGTTCAGCAGAAATTAGAGAGAAACTTATTTTGCTGGAAAACAGGAAATGGATGTGGCCAGATTAAGGTACCCATGGTTAAGGGTTTTTCTTTTTTGGTAGGGAAACAAGACTATCTCAGCTTTCCTTCTTCACCCTGCTGTTTGCATATATATATTTATATATATAGAACTTAATGTGGGGTTTCAAGGTTAGTTGAACATTTTAACTAGTAGCTAGCTAACTAGGCAATTTGCACGGTAACCTTTCCTTATAACCTGCTCTCTAGCCTAAGGGAGGGTTGGCTAAACCCTAATTTACCCTCACTTAGAAACCACATTTCCTCACTTACCAACCAGAAGATGTTGCTAAACACAAAATAAACTACCCGTATTTTTTGCTAGGGTTTCTAAAAAAGTAACCAAAAACGTTTACATACGTCATTGTCAATCAAAAATACAAAATTCACGAGATTTTCTTTTACTACGTCAAAACTATAAATGAAAAATTTACGTGTAAATATAATTTTTTTAGTTCCTTGTACTAAGAAAGGAAAAACATTGCATTCAGATCAAAATTTTCAGTTTTCATCAGTTTTATGGTCTCATCAAGTCCAAAGAAAAAAATGGTTTTCGGAAAATGTATGTGCATGAGTTTGTGTGTAAACAAAATATATATTTTAACAAAGAAAACTTGCTGAAAGCTGGGAAGTTTATATTACGATTTGATCCCAAAAGGGAAAAATCGACCGTAGCTTAAGGAAGAAAATAGTATGACTGGAAAATATCACTTTACTGAAGAAGATTTTTCCCATTTTTCTTTGTGATTTCCCTTAAAATGGCTGCAATAATTTCATTTAATTTGATCCTACAAATTGTTATGACGTAAACTCTTGAAAGTAGTAGACCAGCAGGGAACTTTAAAAGAAGAATAAAGAGACGTACGTATATTTGAATCAGTATGTAAGTACGTAAGGTACTTGGCGGATCTTCTGCAACCAAGGATTGGACGGCCTGATTAGGTCATGAAGATATCGAACGTTTTAATTAAATCAAGTAGAATAAGAAGTGCCAAATCCCGTTACCTAAAATTCCATTCCCGATTATCCCGTTACATGAATCCTTTAGTACAAGCCGTCTCAACCTCTACCCTTCCTAACTAATCCTCTACGTCGTTTGAAGCGTTGGTGGATTAGCGACCAACTGCGAATGTAGCGTCGCACCTGTCTAGTAGAGAACTACACGTCATAATAGCATCGCTGGATGGCCTTTGTAGTGCTTATATACGGCTCCGAAGCATGGACCAAGTCAAAAGTAGATGAGCGGTCCTTGGCGGTATTCTAGAGGAAGATTCTCCGTAGAATTTATGGCCCTGTACTTGATGGACAGAGTTGGAGAATCAGGAAAATCCGGGAGGTATATGCTTTGTTCAAGGAACCGGATATCGTTAAAATTATAATACTCGGAAGATCTGCGATGGGCAGGGCACGTGACAAGTTGGGGCGATGAAGAAATACCCAAAACAAAATTATGAACGGCAGCGAACAAGGTTCCAGAAGGGTAGGCAGACCAAAGCTACGCTGGGAGGATAGTGTGGCACAGGATGCTGCATCTACTCGTATGTTAGGATTCCGTAACTGGAGGACGACTGCGCAGGAAAGAGACGCCTGGCGGGTACGTCTTGAGGAAGCCAAGACTCTTCATGAGTTGAAGCGCCAGTTAAGAAGAAGGTTGGCCATTTTTCATGCCAGTCATGCCAGTGTGTGCATGTTAGGCTTCAGCCAAACAGGGTACTCACTATTACGAGTCATCTGTTTTCATTTATTTCTACGCAGTTGTAACAACTTCAAAGGTTTAAACAAAAAAACACTTGTATAGGTTAAAAAAGTTTAAAAATTTGTATAAGCGAGCTGAAAACGGGCACTTCCGGTAGTAAAACGGAAATCCATAAAACTGCACAATCACAGTAACTTCCCTTTCTAGGAGATAACTCAAAAAAAAGAAAATCCGATACCAATTAACGCTAACAAATTAATACAATTACAATTTTGAATATTAATTAGGTTGCATAACACATTATTCATTATGCAATTGTTTGTAACGTTCTTGAAATGAGAATAATCTTAATTTTAAATTATTCAAAATTACTTCGTCTGATTTTATATTCCGCCATTAATTAAGAGCAATAATTATATAATAAAATTAATAAATTATTGTTCTTAATTTCATTCTTTAGTAACTCGATTAATTGTTCGTACATCTTTTTTTTTTAATTCTATTTAAGATTAATTTAAGATTACGTGATTTAATAAATTTAATTGATTTAGTTATTAAAATAATATCATCGATAAATTAGGTTGTCGAAGTCAAATGGGATGCTGCCACAACAATGGTTAATTTATTATTTATCTACTGACAGAAGCGCATCTTATCGCAAAACGCAATCTGCTCTCGTCAAGTGAGGCACAGGAAGTGTATTTCTTAAGGTTTTTAGAGGGTAGAGTATAGATTTTTGCGTACACTAAATGCTATCAAAATAAATCTACATGAAGAATCTACTCTTTTTAGATTTTCCTTTTAGTTAAGTTGTTTAACCTATTTTACCATACATAAGAACGGGCATTATACTGAAATGGTACGTTAGATGGAAGTCTAACCATTCCTCTCTCTCTCTCACTCTATATCTCAATTGCCTTTTATGGAAGTTTCCTTCCATAAAAATTTTGGCAAATGTCTAAAAAAAGTTGAAAAACTACAATGTGCACGTTTTGAAAAGTTTTGATACAATTTTTTGAGGAAGTACTCCTCCCTCCCTCTCCCACAAAACAGGAAAATCCATTAAATCCAATGTAGTACTTCCGGCAGAAGGATTTTGACCGCCAAATTTTACTGTTAGTTTTATGAATTTTTTAAAAACTAAGTATTTACTGTGTTTGAGACACTGCGTAGCGGGTCAAGTGAGTCTCGGCTCACATGAATACGAACGTGTGGACAGTTTCAAATACTTAGAGACGCTTGTTACTTAGAGATGCTTGGAAATATAAGCGAGAATTATAGCAGGTAATAAGGAGCTTTCTGGTCCTTACAGAAAGTATTGCGCTTTAGAACTCTGTCGAGAGAAGCCAAATTGCATGCTTATAATAAGACGATTTTGCGACCTATTTGGGGATGTACGAGAGCGAAACGTGGCCTCTTACTAAGGCTGGAAACATAGTGGAGCGGCGAGCAAAGCGGCGATGATAGCGAAGAGCAAAGCGGCGAAAACAAACACACTCTATAGGATAGCGTTGCTCTATCTTCGTTTTGCTCGCCACTATGCGCGGTCCCATATGTTAACTTGTGTTTGATTTCGCCGCTTTGCTCGCCGCTCCACAATGTTTCCAGCCTAAGGAGAATGAACGCTTTCACAGTGTCTGGGAGAGAAAGATTTTTGAGAAGAATATGGTGGCCCCCATTCTGGAATGGGGGAATAAGATAGAGGATAAGGAGCAACAAGGAAGTCAGTGACCTTTGAACAGCTGATCAGGACCTAGTTGACTTTATCAAGCAAGGAAGAATTAGATGGTTGGGTCACTTGGAACGAATGAGGGGTAGGAAAGAATAGCCAAAAAACTATTTCTTGGACATCCAGGAGGGGCTGGGAATGGAGAGAGAGGCCCCGGGTGAGATGGCTCGACAATGTTGAGCAGCATCTGAGAGATTTTGGGCGCAAGTAGTTGTGGAGAAGAGCGGCCGAAAAGAGAGAGATGAATTGTACAAGATTATTGAGGCGGCCAAGGTCCCTTCCTGGACTGTTGTGTCAATCAAGAAGAAGAAGTTTATGAATTTTTTTTGAAATTTCAAACAACATAGAGGGGCCTCAAAATATGCATTTCCGGTGACTCTATATCGAAAATTTAAAAGCAATAATTTCTTTACCAATAATAAGAGAATTTAAATAGAAACTTTAAACCCTTAGAGAGGAGGGGGAGAGAGAAATAACGGTTATTTGTTTATTTATTTTTCAACAAATAGAAAACATCTGCCGCCTAGTTATTGCTGGGATAGATCCTGCACAGGCAAATACCAATTGATATTGGTTTAGTCCTTAAAAAGAAAAAAAAATGTTTATTCTCTCACGAAAACGATATTTGCACTTCCGGTAGACTGGTCAAATTCAATGTTAGCCACAATCTTGAAGAGATCATGGCCGCACTAAGTAAATAGTGATTCAATTGCTTATTGCAGCATGGAAACCGGTTATATTCCCTTCTTTTAAGTATGCTATCATGATAGTAAATAATGGGGTTGTGGTAACCTCATTCGAATTAATGAATATAGCACGAAAATATTGCAGGCTGATCTAAATGGTGGTTATGGTGGATTTGGGTGATTACCCAAATAATCATCTTTAACTTCCACTAAGATTCTCTTATTTCTAAGAAATTTTTAAAAAATAATAATTTTTTTGAATTCAGAAGTGGTCAGCTAAGAGGTTAGCGTATACTGGATCCCGGGTTCTGGCCACTTGGATTTTCTCTTCCAAAGAGCTACTTACAGCTCACTGTCCGGTGTTGCCTGCAACGAGAGGAGAACGCTTCCCTCCCCTGGAATACACCCGAGTGTGGATGGCCTCAAATGATGATGCCCCTAAAATAATAATAATGATAAAAAAAAAGAGCTTCACAATAATAACTAATACCCAAATAGTGATGCCGAACCCTGAACAAACAATAGAGCAAATTTTGGATCGATGTCTTCCGCAGAACTAAAAAAGGATTCAAACGTACAAGTTGGAGGAAATCAGATGGAATGTCTTGTTTTCTTTAAAGAGAAATCGTGGGAAATCGATATTCCCTCTTCCAATCTTTTCTCAACTTCGATCAGTCTCCTTTCAACAGCATTCTTTGAAATTTCTGGCACAGGTTCTCAAAAAATCAATCGATTCGTTTTTTTTTTGCAGCCTCTTTCTCATTAACCAGCTCTTCAGCTGCTTCTTCCATTGTGACTTCCGGAGAATGTGGAAACCATTCCAAAGGTCCTGAATTCAAACCCTCCATTCCATAACTAGCTTGTTTCACACTTGGATTATTACGCCTCAATTTCATTGTAATTTCTTCTGACTATCAAGTATTTCAGGTGGGGCTTTACGTCCAACCATCAAATTAGGTGTCGTGGACGGAGGCGACGAATATAATTCTCTTCTATTAAACTTTGAGAATATAGACGAGTACCGCAATACATCTTAGCTTTGCGGGTCTAGTCTATAAGCGCTCGGCTACCGTGGCGACTAGCAAACATACTTTACTATAAATTTCTCATATTAATCATTGGGAATATAGACTAGTACCGCAATATATCTTAGCATTGTGGGTCTAGTCTATAACCGCCTAACATACTGTAAATTTCTTTTTATTAACCATTAAATAAATTCCAAGGCCTAAGACCGGGGGAATCGAACCCACTAAACCAACAATACATCTTAGCTTTACGGGACTAGCCTATAACCGCCTAACATATATGCTTTACTATAAACTCATATTAATCATTGGGAATATAGACTAGTACCGCAATATATCTTAGCATTGTGGGTCTAGTCTATAACCGCCTAACATACTTTACTATAAATTTCTCATATTAAACCATTGGGAATATAGACTAGTACCGCAATACATCTTAGCTTTGCGGGTCTAGTCTCTAACCGCCTAACATACTTTACTGCAAATTTCTCATATTAACTATTGGGAATATAGACTCTAGTACCGCAATACATCTTAGCTTTGCGGGTCTAGCCCTAACCGCCTAGCATACTTTACTATAAATTTCTCATATTATATATTGGGAATATAGACTAGTACCGCAATGCATCTTAGCTTTGCGGCTCTAGCCTATAACCGCCTAACATACTTTACTATAAATTTCTCATATAAACCATTGGGAATATAGACTAGTACCGCAATACATCTTAGCTTTGCGGGTCTAGTCTATAACCGCTCGGCTATCGTCAAGTAACCCTGTTCTAAAATAATCTATTGCAGAATATTCAGTTTTAGTTCTTAAAAATAGCCTCCATATATGCCCCCGGTCGTTTATTGGCCTTCAATCTTAATGCCCATTCTATTCCAATTTGAAACTTAATTTAACTCTTCAAATTGGATTACTTTTTATTTTGCTTTTAAATTCCAACAATTCCTAGGGTTCTCTCCTTTTATTTTTATTATTATTACTATTATTGTTGGCCCGCCAACTGCAATTACTGGTGGGAATTGAAGTTTTATTACTAGTGCTGTAGGAATGTAGGGGGGCCTATTGTTGGGTTGGGAATATACCAGGGTAGAGGTCCCTTTTGCAAGGACCGGGATTAGTGCATGCTATTGCTTCGCTTTAATAGTGTATACACACACAGAGAGAAACAAAACAAAAAAAGTATTCCCTTTTATTTTGGTTAATAGTAAGTAGAGAGAAAAAAGGGTGTTTTTGTGCGGGAACAAAAGGGATGATTTTATATGACGTAATAAAAGTGGAAGCAGTGTACGTGGCGGGAAAGAGGAAGATAAAAATAAACACAGGGCGGAAATAAAAAAGCGTTTTTACCTTAATGAAGGATATTAAATGTTTTAATATTATTATTATCGGGCTTTTTTTTGTAGCGTAAAGAACTTTATAGCCAGCTGTTAATCAAACTATTTGTAGCTGGGAGGGGTTTATCTAGTTCTAAGTAGACATAGTCTTCGTTATTTATTGACTTTATTTATTTATTTTTTATGTATTTACGAATAAATTCAGGTTTCAGGAACTGGAAGGAAGTTTACGATAATTTAAACATTTAACACTAAACTTACCACGACCATTGACCGTTTTTTAAATTTGGATTAAATTTTCTAATTACAGCGTCATCATACCGCCATTAAACTTCACGACTTTTCCTAAAATATGTATACAATTGTTTTTTTAATATTCACTTCTTTTCCTAATATTTGATTTTTGAGAAAAATTTGTAGGCCTTCTTAACTACCGTGACCGGCTGAATACGAGGCATGTCCAGAAAGTAAGTGTATTACTGAGGCTCTCACGGCCGGAGGGATTTTTTTTTTCGACATGTTGGCTACACTGCCGTGTAGCCTGATTCCTTCCCTCCGCAACGAGACCGGTTCGAGGTCAATACATTGAGAACTGTCGACGCTTGAGGTTGAGGTTTATAATGAGGTAAAAACTGCATATTGCACAAGAGAGGAGGCGCGCTGACAAAGGCACGACAATGCCAAACCACACACGGCCAATGCCACGAAGGAACTGGTCGCCTCGTTTAAATAGGATGCCCTGAACCATCCCTCCGCGCGTTCCCCTGACCTAGCACCTTCAGATTACTATCTCTTTACCTCCCTGAAGCTGCACATGGGTGGAAAAAGGTTTTCAACCGACGAGGAGGTGAAGGGTGGTGGTGGTGAAGTGGACGAAGGGGTTGGTGGGAAACTACTTCGAGGAAGGTATCAAAAAATTAATACCCCGGTTCACCACCTGCACTGAGAGGAATGGTGACTATGTCGAAAAATAGCTTACATACCTACTAATGTAACCAGGTAATGTTTTTGATCAATTAAACCTTTTTGTAACCTACTTTCTGGACATGGCTTGTATTTTCATTTTATTTACTTATTTTAACATTTTATTTTATTTGTTTATTTTTATTTATTTTTTCTTGTAACAGAATTCTTTCGAAAATTCAATTTGATAATACATTTATCGTATTATTGTTTGCATGTGGTGCATATGAGGCAAAAAATTGATATTGCCCTTTTCTATGGAACAAAAAATGGGGACGAGCATTCTTCTCAAACACTGTGAGCAGAAATGTATAGACGAAAATTGTGAGTTTTTTTTTCGATTGGATCAAAGAAATCATCGTTTACAAACCGATAAATGCTTTGATTTCTAAATTTTGGAATAAATTCGTAGAGAACAGTCAAAACTGTTCTAACCAAGAGCTTAGATCTCTTCCAAGGACTAATTTCTTCCTAACAAAGTCAAGATTTAGATTTATTCAGTGCATGGCCAAATAGATCGGACAATTGATTTGGTATCAAATCTTGTGGCTAGCGTTCGATGCAATAAAAGGCTTTCCCATATTTGGGAAAAACTTGAAAGCAGAGAACCTTCAGTTCCGCTTTTGGGGAGTTTGTCGCTTTGAAATTAGCCTGAAATGTATACAACTCGTGGAAAATTTTGGTGATGACCTCAATAATTAGTTTTCAGTAGTAAGTAATCGCCTATTATTTCAGGCGGGGCTTAACGTCCAACTACCATTTACTAGGTGTCGTGGACGGAGGCGAATAGCAAACGTACTTTACTATTTCTCATTTAACCATTAAATAAAATCCAAGGGCAAGACCGAGAATCGAAAACCCAGTACCACAATGCATATTAGCTTTGCAGGTCTCGCCTCTTAACCCGCTCGGCTACCGTGGCGCCTTTAGTTTTCAGTATCCTAGGTTTAGCAGGGGATAAATGCATGGATTTTGTATTTAAAAAAACTACCGGAAGTGAAATTTCAAGGCAAAACTTTTTATTACCATTACAAAAGCATGACAAATATTAGTACACGAACAAATGGTCGGAAAATAGCCAAATAAGACACTGCAAAGTAAGTATGCGGGAAATTTGCAATTGAGAAGCCAATAATTATAAAAAAAAAAAAAGGATGCAATAAAGAGTAAAATCTACGAGATTTATTTTTAAACCTATGAGGACTTACGGACTAGAGCTGTGAGGTTCAGCCAAACCTACAAACATACGGACTGTACAGGATATTTCAGTCAAAACTACTGCCGATAGATAGCTGACGCTCCTTTCTACGTCACTAATCTCACTCTTCACAACGACCTCAACATTCCCTTTATAGACTAAATATCAAAAAATTCCATACTGCTCTCTCGACTAGCTCAAATCCTCTTGTACAGTCTCTCGTCTCCTCTGACATCCCTAATACTCCTCGCCGACTGAATCGCCAGTGGCCCCGCGACTTCCTTACAGTCTGAATCTAAATCTCTACTCTCTCCTCCTCGTATTCTCCTCCTCACATTCTCCTCTCTCCTCTAGAGAGTGCTACCGCTGGGTAGCTTCTCTCCTCCTGCTCTCCTCCCGCACCAGTTCATCTCATTCACCTCCTATTTACTTATTGTATATATTTATACAGATTGTAAATTACAAAATAAATAAATAAACTATGCTTTTTCATTGTTAAATACTTATTATCTTCATTCTATAATAAGAAATTTAAGTAATTTTAAAGTCCGGTCAATTGACCGGTAGGAATATTTATGCATAAATGTCGGTAGGTTTAGTGTTAAAGAAGCTCCTAGGAAGAGAAAAATCTAAGTTCCAGCAGCCTGGATTTGAACCCGAGATCTCTGCGTTGTGATTCTTTGGACGTTAACCACTGAACTACTCCCTTTTTCCCTTACAACCGTATTACTAATCATCTTACAGCTGGCAAAACACAAAATAATATATCAACAAAAAAGGGATGATAAATACAAACCAAAAACTAACAGAAGTGGATAATAATTTCATAAGAAACAAGAAGATCAAAAGTTATTACACATGTTGTGGGGCCCAAGTTTGGCTTCATAACTTTATTGGGCTTCCTAACTAATTGGTCCAATATTTTTGAGAGGTTTCTTGTAAAGACCAGCGAATTAAAGCAAGCTCACTGACTGTGGGCAATCGGAACGGGGTCAACAGGGGTCAAACTGTGCATGGCTTTATTTTTTAGTTTTAGAAATAAATAAAATAAAATAAATAACGGCTCTCTATGGAGGATATGGAAAAAGCGACGGTTATTTATTTGACAAGTTAATAAAGTAACTTTTTTTTTCTCTCTCTACACTCAAGTTCAGCTTTGACACACCTCGGAACGCTGCAAGCTTAATTGGATTGCAGTTCAAGTTAAGATTTATAACAATTTGGTCAACTTTGTGACGTAGCGCCATACGTCTTTTTCCTTCCATTGAACTTGACCAGGCAATTAAACTTAGACCAAACTTTTTGATATTAACCGTCCTCTCAATATTGCTGCCTCCTCCTAACCGAAAAAAGCCCCAAAATAAAATCAACAGGTTTTAGGCAGGATGAAGAAGATTAAAACGGGCCGCGGAAAAAAAAAAGAAAAGAAATATAAAGGATGAACCCAGTAAGTCAATGTCCACAGGCCTACAGTGTGTAGTACATCTAAAGTGGAGTTCAATGACGTATTGGCCAACTTCATATTTTCCACTGTTCTTGAGTGACGTCACTTTAAATTTGTTTTCTAAAATCATTACTTTTTCCCAATAAAAACGTTATTACTCAGAAAGTTTTAGTCCGAATTCGATTCTGATGACACGGTTAGAAAGACAGATAAATTTTCTAAAAAACTGATACCATTTCGAAGCATAAGTTATTCTCCAAACAGCCTGAATCTTCCTCCTGGATACTGGGAAAAATAAAAGTAATCGAAAATTTTTGAAGAAAACTCATTAGGCCCGTATGTGATCATTATCAGACCTAGGTGCTGGGCACTTTTTTTATAAAAGTTTCCTTGTCTAATGGGCTTTCAAATGGTATATCATTTTCCAGGATTCCTTTCTATCTTCGTATGAGAAATTACGTTTGTTTTTGCAAGAAAACGTGTTCACGAGCACACAACAGAGGTTAGGTTTATCAAGTTGTTTTACTGTTACTATTTTTATAGTTGAAGGTTAATTTGCTTAGTTTTCAAATAGGGTAAAATAGAAAATTGAATTAATTAATGAATTAAACAACTTCCTAAACTATTTCAATGTAAAGTAAGAGATTTTCCAACTATTAAACATTAATTGAGGAATAAAAGAAGTGAGCGAAATTTAAAAAAATTGGTTTGACCGGAAGTGTATCACTGTACTGAATCGATTTATCGATTTTTTTGAAACTTCCTCACCCAAAAAAAAAAGTCTCTAACGATTTCTTCGAGCAAGAGCTTTTCTAGACATCAGGGTTCGCCATGAACCGAGAAAAATTTCAGAGCAACGAAGAAATTATCACGTATTAAATTCTTATAAGGATGGGATATACAGAGGGATCCATTATTATTATTTTTTAATTTTTAATTTTTTTTATTTAAATCTTCAATTATTATAATTTTTGTTCTTTGCGTCACAAATAACATTTTTTTGCAGTCAGAGGACCTCCCATAACGTGTATTTCTCGTGGAAAATTATTATCACGAATACGAGGGTCGTTTGAAGAGTCCGTGCAAAGTCAGAGAGATAGCACTACTGGCGCGTATCGAGGTTATGTTTAGTTAGTAGCATCTCTTGGAAGAACACACACCAAGTTTCAGCCAGATCGGTCTATTTCTTTGTGTTTGGCATTCGTTTGAATCGAGGAAGTCGAGTGATTTGCAAAAAATGGACGAAAAAGAATTTCGTGTGTTGATTAAACACTACTTTATGAAAGGCAAAACGCCTGAGGAGACTAAAGAGAAGCTTGATAAACATTATGGTGACTCTGCACCTTCGATTAGAACAGTTTATAAGTGGTTTCAAAATTTTCGGAGTGGCCATATGGGCACAAGTGACGCTGAACGTTCTGGACGCCCTGTTGAGGTTACTACTCCAGAAATCATTGATAAAATCCATGATATGGTGATGGATGACAGAAGAGTGAAGGTGCGTGAGATTGCTAGTGCTGTGGGCATCTCGAATGAACGGGTACATAATATTTTGCATCAACATTTGGGCATGACAAAGCTATCCGCAAGATGGGTGCCGCGATTGTTCACGCTTGACCAAAAACGAAATCGTGTGTTGCAAGGACGGTTTGCAGCTGTTCCAGAAGAATCCGCAGGACTTTAAGCGTCGTTTCGTCACTGTGGATGAAACATAGATACATCACTACACTCCTGAGACCAAAGAACAATCTAAACAATGGGTTACCAAGGGGGAATCTGCGAAGACCGTTCCTTCGGCCGGAAAGATTATGGCAGCTGTCTTTTGGGATTGGCAAGGAATAATACTCATCGACTATCTGGAAAAGGGTAAAACTATTACAGGTGCATATTATTCATCGTTATTGGACCGTTTGAAAACCGAGCTGCAAGAAAAACGCCCACGATTGGCCCACAAAAAAGTCCTTTTCCATCACGACAACGCACCAGCTCACACCTCAGCAGTTGTGGTCGCAAAATTAATGGAAATAGGGTTCCAACTCGTTTCACATCCCCCCTATTCTCCAGACTTGTCTTCCTCGGACTACTATTTGTTCCCCAATATGAAGAAATGGCTGGCGGGAAAAAGATTTTATTCAAACGAGGAGGTGATTGCAGAAACGAATGGCTATTTTTCAGACTTGGACAAATCCTATTATTCGGAAGGGATCAACAAACTAGAGCAGCGTTGGACAAAGTGTATAAGCCTAAAAGGAGACTATGTTGAAAAATAAAAAAGGTTTACCCCAAAAAATTAAGTAGTTTTTATTTTTGCACGGACTTTTCAAACGACCCTCGTAGATAAAATTGTAACTTTGATCTTAAATATTATCGACAAATATTAGGGATATCGAAATGGGGTTAACGTCATTTTTCACAATTTTTTATTTAGTTTTCATAATTAGTGGTTCCTTATGAAACTCTGATCAGTTATTTCCACCAGGGGGTGGAAAATTTGAAAACTAGACCAAGAAAAACATATAGTTTACATCGTGGGTTTTTTTTGGAATTCCGCTTTCCTATTTGCGATTGGTGCGTTTTTAAATGGTTCACCCTGTATAAGCAAAATTTTAAATTTGTACCAAAAAGTAAACCTTTTTTTGCCTCATTTCTGCAGTTTTTGACGTGAATACGTCTTTAAATTTGAATCATACGGTGGCAATCCAAAAAAAAATCTAATGATAACAAAATCGGGGGATACAGTTTGGCATTATAGTTTCGAATCTATCGTCTACATCCAAAATTAAGCTAAAGGATCAAAGAATTCATTACGATAAGCGAGGACTGTGACGCATCGCGCGCGCTGGGCGTATCGAGATTTGCAATTAGTATAACTTTTGACTCGGAGAAGCTACGATGTTCGTTTAAGTTTTAATCGTCAGCTGTCGTCACAATCTATCGATTTTATATAAAACACTAGTGTAAAATAGTGATAGTAAATAAAAGAAAGGTGTTAGAATAAAAAAATATTATCAAAAATATATAATGTCGGCCTATACGCGTCGAAAAGCCAAAACCAAATACAGAGATCGTATACAGTTGGAAAAAGCTCTTCTCAAGAACAATCGAATGGTATTCAGTTACTTTTTCTGCCAGGAATATGCCACATTAATTCCATTGATTGGAATAATGGCATTTAAATAAATTTATTGAAAGCTTCTTCATTTAAGAATTTGAATACCAGCTGATCTCTCGAATTTTTGAAAATAAAATTTTATAAATATTAAATTTGAATACCAGCTGATAATTTGAGAATAAAATAATAAGTGATATCGGCGTAAGAGTGGAAATTTTTATCCCTGGTAAAAGATTTAATGAAAATTCAGGCGGGGTTTGGGGGTCTGGGAAAAACTGTCAGCGGAAAATTTCTCCTTCAATTTTCTTTTCTTTTATTGTTCTTTTCGTTTTTCTTTTCTACTTAAGATTTTCCAGGACGACATCAAGTTTTAATGGAATACTTAATTCATTTTTTTTTTGAATAATTAAACTGAAAAATTTCAAAAAAATAAGGTCCTACAGTTTAAACAAATATTTGTAGTTTTCCAATTATTAAACGCCGGAAATGATTAATAATGGTAGCCACCATTATGGGAATTAAACTGGTTCGTTAAATTTGGTCCCAGCCCAGAGATTGTTCTCTATCTTAAAATAAAATATAAATTTGAATTTAGCCTGGAGCAAGCTAATTAAAACAATTTGTAGTATAAATTTTTGCAACAACAAAAATGTACATGAAAGTTGTTATTGTTCCCCTAACTTTAAATCGTTATACATAAAATTTATTTAATTACTAGTAATCACTAATTATTTTTAGGGTGAGGCTCAAGGGGGGGCCGGAAGTAAGACGGCAATAAACCTGAGACCATAAAAAAGACGGCACAAGAGAATGGACATGCAAAGAGGAGGAGAAAAAGTGAAAAACAATTGATGGAAGCGCAAGTAAGGAGTTGTGGAAGGGGGGACCAGTTTTCTCTCGCCGGATATTGACTTTTATGATCAAGTACAACAATAGGAAGGGCTGCACGCTTGGACCAATTTAGTGCCCTGCACCAATATCACAATATAGAAGGCATATGTGTGTGTGTGTGTGTGTGTGTGTGTGTGTGTGGTAATAAAGGGTTTAAAAAAGGGCCCTCTCCCTTTACTTGTTCCCAGTGCTCTTGCCTTGATCTTTTGCTTTCATTCTTCCCTCTTTTTTTGATGTCGATCCGTCAGCAGCAAATCTTCAAACTTTATGTGACAAGTTAAGCGTTCGTATTGCGTACTGGACTTATATCCTTTTCTTCTAGAACCAGGAATGTCCTTCTCAAGGATACTTCCACTACCAGTCTCCGATAGTGGACACGGCCAAATCATAAATTCTTCCACCCCGTTTCATCTCTTCAACACAATGTAAAATTCAAATAATTTTATTGGCTCAGCCATTGTTGGTACCCCCCTTTATGATGTTCCCAAAAAACTATCATAGTTATTGTTTATGTTCGTGGTGTTTTTCTACTTTTTTCTTCCTTAACAAAAGGTTGAAAAGAAAAACTGTTTAACGATAAAGTGTTAAAAATGTGAAGTTTTTATTACTTTGCCCTGTAGGCCCTTTAAAAAGGGCAATATTTTTCAATTTTTTTTTTTTTTAGCCAATGGTGAGAACATAAGCGATTTGTTCGTTTCTCATTTTTTCTTAAAGTAATAACTGTACAATTTTTCAAACTGACCGTTTCAAAACGCTGAACAGTGAAACCGGTTCAGGTTTAAACGAAGTCTTGTACGCTGAGAACTTGTTCAATCATTCCTCCAAGTCCTATTCCTTGCATAGCCATTCTCTGCACATCTAGATCTTCTCAGATTCGAACAAAGGGTACCAAAATCCATGAATTTTGCTTCTTTTTATTGTATCCATTTTGTATAAGTTAGTTAGTCATACCACTAAAATGCCTTCTTAATAGAATCTACGGGCTTTTTCATCTATTAAAATTAAACTGTCCGGTAGGACTGTTGTATAAAGGGTTAATCGTCAAAAACTGCACGAAAAAGCGTAACGTTCAAAAAAACATATTTAACCAGTTATGCGTGTTTGACGTGTAATACTCGTTGTGAAAAAATATAAAATTGCCATTAACTATAAAAACTCGAAATTTTAATCAAATACAATAAGAATATTATTTGGTGGGATGTTTCCTTTATCTTACCCAATAGAACTGCCAAGTATTTTATACGGAGGGAGGTGGAGGGAGCCAGCCAAATGATCAGTGGTTGGTACATGTTTGGTCTCCGCTTTATAGATTGCGTTGGGAATTACGCACACAAATAGAAGCTCTCAACCCTTGTGCAATGCCCGTTTTTACCTCTTAGATAGAGATTCAGACCTCACAGTACGAGCATGATTTCATTTTGCACAGAGAATTCAAAGTTTTTTTCTTGCGTCCCTAGTTAACTAGGCGCAATGCATACGTGAAGAAGCGGTGCAAGATTTTTTTGAATGAGCACAGAATGCTCCTCTGTAATCTGTAAGCCCCAGAGAGATTGCAGAGAAAGTCGCTTGCAGTGACTATTACGACTATTGTAAACTTTTGGTAGATTTGCCCCCTGCGTTCGACGTGTATACACGTCATTGTCGTGATTTTAATTCCGCACACTGTGGGGGGTTTTTTAAAAAAATTAAATTCCACGCTTAACTGGTTTTAATAAGAAATAAAAGAAGTGAGCAAAATTACAAAAAATTTGAAAGAATTGGTTAGACCGGAAGTGTATCACTGTACTGAATCGATTTATCGATTTTTGTTTCGATTACCTCAACCAAAAAAAAAAAAAATCTTCAACGATTTCTTGCGAGGAAGAGCATTTCCAGGCAATGGGATCGCCGTGGACCAAGATCAATTTCAGAGCGACGAAGAAATTATATCGTAATTAAATTATTTTGTCCGGAAGTGCCAGTTAAATAAATAATTTTTTTTTTGGAACAATTAACAGAGTGGTTTGTTTACTAATAAACCTAAATATTGAAATTATGGTTAGTTCTCGCAGTTCTGGATAATATTGTTGATTTTATCCATCATAGCCAGGGCATGCTTAGCATATCTCTGACCGGTTTTGGATATTCATCCATCATCAGAGGTAAATTAATCCATTTGGTGTAGAGAATACGCCTCCACTTCCGTTACCAGGCTGTTCAGCAAGTGTAGTGCGTAACTATAAATGTAATTGAAGTCAAAATCTTTAAACTAGCTCTGATGATGTATGAAAATCCAAAAAGAAACCGGTCAGAGATACAATAAATATGCGTGCTTCGTCTTATAAAATCAGAGATAAAATATAAATAAATAAATCTTTGTTCTTGTATCACGGGAAATGATTTTTTTGAACAATTTCCCACCTGAACGATTAATTGGATAATGTGTTAATAGAAAAATAAACAATCGAAAGGAAGATCTAAGGTTTCATTTCCTCAAAAATACTTTCTTCTGTCCAACCAGAAAAATAATTACAAAATTTGGCTTAAAATTTGTAAAGAGACATATGTTTTAGTTTTATTGTATTAAATTTTAATTACTTAGGATACCTAGAAGTTTAATTAACTGTACAAAAAATGCATTACGATCTAAGTTTTGTGCACAAATAGAAAAGCGGAAGTGATGACGTTAAAATAGTGTTTTTGAAAACAACAAACAAAAAAAAGAAGAAAATTAAAGAAAACCCAACAATGGCCGAAGAAGACGATGAAGAGGTGGCCCGTGATTCCAGGTACCATTGTCCAAAACCGGTTATGGCATTATGTTTATGTTATGGCGTTGTGTTAGGCTTACATTATTCATTGTTAGTGGCCAAACCATTGTACGTAACGGAAGATCTAATGTTGGGCAGATCGATGGGCCTATTTCTAAGCCATTTTCCAGCTGGTGTTCGCTTGATGGGCGGCATAATTGCCGCCGTTTTGGCTGATTCATATTTTGGCAAGTTTGACGTCATGGCCTCCTCATATTGTCTAGTTTTTTTGATAACCGGCCCGTTGATAACCATGTCCACTTGGCATTCGTTTGAATTGAGCACCAGAAGAACATTATACATTGTGGGCGTGATAAGTGATCTAATTGTTGGCTTTGGCTCGGTTGTACATCCGGCGTTTATCGCTGAACAATTCAAGATGCCCCAACAAGAGTATACACTGCAAACCTATTATATGTTCGACTATTTCTATTATAATGTTTGTGTAGCCGTGCTGGAATTTGTAACACTTGAATATACGTTCGAGGTTAGCTGTTTAGGCGGCCCGAAATGCTATCAGATTATCTACATCACTTTCTACATATCCTATGGACTTAGTACTTTACTATTTCTAGCGATGAAAAAACTTTACGTTATAAGAATGCCAGTTAGAAGTGTTATTAAAGATGCGATCAGTTGTATTTGGACAGCTTTGAAAAATCGCCGTAAAATGCGTGACCAAACTAATGTCCATTATGAACATTGGCTGGATTGGGCCGACTGTTTTGACCAACAATGGCGTGACGATCTACGAAGAGTTGGTAGGATTATGACAATGTTATTTCCATATTTTGTTTATTATTTTTTGTACGCCCAGATAAACAGCATGTGGATCTACCAGGCATGCAGATTGGATGGCCGAGTCTCTGAACATTGGACCATGAAACCATCACAGGTGGAAGCATTGAATCCAATTGTGATAATTAGTGTAGCACCACTTGTGGAATTTGTGTTGAATCCAATATTAGAGAAGTTGAAGTTCTTTCATACGCCGCTGCAACGTATAGGCCTAGCTTACTCGTTGACCATCGTAGCGTTCATCATGGCCGCAGTCTTACAGTTATACATTGATAGAAATAGTTCGCCAACTTTCACCGTGGGTAAAGCACAATTTCGTCTGTTCAACACCCTGAACCAAAATATTGATTTGAAATCAACATGGGCAAATGTTCATGTGAAACCGTACAGTGTGGCCCAATTATTGGAACTTGATGCGGACGGTACAATCAATACGAAACTTGACGTCAAATTGCCAAACAGTACGCTATCACAAACGATCAGCGCTGAAGAAGGGAAAGGTACTAATTATGTAGTCATGGAGACAGGTGTGAAAAGATTGAATCAAATATTGGACAACAGTCTGTTGACTTCGTTGAGACCTTCCATATTGATTATAATCGCTGAACGATGTAATGGACAATTTTACATAAATTATGGTAAACAATATTTCACAGAAACCTATGATCTGGAGAAAATGAAAGAGGAATCCTTCACGATTACTTTAAAAAGCGCTGGTCCAGCTAAATTTTACCTGAACAATCGTATAATCGCTCAACATTATATCGGCGATGGAGGATTATATAGTTTATTGTTTCATAAAGAAAGTCCAACCGATCTAAAATGTGTTATGGAAATGTCTACACTGATAAAGCCGAATACCATAAATATTATGTGGATCTTTCCGCAATATATTATCATAACAATTGCGGAAATCTTCTTATACGTATCGACAAACATGTTCGTATATACACAATCACCGCCCACCATGAGAAGCGTTGTCAGAGGTTTGTTCACGGCTGGTAATTCACTGGCCCAGATGACTTTGGGCGCTGTGGTTTTAATTCGCGTACCGGAAGTGATTTGGTTCTTCTCGTTGGCCGGTACTCTGGTATTCGCCACAATTATACATATAATCATGGCCAAACGTTACACATACCAAAAAGCTCATGATTAAACCAATCAATCAATCTAATAAATCATTAATTAATGATCAATCAATACTTTTTAACCTGAATATTTTCATGTAAATACATATAAACACTTTTTAATTAAAACATAATTTTTATTTATTATATTTTTAGTAATAATTTGTGATTGTTGGCACCCCAAAAAAAAAATTGAGTTGTGAAAAATCTCTCACGAAAATTAAAAAATAATTAACGTTAATATTTACTAATTTATTAATTAACGTTTAAAAAAATTTCCCCGAGAAAAGATGATGCGAAATAAACGTGTTCTAGCCCTTGTGTACCTGTTAACGAGGATTAAAGTGTTGCTATAATCAAATTTAAAGTAAGAAAGGTTACTTTTCAGGTTATTATATTCGAAGTGTGTAAGAAGACTTCAGGGTTATAGTAAGGAAAAGTCATATGAAGTTTCATGGTGGATTTTTAGTTTTAGAGGGAAATTATGCACACATACAGGGTGAACTATTAAGTATTGTCCCTCGTTACATCTAAAGTGGAGTTCAATGACGTATTGGCCAACTTCATATTTTCCACTGTTCTTGAGTGACGTCACTTTAAATTTTTTTTCCAAAATCATTACTTTTTTCCATTAGAAATGTTATTACTCAGAAAGTTTTTAGTCTGAATTCGATTCTTGATGACACGGTTAGAAAGACAGATAAATTTTCTAGAAAATTGATACCATTTCGAAGCATAAGTTATTCTCCAAACAGCCTCACTCTTCTTCCGAAGATTGCTGGAAAAATAAAAGTAATCGAAATTTTTGAAGAAAACTCATTAGGCCTATACGTGATCATTATCAGACCTAGGTGCTGGGCACTTTTCTATAAAAGTTTCCTTGTTTAATGGGCTTTCAAAACGGTATATCATTTTCCAGGATTCCTTTTATCTTCATATGAGAAATTACGTTTGTTTTGCAAGAAAACGTGTTCTCGAGCAGTGTTAGTTTATCAAGTTGTTTAATTAATTGAAAACTCTTTTAGATGGACCAGTAGTCAATTTTTAAAGTAGAATGTCTCAAAATAAGGAGGTCAAAGGTTACAAATTGCACTTTAAAGGAAAACAAAATCGAATGCGGACTAAAACTTTCCGAGTAATAACATTTTTATTGGAAAAAAAGTAATGATTTTGGAAAAAATAATTAAAGTGACGTCACTCAAGAACAGTGGAAAATATGAAGTTGGCCAATACGTCATTGAACTCCACTTTAGATGTACTACACACAGTAGGCTTATGGATAATACTTACTGGTTCACCTTGTATACACACTAAAATTAAATTTGGAAAAACTACTTCAAGGGACTGAAAACTCCAAATAGAATTTTCACGGTTGCTAAATCATTTTTTTTTCTTTTTTATGGTGAGTGTTACGAGGGATTTTCCGTTTCCGCTGAGTAAAAAGTGGGCTGCTCTCTCTCTCTCTCTCTCTCTCTCTCTCACTCTCTCACTCACTTTTATTCATTCTTTCTCTCTCGCTCGGCTTGTAACAGTTTTTTTTTCATTAGAGAAGACACAATTACTGATGCAGGGATGCTCCCATCACTAAATCATCCTATTCCTTATTTTCTCAAGACTATCATCTCACTGGGAACATCAGGGTATCATCTCAGTTTATCTGTGAATTTGTATATATATTTTTTTTTTGCTTCCCCTTTCTGGGTGTCATTATCAAGACTTTGGGGAATGAAGATTTTTTTTTTTTTTTCCTTTAATAATATAAATTCATCTTAAGCCAGTGTTAAAGTGTTGGGTCTTGGGTAGGTCCAAGGACGTACAGTTTAAGGGAAGAGTTTGAAGACGAGGTGGTGAATTTGGGAGATGTTTGGCGTGTGTAGTGAGCATTACTACTCTAACACAGTCTGGAATTTTAGAGTATATAATAGGTTGGAGCAACTGTAAGAGGGCCCCGAAGTCTTTAGGAGCTGTATATTTCCACCCTTCCTGGGGACGCACTCAAATAAGCTCTCTTTAGTATTGCCACCACCCTTCAAGGAAATACACCCTGGTGAAAGTAAAGAGGAAGAAGAAGAAGAAGTAGAAGAAAAAAGGAGCAACCATGAGCTTAATAAGAGAAAGTGGAAATCAAGCTCTTGGTAGTAAAAACTGGAGTGGATATCCACCATTCCAGGAGCCCTTTTGCTAGCACCCTTCCGGTATAAAGGAATCCCTAGGTTTTTATAGGTGGGCTCTCTCCACTCATCAGGACTTCTACCACCCAGTTTCCTCCACTCTTCTCCGCACGCTATGTACGCGCCTCTATCCACAATTTGCCCACAGATGCAGTCAGTGGCTTTGAACCATGGCCCCCCCCAAAAACTTTTGGCTCTCCTCCTTTCACCATCCATATCCAAGGGGACTGTACACTACCAACAGAAACTCCACTTAGTAACCTCATTCCTCACCCCTCTCCACTAACAACTACGTCATCAGATGATAGAAGATTGGTGAGAGCCCGAAATGTCTCCTTATCAAGCTTGGCTCACTCTTTGGTTTTTACGACCCTTAGCTCCCTCCCTTCCCTGTGCATCATCATCATCCTTTACGCCTTGAATATAAAAGCCAGCGAATGCCCAGCCTCCTGTGTGTGATCGTCACGCTGTAGGCCTAAACTGGGCGCGGCACATATCAACTCCAAGCAAGCCTCTGCACTATTCTACTTACTTAGTTACTAACTTATTCTCCTCCAGTGCCCTTTTTACAGTTAGGGCTTATTTCAAAAAACCTCTGTCTCTAAAGTACTGGAAATGAGCACGTATTTTGTATTATATGTTCGCATGTATAAACAATATACTCTTTCACATGTTCCTATGTAGTAACAAATGAAATCTCTTACAGCATCTTTGTCACTCACTCACACCCAACAGAGTTATGGTTCTTTGTATTGACTATATCCTTAAAAACAATAAAACCAGTGTAAATATCAATAAAAGAGAATTACTAAGTTTTCTTTTCTCTTACAAATCAAACAGATTAAGTTTTGCTACTATTGTGTTCAGTTTTTTTAGAAACGTTCATTAAAAAAAATTTAATTAAGATTAGACGACAATAATAATAATAATACAAGGGTTGGCTGAAAAGTAATGCACACATGCTAGGAGAGGGGGAAAGATAAGAGTTATCAAGTTCGGACAGAAAGTATATTAAAGTGCAATTCTTAAGCTTCACAATTATGTATTACTTTTCAATATAGTCACCATTAACGCTAATACATTTCTCCCAATGTTAAACAAGTTTTTTCATTCCGACACTGAAGAATTCTTTTGACTTTTCTTGAATCCAGGAATTGACAGCTGCCTTCACCTCATCGTCTGAGGAGTACTAATTACCCTTGAAGTTTCTCTTGAGTAGTGGAAACAAATAAAAATCGCAGGGGGCAAGTTCCGGGGAATAAGGAGGTTGTGGAATTGGTTCACACTTCAGTTTTTCCAGAGCCTCTGAAGTTTCGCCGCGCGAGGTATGAGCACGAGCCTTGTCATGTTACAAGATTATTGGTGCCTCTAACACGACAAACTCAAAGGAGTCGGAGGTTTCTTAGAGTCTGTAAGTACCGAGAAGAATTTACCGTTGCCCCTGGTTCCAGAAGAAAATCGGTCACATAAACTTGGTGAGCATCCCAAAACACAGTCAGAAGAATTTTTTTTTTTTTTTTTTGCGGACGATTGTGTTTTGACCATTTTCGGCCGAGAAGAAGACGCATGTCGATATTCAGTGCTCCGTCTTTCTCTCTTCTGAGTGTCGTAATGATGGACCCATGATTCGTCTGACCCTGTCACAATATTCAAAAGAAAGTCCGATAACAGCACGCTGTTTAACTCTTCGTAGTAACATAGCACCAGTACACGGGTCCATACTTCGGCGTCTAAAAATACACTGGCTGAACGCAGCGAGTTCAAACTGCGAATACGTAATAAGGGGAAATGTGACTTCCAAATGCCACCTCGCAAGCTTTTTGAAGCTTTTCGTTCGCGCTCGGCAAGCATGTGTGCCTTACTTTTCAGCAGTGTTGTCCATAGGAATGTTATTCCCATGGGAATCCCATGGGAAACGTCCCATAGGATGGGACAGCACACACTTGTATTTCCCATGGTAGTCGATAGAATGATACTGAATTGTCATACTTAGATTATACTTTTGAGTGTTAAAGTTAATAAAGTTAATAAATTTAGTCGTTTTGCATCCCTCTCTTTTTCCAATAGCACCCTCCGTTGGTTCCAATCCTTCCTGTCTAATCGTTCCCAATTCGTTGTCACTCCCGATAGTAATCCTTCTTAACTTCTTCCTTTGTCACGCGGTGTACCTCAAGGTTCTTCCCTATCTCCCACCCTCTTCTCAATTTACATCAATGACCTTCCTCTTTCCATCTCTCATTCCCAGTATCACCTCTATGCTGATGATTTTCAGATTTACCTATCCTTTTCCCCGTCGGATTTGTTTGAAGCTGTATTTAAACTTCAAGAAGACCTCAATAATATCTCAGCATGGGCCACGAACAATAAGCTTACCCTGAATGTAGAAAAGACCAAAGCTATAGTTATTGGCTCCAACCCACTCCTTAAACCATTGGCTCCTCTTCCTAATCTTTTCCTTTACAATACCCCAATAAAATATTGTTCCTCTGTGAAAAACCTTGGTATCACTTTCGATCAAAACCTATCCTGGAAAAACCATGTTTCCCAAATCTCTCGTCGTTCCATCCATATCCTTAAGCAGTTTAATAGTTCCCGTCACCTTTTTCCAATTAAGACCCGGCAACTCCTAGTTTCCTCTCTTATATTCCCCCATTTCGACTATGGTTGTTTAGTGTATGGCGGTCTTTCTGGTGATATTGAAGCTAAGCTTAAGCGCCTCATGAACTGCTTCATAAGATTTATTTTCAGCATTTCCAGAGACTCTCGCATTTCGCACTGCTACGATGAGTTGAAGTGGCTTTTTCCTGTCTATCGCCGCCAATATTTTTTGGCTTCTTTCCTTTTTCAAGTCATCCAGTCTCAAAGGCCTTCCTATATTTTTCAACTCCTTAAGTTTAAATCCTCCATCCATTCCCGTAACACTAGATCTCGCTCATCTGAACTCTATATTCCCTCTCACCGTACCTCATCCTTTGACAAGTCCTTCCTAATACGTGCTACCTCTCTCTGGAACTCCTTGCCTTCATCTGTCCGCCATGCTCCTATCCTATCCATCTTTAAATCCCGTCTATTCAGTTATCTACTTTCTATTCAGCTTCCTCCAAAATTCTAATTGTTTTAATTTATTTCCTTAATTTCTGCTGTTTTATTATTTTATTTTTACTTTCATTTTCACTTATTATATTTTCACTTTTGTAAATATTTATTTAATTTCTCTATAATCACAGGCCAAACTATTAAGGCCTTATTTGTTCCTGTATTTATTCTTAGGGGACAATTGTCCCAGGATAATACATTTCTTTTCTATTTCTATTTCTATTTCTCTTTGTACATGTAGTCCTATTTAGTAGACACTAAACGTAAAGTTTCATAAATTTAATAATTTTATTTGAACTGTATTCCATATTAATATTATAATGGGAATCCCGTGGGATGGGATGGGATGGGACAGAAAAATATGTCCCATGGACAAGCCTGCTTTTCAGCCAACCCTCGTAATAACAAAAAATTGGAGTGAACGCAAATACATAAGATTTATTTATTTTTAATTCCCAGCGTAATTTCATGTCGTTAAATTTTATTAAAAATTTAGAATTTAATAGGTTTTTCTTCAATATTAAACATTTTCACCCTAGTCAAATTATTCTTTTAAAGAGAATAATACGTCAGGGAAACTCTAACTAAAATATTTTCCTCGAAAAATGATATTAAAATCAAAGTAATTAGACGCAGGTTATGTATAGAAAATTGGAAATTGTTGCTTTGTGAAGTCACACTTCCCGGTCGACTGATATTTTATCAAAAAGTAATTGGAATATGTGTTAAACAAAAAATAATACAAAGAAAAACGATTAAAAAAAAGAAAATTGTATTTATTAAAAACGAACGATGAGCTGTTTTTCTTAAAATTTGAAAATTCTGTTAAAAATATAACTCTTATTAATAATATACTGACGATAAGATCGTACATTACATTGAAATAGCACGTTAGAGAGAAGTTTATTATGTTCTCTTAGAAGTAAAATCCTCAACTAATTTTCAGCAATTGTTGTACGAACTTCCAAGAAAATCGTAGTAGGCATTTTTTTTAAAAAAATTTCGAAAAATGGGTACTTCCGGGAGACTAATCTTGGCGGAAATGTTATTATTATTTATTTTTTAATTTAAGGTGCGTCAACATCTGAGCTTTATTAGCACCCAGAGCTTTTTACAGTTTTACTGCCGGCTTCTGGACACCTCTAAGCTCCAAGGACGAAAAATGTTAGGTACTGCAGCTGGATCCGAACTCGGTATCTTCTGGCGAGAGAATCCAGCTAACCTTTGAACTAACTGACTGACCATCTCTTAATTTTATTAAAAATGAAAATTTTCCGCTTGAAACAATATATATACATACCAGGTCTGTAAATTAAGTAATGAGACTGATTTTTTTATTCAAAAAGAATTACAACTCTATATTGTCACACTTCAACTGTCCCAAAAAGAGTTCGCTTGAGGTGATTTTTCAACTTCGGGAAGAGAAAAAAGTCACAAGGACTCAAGTCAGGCGAATAAGGAGGCTGAGGAGCCACAGGAATGTTTTTACTGGCCAGAAACTCTGGTTTATTGAAATTGGAAAAAAAAGCAAGGATGGCGAAGTCGAAGATCAAATGCATGCTGATTTGTTTTTTCGATATCCACGAAATCGACCACAAAGAGTTTCTACCTCAAGGTTAAACGGTCAATCAACACTTTTGCCGAGAGAGGTTCTTGAGTATCACGATAATGCTCCTTGTCACACAGTCAATTTTAATAAACGAGTTTTTGGCCAGTAAAAACATTCCTGTGGCTCCTCAGCCTCCTTATTCGCCTGACTTGAGTCCTTGTGACTTTTTTCTTTTCCCGAAGTTGAAAAATCACCTCAAGGGAACTCATTTTGGGACAGTCGAAAACATTCAAACGGCTGTAACCGGCCAGCTGAAGGCTATTCCAGTATCGGAGTTCGAGCACTGCTTCGAGGAGTGGAAGAAACGTCTCCAGCGCTGTGTGGCTTCAGAAGGAAGTTATTTTGAAGGTGACACTATAGAATTGTAATTCTTTTTGAATAAATTTTTTTTTAAAAATCAGTCTCATTACTTAATTTACAGACCTCGTACACAAACCACTTTTGGGGAACTCATATTTTCCGACTAAACTGACTAAAAACGTGGTAAATCAAAATTCTGAGTGAAAAAATTAAAATTACTTGAATATAATCGACAATAAAATCGAATAAGTGAAGATGTACAATGGATCGATTCTTTGGAACAATGTGTTGCATTGGGCACGTTTTACACGCCAGTGTGTGGAAACGTGATAGTATATCAAGAACAATCCAACTACAGGGGTGATAGGAGGGAGGGGACGTTGCATCAATCGTGATTTTATTAGGCATTGTGTGTGTGCTGGCAAGTAGACACAGGAGTCACGGCCCCACCAAAAAGTAGTACCTAGGGACTACTTCAGTGGAAGTGAAAGCGGTTGTCAGGGAGCAGGAAGGGCCCTCCTCCCGAAGTAAACGACAGTGAAATAGTTGGGCGAATCTGCTACAACAAGGGTTACATCAAAATACTTACACATTCTGAGGAATAGCAAAAGGAGAAGGGAGGTTTCTTTTTGAAAGTGCGTCCTGGATTAGCAGTGATGATTCCCCAGTTGCTGTACTTACCCTCCCAAGAAAACACGCTACATATCTTCCCAGTGATAGTGCAAATGGGAAGACTGTGGACGAGGGGGGGGGGGGAAAGATCTCCTGTACAGAGAAGCTGAAGAAGAAGGAGCAAAAGGGAGGATATAAAGTAGGTCGGTCGGCAAATATTCCGTCGGGACTCTAGGCTACACATAAGCGACGCAAAAAGGGGATAGACTTTATTATTCCCGCCGGTACCAACAGTCCAGTAAACTGCCGCCACTATCTGTAAGCAGCTTCTTTTTTTTTTGGCGGAGGCGGGAGCTTCAAACCAAGCCAAGGCCAGCTGTATCTAAACCAACTTGTTCCCTATGCTTTCTTTTTTTTTGAATAAAATAAAGATAATTTATTTCCTGTGACTACTTAACATAAACAAAATCTGATGTTGAACATTCAGACGACCTTTTTCTTGCCGGAAATATCCGAGTCCTAAAACTACTCGTTTTATTCGTACTCGGGATTTCCAGAAGAAAAAACATTTTACTCAAACTCACATCGTATAGATCCTAAAACCGAGTTCCATTCGAGTAAAACGTACACTCGAGTGAAGTGATACTTTAGATTAGAGGGGAAGTGTACCCCCATCTCACCCCAGAAGTGCCCCAAAATAGTTTTTCTTTGGAAAGTTAACAGATTACTGTCTTGATCCATCGTAGGAAGTATATTTTCTCCGGTTCAGGCCGATATCTGAATATGATGACGATGTAGGAGCTTAGACTGTTTCCAGTTAAGCTAGTTGCTTGATACGGCTCGGAAATCTGTGAAACTTGGTTGGCTCAAGCTTGGGTCTCAACTTTCTTCCGGTTTGTTCCTAGTATTTTTCTGTGCGGTACCCAATATGGACCAAGAGGGGCTTAATCTGACGAATTGTTTCGTTACCCTTTGATAAGTTGTAGATCTTACACGTGAGCCATTAATTTTTATACAAAGTTCAAATCAAAGAAAAATCGTAATCAGGTTTTCTGAGAAAATTTCAGAGAAAATGAAAAATTCCCCTGGTGGGAACAAATTGAAATATAAAATTCTTAACTAATAACGATTTTATTTAGTTACAGGGTGTCCATTTTAAGAAGGCTCAAATGCATTTCATGATTTGATCTGAGCAAAAAATGGTAGAGGAAAAATTTGTTGCCCGCAACCTCTAGTTTCAGAATATGTGACTTGATTTTAGATTCCTGCCCGTGCATATACGGCACACGCGCGACCAAAAGTGAGGGTTTGCCGTTGACCCCCATTTTCATATACACAGTTTTAAAGTGTTTAAAAAGTAAAATTCAAAAGTAAAGGTGCTAGGGCCCTTCCAAAATCTGGTATTTATTGATCATATTTCAATTTTTTTAACTTGTTATCAAAGAGAAAGAAGAGCTCGTGATAGGTTATTTTACGTGATACGTATTTTTTTTTTTTTATCCCATTTCTATTGAAAGTATAACATACATATACTTAATTCTCTATCAAAGTATTCGTACCCAGATTGTAAAGAGCCGTAAAGTGTACAATGTGTATACAGGTTGAACCAGTAACTAATGTCAACAAGCCTACTGTATTTTGTACATCTAAAGAGGAGTTCAATGACGTATTGGCCAACTTCATATTGTCCACTGTTCTTGAGAGACGTGCCTAGCACCTAGGTCTGATAATGATCACATAAGGGCCTAATGAGTTTTCTTCAAAAATTTTCGATTACTTTTATTTTTCCAGTATCCAGGAGGAAGATTGAGGCTGTTTAGAGAATAACTTATGCTTCAAAATGGTATCAATTTTTAGAAAATTTATCTGTCTTTCTAACCGTGTCATCAGAATCGAATTCGGACTAAAACTTTCTGAGTAATAACATTTTTATTGGGAAAAAGTAATGATTTTAGAAAAAAAAATGTAAAGTGACGTCACTCAAGAACAGTGGAAAATTTGTAGTTGGCCAATACGTCATTGAACTCCACTTTAGATGTACGAGGGTCGTTTGAAAAGTCCTTGCAAAAATAAAACTACTTAATTTTTTGGGGTAAACCTTTTTTATTTTTCAACATAGTCTCCTTTTAGGCTTATACACTTCGTCCAACGCTGCTCTAGTTTGTTGATCCCTTCCGAATAATAGGATTTGTCCAAGTCTGAAAAATAGCCATTCGTTTCTGCAACCACCTCCTCGTTTGAATAAAATCTTTTTCCCGCCAGCCATTTCTTCATATTGGGGAACAAATAGTAGTCCGAGAGAGCCAAGTCTGGAGAATAGGGGGGATGTGAAACGAGTTGGAACCCTATTTCCATTAATTTTGCGACCACAACTGCTGAGGTGTGAGCTGGTGCGTTGTCGTGATGGAAAAGGACTTTTCTGTGGGCCAATCGTGGGCGTTTTTCTTGCAGCTCGGTTTTCAAACGGTCCAATAACGATGAATAATATGCACCTGTAATAGTTTTACCCTTTTCCAGATAGTCGATGAGGATTATTCCTTGCGAATCCCAAAAGACAGTCGCCATAATCTTTCCGGCCGAAGGAACGGTCTTCGCCTTTTTTGGCGCAGATTCCCCCTTGGTAACCCATTGTTTAGATTGTTCTTTGGTCTCAGGAGTGTAGTGATGTATCCATGTTTCATCCACAGTGACGAAACGACGCTTAAAGTCCTGCGGATTCTTCTGGAACAGCTGCAAACCGTCCTTGCAACACTTCACACGATTTCGTTTTTGGTCAAGCGTGAGCAATCGCGGCACCCATCTTGCGGATAGCTTTGTCATGTCCAAATGTTGATGCAAAATATTATGTACCCGTTCATTCGAGATGCCCACAGCACTAGCAATCTCACGCACCTTCACTCTTCTGTCATCCATCACCATATCATGGATTTTATCAATGATTTCTGGAGTAGTAACCTCAACAGGGCGTCCAGAACGTTCAGCGTCACTTGTGCCCATATGGCCACTCCGAAAATTTTGAAACCACTTATAAACTGTTCTAATCGAACGTGCAGAGTCACCATAATGTTTATCAAGCTTCTCTTTAGTCTCCTGAGGCGTTTTGCCTTTCATAAAGTAGTGTTTAATCAACACACGAAATTCTTTTTCGTCCATTTTTTGAAAATCACTCGACTTCCTCGATTCAAACGAATGCCAAACACAAAGAAATAGACCGATCTGGCTGAAACTTGGTGTGTGTTCTTCCAAGAGATGCTACTAACTAAACATAACCTCGATACGCGCCAGTAGTGCTATCTCTCTGACTTTGCACGGACTTTTCAAACGACCCTCGTATGTACTACCACACACACAGTAGGCCTATGGACATTACTTACTGGTTCACCCTGTATATTATATAATAATTTTGTAAAATACTCATAAACCTTTTTGTTTAAAAAAAAAAAGAAGTCTTTTTCTGACTCAGGGGACCACAAAAAAAAGTTATTTTCAGTTAAAAATTAAATATCTGTAAATTTTGCCCAATAGTAAAATACTCCTTTCTAAGTGAGTAAATGTAAAAATGTTTCTTTTTCGGGTTCATTTAATTTACATTTTCCCGAGGAATCCCTGAAATTAGAATAAATTTTATGGATTAAACTATCTCTAATTGAAGGAGACAGAATTAATTCTTAATTAATTAACCTCCCTGCTGTTCCCAGTATTTCCCTTGTTAATTCATGGAATTCTTCACTTCTCCCATTTTCCTGGGAAATAAAGTGGGTGGAAAAAAAAAGGACTGCTCAGTTTAATAAATTAAAGTAGTTGTTCTTATAGAGTTAAAGAGGGGACTTAACTAAGGGCGAAAGCAAAAACAAAAAAACGAAGAAGATAAGTTAAGTAAGAAAAATTGGTAAAGAGCTTCACAGTGAGTTGGTAAAGAATGTAGAGCTGGAAAATTATTAGGGTGAGGGGATGTAAAGAAGCGGAAATACCAACTAGGGAGTAAATAAAGACTTTTCTCTACTTTTTCTTTTTACAAATTGGCTTGGTTTGGGTGAATAACCCAGATCTTATTTCAGTGTTCTTGGAAGCCTACAGCTCTAAGTATATTGTTATCTTAAAGAAGATCGCTGGAGGCGACCGTTCGTCAGATTGTAGGATGAAGGTAGAACACGACCTGTCCGCAACAGACTTCTCGGATAATCAGAGATAGAGAGAAAAAGAAAAGAAAAGAAAACCAACTCCTTGTTGAAGCTCTTCAACAAACAAACAACTGATTGGTTGTCTCTTTTTTAGTTGAGTTTCGCTTCCTTTAAGTGGATCGCAAAAAGGAAGAAGTACTACTGGTAGCAAATGTTCAAAATTCAGTTTTTTAAATGGGAAAATCTGTTTCGGAAAATTATCGATAAAAAAAAGAAAGATTGTTTTTCACTTTTCCTGTACACAAATTACAAAAATTTTTAGAACCCTGTATTGACTCGTAAAATTGTGTTAGGCATTCAGACATAATTGATCTGATATAGGTTTAAAAAAATGTCCCTAATTAGGAGAAAACAAATGCCAACTTCCGCTTTTCTCAGGCAAACATGCCCTCCGATATACAGATATGATGGAAATGAAATATCAACCTACGAAAGTACGAAGCAACTTCGTACAGGATCTCGTGGATCCCTGGATATGAGGGGATAAGAAAGCGAATGAGCTGGCAAAAGGTGGGTTCATCAATCCCAACAGTTAATTAGCCCCCAGAATCGGCGTTAATCAATTTGGCCAAAAAAAAAACTTTGAAACACAAAAATAGAAAAAAATAATGAAAAATAGATGGAGCCAGCGTTCAACTTCCGCTCGTGCGTCTGAGGCAGGGGTCCCAAAACTATGCGGCCCCCTGAGGAGAACATTTATCCGGCCCTCGCCGTACTTCCGGCAGGGGCATCTCTCTCATTGGTGGTCAGTGATAGGAGCACTGTACGATATGTGGTGGCACCGCTCATGTACAGTACTACTTCCGATGACGCGGGATGCACGCATCACGGCTCCGAAAACAGTGTAAATTAACAGCAGGAATAAAACAGTGCAATTAACAGAAGTAGAAAGAAAGGCAAAGCACTATAACTAAACCGGACATTGGACCATCTCATTAGCCAAAAGCAGGCCCCATAGTTCCCACAGAAATACTGGGCAGTTTGTTGATTTAAATTTACTTGTTCTTTATTTGAAATATTCTATTTGTTCCCGTTTTTTGTTTTTTTTTTTTACTTTAAAATAGTTTTTTATAGTGCGGCCCTCCAACGGTCTAATGGCAATGAACTGAGTTTGGGGAATCCTGATCTAAAGGGATTGATTCACAAAGTCACATCTATCTGGTATCTCTAGAATTGTTTAATTTGAACAGGAATCCACTTGAGGAACATGGCAGACAGCTGATTAACGGTCACACCAAGGTTATGGCGAGTCATATTTTGAATATAGAGGTACTTAGTCAAGCGCAGGGATCAGCACGAATTGAAGGAGCAAGAGAAACTGCCCTAAAAGTTCGTACAAACATGATTCTGTAATTACTGTTCATTATTTTTGGTGACTAATTCATAGTTTCAGTAGGATGAAAAATTAATGCCAGTTTCAGTCATTGATATATTTTTATTATGCCGAGCTTTCGACTGAGTGTCACACTCAGTCCATGAACAGACAGATAGACAGACAGAAGACACACCAACCCTTTAATGATGTAAAATATTACATTGTCAATTAGCCCTGAAGATGGACCTAGTTCCTAGGGGTCGAAAGCTCGGCAAAATATTTTTAAAAAATACAAAATATGACTGAAATTGGTAGTTATTTTTTTCATCCTATTGATTCACGATATTTGGGATGGCAATATTAGAATGAGAGAGAGGGAAAGAGAGAGAGACAAGTCAGGGAATTTATACCTAATTGATTTGAGAAGACACTTAAAAGGGACACAGGTAGATTTAGGGTTATTGTAGCCACTTTTGGGGGATAAGATTGAAGAAACTACATCAATCGTGGGCTTTTTGAGAGCGGAATTAGGGCCATTTTTGGCCTAGGTCCTCTGCCATAGGGCCTAACTATACTTTATAAAACACTCGTTCAGAAAAAAAGGTACTAATCAAATAACTGTTCATTATTTTTTGGTGACTGATTCATTGTTTCAGTAGGATGAAAAAATAAATGGCAGTTTCAATCATGATATACTTTTATTATGCCGAGCTTTCGACCCCTAGGTCATCTTCAGGGCTAATTTACAAAGTAATATTTTACATCATTAAAGGGCTTGGCGTGTCTTCTGTCTTGTCTGTTCATGGACTCAGTTCGGCATAATAAAAATATATCATGACTGAAACTGTCAGTTATTTTTTCAAACCTATTGTACCAATTAAAGGTTTATAATAGTCACTGAAATCAACGTGACTAAAATTTGTAAAAAAGACGACATGTCAAGTATAACTTTAGTCCAAAAATGAAGAGAATAATATGAAAGTCAAAAGGATGAAAATACGATTGTCATTATTTGAATTTTACATGATTGACTTGAACAAGATTCATGACCCCGTGGTGACTCACCAGATGAAGTTTTAATCCATTGATCTGCCATCCATCCCTGTGGAAATCACATGGCCTTTTGTTACATCAATCGTCGACTAGACTTGTTGGGAGAGAGAGGCTACCAATAGTTGAAGATAGGTGATAAATTAGTTGGATTGGGATGATCAGGAAGAAGATTAGGGTTAAAGTTTCTGTATCGAGCCGATGGGGAAAGTCATTGATAAATGGCATCTTTAGCTAATCTCCTACAGGATACATAAAGGGAAACACTGGTTATTCGGCGAATAATGTTTAATTAAAATAAATGATCGCAATTAATCTCCTTGTAGTTTATCTTAAAACCCTGTATTTCACTGGGAAATTTATTTAAAAAAAGGGTTTTCTTGTTTTGTTTTTTTAGCAGAAAAAGAAAACTGTGGAAAGTTAAACAGTCCGTCAAAAAGGGTTAAAAGGGGAAAGGCCAAGGGCAGAAAGAAGTATCCTTTTGTTCTCAAATTACATTATCTTATAAAAACAAGCATTCAAATTTAATCAAAGTACATTCTAGAATTTCAAATTTTAATGGGAAATTCAATTTTATGGACAAAAAAGAAAATACGCGCTGTCGATTTGCAGGAGGAAATCAAAAAGAAAATTTCTCACAACTAAGAGAAATTCTTTGCGGACAGACAAACAGAAACTCATTCACACATATTATATTATATAAAATATTTACTTATATAAAATAAATATAAGGGTTGATCGTCAAAAAGTGCACGAAAAAGCGTAACGCTGAAAAACACCCAACTTTGACAATTTTGTTTTCTCTTTTTCTATAAAAGATAAAATTCCCAAATTTTCTTTAAAATAAAGGGCAAACCCTCCTTTATAGCTGTAATTTTTTTGCAACAACCCAGATCTAATAGGTTTCGAGATTATATATTAATACTAATGCATGCCTCCTTATTTCAGGAGTTGCATAATACTTTTTTCTTTTTTTGGTATTTAGTACCTATCATAAAATTACTCAAATTTTTTTCAAAATTCGTACGTTCATATCTTATAAAAGACGTATATTATTTCGTTTTATCAAATCAGTTTATGATAAGAAAATAAATTAAAAAAAAAATGCTATCTAAAGGTAATAAAATTTTTTATGAAATGCAACCAATGATTTGCATAATAAAAGTGCATTATGCAATCAAAAGGGAAGGTCAATTGTTAACTCTTTTAATTGGTCATAAATTAAAAATGTTCTGCATATTTGAACGGTAATTATTATATTATTCATAAATACAATATATTATAAAATTTTTATAAGTTTGAACCTTGAGATTCAGTAATGGAAAGTCTTGTGAGTTAAAGTTCTTTCTTTTTAATATAAATCTTGAAGAAAACTAACCTGATGTAGAGAAAAAAAAAAGAAAGTTATTTTTCTTAGCTTTTCCTGCATCCAAAAGTAGGAGAGTTTAGTTTACGGACTTCTTGGGCCCATAAAAGGAACGTCAAAGATTACAGGTTACGGAGAAAAACAAAAAACCAAAAAAAAAGTAGACAGAGGCTTCTTTTAGGAGTTGTTGTTATCTCAATGTATTCTTTTGTTGTATCAGCCATGCAGAAAGGAAGAGTGAAGAAAGATGAGCAGAAGGACAAGGGTAAAAGAAAAGGCGAGACACAAGGAAAGTGTAATTTGTTCCTTCTTTTAATACAGGACTTTTCTTTTCTTTTTTTGGAAAAAGAAAACGTTGGACCAGAATGTAGAAAAGAGATGGAGATAGAGAGAGAGGAAAGCAGTTGGGAAAACAAAAGGAAACCCTCTTTATTTCTATGCACGTCCACCAGGAGGACCACCTTTTCCATAACCCGAGTCTGCTACAATATTCTAGGTAGAAAACTATTTCCACATTTCTGGACAAACTAGATTTAACCATTAACCTAAATCTGACAACCTAGAAATTCAATTTGGACTTTGATGACTTGTATACTCGGTCATTTTATATATAAAAAAAAAAAACTATTTTTGTTTTAAATGATTAAGGAAAAAAGAAAATCAAAATTTTCCGATTTAAATTTAACATAATCTTCTCTTTTACTGTTGCATTGTTAAGCTTTATTTTGCCAGGAGAAGATTGGAGAATGTCCAAATAAGATTTTTCGAATGGGTGTGCCACTGGTAAGAAGAAATAGTTGTAAGTCCAGGACAGACGTGAAAGTATGGAATCCCGTAGGAGATAAGTGGGTCATGGTTTGGCTGACAAGACAGGAAGATGTGGAGGAATGGCTTGGACTAAAACGGTTAGCCCTTAACCAGTTAAGCGTGGAATTTAGTTTTTAAAAAACCACCCACGCAGTGTGCGGAATTAAAATCAGACAATGATGTGTATTCACGACGTCGAACGCAGGAGGCAAAACAACCAAAAGTTTACAACAGGGGTGTCAAACTGGAGGCCCCTGTGGTAATTTCTTGGTGGCCCCACGATGTTCTGAAATAAAATGAAAATAGAAAAAGTTTTTGTGAAGGAAATAACGCTTAAGGCAATACGGTACACACAATTCCCAATTTCCGTTAGCTGTAAACTTGTATAAACGCGCTGATTCAGTTCCAGCGACGTTTGGAAGCGATATGTCTACCATTCTCATTGGAATTCCAGAATGATTCGCTTTTAAAAGACGACGTAGGAATTCCCAAAATATATTCTACAACCTAATAAATATATAATCTAATTATATAGGTGAGGAATATCCAAAAATGTTCGCTGTACAAATTTTATGTTATTATGGGAATATGTACTTGTGTACTTGAGCAACTATTTCCGTCTATGAAATTAAATAAAACGGCAAACAGATGAAAGATTGACTGGATAAACATCTATCTGCCCTAATGAAGGTTGTCTGTTCTCAGTCTCTGAATCTGAAAGATATTGGCGAACTAGGAAACATTTTTAAATATGTTGTGGCCCGCGTGAATCTTGCCTGATGCATCAAGTGGCCCGTGGTTTAATTGTGTTTGACACCCCTGGTTTACAACGTCAGTAATAGTCACTGCAAGCGACTTTTTTTTTGCAATCTCTCTGGGGGCTTACAGATTATAGAGCCTTCTGTGCTCATTCAAAAAAATCTTGTACCGCTTCACGTATGCACATTGCTCTTGTTAACTAGGGACGCAAGAGCTTTTTTACAAGGAAGAAAAGAGCTTTGAATTCTGTGCAAAATGAAATCATGCTCGTACTTTGAGGTCTGAATCTCTATCTAAAAGGTAAAAACGGGCATTGCACAAGGGTTGAAATCTTCTATTTGTGTGTGCGTAATTTCCCAATCTCTAATGGGAAGACCAAACATGTACCAACCACTTATAATTTAGCTGGCTCCCACCTCCGTTCTATTGGTAAGATAAAGGGAAACATCCCACCAAATAATATTCTTATTACATTTTATTAAAATTTCGAGTTTTTATAGTTAATGGCAATTTAATGATTTTCACAAGTATATACGTCGAACGCACCGTAACAGAGATTTGTGGTTTGACCGTGTATACAAGTCAAACACGCTTAACTGGTTAAGAGAAGGAAGAAGTCGATTTAAGTAAGAAATTTTATGGGATATGCAGTAAATTATACAGGAAGCAAATAGCAGCATTTGATTGATCAACATTTTACAGTTTAAGATCGTACTCTACACTGTAATGTAACCCTTCCTGCCTGCGCTATCTTATTTTCCAGTTAATCATATTTTGAGGAGAGAATGTTCAAAGAAAATTTGTTAAATCTAATTTCGAAAAAAAATCTTAATGAAAAATCTATTTAGTAAAGCATTTCCGGTTAAAGTATTTTACTTTTTCCATAATATTTCAACTTCCTAAGAATTTCCGTTTTCTCCTTGCTGATATTTTGTTCACAAAATACAAGCCAATTTTTTGCTGTCAGCGGAAAATTCATACCTTCAGAGAAAACTCGATATTTTGAATATTTAACATAATCGTAATATCTTCCTTTTTTCCAGCAATAAGAGGAAGTAATTAGGGAAATTATATGCCATTTCCCCTCCAAAAAAAAAAAAATATTCAGAGCTTTCACTCTGCGCTCTTTTTTTTTTAATGATCACAAATCACGTACAAAATTTTCCGGGACAAAAATACTATTTTCCTTAGTACCAGATAGTTGTAAATATAAACTATCATTATTTATTGAAGTTTGCATGCAAAAACCCCTTCAATTTATATTCTAATGATTTGTTATTAACTTTTTTATACGTATATATATTTTTTGCAACAAAAAATACCGTCAATTTTGGTTAAAGCAATTTAGAAAGTTTCGCTTCCTGTAGAAGTATATATAATAAATTACTTCGATAAATCAAGTCGATTGTAAATTACTCTATTTTATCCTCCGTATCGTAACATCTGCAATTGTAACTAATAGTTAATTTTCAACTACTTTAATATTAATTTTTTTATAAAAAATAAAAAATCTCTTACTAGATCAGGCACCATGTTAAAATTTCGATAGACACTTTTACCGGAAATACACAGTGCGTCCCATGGGAAAATCGTATTGACGATACTAAGCGCCTATGAGGTTAGCATACTGGACTCCCACGCGGAGGTCCCGGGTTCGAATCCAGTAGCTGACCCTTAGATTTTCTCTTCCTAGGAGCTTCTTACAGCTCACTGTCCGGTGATGGACAGTGTTGTCTGTAACGAGAGAACATTGTCCGGAGGCCGGCAGTGCACTGGAAAAAGCTCCGGGCGCTAATGACCTCAGCTGTTGATGCGCCAAAAAAAAAAAAAAAAAGATACTAAGCGCGCCCATTATGTAAGTGGTCAAACTGTAAACTACAGATTACTAATTGCACCGCGGCCAGGATTAGTCGTCGAGTTCGTCCGACGACTAAAATATCGGGGAACTGCATGAACGGCTACTGCACGATAATAGCCACTGACTCACAAGAGTAAGATTGTACGTGGATTTCCTTGTCGAAAAAACGTATCATGGTGCTCAATATTCGCCTGATTTAGGCACCGTGCAAACTTCTAGCTAATTTCCAAAGTTGAAACTGGCGATGAAAGGAAAAAAAGTTTTGGATATCCAGAAGACTTCGACGACCATTTTGGGACAGCATACCAAGAGTTGGGTACTTACAAAAGCTACCGGGAAAGAAAAGTACTTTCGATGAATATTTGGACCTGTCTGCGAAAGTGGGTGGCTGGAGAATTAGAAAGAAAAAATGAAGAACTTCGGACAGAGTTTCGGCGGAACCAGATCTGGGTATCTTTTGTAAGGAAGAGAACCAGTTAAGGTTCAGGCTTGGACATGTCGAAAGAATGTGCCAGAAAATAGGATTCCAAGGAAACTTAAAGAGGAAAAGCCAGGAGGAGGAAGCCGTGGCAGAGAGAGAGAGAGAGAGGCCTCGTATGAGATGGTTAGACGGTGTGGAGGGGAGTTTTGAGAGGAATGGGTGTTAGAAGAAGATGGCGGAGGTACGCCTATGACAAAGCCGAATATGGCAAAAAATATTGGAGGAGGCCCAGGTCCTTGTAGGAGGCCGCAGCGCCATGGGGTAGGTAAGTAGGTTTACCTAAGAAATGAGTTTGCAGAGAGCTTTAAAAACCATTCTACCAAAGATTGCAGCGATGTATTGACTCAGAAGGAGTATATTTTGATTAAAAATGATTATTAATTTAAAAAAAGTCTCAAAAACGAGGGGGGGAAATCACGAAGCTGAAACTTGATATTTTGATTTGTTAGCAGAAGCGGATGTAAAGATGCTGCAACCGGAATTCTCCAAGCCTGCATCAGTATATTCATTGTATACACGAAATTATATTAAACTTTTCTTCTTTTTTTTAATTTTCCGAAGAAAATTGGCCCAATATTCCTTATAAATTTACAATTTCTACTTTTCCTTCATAAAGTGTGTTTTTTTTCAAAAAAAAAAAAGCAATACTATGGAAAATGTAGTAACACTAAAGCTTGAAATGGAGTTCTATCAGCCATCAATGTCAACTTCTATTCCATTGGATACGCTTTAAACGTCAGATTGTGGTGACTAAAAGTTCAACTAGGGGTTTCCCAGAGGTAGGTATCTAACATTTAAAAGGTTGTCATATGATAAGCGGCTGATGTTAAGTAGAACTTGTTTTAATGCATTTGAATGACAGAAATATCTAAATTATATGACCTAAGTGTTTAGGAATGCCTGAATGTCTCTGTCTGATTAGAGAGCGTAAGGTATGGTAGAGTTTGTCTTTGTAGAAGCCATCTAATCAAAGAAAATGCATCTTTTCTATATTTTCCAAAATAAGAAAAAGCTTGTCAAATTTTGTTAATTGAATTTTTACCGATGTCAAATATTTATTTATTTATTAAACACTGTTTCGATACAAATACGAGGTGTGTTCAAAAAGTAACGGGAATTTTCGTTTTTTGAAAAAAATATTTATTTATTCATCTACATTAATATTGTCGCCTTCAAAGTAGTCCCCTTCGCATACAATACACTTGTGCCAGCGCTTTTTCCAATCCTCGAAACACTTCTGAAACTCGATCTTTGTGATAGCTTTCAGCTCTTTCAGCGATTCGCTTTTAATGTCATCTATGCTTGTAAAACGACGGCCTTTTAATGTTCTCTTTATGTTTGGAAATAGAAAAAAGTCACATGGAGCCATGTCTGGCGAATATGGAGGCTGGGGCATCGTTAAAGTTTTGTTTTTGGCCAAAAATTCACGAACAAGCAATGAAGTGTGAGCAGGTGCATTATCGTGGTGCAAAATCCATGAATTGTTTTGCCTCAAATCCGGGCGTTTTTTTCGGATTGCTTCACGCAAACGGCGTTGAACTTGTAGGTAGTACTCCTTATTGATTGTTTGACCTTGTGGCAAGAATTCATGATGCACTATGCCATTAAAATCGAAGAACACAGTGAGCATAACCTTCACATTCGACCGCACTTGTCGAGCCTTTTTCGGTCTTGGCGATCCAGAATGCCTCCACTGGGACGATTGAGCCTTAGTTTCGACATCATATCCGTAAACCCATGTTTCGTCACCTGTTATAACACGTTCCAGTAGATCCGCATCGTTGTCGACTTCATTGAGTGACTCTTGAGCAACTTCCATTCTCCGCTGTTTTTGTTCGAAATTCAACAATTTTGGAACAAATTTTGCTGCCACACGTTTCATACCCAAAACATCCGAAAAAATTTCATGGCATGAGCCAATTGATATGGCAACATCATCAGCGACTTCTCTGATTGTGATTCGGCGATCGTTCATAACCATTTCTTTCACTTTTTTCACGTTTTCATCGGTTGTTGATGTGCTTGGACGTCCAGGTCGTTCGTCATCTTCAACGTTTTCGCGGCCATCTTGGAAACGCTTATACCACTCGTAAATCCTTGTTTTACTCATAGCAGACTCACCATATGCCTTTATTAACATTTCACACACTTTATTACACTTTATTTCATTTTTTACGCAAAATTTAATACAAATTCTTTGATCCATTTTTTTTAACAAACAAAAATCGCCAAGCTCGAAAAACACGTCTAACCTTAACGGCTGCCACTTAAGAAGTAAACAATGAATATTACTGAAAATTTTATCGTACTTCAGGGGCATGTGTACCAACATAATAAAAAAAAAAAATTTACAATCAGACTCTCCAAACCCGCGAAATTTAAAAATTCCCGTTACTTTTTGAACACACCTCGTACATATGTATGTAACAGTGGGATTGTCCCAGAGGGTCCGATAGGGACCAGAGGGTCCGATATGTTCTCGTTCACCTTTATTACTGATGTCCTAAATGGACGGAAACTTTGAATTGAATTTTTACCGGAAATAAAAGCATTGAAGACTGCTGTTCAAGCAGTCGAAGTTTAAAAAGGAAACTGGTCATTCTAAAAAGTGATGCATTTCGTTAAGTAATATTTTAGATTTAATGAAAACAGCTGATACTTCAGCATTTAACATCCCACTGACGAATTTAGTGCCAATTATTTTTAAAGAATTATTTAAAATTATTCAAGCCACTTATTTATTTAAATAACTCCAGTTTGTGTCACAGAAATTTATTTGTTTTTAATAAAATTATTGATTAATAAACGTATGGCCTACCTCTTTATTGGTGTTTAGCTTTGTTTGTGTAAGAATCACCTTGCAGTAATACCATCTTGAAGTGAACTTCCGCCGGACGATCACTGACTGGACACAGGACACTGTTTATTAATGGATAACTAACGTAACAGAAACTCGAGGATTCACTTTTTAAAAATGTGGATTTTAAAAAGCCCGATTTAATTGGTTAATTGGTTAAAAAAAAGCACTTCCGTAAAAAGAACACTTCCGGAATTTTAGAAATTTATGCACTACCTGAAAAAAAAAGAAGAAAAAATAAGGTTACAACTTGTTAAAATGGGACCTGAAAGGTTTCTCTCCCACAAAAACAACCATTTAGTGTCTGGAGTTCGTTCTGGGTGAACAACTCAGGCCAAAAGACAGCTGATTTCAATTTTGTGTACGTTCACTAAATAAATGATACTGTTGATGAAAGCCTGAGGTCATTGCTCTCCAGAACCTTACTAAAAGATAAAAATAAAAGTAGAAGTAAAGTAATCGCCTAATTTTTCAGGCGGGGCTTAACGTCCAACTACCAAAATTAGGTTTCGTGGACGGAGGCGACTAGCAAACATACTTTACTACAAATTTCTTTTATTAACCATTGAATAAAATCCAAGGCCTAAGACCAGGAATCGAACCCACTAACCAACAATACATCTTAGCTTTGCGGGTCTAGTCTATAACCGGCTAACATACTTCACTATAGATTTCTCATATTAACCATTGGGAATATAGACTAGTACCGCAATACATCTTAGCTTTGCGGGTCTAGCCAATAACCGCCTAACATACTTTACTATAAAGTTCTTATATTTATTAACCATTGGGAATATAGCCTAGTACCGCAGTACATCTTAGCATTGCGGGTCTAACCTATAACCACTTGGCTACCGTGTGGCGTCTCACTAAAAGATAATATTTCGTAGACCCTGTTGGAGGAAAGGGATCCCTACTTTAGGGATCTTGATGTTACTTTAGACATGCCAGGCTAACAACACGAAACTATATCCTATTAACAGATACCCCTAAAATACGTAAGGCTAGCAAAGATACTGGCCAATACCAATAGGGTTCCAGTAATTTTTCAATTATTGAGGCAGAATCTTTCCTCTAATTTTGGGCTCAAACTCTCAACATTGAACATGCTCACTAGAAGTGGTGAGAAAGTGATAATATTCACTCTCTCAAAACATCAATGTAAGAAGAAGAAAACTTCAATCAGGAATTAAGAGATTGTACCATTATCGAACCAATCCAATAGCGAGTTAGTATTGGAAAAAGAAACAATGGCGACTATTGTTGGAACAATAGAAGTATAGAGGATGTAAAGGAAGTTCTGGAGGAAAGGTTTTTCAATGAAGCTTTTTCTATTTCTTCCTGTCCAGGTTGTGTATTTGGAGCATTGGCGGGGTTTGTATCGGCGGATGTAGCAGGAGATGATATTATCAAATAGGATTCTTCAGGTGTGTGTCTGTGTGGTAGTGCAGGAGAAACTAAGAGATAGAAAGAGATGACGTGATATGCTGAATGTACCTAGTAGCGTAACTGTTCCTCCCCTATTGATGCCGCCAAATTAGATGCCCTAGGATGGCGGATCTTCCTGCCCCTCCGCTCTGAGTACACACAACCTCCACTTCCCGCTTCAAAATAGCTTTGTTAAAAATTGTTTCGTCTTATTTTCCACCTTCCACAACTTGTTCCCGCCGCATTCCCCTAGGATCGGTCTCCAATATTAGAAGTTCCAGATTGGTTACAACTTACGCCCGTTTGCTCCCCTATTTTCCTACCTTAAATTAGAACGCACGTAATATCTATATTTTGCCCCCCAAACACAGGTTGTCGTGTTGTTTATTGACCAAGATGTTATTTCCTTTTACGAAAATTGGGTGCGTCAGAGAATTTAGGAAGAGCTACAACTACAATGACAGTTCCACGATTTGCCACAACAAACCTCTTTTGAAAAGCAGTGAAATAAATTTCCTCTTTTAAAAACTTTATTTGAAAGTAGACCAATAGGTTTTTCACGAAGGTAATTCTCCTAAAAGTTCCTTTAAAGTACTTTTCAATACAAATACAATGCCTAAAACCAGTGGCGCAAATAAATTTTTGTTAGGAAGGATATAGAAGTTAAATCCATTACTTTTTCATTTTAAAACTATTACGTTATTTAAATCACAACGCTATCACTTTCATAATGAGATTCTTTCCGTATGACCTCATTAAGCTGCAAAATAAAGATTAATAATCGCTAGTGATGACTGATTAAGTAATTATTTAATGTTTGTGATTGTGCGAGGTTTCTCTGTTGGCTCCATTAAGAGGAAATCCGGAAATCCGTGGTATACGTCACCAATGCCAGCTTAAGATATCTGGCTGGAGTCCTGGTAAATAGTGTAAAAATTAGAAGAGACAATTTTTGGTATACATCCAAGTGAGGCGCCACGCTAGCCGAGTGGTTAGTGACGAAACCTGCAAAGCTGAGATGTATTGTTGGTTAAGTGGGTTCGATTCCTGGTCTAGGCCTTGGATTTAATTAAATGTTTAATAAAAGAAATTAACAGTAAAGTATGTTAGGCGGTTATAGGCTAGACCCGAAAAGCTAAGGTGTATTGCGGTACTAGACTATATTCCCAATGGTTAATATGGGAAATTTACAGTAAAGTATGTTAGGCGGTTATAGGCTAAGGTGTATTGCGGTACTAGTCTATATTCCCAATGGTTAATATTAGAAATTTATAGTAAAGTATGTTAGGCGGTTATAGGCTAGACCCGCAAAGCTAAGATGTATTGCGGTACTAGTCTATATTCCCAATGGTTAGTATGAGAAATTAATAGTAAAGAATGTTAGGCGGTTATAGGCTAGACCCGCAAAGCTAAGATGTATTGCGGCACTAGTCTATATTCCCAATGGTTAATATGAGAAATTTATAGTAAAGTATGTTTGCTAGTCGCCTTCGTCCACGACATCCAATTTGGTAGTTGGACGTAAAGCTGGCCTGAAAAAATGGGCAATTACTTTACTTTACTTTTCAGACATCGAGATGGATACTAGAAAATCCACGAAGTTAATTTAAGGCAAGGTGAAGCTGTCTACCTGGATTGACATTCTGATGAGTATTGGTGTGATGGAACTGTAATGGAATAATAAAAAAGAACAAAAATGTAATGAGACGACCGCCTGCCTTAGAATGGAAGAGTACCTATGAATACTGCGCCATTTATGGCCACAGTAGTTCAGCAAATAAAGCATGAACGCAAAAAGTGGTCCTACCATTGTTGGAGATAGTCTCAACATTATAAATTCATCCTAAAACAAGAATATTTTATTCTCGTGACAAAAAAACAAAAAACAATGAATTATGTGAATTTTGATTTAATTTAGTTAGGGGGGGCTTGGAATTCTCCCGAAGAGCGGGGATGAATAATGGAACACTTAGTGGTGGTCAGAACTCTCGCTCCAACAATATTCAGGAAAATTTCCATTAAGGGCCACTACTGGGGAAAGAAGAGAGTGGTTTAGGTTTTCCCCCTGAAGGGCCATCACTGTTTATTTTCCCAGCCATATAATAGCAAAGCATAGGATTTTCGATGTGAAGATCCCAAGTTCGAATCCAGGTGCTGGACCTTAGATTTTTTTTTTCTCGTCCGATAATAGACAGTGTTGTCTGCTGTAGCAACGGGATGCTGTAAGAACTGAAAGAAGCTCTGGGCACCAATGGCTTCTGATTATGACGCGCCTTAAATTTAAAAAATAATAATAATTTATAGTTGTTCATTTTTTTTGGTGACTAATTCATAGCTTCAATAGGATGAAAAAATAATTGTCATTTCAGTCGTGATACATTTATTCTGCCGAGCTTTCAGCCTAGGGACTAGGTCATCTTCAGGTCATATTACTTTGTAAACTAGCCCTGAAGATGACCTAGTCCCTAGGGTCGAAAGCTCGGCAGAATAAATGTATTACGACTTAAATGGCAATTATTTTTTCATCTTATTAATAATAATTAATAATCCAATGTGAAACTAAATTGCAAAATTTGAAGAAAATCTGCCACTCCAAAACTAACTCTTTAATTAATAATTTTTCCAGTTACTTAAAATTTTCTCGCCAACGGCACCTGTGATTTCAGATAAACTTCCTGTAGTTATTACTAATACATAAATCTACAACTTTTACTGGAAACATTTTTCGTGAAAATCAAAAGAAAATGAAATCTGATCATCTAGAGAAAAATGGGTGTGGTAGATTCCTTTCTAAAGTTGACTCGAAACTTTTTGAAGTCAGAAGAAAAATGCTTGAGTTGAAACTCTAAGTTAGAGTAGTAAGGGGAAGTTCCACAGACCTTCTCGAAACCTCTTTGGGGAAGGGAAAAAAAATCTATGAGCAAGCAGACCTGGATTCGAACCCACGGACCTCCGCCGCGTTGGAATCCAGTTAGACACTAACCACTGAGCTAATCCCCTCCCTTATTTTTAATTGATAATTTTAAATTGATGTCCACTCCCCCCCCCAAAAAAAAAATTACTTCATTACACCATGTAAAGACCGTGATCTCTACAGAGGTACCTGTTCTTTCCTGCTCCCAGACTTTACGACATATTTCAACATGTAGTTCACCGGTGGTCACGGATTGTCAGTGATTTCTCCCAAGCTCCTTATATTGTAATAATACAACAGAAAAAAAGTTAATTAATTATACCAAGCAATTTTGGAAGGTTAACAGTTGCCTGAAGCTATAAAAAAAAATATTTAAAAAAAACAGTCAGTGAGCTACTCTGACATTTTTATTGTTTTAATTATTACATTATTATAATTAATAATATAGATTTTTTTAAAAAGAATAAATTAGCACACATTTAATGTTAAACACGCCATGTCAAAAAGTACAATAGTACCAGGGCAAAGTATCAGGGTCCACAAAAACTCTGTAGCTGCAGGCAATAATTTATTAAAATTCTGTTTTATCAAAATGCATATTGTAAAATAATATTTTAAATATTATTAAAAAAAATTTATGAGGAGTTATTTTGTTAATTAAAATTTTTAATTACAAGTGTGAAGGAATGGATTAACTAAGTGGTACTGCATTCCAGCGCGGAGATCGTGGGTTCGAATCCAGGCTGTTGGCTCTTAGATATTTTTTTTCCTAGGAGTTTCTAGTAATAATAATGTGAAACTGTATCTTAAAATTTCAACGTTACTTTTTTTTTTTAGCCCGAATTCTGAATTTTAAAACTGTCCACTATTCTAATATGACACGTTAGAGGAAAGCTTTTCCCAACTTGGAAAAATTCTTCAAAGAAAAGTTATGCAGGAAGTAGATTGCAATGAGAAGGAGAATTTCAGGAGAATATAATAATGATATGTCCACGTTATGTAGTAGAAAGGAAACGAATGTTTGACGATATATACAGGTATTTAGATGCACCATTTCGCTACGAAGACATTATATTCTCCACCAACATCTATGTGCTTAAATCTATAGCCGAGCTAGCAATGAAATATGAATGTATTTAAAAGTTATAGCCGATTAGAATGAATGGAAGAAAATGATTAGAGAAGGATTACGGTGATTTTAATGTCGGTTAAGCTATAAGGATGGCAGGAATATAGGAGTACTGATCCATCCATTAGCTGTAAGTTTGTATGTAAATAGTTGTGTATAGTAGAGGGATGAATGTGTGAAGCGAATGTATTGTATAAGTAAGAATGGAGAGTGAGTGATATTCTAGTGATAAGCACCTAAACGATGCTGGCTGTATGGCGGAAGCCAATGCCAAATACAAACAAAGAAGAAAAAACCTGCAGCTAGAGGAGAAAGTTTAGAGAAGTATGTGTTTAATTCTTGTGAGTCTGTAGGGAATAGAAGGATCAGTAAGGGGGCAGAGTGGATTGGGGTTTTAAGGGATTGGGGTCTAGGATGAAAAAGAGTTTCAGCAGACGATTTTTGGATAAAGCAGTGTTCAAGGATTATGGAAACAATCAGATTCTAGAACGTCAAGGAGAGTCAAGTGAAAAAAAATGTGTTCTGTATTGTCCTGGAGTTTCTTGATGTTACTGCTACAGAGGTCCAGGCTCCAGGCATAGAGTAACATCAGCCAGCTGACCATTTTCTAGAGGAGAAGATTGTTCCGTACGGTAATCTTCCAAGTCTCGTAAGAGTAAATGGAAAAGTCATAAGATTACCGGAGTTCATTTTGTCCTGTAGAAATTCGTTTGTTGTCCAAAGATAAGCCGGGATACTTGGCTAAGTGATAATTAAGTGACGGCCAAAGAAAACTTCATAAATTTTAAGTTTTGTGTACTTATACACAAAGTTTTCAGAATAGCCTAAAAGCCATTTTCAAGAATAGGAAATAACTATTGAGCAAGGGGCGGATGTTGGTCTAGTGGTCAAGAGCGTGGCTTTGTAAGTGGGAGGATAACTCAGTTCGTATCCCGCGTATGACTACTTTTTATTTGTTCGGAAAAAATTGTTTATAGTAAAGTATGAGCTTCCGCCCAACCCCGTCCACGACATCTAATTGGCAGTTGGAAGTTAAGCCTCGCCTGAAAAAAAATGGGCAATTACTTTACTTTAATATTGAGCAAAGGAAATCGTTCTAGTGAAGGAATTTTCTTTTTAACACGATATTAACAACATTTGACGTACCAGTACACATTAGTACAATTCAGACAAATTGGGGTCATGCTTTTTTGGGGGGGGGAAATAGAACTCTACTTTTTGAGGAGGAAAACCCTGTCAAATTTTCTCCCATTCTTATTTGATCATAGTTTTAAATGTTTCCTTAATTTTACTAAAAACTTTCTCTTCATCTGATCATTTAAATTTAGCCCAAATATATACCAGTTGAACACAATTTTAGTGAATAAGTTGATTATGAATTAGTTTTAGACAATCAATGTTATTCCTTTATTCACAATGTTAAGCCTTAAATCGTTGTTTTGATAAAAGTTTAAATCTTATTAAAGCCAAAAGCCTAACAGGCTCAAAATAATATGGGAAAGCATAAACATGGCATTTATTTATTTATATGAGAATTATTATCAATTATGTTAAGTAAATATGCTGTAAGCTCTAGTGCAAACATAAACTCAATTAAGCTCCCTTAATTGAAAGTGATAACGTCATAATATTTAAATGTTGAAATAAATACGTAATAATAATAATCTACAATTAAAATTTTTTGTAAAAAAAAAAAAAACTTTAAACAGTAGATAATAATAATAAAACAAACACAACAGAACAAAGAAAACAAGAGTAAGATTTGAATGTTGAATTAGAGAGATGTCTGATTTTTCACATTGAAATCGCGTTGAATATTTGAAAATCAGATGGTGTACAGCCATCAAACATAATCATCGTTAGATAATAATAAGTGTAAAACAGGAAATCAATTTGAAACACCATTATGTCCTGTTTTTAATTCCGGAGAACATGAACAGAAAGCGAAAAGACAATGTCTGCATTAACTAAAAATAATTTTAAACAAAAGTACAGTCTATTTTGGATCTGGCGATAAGATTTTAACCAAGAAAGATTTAACGCTGTCTAATGCTGATTTAAGATAGAGAGATCCTCTGATGTTGAATTACTGGATACTACTAATCTAAAGAAACGATATTGTACACTTTCTTACACTCAAAATGTGAACATTTCCATTATGGTGGCCTAAATTATCAAGCAGTACATCATAGCTGTGCCCAAAGACTAGAAAACGTAAAATAATTTATTTGGTGGAATAAATGGCCCTGTTTTACGCATCAATGCAACACTAAGTTAATGTTTTAGGAAATTTGCCGAAAAATAAAAACTAATTCCAGGTTTGAAGCAACCTATTATAATATTTAGGTCGATTATGTTCACTTGTTATATGTAAAACAATTTAAGAGAAGTACCTCCTAGACATATTGTACTATATTATACGCATTTTCTATTCTCTTCTTTTTCAGAGAAAGGAGAAGAAAAAGTTGTTTAAAAAAAAAAAAAAACATTTTATACTTCAAGAGAAAATGACAACAACAGCCGACGAGGTCGCAAAGTAGCAGCACACAGACTGGCGGGGCTATCTCAATTCTTGTGTGACCTTTGACCTCATGTAACTATGCTGATTGTATGCAAATTTCTGATAAGAACCGTGAGTGGATAGTATTTTTTTTGGGAGGCAGGATTGAAGAAGAGATTGTTCTATACTTCCAACCTCCACCGCTAGTTTATTTTTGAAAACATATTGTATGCTTCTTGTTTCGTATCTTATTTAAGCTTATCCTATTGTAAGACTAAATCTTTTACAATTTAAAAAAAAAAAAAATCACAGCAGTAGAGATTTTTATCTTATACTTTACGAGCTCGTTTTCCCCTTCCAACGTTAACAAAAAACATTCCCAATTATCTGATTATGTTCATAAAATAAGATGTAAGGAACAGTTTATTTAAAATAAATTAACAAAATTTATAATTATGATAAGCCCACAATAGGGTGTTTCATTTTGTAGGGGGAAAAAAATTAATATAAAATTTTGGCAGACTTTGCTCGCCTTCCGAGTCTCAGTAATTCAAAAGTTATGCATACCAAATTTCGAGAAGATTTGATCATATTTAGAGGTTGCACACTTTGACCACTTTTATAGATTTAGGAAAAATACGAAATTCTCAATATTTATGACATTTATTGGGAAAACTATAAATCACAAACTTAAAATTATAATAACTCTAAATACAAAGGGAAGGGATTAGCTATGAGGTTAGCATACTGGACTCCCACGCGGAGGTCCCGGGTTCGAATCCAGCAGCTGACCCTTAGATTTTCTCTTCCTAGGAGCTTCTTACAGCTCACTGTCCGGTGATGGACAGTGTTGTCTGTAACGAGAGAACACTGTCCGGAGGCCGGCAGTGCACTGGAAAAAGCTCCGGGCGCTAATGACCTCAGCTGTTGATGCGCAAAAAAAAAAAAAAAAAAAACTCTAAATACAAGGTTTAGCAGGCATTATGAACATGTAAGGTACTTGTATATTAATCAGTTTTATATGATGTAATCTCTTCTTTTGTTCGGTTAGTGACGACTTCTCTGTGATACTCGACTACCCTCAACAAGAATTGTTTTTGTTGTTCGTCTCTAACCGATTCGTTAAACTTTTTTATCAAAACTATTCCTCTTTCTACAGCATCATTTACAACTTTAAGAGCATTTACGTGGCTTCTTAGAGAATCGCTGCGGTATTCTGTCACGTCGTAGATCTCAAATAACTCAAAGAACGTCTTGGTTTTTTGGGTAACGAAATGGCTTGTCTTTTCCTTCAAAGTCTAGATTTTTACCCTATAATCTTTTCAATTCCTTCTTCTTCGCAGGTTTGGTTTCCAAATTTTGAACCATGTTTAACTTCTTCAGTAATACGTTCATCCAAAAAGGCCAATCACACGTTTGTTTCCCGACAGATACCAAAGGTGCCTTTTGGCAACTGTGACTGCACTGTTTTTGACGTCTGTATCCCGGGTAAGAGTCCAGAAGCTGTATCAAATCCAGATCATTCTTTGGAGCCCATCGACTTACAGTTGCCTCGTGCCAAAATCGACTACGCGTTTCATTCCTTTCAATTCTCGTTGAGACATATTCAATTGTTTAGCAAAAAGGGCTATTTTAAGTGCATATAATGCCTTTGCCATCCACCTTGCTTGATGCAAAGCTCCTGGGATCCTGAAAGTGAAATTGTTTTCATCCCAACCTCCTAAATAAAGGAGTGGGAGATTTAATAACTCTTTGTAGTCTTCTCTTGGATGGCTTTCTTCTTTTAGAACATTTTGGATGTAGTTAACCATTGTTACGCGTTGTTCTTCTAGAAATCCTTGAACAGGAGTGTCTTCATCCAACATTGATAACACTAAAATAAACACTAAAAGTACTTGCTCTTCTGAAGGAAGCCTTGCTCCTAAAAACTCATCATTGGGCAATTTTTCTAACAGCCATATACCACTTTTAGTTCCCATTTTCAAGTTTAATTATTAACCAGTAATGAACAAAGAAACGTAAATGAAATTATAGAAAGAAAACTTACATTAACACAAAACACTTCATTAGCTAGTTTGAGATAATAGTGACTAATGTGTGCAACCTCTAATCATTGTCCAATCTTCTTGAAATTTGGCATATATATCTTTTGTAATACTTAGACTCAGGGGGCAAGCAAAGTTGTGTGATACTCACAACTTCGGAAAAATGAAACACCCTAGCCCACAATTATAGTGAAACACTAAGGCCATATATTTTACCCTAAGGGATGCCTCGGGGATAAACTAAGTGCCCCTCATATTTAAGAGGATGCCTCAAAGGTCCTCTTTTCATTACGAGAATTCCGAATTATAAGTATAAGAAATTCATTAGGGGAGTTTACATAGGAACAGGCCATCGCCTAGAGATGGTCTATTTTGACGCAAACTAATACCAATTTGAGAAAAATATCCCTTAACAGTGCATGTCTGTTAGCAGGGCCGGATTTTCCTATAGGCTAACTAGGCTTCAGCCTATGGCCTCAAGATCAAGAGGGGCCTACATTCAAATTGTTAGCAAAATTAAAATTACACTATTCTAAAAACAGTGAACACTAAAACGCTGAACCGAAAATAAGGAGAAATTCTACGCATATCACTTAATAAACAAACATAAAAATGTATTGGTTAAGATCAACGCGTTCGGCTCATTGGGACTGTAGTGATGTATTTTGTTATCTCTCATGTAATTTACAAACTTAAAAATGGGAGGCGAAAGGGCCTCCATAAGTGGAATAGCCTAGGGCCTCTTTTCATCTAAATCCGGCCCTGTCTGTTAGACATAAAATATTGGTACGAGACTCCTGCTTAAGTTTTGAAGATCTCAAGTTTTCATTTTTTTCGATTTTAGCTGAACTCTTAGCCAGATGTCATGTTCACGGAGTTAAAAATGGAAATTTTTACTCAAGAAAAACAAAATGTATTTAAAAAAAAAAGGAGAGCATTTTGTGTTCTGGTAAGTTAACATCTTTAGCCCAGAAATATCGGTATTCAGAGGATGGAAAAATGTGCTACTCCAAAAAAATAATGCAAGATCTCGTACATAGAAATTGATTCAGCAGATAAGACAAGAACTAGACGTAATTGAGCCTATTTCAATCAGTATACAGGCTCCGTAAGGATTTTACTATTCGATAAAGACTCTGTTTTATCCGAGAACAGCGAGTCAACGATTTAAAGAAGCAACAGAGTGCAGAACTAAAATTCTTTGCTTATAGTAACAACTATGTTGTTTCCAACAGCTCACCAAAAGATATGTAAGTAACTACCAAAGAAAACGTTGAATAAAGTATATTATTCCATTTAAAATCTCATTTTCACACATTTTCATTTGAACAGTTTTTTAAATATGCATTAAAACGATGGATAATTTCAACATGACAAAGCAAGATTTCTTGTAAGTTCAATTTTCATATTAAATAGTTCATAAATTAAATCCCTAGAGCGCTCCATATCGGTCATCAGTGTGTAATGTTAACTTTAAACAATGAAACCATGTTTTCCTTTGAGGTTATTAAATGGTGAACCTTATTTTAGTAAATTATTAGTTGTAATTTCTTCTTTTCATTCAGTTTGCATTAGGTAAAAAAAATGAAATGGTTTTTATCTGAGTCAAAACAGCCCCAAATTAGCTAATCAACAGTTATAGTAGTGTGTTGTAGATAATACTTTGGAAATATTAAGGTTAAACACTCTTTTAAGGTGAGTTACACATGCAAAAAAATACTTAATTTATTTATTATTATTATTATTATTAAGAACGTGTTGATTTGTTTTTTAAAAGAGACAATTGAAGTAGGAATAAATCAAATTTAGTTGAAGCAAAGCTGACAAAGAAATTGTCTTAACATTTATGTGAAAAAGAAATTGCATGCTATACTTGAAATTTGTGGACATACCTTTCACTAAGGAAAAAACAAAAAAAAGATTCTGATTCAAAACCTAAATTAACTTTCCAACGAATATCATGCAGCCACAGATGTGATGTATCTTAAATAGTTCCGTGAAGATCTCTTGGAAATGAAACGGGAGACTCAGTTAAAAGTTAGTATGAAACTAAATTATCCAAATTCAACAAAACTTAGCAAGAAAACTGCAGTTAATGTTCACCAACTTTATACTTAGTAGAATTCTGCTTTAGGCTGTAAATGATTAGCAACTGAAGAAAAGAAATCCACTGGATAACCCTTATCTGGGAAGAACTTGATTGAAACTGACTAGATTAAGTGCTAATGTAAAATACTTGTAGAAAGATTTCCAATCTTTGAATTGTAATATTTCAAAAGTTTGAATCAGGAATTTCGAAATGCATGAAGTGAAGATTCCAAAAAAAAACATATTTAGGATCCCCATTTTGCATTATCATATTGCTTCTTGCTTCTTGTAGAGTTCAAAATGCATAGTTCTTAACATTAAAATGCATAAATAGTGTTGAATTAGTTCAGATTCCCCTGACAATCACGTATACAGATCTCAAAGCTAATATGTTAATTTCTACTTTGGATGTGTTAGTAAAACTAATTACGCACTAGAAGTTTTTACACTTAATATTTTCCACATTCTAAATAAAAGCAAGAATATAGTTTCTTGTTCTTTAAATAAGAAAAAATAAATTAGAAAAAAACTCATTATTAAACTAAGAAAAATTAATTATTGAACAATAAAGGACCAATTAAATGTTGCATTAACTTATTTTTTTATGTAATTAATAGACTAATTTTGCTAATTTTTAGACTTTAGTGTTCAATGAGAGACAAATACAGCACAAATATAAGATGTTTGGATTAAAAAGATGATTTGTGAAGTTACCTTGCAAATATATCTGCTCCTATGTGCTTAACACTGGATGGATTCTTATTATATTGAAAAATGATCTCTGAAATATAAAAATAAAAGCCTTTTCACACACTATAAGGTAGGTTTAAAATCTAAACATGCTTAAGTCAATACTTTTTCAATCAAATTAACCCCTTAACGTGCACACTCTAGATAATTCGAGCGGCGTTGTACTTTATGCTGCTATAATTTTTCATACTCGAATATAATCGAGAATTGAAAATAATGTGAAAGCAAAGAAAAACAATCGTTTTATTGATATTTATCATTTACATGGGATTGCAAGCTATAACACTTACTTAATCGTATAAAATATAGCGGTTTTTTTTTTCAAAAATACTGTGCATTAAGGGGTTAAACTAGATAAGTTTTCTTTTTCTTCTAAGTTAAGTGCTCAATAGAATTTTACCAAAATGGCCACTTCTTCACAGAGACTCCATTTCATTTCAAAATTCTTAAACTAGCATTTTTAATGCTAATAAAATAGTTTAATGAATTTCTTTATAAAGTAAATAAGAACAAAAAATACTATTTCTTAATAGTTATTACCAATTTATCGTAGTATCTATTTAAGTTATTTTACTACCACTTTGGACGAACTTAGAAAATTCAGTCACCCTTAATTTCGTTCAATTACTTTTCAATTAATCTGTCATGAATCTAATTAGTTCTTACTTATTTTATTGCTCATTATTAATGTTTTAAATTGTGTAATTAAATATTATAGTTATAATAAACTTACCTTGTTAAAAATTCCTTTATTTTACGAGATAATTTTTCTTGCAGCTCAGACAGGATTCGATGACGTAACACACAATGGGCAGTGGATTGAAGGGAAGTTTGGCTAAGAATGAAAATTCATCTTAAAATTAAAAATTGCAATTTGAAATATTTAAGTTTAATGCATTTTTTTGCCTAAATATATATTAAATTTGAAAATATATATTATTTTAAACGAATTCATAAAATTTCTATAACTCAATTTAGAAATTACGATCTTTTGAAGTTATTTATTTGTAATAAATTTTATTTTATTTTAATGTACATCAATTTTATTTTTAATTTTAGAATAAATTATAATTCATTTTATGAATAAATATAATTTCACATATTTCCATTGTGACGTCATTGATGGATCTTCTTTTTTCAACTTTTGCCCTTGGCTGTGACCTACTTATGTGATTTGGTTTAATTTATTCTTTTACTTTAATTTAAGTGACTAAAAAAAGTTAAATAAGTGTTTAAAATGGTTTAAAGTTAGTAATCACTAGTTTTCCATAAATAGGGAAGCAATTATTAAGAAAAATAGATATTTCATGAACTCCATGACGTAGTAAGGTATGCAATGAGAATTACTATTTTTATAAGTTTAAAAAAAAGGGCTTAATTTTGAATTAATTAGCCATAATTCTTTGGAATTTTCACCTCTTTTTTTAACCTTTTATGAAATAAAGAAAATGAATATGGAAATATTTTTCCATAAACTTACATCTCAGAAAATTAAAATTTATTTCAATTGGGCCAAGGCCTTATTTCTTCTAGAATTAGAAATCTATTACTTTTATCAATTAGTTTATAGATACGTTAATTGTAAAGTTGAAGGTAAAGAAGTATAAATTCTTTCATTAAATGAACTAAAAGGTAAAAAAAATGTTAAGTTTGAGTAAAGAATGGTTGAGTTTGTTCATCTTTAATGATGCTGGGCTTTGCAAAAAGAAATTCTTTTATTCTTGTCAATCTTATGTAGTTTTATATCATTTGATTATCATCTACTTAATCTTCTTTGATGTATCTCTAAATTATTATGACGATTCTTATTGGTAAATTTGATTTTATTTTTTTTATATGTTCTTTCAGAATGATTGATTCTGTAAGATTGATAATATTGATTAATTTGGGTGTCTTTTTAACCCTTTCACTACTCCATTCAATAATTTATGATTTTATTACTTAAAATTAAAAATTTATATTGAATGTAGGGTTTCTACTAAACTAAGTAACTTTAATGTGAGCTTTTAACGTACTTTGTTGTATTCAGATATACTTTTAAATTTAACTTTTACAATGTCTAGCCATAAGACAAGAAGAAGTATCAGTTTTAAGAGATTTTTATTTCAATTGTATGGCGATGATCATGGAAAAGGTAAAATAAGAATTAACAATGGGACAGTTAGGAGAGAAAAGATTTGAATCCTCACTGTATGGATTAATCTTGATTAAATTTGAGGTCTTTTTAAGAAATATTTGAAGAGGTAAAAGTTATTAGAAAAATGCAAATGCACTTTTACAAATTTTAGGTTTTCATTGGCGCAAGTAGAAGTGGTACTCAGTTCTACATTAGTTTTGATTAGGTGGTAATTGCTTAAGAATTTCTGTAGGAACTGTTGAGTATTTACTCCAGATTGGTAGTAGAAAAGAAATCTATAAGATTAATATTTGCTTAAAGCTTATTGTCCCAAAGGAGGCTCTAGCATTTGTATTCGCAACATTACTCCTTAGCTATTCATCTTTCCGTTCCTTAGATTTGGTCTTCTTCAGTTGTTAAGCAAGAATATAAGTTTTTTTTGGCTAGACAACCCGCAGTTATGCCAAGAACTTCTGATGAAGAACAAGTACTGTGGGTAGTAAATGACTAAATTGAATCTAGTTAGTTTAGAATGTTTAAAAACATAGAAGCCTTGTAAAGGAGAAATCCACTGCGACCTAAAAGACTGATTGACGCACCCAAACGTGTGTTTGTTGACCACTCGTAGATTATAAGCCTACTTGTTAAGTGGTACAATGTATCTGTGAATTAACGAGATTTTGACTTTGGAACAGCTAAGCCAAGCAGTTGCTCAGCTTATGGCCTGTAAAAGGAAGTACTAATGTCCAGTGGCTAAATGTTGTGTGGTTTAAAGAGCTAATCTTAAGAGAATCCACTTTAATGTCCAAGAATGGAACTTCCTGCCAGTAAAGAGAAATAACGCCACTTTATTATTATTTTTATTATTTAAATAATAATTTTGCAGTTTCTTTGACTACAGTATAGAAATAGAAATAGAAAAGAAATTTATTATTCTGGGACAATTGTCCCCTAAGAATAAATACAGGAACAAATAGAGGCCTTAACAGTTTGGCCTGTGATTATACAGAAAATAAATAAATAAATAAGTATTTACAAAAGTGAAAATATAATAAGTGAAAATGAAAGTAAAAATAAAATAATAAAACAGCAGAAATTAAGGAAATAAATTAAAACAATTAGAATTTTGGAGGAAGCTGAATAGAAAGGAGATAACTGAATAGACGGGATTTAAAGATGGATAGGGTAGGAGCATGGCGGACAGATGAAGGCAATAGAGCGAACTTAGTTTTGAGTTGAATTAGTTTAATACACTTGTGGGTATCTTATCTACTTATTTTATTTATTTGAGGATTGTAAGGTAAAGTTAGCGCCTTAGGTAGGAGCTAAGGTAAGCTGTAAAATACATTACACAAAATATGCTAAAATAAGTCCAAAACTAGATTTGAAAAAATAATATAAAACTAAAGTAAATTATTACACTTAACTTGTTAAGATAAGTTTTTAATGTCTAAGCAAAAATAAATAAATGGACGTAGAGAACATGAGCTTTATTTGGAATTTGAAGGATTAAAACATAACTTGTAAAGTAATAATGTAAATAAGCAGACATGGAGGAGATTAAAAAGGCCAAGTAATTAGAGAATGTTGAAAATCCTGTTTGCATGTGTACAGACTGAACAAACCCTAGGGATTATTTTGTAAGTTGAGGCTACAGAGGTTTGTTTTTTTGTTTTTTTTTTTATAAAATAAACTTGGTACTTAGACTAAAGGCTTGTCTACACCAGGGTATTTAGCCACAGCATTTACTGAAACAAGTAAATTTGTACTAAAAAAGAAAAGAACTGTATACTCGTATAAACTGTTAAGATCTTTTTAAAATACATGCACTCGTGTTTTTTCTCTACCATTAGGAGATTTTAGACACAAGTATGAACGCATATTGCATCTTTACAGTAATATGGTGGACTTGGATAAATTACACTTTTTTAAATTAAAGAATTTGTACAGCATTTCCTGCTTTTCAGAAGTACAGTATGGGCAAAAGTATAGTCATATTTAGCCTTGTAAAAACCATTTTTATCGTGAAAAACACTTCATTTAAACCAGAGGTTCTCAAACTTATTTCGTCTCCTGCCATACTTTGAGAGTCAATTATTTTCTAGAGTCCCTTAAAATTTCTTAACTTTACCACATCTTAAAAATCACAATCGCAATCATTAATTTAATTATAGCGTGCCACATGAGTCTTATGCTGTTTCTGAGTTCAAGCTTACATTTTAAATGAGAGCAAAAAAAAGGCAACTTTATAAATAATATTTAGAAAAACGTTTATTCAAATTAAAATAAACATTTCAATTTAAATTTTAAAACTAATCTAATGTGAAGATTGAATCTGATGATTTTTTAATAAGTTTGGTTAATATCAGGCTCGAATTTACTGAAAAAAAAACAGCCGTAAGTCTCCGCCGTTCGGCAGGTAACATGCAAACGATTTCTTTTTCTAGTTAGCAGCGTTGCCACAACACTAAATCCACGTTCACGACAAATACGACGATGTGAATGCTAACAAAAATTGACTACAATCCACGGTACAATTGCGGGATTGGCTTTTTTAGCCTAAAATGAACGCAGTACGCAGGTTTTGATTTTAGTTAAAAATATTGGTAAAACACAAATCAGCCCATACACTCCTTAAACCGTTTCAACCCTCCAATTTTCTCTGTGCCCTTTTCCGTCCTTCTGTAGGCTTCCAGCAGAAGGCCCACTTTGAGAAAGACTGATTTAAACCGATCTTCTGAATTAAAATTACAAAATAATCATTCCACACAATAACATAAAATTCCATTTTTCCAAATATTAAATTTAAAGTCATTCAACAGATTTTCACAATAGCTTGTAATGAGTACTGCTCATTAGGTGACGTCTTTTCTTTCATTTCATACAAAGAAGTAGCAAACACAAATCCTCTAGAGCCGCTTATCCTTTCGCCACATAATACTGAAAGTGTTTTTATGAGGGCACACATTTTTGTGTAAATCTTTTGTTGTTGTTGTTGTTGTTGAGGACAAAAACAAAATAATCTTGCGCATATGTTTTTTGTTATGCAGGCAAATGTTTTTAAGGCTTTAGAACAAGAGCAAATGTTCTCAAACTTTTTACTTGTGAACAGTGTACATGTGTAGATATGTTTGAGGCTTAAGCTGAGCTAGAAACTTAAAACAATAAATAAGTTGTTGCTGAAAGAGTGCGTATGTACCAAAAACTAAAATTGAACCAAACTTACTTTACTAAATCAAGATCATAAAACTGCCTTTGAATTTTAAATTTCTTTATACCCAACTATCTATTTTAAGTAATTCTGACATCTCCAAGTTGGAGTAACAACTGACATGAATTTCAGGCATTGGCATCCTCTTTACTTGATTAAAAAGATATTTTAGAAGATATACAGTTTCTTTAAATATGCAATACCATGTTAGATTCCTTACGGGCTGCGCTTTTAGTATAACTTTCTCAAGATAAACAATACTACGAAAATCCTGCCCGACAAGGATTCGAATCGCTTGATAACAATACCTTCTTAATGATAGCATCATCTTGTAATTAGCGAGCGCTGTTAACTCTTCTAACCAGTTCATAATTCTGATTAACCCCTGGGGAGGTGTTTCGCTCTTGCAATTTTTGTATTTAGTTTTATTTTCCACTATTTTCCTACACTTGTGGGAAACTATTGATTGAAAACTTTTTTTTTAAATCTATTAACATGGATGTTCTTTCCAAGATAGTGGATTTGGATTACCAAGATAGTCAAGTTTTTAAACCTTTCTCTAAGAATTAACATGAATAACATTTAAATCAATTATCTTTGCAAAGACTATGTTTTAAGGAAGTTTTTTGCTTTTTTTTCTTGTTTACATTCTCTTGCAACTTAAAAGAAAAACCACTAATCAAGAACATCTCACTAGTAGTTCACTTGTTTTCCAGGTGAAAGATTTTCCTGGATTCTACGCCATTCTAGTTTTCACTGAGGTTTCTATCTGAAATATTGGTTTCTATTATTCACACTATGATGAACCATTTCCCCCATTTCTTTTTTTTTTATTTTATTTTATTCAAGTTCTCCAGTTTTTCCAGATGTTTTATAAGTTTCCTTTTTTCTTTATTTCTTTGCTCTTGTTGAGAAAAGTTCTTCTTTTCTAAACTTATATGGTGGACAGATATTTCACTCCATTTCCAACTGATCTCCGTTTATTCCTTATTCCATCTTATATCTGTGATATATCTTTTATTTTCTATGCCTTTCCTTTCAGTTCTTCATAACTGAAACTTTCTTTTTTTCGCAACAGGAAGTAGAAAAAGAAAAATAAGTGAAGTTTCCCAACTTTTAATTTAATGAAAAATTGATATATTGTGCACTATGGTCAGAGAAAAGTGATTGGATGAACTTGTTGAATTGATTTATGTTTGCCAATCAGATTTATGGCCTATTTGTACAGAGGAGCTTTTAGTTTCCCGGTCCAGTTCATTGATTACTTGAAGAGTTGTGATGTTTCAGGAATTTCTTTAGCACTTTCTTTTGCCTATCTGTAAGGAGCAAATAATGCGATCGTGGCTAGTTTCCAACATAACACAAAAACGGTATAATTCAAATTTGATATTTAGAGCGTGGTAGGTAATAAGGTTCTGGTTTTTGGGCACTTTTGTATACACATTATCCACCATTAAATAAGCATGGAAAGTAACAGCCAGCTTAACTCGATCCTATAGAGCAGCGTACCACTAGTAATAAAAATTATTTTAATTAATAATATTATACAGCAAAGTTGTTAATATGTACAGTAATAAGGTTGGTCTGTCTCAAGATATAGAAAATATAATACATTTAACAGGATTAAAATTGTCTTTCATGGTGTATTTTCCCAAAACCTGAAAACACAAATAATAATTGGATTTCAAACCCCTTCTATAAAGAAAATTTAGGAAAAGCTACATCATTATCAGTAAAAGATAAAGAAAATTTAATAGAATTATCATGTGACAGAACTTAAATGATAACTATGTAAAGATCTGCTTAAAGAGACTGGATTGTAATAAGTAAGCTCTATCCAAGCAACATTCAATTTAATTGATACTTAACAGGTAGTTGAATGCTTAAAAGAAATTAATTTAGAAGATTTGAGCACAAATATAATAATCCTAAAGAAGAACTTTGTAAATTTATTAATAATTTTGAAGGTAAAAATAAGTACGCAATTTTAAAAATTTTAAAGCTAAGATCTTACACTTTACAAAGTTTTTAAAGTGAACATGAACTCCTTTGTAACAAATACATTGTATCACTATGTGTATAAAGATAATAATAATAAAATAACACACTCGGAATAAGAAATTTCACGAAATACAATCATTTTTACCAAGTGGTACAATTTAGCATGATGATAACTACCAAGTGGTACGCGAGCCAAAAAAGGTTGGGAAACGCTGCTATAGAGTACTGCAAGTTTTTCAGCATAAAAAAAAGAAGAAAAAAGTCACATTTTTAAAACAATTTTCCTAGATACAAAGTCGTGGACCATAAAGAAGCTGTAAAAAGAAAAATTACTAACGGTAGATAGATTTTTTTTTTTTTAAGATAGACTGCTAGAAAAATGAAGAAGAGACATGTTGAGGATAAAGGTAAATCTCGTCAAGGCAATTCCTAAACTACTTAGTAGTTTGGTCACCAAAAAAGAGTAGAGAGTGCCAAAAAAAAGAGGAGGTAACAAGAAATAGAAAAAGAAAAAGAATGAAAAGAGAAGGTCAACGAGAAGCTGGATATGGGTTCACAGAAGAAAGAGTCCCTCAATGAACAGAGAAGTTGGAAAAAGGCAGAACTCTTTTGAGGCTTGAAATAACTCTTTTAATCAAGTTAGTTGGGTTCAATAAACACTTCTTTGTGGTAAAATTTGAGGAGTATATGTATTTTGAAGTTGTATTTGAGCAACTTTTTTTTTGGGTAGAGGGACTTAGCATTAATACTTAGAGGAAAGATACTGAATATTTTACAGAGCTTAAAGCATTGGGATAACCCTAAAGAACTTCAACAAAAATAAGTTTAGCCTGTGCTCTGTTTTGTGATCTGTCATTCGGATTCTTTTCACAAACGTATATTCTTTTAGTCAACTAAAGCTGGAGTCTTTTATTTATTCATTTAAAGAAAACTGGAAAATTTATTGAACTGGCAAATCAAGATAAAATCTAATACTGAGAAAAATCACAAGATCTGAAGGATGAAATTTAAAATAAGTCGCCTTTAGGGAATGGAAGATTGGAATAAAAAAAAAAATTCTGATTTCGTTTAACGCTTTAAATATTTTCTCTGATAATGGAAAAGTGTGGGTGGGAAAAAATAAATAAATAAATAAATCACCAGATTACAAAATCCAATTTGATAAATTTTCGTGTGATTTAGCGCGAGAAGCTGAATCCTAGAAATGCAATTGAATTTCAGTTAGTTGGAGTACTTTTAATTACTGAAAGTAGTGCTTAGAGCTTTTGTTTATTTCCAGTTGAGTTAAATTAAACTACACTAGCAATTAAAGTTGAACAGCACTTCAAAGGCACAGCAATTGATTGCATTCAATTTAAATCAATACAAAATCACGAATACATAGAAACACTAAACTTTGCTATTAGTTTGTATGTTATCTATTCAAGTTTTCATCTAAAATAAATAAGTAAATTTGATGAGCATCAATCTGATGATTTTTCTTGCTACCGTTCAGATAATTTTTTATATTTGTATATATTTTTTTTTTTCAAACGGGCATTTTCGCTTAGTGTCTACATGTTTGGCGAAGAATTGAATCACAAAAATCTGTTGTAATATACAAGATATGAATCACATAAGGAGAAGTTAGACGTAGTCACTTCTCCAAGAATATTGATCCCTTCAGGCGAGTATTGCATCCTTCTAAAACTTGAAGAACTCACTAACCCGTACAACACTCTTAACCATTCCCGTAAATTCTGCAGTGATAGTTCCTCCCATGTGAACAAATATACTTCGAGTTTAGCAAACCCATTGCGCTTAACCCATTGCGTCTAATATTCTTTGTCTAAACACTGATGCAAGGAAGGATATAGTGGCAAGTTTCTTTTTTTTAATTTTCCTGGCCAAGATTTATCTTCAAGCCTATCCTCTATATCGCGTAGGATTTTCTTGAAGAGGTCGTTGTGTGAAGAATCATAGTATGGACGGAGATATTTCGACTCATCTGGGTGGAAATCCGAAGACGGTCTGAATTATTCTGAGGCTATAAGACTTTTCTTTTTTTTTCTTTTTTTTTTTTTTTAAGTTTCTAGTCTGGGATGCCTTCTTTCCTTCCTCTTCGGCGCTACAGTCCTGCAAGGACCAGGGCCTCCTCAACCAAGGCCCTCCACTGAGCTCCAATCAAGAGCCTTCAGTCTCCACCTTCGCACATCCATTTTCCTCAAATCCCCCTCGACGTCATCAAGCAATCTCATTCTTGGCCTACGTCTTCTCCTGACGCCTCCGTGCCTTCTCTATGAAAGGCGTTTATGGATGCGGTTATCTACCATCCTCTCCACATGTCCTAACCAACTCAATCTTCCTTTTTTAGTACATTGAACGATGTCTGCTTCTCCATAGAGAGTTTGCAGTTATAAGTTAGTGCAGATTCTCCATCTTCCTCCTCCCTCGTTCACAGGACCATATATTTCCTCAATACTTTTCTTTCCCACACTCTCAAGGCTGTCTGGCTCTCTTGGGTCAGAACCTAGCTTGCGCTTCCATAAAGCGCTACCGGTCTTATCAGGGTCTTATATATGAGAAGCTTCGCTTTTCTAGATAGGAGTCTGAGATGCCAGCTACCTAAATTTTGGCCAAGTGGGGTCTGGATAGCAATAGTTGGACATACTGCAGATGTTTGGCAATTATACCAAATGTAAAATATCCAGATACCCTATTTGTATTTCTTTCTTCAAGAATTAGTTTTATTTTTTAAATGACAAATTATTCCTAGAGTTAGATTAATTTCTGTTTTTATTTTCGCCGTTTTTATTGTTTTTATTCTCTTCAGTTTATTTATGTAGATGTTTATATTTAGCTACAAACAAACATAATAAATATTTTTCTACTTTGTATCCTAGTGAATAATTAAATAGAAAACTGTCAAATAAGAATGTAAACAAAAATAGTAAAAGTGGTAAAGAGGGGAACCTTTATACGTTAGTCTATTTTAAAAGACTAACTATAGACAGAATTATAGATCTTCTTCGTGTTTTCTTCTGGTATTTATGTATAGTATAGGTATAATAATGTATTTTAAGTTAATATAGTTATTACAGTGTGTTGCTGCTACCAGGGGCGCCACTGACTCATTACTTTATATTTCTTTTGGCTGGGCTATTCATCTCAAGATAATACTTGTTTTTTAGTACTTACTATTTGGTATAAAATACCTGCAACGGTTCGCAATCATAAAATGTGGAAATCTCTACTGTTTATGCAAAATAATTTATTCACAGTCGTTAGTTGGGCCACCAACATAGCTTTCTCTTATTATTTTTTTAGAAATAACAAATATTATTAAGTAGGCATGTAAAATAGGAAATATTTTATTAGCTATTTGAATTACGACGTCGCAAAACCTGAGATTAGGAGTTATATTTAAAGTCTGTTAGGCTGGATTTATTATTATTATCATTATTGAAACACACACTAGAGCAAACAGGAACGCTGTGCAAAGTCTGCGGCAACAACCACAAACTCTGCACAGTTCACAATCATTATTCACTCTCACTTTCAAACCCTGTGAAAATCGTATTTCATCGTACCCTCATCAATCTCCAACAAACCTAACTTCCATTAAGCGGCGGGCGGCCGCAAACAACTCTACAGCAATTCTCAATAACTTGCGCAAATTTTGCTGGCGGTATATCCAGATCAGGTTTTGCTGGCTACCTTGTCGACAGAAATGATACCGAAAGAGATATTCAGTGGCCTTGATTGTTGCTTATTAGGGCTTACTGGCCTCACTTCTACTTTCTCCAAACTTTTAAATAACTTTTAGTTCGCCCAAAAGGTCCCTGATATTAGCTAATTAAAGTGACCAAATGTAGTATTCATATTCCCATCATTCGGGACCGCTATCATCAATAGTCACTATCTGTGCAGCCACTGCCTGGCTCCAAGACAGCTCCTATCTATCATTCCTCACTAAGCGCATACTTCTAATATGACGTGTCAGCCCTTAAGGCACCAGCTTGACTACCGAGGCCTGGTGATACTGCTTCAGGCCCTAAGAGGCCATATAAGAGACCTAACACTTCTTTTAAGAGCCGTTCCAACAAAATGAGGCTGATCTCCTTGGGCAGTTATAACTGGAAGAGGTCTAAGGAAGTTCCAAGCTGAACACAAACAGTCCACCACATTCTTGCCGTTTTTCTCCCCTTATTGAAAGGAATTCTGAAAAAGCTATGCCAAGAACATTACAGCTTGTGCAGTTAAAACGTCATCTCCTGAAAAAAAAATACCGTTGCTCTCATTTAAACTTATTATGGAAGAAGCTTGGGTATTGTTTTGAGTGTCTTTAGAAAGAAAGATACAATTCCCTTAAGGAATCAGAATAGAAAAAAAAAGATAAGTGATGTGGGTGAGTTGAAGGTCTGTTTAGATTATGAAAAGAATAAGCCCAAGAATGCACTCCATCCACCAGTCTTCAGTCTTCCAGTGAAATGAAGTTTCTTTTCCGGATCTAATGTAGAAAAAAAAACAAAAAATCAGAATATAATAACTTGAAGTGGTTTTGTTTTTTGACAAATCATTTGATTGTAACAATTATTTTTAATTTAATTCATTCTGTATTATGTTGTAAACAACATAAGTTCGTTGTAAAACAAATCATCATTTTCCTAATTCCACAAAATGAAAAGAGAATGTTACTAATTATCTTAAAAAGCAACATAATACAGAACTTATTCCTTTGTATGTTTTCATTTATAATTGAATTACACATGTAAAGTTTGTTTTAAATATTTCTTTATTTAGACCTATTTCTTTTAAAGAGTTTTTAACAAGTTAATCAATAATAAGTTCTTAAAAACTAAATGTCTTAAAATGTAAATTAATTTATCCATTTTATTTTATTTTTAAATATGAGCTAATCATAGAATAACCCTCCTTACAAAGAGTTACCTTCTATAAAAAATTGGCAATAAAACACAAATTAATGAGGTAATAATAAAAAAAATATACTTAAAAAATATTTTAAGTATAAAAAAGTGCCTAGAACAACAATACATAAAGTTAGGAATACAAAATTATTTCAATCACAACTTTAATTAAAACTTGATAAACTTAATTAATGGCATTGGCAAATGTAGCCATTGTAGTGACGTCACGAATGCCTCAGCTTCCTGGGCGATCTTCTTAATAGTTTCATCTCTGTACGTAAACCCTGATTAAAATTAAACATAATTCGTGTAAATTTAAGATTATCAATTATTTTACATTGTAATTTCAAATGGAACTAAATTTAATGAAGGTAATGCATTTTTTTTACAAGTTATTGCTAAAATAGATTTGAAAAAATGATCTTTTCAAATTGCAGTGAACTCTATAAGATTTCAACTTTTTTGTTAAAGACTTTGTATGATTGTATAATCTATTTTTAACTCGTATTATTTCATTCAATGCTAATTATTGATTTTAATCATTATCATTTTCAATTAATATTCGTAATAATTATTATTTTATAGTGAATGTTAAATTCTGAATGTTTAAGTAGAACAATATGGCTACCAGATTCATTGGTCCATTGAATTTTATTTAGTCTATCTACTTTATATCACTTGAAATATTGATTAAGCAATCCAATGTAAGTAATTTTAGATGAAAGAATACCATTTTTCAACAATTGTCAATGATTAAATCTGTTCATAAGTACTTTAAAGATGAACCCTATGATTTAATCACTTGATTTAATGGAAGCTGGGGCTTTTTGAGAATCATATTTCTCAATCTTTCTCTTTTGGAAGATTGGAATTCTCTTTTGATACACACTTATTTTGGGTAAATTATCATTTTTGAGCAATTTGAATGTAGAAAATAAGATCTTTTAGTGAAATAGTTCAAGTTTTACTTTCTTCCAAGGTCATTAAGAATCAAATTGGGACTTTTTCACTGTTGGTTTCTTAATTTTGGTTTCAATTTTATTAATATCATTTGATACAAAAATTAATAGTTTTTTGAGATGCTGGTTTTAAGAGTGTTACATTTTTAATGTTAAATTTTAATCAATACCCAATTCAATCTAATTGAATTACTAAGTTATTACTTTAACATACCTGATTTTTGCAGATTATATTAGATTTTCATCTTTATGCTCGTATATTAGCCCTTCTTTTTAGAGTAATGATGAAAAGAAACTAGATTTAAGAATTTCATTGTTCATTAATTCATTGATTTGAATGTAAAAGATTTGATTAGACACAAAACTTGAAAGATTCTTCTAGTATCCAAAATTACTTGTTTAACAGCAGATTTTCTATAATAATTTGAAAAAACAAGATAGCCTAAAAAGAAAACAGAAAAATAAGTTATTTGCTCAGCAATTGTTATTGCCAAATAATGCAAATTAGGTTAATTGTAATGCACACCTCATGTTCAATAATTTCATACAATTTGCTTCCAACCAAACTAAGTATTTGAATTTTTTTGTGATCTACATCTTTTTTCTGAAATATCTTTATGTTTTAACAGGTATATTCCATAAAATGATGTGAATGCTGTTCTTTAACTGGACTCGAGATTCTTCCCTGAAGTCTTAGCTGTTGTACAACATAACCTAAAACTTTCTTGAAGAAATACAAGTAATTGAAATTGTTTTCACTATTTTTATGAATTAAATAAAATATTACGCACTATTGCTGGTTGGAAAATTAAAAGTCCAATCAGAGCACATGTTAACAAGTGACTTTTTTTCCTTCTACTTACAGCTACGCACAGAACTTCACTGTTTGTTTTTCACATTTTCAATTACCACTGAATTTAACTTATATTAACAATGTTTTACAACTACAAAATAAATTATTATTCTTCACGGCACACAAAAACTTATTGTAAGGAATGTAACCATAAAAGCAATTCTAGAAATGAATGATGTGCTAACCTAACCTACTTCTTCCCTCCAATAGAACCTTTACAACATAATTTAATTAGAATATCAAATGGTTTTGTTAGACTTCACAGTAAATTGCCCTCTAGAGACTTCTGCTAGAAACTTATTCTGGTAATACTAACAAACAATAATGGAGGGCTAATTTAAATTTCAAACTTGGATTTTGCTAGCAGAATTTTACTTTTAATGTTTTATTTAGATTGATTAGATTTTTTTAAAAAAAATTAAAGCATTGAAAATAAGACCAATCCATAGGGTTTGATTTGCTAGATTTAGAATAGGTATTTATTTAAAGTCAAACTTCCTAATTATTTTTTAATAGTTAATTTTTACTTTCTCTTTGTGAACCCAACGGGAGCTTTTTTACCTTATCCCTTATAGGTACGCAAAGAAATTCTCAGATATTTGGACGACCTAGGCCCAACTTCTTCAGTGTAGCTTAACCCATCTATAAAACCTCCTTTGAAAAAATTGGACATTATTCGTAGCTCGGAAAATTTTAGTCTAATTGTCCGTTTAATGTTTTAAGACTGACTCATTGCAAGAGATTATGAAATTGAAATAGTCACATTGAATAATTAGTCACGTTGGGTGTAGAGAAGACTGTATGTTAAGAATGATCGTGTAATGTCTCACGATTTGAAGGTAGGGGATCCTGAACCAGGTAGTGCTTTACCATCCTAATCTGTCTGCTCCGTTATCTCTGGTACCTTTCTGAATAGAGGCTGGATGGTTACCAGCTTAGAATGTTTCTAAAATTTTAATTTAAGCCATTTACAGAAATTTTCATCTTCAGACAACAAATTCCTCAGACTTGCAACTGACTCTCCAAGATATACTCGTACAATAGTTGGACTTTCTCCATGAGAAATCTTTCATTATCCCAGTAATCTCCTACATCGAAAACCGTTCGCTGAAACTTCTCTCCACTCTAGATCGTCATCCTAACCAACTCTGCCACGAAATAGCCAACCATAATTCCCTAAAATTATACGTACATACACTTTCTTAACTTTCTCCTCTAGCTGCAGTATTTTTCTCTCTTTTCCCTGCATATATTCATCTTGCCCTATCCCTAAACGTGCCTAAACAAATAAGAGGACTGTAATGTTCATAAATTGGTACTTCTCTACTTATTTATGTAAGATGTTTATGGATATACTTTTCAAATAAAGTTAATGCCTATCTAACTGGAGTGTATCTGGGGCGATCGGTACCTCGTAGGTACCTAGATCTTCACAGTCCTCCTGAGCAAGCCATTCTTGTACAGGTCGCCAAGAATTGGGTTCGAGTAATGCTAAGAAGCTTTTTTTTTTTCAGACCCTCCAATGTCTGAAATTCTTCCAGACATTCTGAAGATTTTTTTTGTTCTCATCTTAGCAAGTTAGGATTTCTTTACTCTCGGCTATGAGACATGACCTCATACTGTGGCCTGTTCTTAGCATCGGATTTCCGATGGTTTTTCGTGAGGAAGTACAGATAGGATTCTTCTCCTCCTGAAGTTTTTAGATCTAAAAAATTTGCACTAAGTACATGCAGTTTTTAAAGAAGTTCTTTATCGAACTCTAAACGTGAATTTTCAAATTTAAACTCAAAATAGGAAATCTACCTTGACATGAATGGAGAGTGAAAATAATTTAGTAAAACGAGATATTCCAGATGGAATTTATTCCGGATGAAATGTCAGTCATAATGGAGTAATGGAATGTAAAATATATGACATTATATGCAACCTTGATATTCCAGCAATGCGCATTCCGACCTAGCCAATTGCTATTAGGTAGATAGTGGGTCTGCGGGTTGTGAACCCAGCTGATGATTGTGGGTCTCTTTTCTTTAAACTCTCTCTCTCTCTCTCTCTCTCTCTCTCTCTCTCCGTGAATGAGTTTGTGAGTTTACAGCTGCAATTTAAATGAATCCTCCCACGCAGTGAACTGTAGCCATTGTTAAACGGGGCAAATTAAACTCCCGTCAGTTTAACAGATTTTCCTTAACCAGTTAAGCGCAAGCAGTTAAGTGTGTACACGTCAAACCACAAATCTCTATTACGATGCGTTCGACTTTTACGCTCGTTGTGAAAAATATAAATTTGCCATTAACTATAAAAACTCGAAATTTTAATAAAATACAATAAGAATATTATTTGGTGGAATGTTTCCTTTATCTCACCTAATAGAACTGCTGAGTATCTTATACGGAGGGAGGTGGAGGGAGTCAGCCAAATGATAAGTGATTGGTACATGTTTGGTCTCCGCATTAGAGATTGGGAATTAGAAGCTCTCAACCCTTGTGCAATGTCGTTTTTAGGTTAGTTACAGGTTCAGACCTTAGTACGAGCATGATTTCATTTTGCACAAGAATTCAAAGCTCTTTTCTTCCTTGTAAAAAAAGCTCTTGTGTCCCTAGTTAACTAGAGCAATGCATACGTGAAGACGGTGCAAGATTTTTTGAATGAGCACAGAATGCTCTGTAATCTCAAGCCCCACAGAGATTGCAGAAAAAGTCGTTTGCTGTGACTATTAAAGACGTTGTAAACTTTTGGTTGTTTTGCCCTGCGTTCGACGACATGTATACACGTCATTGTCTGATTTTAATTCCGCACACTGTGTGGGGTTTTTAAAACTAAATTCCGCGCTTAACTGGTTAAGCATCTGGTATATATATGTATCTTTAATTAGGGAAACCTAGCACTATTCCCTTCATATTTCCCTATTTTTAGTTTTTCTTATGTTACCATAGTAACAGGGCCGATTTTCTTTTTGTACATTCACCAGAAAGATCCGTTTTGAGATTTCTTAGTCAGGAAAAGTGGGATTAGTTTTAAATCCCTTAAATCCTTTCTCTTTTCCGGAATTTGTCCCATTTCTGGGCAAAGACCTCTCCCAGTTCTTTCCAATTTGTTTTTTTTTTAGCCATAGAACTCCAGTTTGTTGTAAGGGTAGATCAGCTGTCCTATTAAAGACTGTTTAAATAGGTAACTAAAATGTTTTGAAGGCGATTGGTACTATATCTCCTTAACAAAAACTTACAGTTTAAAATGTTAAGTATAAGGGTTGATTAAACGCCAAAAGGTACACAAATCAGCAAGTACCCAACATTTCATTCAAGCTTAGTCGATATAATTTAAGTAATTTTGCTGCATTAACTTTTCCTTCACATTTTTTAGAATTTATTAGATGTCACAGACCCTTATGCTGGCCAGTTCTTTCATAATATTATTTGGTTATAATTATGATAAAATGTATATTATATCTTCGTTTTTAAATAGGTACTTTATTTTAACTCTATTCCAAATTATTCTTCTGATTTATCTTTAATATGCCCTTTATTCTGAAGTTGTCACATCTTATACATGCATGTTAAAGTAGAAAAAGACAAAGTTAGAGTCGGCTACTGTTTAAATTTGAATCACGGAGGATTTAAAACAATATTTCAGACTTGAATTCGTCTTACCGAAATATTCGTGAGCACAAATAACACACAGTTAATAACAAGTAGATTATTCAACAACAATTATTCATTTCTTTTATTTAATTTTACTTACAGTAAAATACTGGAATAATTAGCTGTCCTAAAAGTATGCAATACTTATTTATTTTATTAAAACTGTCCGGTAGGACAGTTGTATAAGAGTTGATCATCAAAAACTGCACGAAAAAGCGTAACGTTGAAAAACACCCAACTTTGACAATTTTTTTCTCTTTTTCTATAAAAGATAAAATTCCCAAATTTTCTTTAAATTATATTATTACATAACATATATATAACATTGTGAGAAGAACAGCTACATTGAGAGTGTGATTGAAGAAAACTATATTATTTTCTATAATGCCAGATAATTATTACCTATTATTATAAACGTTTGACAACTACATAAAGTAACAATTACTTTAATCAAAGAATGAACTTAAACAGACGATTTTATTAAAAATAAAATAATCGAAATCATTGATGTATGTTGGTGTAAGCATTTTTTTAAAAAAGTTTTTAAATTTTGTAGCCTCGTAATTTTTTTTATTTTTTATAACGTTTTCTTTTTAACCTGTAATTAATAGTTTGATTATTATAGATTAATAGATATTACAGTCAATCTACAGTGCTACTTGAACAAATTTTTTGTAGATGAAAATGGCCAGCATAAGGGTCTGTGACATCTAATAAATTCTAAAAAATGTGAAGGAAAAGTTAATGCAGCAAAATTACTTAAATTATATCAACTAAGCTTGAATGAAATGTTGGGTACTTGCTGATTTGTGTACCTTTTGGCGTTTAATCAACCCTTATACTTAACATTTTAAACTGTAAGTTTTTGTTAAGGAGATTTTTGTACCTTTTGGATAGATTTTCCTTTTTGTCTATTTTGCAAAGTTACATATCTGCTTTACAGATTTTTTTAAAATTTGGAATAAGCAATTCTATTATTATAACCTGATAAGGTGTTAAGTTGGAACCATAACTACCATTGGAGAGATCTTTTTAAAGAATGATTATAGTTGCCATCCTCAATAACAATTTTTTTGAGAAAACGTTTTGAATAAAATAGGAAGGTATTTGTACGTAAAAAGCAAATTTAAACTGCGATTTTAGACCTTCCTTTTAAGAGGAGTAAGAAAAATAAACGGGCGATTACAGTACTTCTCCCTAAAAGGCAAAGAGGCAAAGATTTTGAATCGAACGACAATTCATTAATGTAAATAGGTTCACCCATTGATAATTTTAACGATTTCAGTACTTCCTCTTAGTAGGTGTAAGAGCATGATGGCACTTCACAGCCATGTAGAGGAGCTTTAATCACTTCTTCGTGCTAAATTTTATCAAAATCGGACAAAGCGTTATAGAAATATTGGTAATAATAGTTTTAGAAACGGCCTTACTTGGGTGGGGCAAACTCCCCTCCATATGAGGCATAGCGACGAGACTTTTAAAGTGCAAATCTGTACAAAATTTCGATTCGAATGACACTTCATTCATGAAAATCAGTTCACTTGTCGATAATTTGAAACGATTGCTATACTTCCCCTTAACTAGCGTAAGAGCAGATCGCCGCTTTAATGTTACGTAGGGGAGCCCTAACTCTATCATCCTATCAAATTTTATCAAAATCGGGCTAAGATTTACAGAGTAATTAGTAATAATAATTTTGAAGGGGGCCTTACATAAAGGGGGCTAACTCCTCTCTAATTCGGTGTACAGCGTCGAGACCCCCAAAAGGCACATCTACATAAAATTCCGAATCGAATGTCACCTCATTCATGAAAATCGGTTCTCGCGTTTAGGCGCTACGTAGTTTACAAAAAAGGTAACAACAACAACAACAACAACAACAACAACAACAACAACAAGAAGAACAACAACAATTTCTGAAAATGCCGTTTTTGCTCATTTTCGGCAACTTTTTTCTCGAAATCTTTTAGGTCTGGGGGGTTGCAAAAAAAATTACAGTTATAAAGGAGGGTTTGCCCTATATTTTAAAGAAAATTTGGGAATTTTATCTTTCATAGAAAAAGAGAAAAAAATTGTCAAAGTTGGGTGTTTTTAAACGTTACGCTTTTTCGTGCACTTTTTGACGATCAATCCTTATACAACTGTCCTACCGGACAGTTTTAATACAAAGATGCTCCTTAATTTGATGATGATGGCGCAAATAGTGTGCATCAGTGAACATGCTGGGGTAACTGAGTGCCCCAAAACGATACCTGGTTAAGATTTAGTTAATCATTAATCGATAATAGTCGATTATAGTTACAATTCATAGTAACTGGAGAAAGAGGAATCAGTGTCTGGAACTCTGTTAGCGCCAGCTTTTTCATTCCCTCTTTATTCTTCGTACGAGGGATACATAGGATACCCCTGTCATCCAGTTTACTCAATAAATTGTAAATTGATTTGAAAATCGAAAAACTTCCGGAAACACATTAACAACGGAAACACACATTAAACTTCTCATCACAATTTAGAAAATTGATTTTCCAAAAATTTCCGGTTTTTCAAACTTAAAACGAATGTATGAATGGAGTTTCCTGTGTTAGTAGAAATTGAATTATTGCAGTATGTAGTTGAATTATAAAGGTGATTTCCGGTAATTTCCACAACATTAAAACAAACATGGGCAACATAGAAATTAAACAGGAAATCTTTTTTAATTTAAACAGAAAGAAAAATAACACTTCAAATTTCCTGGCATTTTCCGTGTTGAGAAAATGAGTTTTACGAAAAATGGGTTTCTGTACGTTGGCGGAGGGTGGAGGGTTGTTGCAAGTGGCTAAAAATTGATGTTGCTCATATTCTGCATTTGCACTTTGCAACGACAGGAAATGCATGTTTTAGCTTTGTGCTCTCTTTTAATGGAAAATATTGTACATGAAAATCAACTTCAAATTGTATTTGATTTTGACAGGTGAATTACTCTAATTTTCGGGCTATTTCCGGAACACATGTACGAAGGGTGGCTAATGAGGTATTGCACATATATGTTCCGCACATCTAGAATCTATCTATTGGGAACACAATTTTCTTTTTTCGCAAACTAAGTGTTTTTACTAGATATTAGTTAACTTTTTTCAAAGATCAAATTTAATTCTATTATTTTCTACTTACTATTACTTACTTAAATCAGCTTCTCCGTTTGCTGAAGTCTCGCCGCTGAGACCAAGGCACTTCTCCACTTCTTCCTGTTATGCCAGTTCTATCAGCGATCAGCCATCTCCTCCGAGATTCCATCCTCTCACGTATATCGTGGCCTGCCTTTCTTGCTACTCTCCAGTGGCACCCATTCGTAAATCTTATTTGGCCACCTATACGTCACTCTTTAAGTGGCGAGCACAATTTCTTCTTCACTGAATTCCCGGTAATTTCCTCTCTCTTACTTCCATCACTGCTCTTATCCCCCACCATTTCTCATCTTATCTTATCCATTGTCTTTCTCAAAATTCTTATCCAAAAATCCATATTCATACACTTCATCCTTTTTTTTTTATAATTTCGCGGGAGACGGGTTTTTGCCGAACACAGCAGAATGCTTTCGATTATCAAGTGGAAAATTCTTTTATGAAATTGTCGTATTCTGTAACACCGGATGCAGCACGTTTTTTAAGTCTTCCTTTTAAGTTTATCCAAATCGAATCTCCCCATTTTGTACCTTATCATTGATCACAAATACACAATCTACTATACAGCTGCTATTATTTTCTCATCAACGACGACCAATTGTAGATAATAAAAAATTTTGTAGATTTTTTTTTAAAGAGTATAATTTACGATGCTTTTGCTGTACTTATTTATCGGAAGCGAGAGTAAATCGTTCAGCGTAAATGAAAATCATATTTCGCTTAAAAAACGCTTTGCTGTTCCTGTCATCACATTTTCAGGCCTTTCAATTCTTTTCAGAAAAACGTTATTGTTAGTATACAGGTTTATTCTGTTTTACAATAACACAGCTGTAGCAGTTTTAATTGAATAATATTAAATTAATTAGTGAGTGGAGGGAGGTCTTTAAATAGAGACCCTGTTGTTAAATTTGAGTAAATTTAGTCTTTTACACAGACTAAATTTTGCTGTCTAAACCTGTTTCTTCCATCAAACTTCCAACTATCTCAAGTGTCTGTTAATGAAAGTATTTCACATACTGTGGGGGTATATCCCGAGTAGAAAATAATTTTCCTCCTTTCTGGGAAACTCTTGAAGTAAAACATGGCATGCATGTAAAAATTTCCCTTGGTAAGATCAAAATTTTCATGTTCAGAATTATATTTCTCGGAAGTTAGTTGTAGACTGATTAAAGTTGTTGTATAAGATAACAACTAGTTTAGGTTCTCCATGAAACGTTACTGTTCAAAGAACTGTCTGAATTTTCTTCAACAAGGGTTTTCCGGGTGAAAAGTTTTTTTTCTTTGAAAAATGCTTACTGGGAGAGTCATGCCCGGGACTCTTGGGAAACTCAAGTTCATGATATGGAACTCATCTCTCTATGAACCTTACACACAAAATAAATTTCTATTTTATCATAATACCTTCGTTAACTGTAAGTAACCCAAAAAGGGAGTGGCTATATTTCCCGTTAAAGTACTATTTTTCCAGCGGGCTTTACGTCCAACTACCAATTAGGTTTCGTGAACGGAGGCGACTAGCTAACATACTTTACTGTAAATTTCTTTTATTAACCATTAAATAAAATCAAAGGCCTAAGACCGGGAATCGAACTCACTAAACCAACAATACATATTACTCTACAGGTCTCGCCTCTAACCGCTCGGTTACCGTGGCGCTTTAAAGTACTAATTTAGTATGATATATGTTCCTGTTTATGTCATTTTTATGAGCAGTTCTAGAGGGGGAGGACAGCGGCAGTGCACTGTGGCCTCAAAGATCTAAAGTTCCTTTCTAGTACAAGGTCGCCCGGAGCCTTATTTTGGGGTTCCAAGTGTCTTAAGAGTGTGGCCATTAAATTAAGGGTGCAGAGGAGGTCTCAGGGGGGGGGGAGGTTGGCCCTCCACTGGGCAGAGACAGACGAGGAAGTTCATTAGGGACTACTCGCCAAAGCTGACTGCAGATTTAATCAGTTAAGGCTGTGTGGTTTTTTTTTTAAGGATAATTGTAGAGGCCTATTAACAGGCCACTGCAGGCTCAGAAAACACATGCATTGCATGGGCCTGGCAGATGATAGCCTCTGTAGGTTCTGGTCAGGAAGAGGAGGAAACGGCACTGCACGTGTTGTGTCAGTGTGAGGGGCTTGTCCTAGCTAAGGATGTTACTTCTCATGGGGAAGGAAAAACCAAGGCCCTGAGAGCTTTACCCAGAGAGCCGCTCTCCAGAATTAGGAGTCACTGGAGAGTGTGCTCTAGAGTAGTCGGAGCCACAATAGATCCAAAGGGGCCGCCCTACCAGAATCTATCTATCTAGTACCAACTGATAATTGATATTTAGGGTAGTTCTTTGGTGATTTCAGTAGTACCCTTTTATTACAGAAAACCTTCGAACAGGTTGGAAAATTTTCAAAGCATGAAGGAAATTTCTGAATTAGAATCTTAAGAATGTTTTTCTTTTTTTATTTTTCATTGTAACTGAAAGAATGGGAAATGGAAGATTTCAGTAGATACACACGTCATCACTATGATGTCACAACATCACTGCCCAGTTACCTTTCTTCATATAGAAATCCCCACTCTTGCCCTGTCTGCCGCCTCATTCTTTCTTGTATTTATTACATTATTAAACGCAGACTATAATGAAACTTGTCTTTATAATATACCTGCCCCAGTTTACGATCTGTCTCAAAGAAAACAAAGAAAGAACTTTTACAGCCTCTTCTTTGTTATTATTATTATTATTATTATTTTCTTTTTGTTGCTTTTTAGTTCAGTTTTCTTGTTCGTCACATTTTTGGCGCCACGTGTGATGTAGAAACATGTGTTTCTTTTATTTTCTGTCTCTCTTCATACACACACACACACACACACCGAAAGTAGAATTTAATATCTAACTTTAATTTGTTTTTTCTTTTCTCGCTCTCTCTTTGATGTTTAGAAAATTCTCATTTTTTCATTTCATGATCGTGTTCATCAAACTAAAAAATTTTCTCACTATTGAACAGTTCGATTACAAACTTCTGAATTAACAGTTTAAAAGGAATTAAAAAAAAAAAAACAAAGTAAAGTAATGCCTATTTTTTCAGGCGGGGCTTAACGTCCAACTACCAATTAGGTGTCGTGGACGGAGGCGATTAGCAAACATATTTTACTGTAAATTTCTTTTATTAACCCGTTGCCGCAAATGACGGCTATATCCGTCCGATCTTTGTTGATATGTAGGCAAACGACGTCTATAGCCGTCGTGCACATTTTAATTAATAAAAAAAAAGTACAGCGTTAGTACGAAGTGTACTAACGCATACACTTGTTAATTATTGAATTAGTAAAGCAAATGCTGTATAGTCGTCACGACGGTCATAGCCGTCATTTGCTCTGGAAAGAGAAAAAATGACATGATGAGCAAATGACAGTTATAGCCGTCGAGAGGTTTTTTGGAAAAACCGTGGCCAAATGTGATAATTTTTACTTCCAAACATACAACTTACACTTGATTCCATCTGGCAGTCATAAACAATTGAGAAAAAAAAGTGTGTTTCTGAGCACGATCATCAAATTAAAAGTGTGCGGCAACGGGTTAACCATTAAATAAAATCCAAGGCCTAGACCGAGATTCGAACCCACTAAACCAACAATACATCTTAGTTTTGCAGGTCTAGCCTATAACCGCCTAACATACTTTACTATAAATCTCTCATATTAACCATTGGGAATATAGACTAGTACCGCAATACATCTTAGCTTTGCGGGTTTAGCCTATAACCGCCAAACATACTTTACTATAAATCTCTCATATTAACCATTGGGAATATAGACTAGTACCGCAATACATCTTAGCTTTGCGAGTCTAGCCTAACTTTCACTATAAATTTCTCATATTAGCCATTAAATAAAATCCAAGGCCTAGACCGAGATTCGAACCCACTAAACCAACAAAACACCTTAGCTTTGCGGGTCTAGCCTATAACCGCCTAACATACTTTACTGTAAATTTCTCATATTAACTATTGGAAATATAGACTAGTACTGCAATACATCTTAGCTTTGCCTATAACCGCCTAACATACTTTCACTATAAATTTCTCATATTAGCCATTAAATAAAATCCAAGGCCTAGACCGGGATTCGAACCTAGTACTACATCCCAATATGCGCATTATCTTTTTAGTACAAAATATTCCATCATTCATCTTGTTCTGAGCACAAATAACTTAATTCTAAGCTCTGTAATTTTTTTTTATTTATGACTTTTTATTAAGTGCGATGGAGTTGCTTAGGAGCGGTTTTGCTGGTATAAAATTGAGAGCTTCATCCTAGTTGTAGCCTCCACAGATATAAAATAACAACGATTAGCTACTGGATATATATAGAATAGAATAGATTAAATTAGGGCGGCCTCAAGGCCTAAGCCACTGCGACCCTTTTGGATCTTTTGTGGCTCCCCGACTTTAGAGTTCGACCTTCAGACCTGTCCGTTTAATCAGACTCTTAATTCTGGAGAGCGGCTCTCTGGGTAAAGCTCTCCGGCCTTGGTGGAGGGCGCATACTGGATATATATATATATATATATATATATGTATGTATGTATGTATAAAAAAAAATCGAACGTTGAATTTTTTCTTGCGGTATCCAGTTTATTGTTTTTAGCAGTTTCTCCTGGAGGTTGGCTGCCATCTTAATTGAGTCTCAACTTCCTTTTTTATTATGACTTCATTTTTCTTGTAAATTAAAAAGAATAAAGAGTGAGACATAGGGAGAGAGAGAGAGACAGAGAGACCCCCCTCCTTGTAGTCGTTTAATTAAAAACTTACGGGGGGAGGAAGGGTTCAAAAGATTTAAAGTCCCTTTTTCTAAATACCTAAGTTTACAGCACTAATCTTTAGTTTGTATTTTCAAATAACTGGATCCCCATCCAGATTCCCTCAAAGTTTGCCCCTTAATAAATATTTCTTCTTTTTTTATGCCCTTCTAGGGTAACCCTTTTGGGCTTATAAAGTTTTTTTTCTTCTCCTTCTTCGTCTAACAGGTGGGCTATTTCAATTTCAATCTTACATTTCAGGGGGATTCAAATTAAAAGTACAAATAATTACTGGAGAACGTTCTACAATTAATCTTTTTTGTCTTTATTTTGTCTTTATTCTTTGAAAACAAATTTGTTGTGTTCCTCGCTCCATTTTTAGATGTTTTTCCACCGTTTTCTCTATAATTTTCTCCATGTTATGTTTTTATTTTCTCTTTTTATCAGCTTTTTTCCTTGGAATATTTTAATTTTTTTTTTATCTCTTATTACTCCAGCATTTTTTCAGGATGAATTACGTTTTTTGTTTTTCGCTAAATACTTTCTCCTCGAGGCAAAAAAAAAAAACAGTTTAATAATATAAGAATTTTCTTGTACCACCAAAATTGTGATTTTTCTTTCTTTTTGGCTGAAAACATAATTTTCTTTTACTCTCAATGATGTTCGTAAACTCACAAATTTTTCTTTTAACTTGTTATAGGTTATATTTAATTAAAAATGTAATTAGGTTGGCAGTGCTGGATATCTTTGATTTTTACCTGTCACAGCATGCATGTTTATTGTCCGTTTTTCAGACTTCCATCCATCATCAGAGAATAAGATTAATCAATTTAGTGTAGAGATTTCCATTTCACTATTGTTTCCCTTTCGCGCTACAATTGCATGACTGAGTGAGGAAGGTTATAATGGTGTGTATTTGTGTTATTCAAAAATGTCAATGAATCATAAAACATACTTTTTCTAGTACTCTAGTACTGTGGGCGCCACGGTAGCCGAGCGGTTATAGGCGAGACCCGCAAAGCTAACTTGTATTGTGGTACTAGTCTATATTCCCAATGGTTAATATGAGAAATTTATAGTAAAGTATGTTAGGCGGTTGTAGGCCAGATCCGCAAAGCTAAGATGTATTGCGGTACTAGTCTATATTCCCAATAGTTAATATGAGAAATTTACAGTAAAGTATGTTAGGCGGTTATAGGCCAGACCCGCAAAGCTAAGATGTATTGTGGTACTAGTCTATATTCCCAATGGTTAATATGAGAAATTTACAGTAAAGTATGTTAGGCGGTTACAGGCTAGACCCGCAAAGCTAAGATGTATTGCGGTACTAGTCTATATTCCCAATGGTTAATATGAGAAATTTATAGTAAAGTATGTTAGGCGGTTATAGGCCAGACCCGCAAAGCTAAGATGTATTGCGGTACTAGTCTATATTCCCAATGGTTTATTATATGAGTAATTTACAGTAAAGTATGTTTGCTAGTCGCCTCCGTCCACGACACCTAATTTGGTAGTTTGACGATAAGCCCCGCCTTAAAAAATAGGCAATTACTTTACTTTTTTTCCCCCTAGTACTTGTTTAAGGATACGCTTAGTGCATGTGTAGTTGTTTTTAGAATTATAAAGCTGGTGTTGCACTTTGGTTATTATATATTACTATTAATCTCACCACCTTATTGTTGTGACGTTGTTTCCGGTTTGCACCTAAGCGGAATATCTAATTGGAGCTTTCTTCAATTTTTCCGCTCTCATCCTGACCAATTAGTGGGGCTACTTAGGGGAAGGGGAGCCCAAAACGGATATTGCTAGTGATTTTAAGTTTTCACCAGCAATTTCCGTTTGGTAGGTTCCCCTAGGTCGAGGTTAACCATGATCAATAAGATGGTTCCTCCAGGCACCACCAGATTTTTTTGTATTTATGACTGCCATTTGTATCAACACATGAACGGTGTAATTGCCAAACTGTAGTTCACTCTCTCTCTGTCACACACACTGTATCGTTCTCTTGACAAGTGCCGACGATAAGGAAGAAGGATAAGAGAGTATTTGATACTGTGTCAAGCATCGCCATGTTTTGCCATCGAGTGATTAATGTACCCATTTCCATCAAGTGAACACCACTGTGCCAAAATCGCCGCTCACAAACCTGTAGGTTAACCCATCCCATACCTGTAACCTGAAGTATTATGACCTTGAAACGTGCTAGGACCCGGGAAATTTCATGCTCACTTTCTAGCCGTCTGGATTGGCATGGAAATCCAGAATGAAAATACGTGGCAGGGTTTAAAGGAGAAAGGGAGGGCGCTTATATAAACTTCCCTTTACGTCCTGAATATCATATCCAGACATTGTCGCTCTTTCCCCCCACTTCTCCACCCATCTGACGATGGCTTCTCCAGCTCAGCTGTTCCGCTCATCCTCACTATTCCAACACACTCCTGGACTAAATGATAGATTGCACTGGTTCGACGATATTTATGAGCACGAAAGAACTGTGTGCTGCTTGCAAATCCCCCAGCATCATCGCTGTACTCCCTTGCTGTAACTTCGCCCACTCCAATCACAGTGCTGGTTCTAAATACAGATTTTAATGAATCATCATCCTTCGCTCCAGCATCGTTCAAATACACGGACACACACACAAATCCATGGACAAAGCGTGTACGCAACTTCCTGTACCGCCGCATCCATTCAACTCTGAACTCTATCAATCATCCTATAATAGATAGAATTTTAATTATTTCCACCAACCGTCTAACTTCCTCCGGTACCCCCCTCTCCTGGTGGGAAAACCTCTCTCCAGCCCCCGCCCATAGCGCTAATAATGCACTGTTTTCCCTTGCTAAATACACATTATGACAGTATTTCCATTTCTCATTTCCATTCCATTAAAGAAAACATTGTGAAAAGGGGTGGGGATAGAAAATATTTATTAATAATTAATAATTGTTAAGAAAATTGTTTTTCCTAAAATTGTATATAATATTTAATAATAATAAAAGTTTTGGTTTGGGAGGGGTTAGCTGAATGGGATGTGGATGGTTCGCCAGAGTTTTAGATTATTAGCCTAGACAACGCTTCTTTTTTCTTGCCTTAGGAGCCTCTACAGCTCTGTCTGCTAGGCTACTCTTTAAAGTACAAGTTATTAACCTTCTCCTAAACAACACCTTTTTCTCCCTAAATGAACTTACAGTTAGTTCTCTTTCAGAAAGTTTGATTCCATAAAGCAGTGATTCCCAAAGTGTGCGCCGCGGCTCCCCGGAGCGCCGCGGTGCCGTCATAAGGGCGCCGCGAAATATTTAATTAAACAATTCGGCTATTTGGTAGCATGGAACTTTCTTCATTTTTGGATATCAGTAATAAAAAGGAATATCCACTGGTTAGTGGTAAAGCTCTACGCATATTAATTCCATTTGCATCATCCTATTGGTGCGAAGCTGGGTTTTCGGCGGTCGCGGTAATAAAAAATAAATATCGTTCGAAAATTAACTGAGGGTAGCCATATCCAATTTTATTCCGAGATTTGAGAAGTTGTGTTGTGAACATCAATCCCGTCCATCCCATTAATAATTTTAATAATGTTATTCATCAATGGACGTTCAATAAATTGTCTGTGAATTTTATTTTTTTTTTTTGGCGTTTATTTTTGCTCCAATCAGCGCGTTGGCAGTAACAGTGATAACAGTAACAAGAAATAACAGAAGAATACGAGTGGAGAAGTTACCCAGCGGTAACACTCCAAAATAGGCTATTAGTCGCTCTCTTCACTTGAGAGGAGATCATGAGGCCACACTGTCTTGTCGGGTTGTCAGGAAGAGTTCTAGAAGAAAGATTTTTAGCTAGAGGATTTATATGAGATTGCAGGTTGAAGTGGAGTTTTATGTATCTTGTTTTAGCAACTGGTGTGACAAAAGGAATGTTAAGGTCAGTGTGTATAGTCCAGGTTGGAGACATAAAATGCTAGCGTTTACAATAGTTCGAAGAATTTTAGATTGAAGAGATTGAATCCTTTCGGGGATTGGAGCGTTTATTTGAGCCCCACAGCTCTATTCCATACGCCCAAAATAGATGTATAAATTAGTCTTTTGTTGTCCAGAGAGAGTTTTGATCTGTCGTCTAAGAGTCTTTTAAGTAGTCGACAGCGTCTGTTCAGTTCTGTTCTTTTAAGTCTAGTGTGGGGGTTCCAAGTTTGTGAATTTAAAATTCGTGTTCAATTTATTTTTCAACTAACCTAACCACATGGTGGTTGTCCCGTCTCGATATGGATATTACCGAAACAGTTGATATTAGATATTTTATATTATCCCAAGGAAAATAGTAAGTATCTGTTTTTAATTTCTCTCTGTTAAATGGGAAATCGCTTGTGAAAAGGAAAGTTTTCCATTTTTTCAAGAAAGTCAAAAATTTAGATAAAATCTTATGTATATTAAGGGCGCCGCGGAAAAAAATCCGATTATTTAGGGAATCGCAAAATCGAAAAAGATTAGGAACCTCTGCCATAAAGTAAGTGAGAATTTCCGTAAGAGTGGCCACAAGAGATTGTGTGAGAAAAAATTATTTTTCAAAAAACGATTAGCTAAGTTGGTAGTAATCACGCTGAGACGTAACTACATGAAGGAGGTGGGTAACAATAGACAGCCATAATGAATGTTTTTTCTATTCAACCTCTTAACATGACCAGCTAGTAGTACTCCAAGAGTTCTTGAGCACACCAACCCTAAAAATGGCCACAAGTATACTCCATACTCAGGTTAAACATTCCCACAGGGTTGTTATAGTATCTGAATGTAGAAGACCCATGGAACTAAGGGCGGTAAGAGGAGGAGGACTTCATTAAGCGAAGTGACCATCTATATGGATGTAGAAGTCTTTATGTGAGCGGGAGGGATTGTAAAACAAAGGATGCTGTACTGGAATCATCTGAAGGGGGGGATGCTGTTACCACTTAAATGCACACTTGCAGAGAGCCGAGTGAGAGAGAGAGAGAGCGAAAATCCCTTTCTTTATGAGGTAGGCCAACTAGGGCCATAGAATTCTTCGGTTCTTTCAGGGATGGTTTCAATTAGGTGGGCTATTCACTGTATTGTACTTTTTTTAAATACTCTTTTTCCCGGGATCCATTCAAAAAAAAAAAAAATGCCTGGCTGTCTTTCAGAAGATTCTGATGAAGAGGATGAAAACAAAGAAGGAATTCAGGGCAAATATGAGCGCGTTCCTTCCCAGTGAATCATCCCTTGTTTATTCTCCAAGACCTTTTTTTAGATGCTTTGGACCAGTTAGCCAATGGTTTCTACCCTAAAGGTGGCTGAGGTTGCAAGCTAAACCCAGGCAACTAGCCTGTTAAAACCCAGGAATCGAAATGTACAGGGAAAAGTCTATCAGGTGGTTTAAAACCACTAAGTTCTGTCTTCTGAAAGTCCTTAAGCATAGTCCTTCCCGCTTCACCCCTTCTTGCAGCCCTTCTTCCTGTCATCCAAGTACTTTTTGGGCGGCCTCTTTTTTTCTACGCCTCTCTGGTACATAATCCAATAGGATTTTTCAGCTTTCAGTTGCAACCCATTCTTTAGCCGATGTCCTGAAGTATTTTTTTTAAATTTGCATCAGTCATTTTTGTAATTTTCAATATTAAGCACTAACTGTCTTGGCTGCCTATTAACCTCCGAGGTTATTCCATCACCGGAAACTCATTCCTAAGTTAACACCTTTATTATTTATTTATTTATTTATTTTGTGCATACAAAATTACAACCAAAGAAAAATTAAAACAAAAATAATACAAAAAATTAAAAAAATAAAATAAATCAAACTTCTATTCACATCTATGCACATAGACAATGGATAAAATCCGTCTGTCAAGTCTGTATTTTACAGAAAGTGTTTTTAAATAAATACCATATAAAATACAATAAACAATTAATTAATTAACTTAAATTAAATAATAAATGTGTAACGCATTCTAAATAATGATGATAAATTCACAGTTTCTTTTTCTCTTCTTCCTTATTTTTTTCTAATTTTTCTAATAACAAAAATTACCTACTTTTTACGCCCTCGAAAAGGTAATTGTAAATAAACAAACAATATTTCAGTAAAAAGTAAAAATAAAATAAATAAACATACCTACACCCTTTCTAAAAAGACAAAAACAAAAAAGACAAAAACAAAAGAACACCCGAAATAAAAAATGGCTCAAAATTTAACTTCATAAAATAAAATCATAAAATAAATTAATCCTCCTATGCCCTTTACCAATTAAATTCATTTATTAATTCATTTCTGTAATAACTGGCTTGCCTTAGGTACATAACGAGATTTGACCAGTTTCCACCATTTAACAAATTAAAAACCTCTTCCTTAGTCAATTTTTTCTTTTTTAACCATTTGACCCTCCATTTAGATAGAACGGTACACATCCCAATGAAGTGATATGTATCCTCTTTTTCATTAGAATTACAGAGGGAACATCTAACTGTATTGTCTCGTTTCCAATGTTTAAAATTCAGATTTAGGGATTCAGTTCTAGCCTTACAAATCCATCTCATTGAATATAAATCACTATCATCATTCAAATATATAGTGCTGTCCCCGACAGAACAAAGCTTACCGTACAATTCATACCTTGATTGTATACAATTATTTAAGGCTTCTTCTTTTTGAGCTTTTATTAGATCTTGCCTCAAACTTTGTAATTTTTGCCGCAATGATGGGATATTTGACAAAGGTAAATGTGCTGCACCCAACTCCCCCCATTTTTTATACCAGTATATATTCCTTTTAATAGTCTCATTACACATAATGTGGGGTAGACGAGTGGAGGGCATTTCTAAAACTTTTAGTATATACTTGAAGTGAAGCTTCAAAGTATAAGAATATATAGATTCAATTCCGGTTTCAAAGTCTACTATATAATTTGGGGTATACCGGGAAGTGATAATAATTTTTTTATAAAGTATCTTCTAAATTTTTCTAAACAGTCGTAAGGCTCAAATCCCCAGACTTGAGACCCATAGCTGACTACTGAACGAGAAACAGAATGAAATACTTCTAACTTGGTGGAGTAGGGAATATCCTTTTTCATCATTAAGTTATGCCAAGTAGTGTTCAGCCCAAATTTTGCATGACTAATTCTTTCTAGAAAATGCTCGCTAAGAGATACTTTTGAGGAGATGGTCATACCAAGGTATTTATAAGAATTTACAATATCGATTTGTCGCCCCTCTAAATACCACTTTTCAAATCTAGAAAGTTTACCACCATTTCGGAACACTACGACTTTCGATTTTGCTAAGTTTATATTTAATCCCCACAAACTACAATATTCACCCAGTTTGTTTATCATCCTTTGTAATTTAATAGGGGTTGATGCTAGCATAACAACATCATCAGCATACATGAGACACCTAATGTTTGTCCCAGCCACATCTAAGCCTTCTCCAATGCTATCGTGCAAATCATTTAGAAAGAGTCCAAAAAGTAAAGGGCTCAGAAACAACCTTGCCTCACGCCAATATTAGTGTGAAAGAATTCAGACATCCCCTCTTTATGCCACACTGTAGCCCTCGTTTCATCGTAAAAACCCCTTAAAATATTTATTACTTTCGCTGACAGTCCCAAATTAGCCAACTTAAAAAATAGCGCATGCCGGTTGACACAATCGAAAGCAGATTTGAAATCTATAAAAAAACTGTAAATTTTTCGCCGCTTTTTTGATAATACAATTTTGAGAATGTTAAGAAGGGTGAAGATATTGTCAACTGTAGAGTATCCAGGACGGAATCCCGCCTGAAATTCGTTTAGAATATTATATAAATCCACCCAATCCCACAATCGTTTTAATAAGATTCCTGTAAATAGTTTTGAAACCACATTAATAAAGGAGATCCCCCTATAATTTGTAACAGAGTTTAAATCACCTTTTTTATATAACGGATAAATGATCGATTCGTTAAAACTACGTGGAATTTTACAAGTCTCATAGATATAATTAAAAGTGTTCACTAACTGTTCGAGAAAATTATCAGAACTGTTTTTGAAAAATTCGTATGGTATTGAATCAATTCCTGGGGCTTTGTTATTTTTCGCTTTTCTAAGAACATCTTTCAATTCTAGTAGTGTAAACTGTTTATCTAAATCTGAATTAGACCAGAACGGTTCGGCATAGAGAATTACGGCATTAGTTACTGAAGGGTTTAACAATTCCTGAAAATAGTTCATAAATTGGATCTTAGATATATTCGACTCATTAATATAATTACTGACTTTAAATTGCTTTATTAGTTTCCAGTAGACTTTCGAATCTCTCACATTTTTAAATTTATCTTTTAAACTTTCAATATATTTTTTCCTTTTATTTTGGCATACCTGTTTGAAAATACTGTTCGCTTCAAGGTATAATTGTCTCACATAGGTATTATTATGTTTTCTAAAGATCTGTAAAAATCTAAATGAACGCTTGCGATACTTTTTACATTCGTAATCAAACCATATTTGTTTACCGATTTTAGCGATATTTGGCTTGTATATTTGGTTACCGTAATGGGAACAATCTACAATACAGTTTAACAAAGCATCTAGTTTTTCTTCCGGCTTAATATGTTGTTTTGCCAGCAGCGCTATTTTCTTACTCATTTTTAGTTTAAAATGTTGTTCGTCTTGGTCTGACCATAGCAATTTTGAAAGCATGCGAGGTTTGCTAACATTGTTTGAAAATTGTTTATACTCGAAGGTAATCACAATTGGCATGTGGTCAGAATAAATTTCTGGAATTACCTCAAAATCAGAAACCAGGTTTAACAAATTAGGACTGACGCAACAAAAGTCAATTACTGAATTTCCTCTATCTGAAATAAAAGTAAATTCTCCGTTACTGTCACCCTTGGTACGGCCATTTAATATAACAATGTCCGAATCTTCACAAAACTGTAAAAATAATTTACCCCTATTATTTAAACATAAATCTTTTGAATGCCTAAAACTTTCTACAATACACTTTTCTTGTGCAATACAATCAGGTAAGCTTTGTCCGTCAGCAACTCTTGCATTCATGTCCCCTATCACCACACTATTACAATTTATGGTTTCCATTACATTATTTAATTTGTTAAAATCTGAATCCCAGTGTGAAAAATTAAGTATACTGGTATTAAATAAAATTTCTGGTCATAAGCGATAATCTCGATAACATCATAATCAAGAATTTTAACAAATTTACAATTTAAATTCGGATAAATATTAGATTTGTAAGCTAATAACGTACCTCCACTAGGTCTTCCAAATTTATTTAATCTTTTTGCACCCAGCCAGTTAAGTTTAAAGCCATGAAAATATTTATCAAATCTATGACACTCCTCACTAACTAAGAAAGTTTCATACAGCAATATAATTTCATATTGTTTTAAAAACTCGAAAAAGGAAACATCATTAAATTTACTAAACAAGCCATGAACATTATATGAACATATTTTAAATTTGTTAGTTATGCACTTACTTGTGTTAACCTGACAGACGTCTTTATATTGTACAACTTGTTTATTACAGACATTTACTGAGGTTGTTTCTCTAAAAGAACTTTGATCTTCTTTCTTCTGTTTATCTTCTCCCATCTCTTCTTTTCTTAAATTTAACTTCTCAGCTGATACTTCACTCAATAACTTTTGAATAACTGTGGAAAAATCATAATTCGTAATTTCTTTTAATTTACTTATTCCACACTCTCTACCAAAAATAAGCCCTTCTTCCTCTATCCAATGAAATCTTGAATTGTTAATAAATAAATTTTGATTCCATACTGATACTTGCACTTTAGGGTTTGTTTCTTTTATGCATTTTCTCAGATATAAAAGTTTCCTTTTTATATCTCTCTGCATCCCAGTGAGATCTTTCTCCACTGATATTCCCGTTCCCCTCAGTATTCTGGCGCTTTTTAAAATGTTCATCCTTTCCGCTTCTTTTGGAAATTCCGCCAGAATGATTTTCTTACTGGCATTTTTATTGCCTATAGGCTGAGCTCGATATATTGTAATATCTTCTGGAGTGTTTAATAGATTCAAGCACAAGTTTTTTACCTTTTGTAAACAGTCTTCTTCAGGGCTCATTGTAATACCTTTAAAAATTAAATTCTTTCTTTTCACTTCCCTTTGAGTAAATTCCATCTGGCTTCTTAATTTTCTATTTATGTCTTGCTGCTTTTTTATTTCTAATTTCAGGGTGGAATGTTCATGACGGAGAAGCTCCAACTGGGCAGAGAGGATAGAAATATCTTGTTTTGTCGCCATATTTTTTAACTTTAAATCAAATAGCTCACTTAACTGATTCACATTCATATTTCCTACCTGTTCCATTGGGCTTGCCATGATGTATTTTTCCCTTCTCTTAACTTCCTCTTCAGTTTCCGGAGAACTATTACTCCTCTGTCTTTTACCTTTCGATAGTTTTGGCGAGCAAATATCCTCAGAATTTTTGCTCATAAAGAATTTAATGTAATGAGGTTTTCTAATTCAATTTAATGTGCTATAGACAAATAACCTGTATCAATATATAAGTGCAATTTTTCTTCTTTTTTTTTTTTTTCTTTTCTTTTAATTCTTCAGAATTAAGATCTAATTAGAAAAAAGTAAAACCACTTCTCAAAAGTTCGGCACAAACGTAACTGAAGAGCAAGCTCAAGCCAAAGTTCAACTGGCCTTGAAACTTCCCCACCACAATTCCTATCACGAATTTGCAGATTTGTGCATTAAATTTCATCAATTAATTTTTGTTAATTACTCACTTATTTTAAGTTCTTAGGCGCTAATTATTTTCTGAATCAAAGGTCTTTTCATATAGAAAACTATTATCCAAAAAATTTTCCGCAAAAGTCACTTTAACACACAGAAAAAAAACACTTTAACTTAAGAGAGACAACAGCACGTCTTACCTCGTTCGCTACCAAATACAGACTCTTTTTTTCTACGCCTCTCTGGTACATAATCCAATAGGCTTTTCAGCTTTCAGTTGCAACCCATTCTTTAGCCGATGTCCTGAAGTATTTTTTTTAAATTTGCATCAGTCATTTTTGTAATTTTCAATATTAAGCACTAACTGAAGTCTTGGCTGCCTATTAACCTCCGAGGTTATTCCATCACCGGAAACTCATTCCTAAGTTAACACCTTTATGACGCAGCATCCGTCAACTTGAACCTGATAGGCATGTTTTTTCGGATCCTTTATTACTTTAAATGATGCCCTGAATTCTTTTTAAAAAAAAAATAGCCACAGCTTGTGACCTGTTGATGCTGTCGTATATACCAGGAGTGGCCAACTTTTCTGTACGTAAGATCTACATTTTATCTTAAAAGAGTGTCGCGATCGATTTGTTGACGTAGGCGTAGTCTAAGGGGCGAGAAGGGGGTATAAAATGCATACTATGTTTATACAGTCTGTTTCAGTATAAGGTGCATTCCAGCAAGGCATGGGTAGATAAGTAAAATATATTCTTTTTTAAATCACTTAATAAGTTTTCGAGATATAGGCTCATGAAGAAGAAAATAAATTTCCAGACCCAACTTTTGATAGCAACATTCCCCGTACATGCGGTTTCTAAAAAATTCTATTTTCCGTCACTTTTTCCAAGATAGTTTCGACAATTTAATTTTTTTATCAACTGCTTTTGTATAAGTTGTTGTACTATTTGTTCATAAATATGTATAAGTCGTTATAAAGATGCACAGTATGGCTGATAATTTGATTTCAATATTTCACTTTTGCGGTTTTTTGGGGGGGCCGGGAAAATTCATCATGAAAGAATAATATGACTTACTTTTTGCTAATCTATCAATAGCTCGCTGAGTACACCTCGTACTGAAATATAGATATACGGCTTATCTCATCATCATCATCATAATCTATTCCCCTTCTACCGGGTCAGCAGTGTAGGGGCCTTGCATAGTTTCTTCCATTCGACTCTGTTTCTGGCTAGTTCCTTCCTTCTTGATGTCAGACCGGCCCTCACTTCCTCCTCCCATGTTCTTCTAGGACGGCCTCGACGTCTTCTTCCCTCCACTCTGGCCTCATATACAGTTATCGCCACTCGGTCCTCCATCATTCTTGTTACGTGGCCATACCAGCTGTAGAGTTGGTTTGCTGTAATTGTCTCTATGGCCGGTTGTACACCCAAGTCTCTTCTTACGGTTACATTTATAACTCTATAACTCTTCTAGTCTTCCCTATAACTTTTCTCAAATAGCGCATCTCCATCGCTTGGATTTGGCTCTTCAAATCTTGTTATAATGGTCCAGGACTCACTTGAATACGTTAGAAACGGGAGAAATACAGTTTTGTAAACAGAGACCTTCGCTTGCGTGGAGACTTTCCCAATGAAGGTGTTTCTGGTTGCGTGAAAGAACCTTGCTGCCGCACCTATTCTTTCTCTTATTTCCTCCTCCAGCCTTCCTTCCTCATTTAGATGGGCACCCAGGTATTTAAAGCTTATCTAACTACGTAAAAAACAACAATAATTATTTAAAGGGCCGAAAAAAAGCCGATTCGCTTAGGTATCTAGATCTGAAACAAGAATAGATATATTTGCTATATTTGGTGATACTGGGATATTTTTCTACAATCGCTACAAAGTCCATGGTACACGGAATTCCACCCCAGACATTGCGAGCGATCGACGTTCGACCAAAACTGGCCTTGTGATCGACTTGTCGGCCACCCCTGGTATTCAGCCTGGCTGAAATCAATGGGATGAAACCACTGTGAGAATGTCAGATTCATAAATAAACTAGAAAAAAAAAAAACTAAAAAGATATCAGTTTTTTTCCACTTTGTGATCATTTCAGGCGCGAACATTGTTATCAATTTCTCTAAAAATAAGGTTACCTTTCTGATATTTAGAAATATCTCCCACTGGCTGTTATAGTTGCTAAAAATAATTTAATATGGGACAAATTTTATTATTAGATTTGGGATTTAAGAGCAAGATTAGTTCATGCGATTGGATGCACATCCAGTTATTTGTTTTAAAAATTTTGCGTAGGAGTTCGCCTACTGGACTTTTAAGTTAATTTTTTATTTTCTCTCTCCAAATATTCTTCTAAATATAAAATTCTATTTTATGTAAAGAACTATTTATAATTCTGTTAAAAGTCTTTTTTGCTTTTTCGTGCTTACTTAAATTTCTGTCCTGCAAACATTTATATAAATATATATTATATATATTTTGTGTTTAAATAATCCCACACTAAATCTCTTTTCCTTGGCCCCAGCCAAGAGGTTGTTGTTCTTTCAGAACAAACTCTGCCAGATTTCTTTCGGCATGATGAAAAATCCTGATTTCCTTTAGACTTGTTGTACAATCAACAAGTTCCCTCCCCCCCAAAAAATGCCTTTAAGCGTAACCTACTGCTGTGATTTCGATTTGAACTCAGGATTGTTGGGTATAGATCTTGAAAAATTCCTCTTTCCATATTTTGGGGGGGAAAAAAAACAAAAATTCGCTCACCATCATTGTCCTGATTATGGGAAGGAAGTGTCATATGGATACTCTGCTCTCACGAAGAACGTTTTTACCTACCGTATATCCATATCGTATAGTTTGGCAATGATTGTCAGAATCTAGATCCAACAACAAACCAAAGTTTGAAAAAAATAAAAGAAGCTGACCAAATCACACCGGAAACCAAGACAATTTGATTGTTCCCCCCCCGGGCACACTGGGGGGCATAAATGTTTCAGGGGCTTCATTATTTAATACACTCTAATCTACTTCATATAACATGATCACTTAGGAAGGAAAAGGGTCCTGGAACAGAGAAAGGATTGACGGGTCCAGTAACGGCTGTACGTAAGAATGAAACAAACCGGAAATGGACAAGTGATATTCTCTGTGGATAATGTTAACTAGAGTGGGAAGAGTCGTGAAAACTAAGTTGCGTACTAACAAGCACACCGCTGAAAGATAGAACCAATGGTCTCACGGGACGGTAAAACTCTTCAGAGTGGTTGATGGTGATGTCAAAAAAAATCGAGGCGATCTTAAAGTTGGTAGATGAGTAGGCGTGATGGTCAAGGGGGGAGGGGATTAAGAACGTCATTGATCTTATTAGTTTATGTTTATGTTTATCTTATTAGGTTAGAGTAGGTATTTCGCCAAACTATTTCCATCGCACTGTCAAAGACGTCACAGTTAAAGACGTTGAAGCCCTCCCCGCACCTTCTCCTCTGATGACGTCACAGTTAAAGACGTTGAAGCCCTCCCCGCACCTTCTCCACGCGATTTTTAATATATCGATTTGCGAGGTAGTGTATTGACTACTAGATAATATGCAGACAAGGAGCACCTGGATGGTCTCCTTACATTCATTCCACCTGTCCCAGAGCCCCGGCCTACTACCGAATTCAGACTTAATGCGCCTTCCAATAGCACTGGAAGATTCTCCCCAAAAAATATTTTTTGACCATAATAATCAGTTCCTTTTCGGCAGGTACATGGGATATCCAGGCTCTCGTTCAGTTTTAAGCGTTTCTTACACCTCAAGTTTACTTGGAATGAAATTTTTTCTAAGATACTGCTCTTTGATCGCGATCTCAGTGAATGAGTGACTTATTTATTATTATTAGAGTTATTACAAAAAAATCATTATTAATCAATAAAGTAAGTGATAAACAAAAATCGAATCTAATTTTTCATTTTTTTTTTCTCAGGAGTTACGCAGAGTGTTAATTTTCGCGTGTGTTTGTGTGTGTGTGTTAATAGCGGAAGTGCCTTTCTTTAAAAAGTGTCAAATTTTTTTTAAATTTGTGCGAAGAAAAAAGAACAAGTAATTCGGTTATTCAAAATTGCCGTTTAAACAATAAAATAACACACACAAAAAAAACAGTGCGAAACAACTTGTTTTGCGTTGCATATAAGGGTCCAGAGGATGCTGCAGAGTTTTCCAGGCGATTGGACAATTATGATAAAAGGTAAGAAGCAGGAAATGATGCGCACTTGTATTTTAAGCTAGAGAGTTTAAATTTCTTTTCAATTTCAAATTTCCCGTAAGAAGGTTTTAGTTGAACTATCTTATTTTTGAAAATCTATAACGTAAAAGTTGTCTGGAACGGTCATAGTATCTTTTAGAGGGGCCGCTGCTAGTGTACTTTATTCTTAAACCTCCCTTCACCACTTCTGCGACACGCTTCCCCGAAAGGCAAAGTACTTAGTACTTGACGTTGGAAACAAAAAGTAACATTGATTTGGTACTACAGCCCTTGGGTAAGGGCTTTGACCTCCGCTGTAATGCTTCTCCAAGCATTTCTTATTAGAAGCTGTTTATTTCTTCATTGCCTCCTGTTTCCCAGCTGTCTGCGGTCCTCCTCCAATTTCTCAGACTTTTTTTGTTGCCTTCTTTTTTTTTCGCCATACAGCCCAGCATCGTCTAGGTGCTTATCACTAGAATATCACTCACTCTCCATTCTTACTTATAAATACATTCGCTTCACACATTCATCCCTCTACTATATACAACTATTTACATACAAACTTACCAACTAATGGATGGATCAGTACTCTATATTCCTTGCCAACCTTATAGCTTAACCGAAATTATCACGTAATCCTTCTCTAATCATTTTCTTCCATTCATTTTATAACTTTTAAATATATTAATATTTCATTGCTAGCTCTGCTATAGATTTAAGCACATTCTCAGTCTTCTTACTTGCCCTCTACTCTCTGGTCGGTCCTTATACAGCTTCTTAAATCCTCGATCCCATATTATCTATTATAATTATTATTTAGGCGCCTCGCTAGCCGAGCGGTTAGAGGCGAGACCTGCGAAGCTAATATGTATTGTGGTACTGGGTTCGATTCCTCTGGTCTAGCTCTAGGATTTTATTTAATGGTTAATAAAAGAAATTTACAGTAAAGTATGTTAGGCGATTATAGGCTAGACTCGCAAAGCTAAGATGTATTGTGGTACTAGTCTATATTCCCAATGGTTAATATGAAAAATTTGTAGTAAAGTATGTTAGGCGGTTATAGGCTAGACCCGCAAAGCTAAGGTGTATTGCGGTACTAGTCTATATTCCCAATGGTTAATATGAGAAATTTGTAGTAAAGTATGTTTGCTAGTCGCCTTCGTCCTCGACACCTAATTTGGTAGTTGGACGAAAAGCCCTCCTGAAAAAATAGGCAATTACTTTACTTCAGTTTACTTTATAATTATTACATTTATTGCAATTATTATATATATTTTAAACTATAGATATGTACTGTACACAAAGACGGACTTTAAACATAAGATATTTGTAGGTATCAAGTGATTTTTTTTTTTTTATTCAGTGGACCGGTAAGAAGTAAAATTGAAAATCTGCCCAATTTCGATACTTTTAATTTCCAACGGATAAGAAAAAGTAAAATAAATAAAATGAAAACCTGAATTAAAAAGTTTTATTTTAAACTTAAATTCATTAAAGCTTAACAGCTTAACATTAGCAAGTTTAGTAAAGCTGGTGAAAACCTTTTCAAATAAAATGAACTTAAAGTTATGTTAAAAATTTTAACACACACGGTTTTGATAATTTGTAGATGGAAAAGTTGATTTCAACCATTTTGAAGCGATGATGGAGAAAGAGCACAAAAACTTTACAATAGAATAATTTATAATAACTTGCCTAAGTATGTGTACTTTGGGAAATGTTTCTGTGCTTCAGGGAGTTTCCCAAAATTGTGCTATGGAGGTTGGGGGGGGGGGAAATTAGGCTGCTTCACTTATTGTATAAATCGTTGGAAAAGTGTATAATGAAAAAAATTTTCTATTAGTGAGCTAGAGTTTGCGTAAAAATAATATTGTAAGGCTGGGATTGGCGCAGGGATGGCCAAGATCTCTTGAAGAAAAGTGTGGCTAGTGCAATCATCCCTATGACTATGGGTGGGATAAACGTATATCCCTATTGATTAGTTTAATGACACACAACCAGACCAGCTCCTTGTCTCTCCATGTAAGGGGAGCTTTCCCAACAAGTTATCTGACTGATTAATGTCTCCCATTCACTGTAATTTTCTTTAAGAAAAAGAATATTTTCCTTTACATGCTGATCTCTTCAGATGAAAGTCCTCCCTATTACACCTGCTGCAGTACCATCTGCCAGTATCCCCGGGAAATTAATGTCCTATATTAAAATTTAGATCTTAAAAGAAATTAATATAACTTACTAAGAGTTTTCTCATTAAAATGATCAATTACTTCAGAACAAAGTTGTAGCAAGATATTTTAAATCGTTTGTTTTTTGGAAGAATTACTGATTTTACAGGATTAGGATTAAGGATTAAAATAGCGGGACGGGACCCACGCTCTACGGCATCGCAGCCACAAAAGGCTTATTGTGCCTTCACCCTTTGGATCTACTAGAAGAAACCTCCCCTACTAAGGAGGTTGAGGACTTTCCCTACTAGTTCTTTTTGCCCTACTATCCTTCTTTGGTCTCAACGTTCACTCGATTTCAATGCAATCAAACTACAAGTGAGAGGCCGTTTCCTCCTATTCCTGACCACAATCTGCACAACAGATCCGTGCTAATAAGCCCCCACCTTGTACAGATGCTTTCTGAACATACCTGCCCTGTGAATAGGCGTGAGAGTAATCTGATTTCTGCCCAAGCACAGAGTCGCGTTGAGACTCTTTGATTACACAACCAACACATCATAGTCTTGCTGTATTTGACCCCTGAACACATCACCCAGTTCTATTCATGTTGTCTCTAGATCCAGTCTCTGGGAGCCACACGAATTGCACCCTTGATGAGTCCCAGGCAGTAGGGCTACTGCTGAAGACCCCCGTAATCAACTGACAGGCCAGTCTGTGCACCCTAGCACAGCCTTGATGGTTGGACTGTTGTCCACTCTTCCTCCACCACACTACCTCACCGTAGGTGATAGTAAGAATGACTTGTTCGTGTATAGAGCCAGTGGGTCATTTTGGGGCGTAAACCCCCTGTCTTGTCACAGGTTCTAGCAGTGCCACAAAATGCCTGTTTTACCTTTAGTGTAACTTTATCTAAATGTGCTTTCCAAATGAGTCTGGAGTCTCTAGGACAGTGGTGGGCAAACTTTTTTAATGGGGAGTCACAAAGTTTAAGAAATTCTAGAGGAGGGCCAGAATTATAGAAAAAATGCATTTTGTGTTAAAGCTTTTAATTATAATATTATAAAAACATTACAGCATTACACACTTGTGTAACTACGCGGCTAGTTTAGCTTCACCTATAGGTTATGCATCTATTATTCTACTAAGTAGAATCTACTTTATACTTCTCGACCGTCAAAACGTAATTATAGCGGGCCATATTCTATCCATGTCGATGGACCCTCGGCGGGCCGGAGTTGGCCCGCGGGCCGTACTTTGCCCATCACTGCTCTAGGACAACGCCCAGATACTTAACCTTATCCGACACATCCAGAGTTTTGTCAAAAGATTTTTTTGTAGCTCCCTATGTCCTTTCTCCTAGAAAAGAGGACCAGAATAGTCTTAGAAGGGTTCTCAGTCAGATCTACTCTTCTAACCCAATTCTCTATGATCTTGAGTGCTTCCTGCATGAGCTCCACAGTCGTGCCTGCCCCTGACCACCATAGAAATATCGACTGCGTAGCCCAGACCCGAGAACCCACAAAAGTCTAGTATCTGGCAATCTGACACTATCCGCGATTACACTCCCGCTTGTTGGAAACATGAAAAAGTAATAAAGAAAAAACTTAAAGAGTTTAATGGAAGAAAAACAACTGACCTCAGCTTTTCTAATGAAAATTGTCGTGAGTTTAAATTAATTCGTAAAAGAAAATTTCAGTTGAGCTAAATTGCGGTGACGTCAGCTAAAAAACCTGTTAAATATTCAACAGCTTTTTGAAGGTAAAATCGTCTAGCCATTCGTCTGTCAAAATAACTGGTTTCTCTTCAAGGATATTTTAGCTAGACGTTTATCTATCTATATTGTATATATATTTAAATAGGTAGATTTATAAACAATTACTCTATAAATTTCACCTGTTGTCTACTTAGAATTAATTTCTGCTTTTTGATGACGAATTTAACTTACCCAATCTATTTTATGTTATCTAAATTTCGTCTTAGTTACAAACAAAAAAAATTCTTTTAGACATTAAAAATTTTAAATTCTAAATTGCACTTATTAATTCTCTTATTCTTTATAAAAAACAAGAAGCTGTGGTTTTGAGTTCTCACTAGAAATAATCTTTTGTTTTTTATTAGTCTTTTGAATTACTAAATTTCATAAAAACAATTTTAATTATAACTAAGGAAATAAAGAGATGAGATTTAGGTTAATTAGTTAGCTGGTATACACGCAAAGATCGTGGGTTCGAATCCAGCTGCTGGCTCAGAAAGTTTTTTTTTTCTCTCTCTCTTCCTAGGGAGCTTTTTTGCTGCTCCACTGTCTGGTGATGCGACAGTTTTCTGTAGTTATAGACAATACTATGAGCTCAAATGTTGACGCGCCTTAAATAAATAAAAAAATAATAGGCATGAAGCCCAGCCGCCTAGGAAGGTGAGTGGTGAGAAGGATCGTACACGGTTATTAAACCATATTAATAATCGGATTGAACGATCCGAGTACGAGGGACCTGTACGTGAGAAGACTAGAAGGAAAGATTGATGAGAATCATGATGGATCCACAGAAGAATTGTATGAGCACCTTAAGAGTGTTATACGAGAGGCAGCAAACGAGGCACTAGGAGCAAAAAGCAATGAGAAGAATATCATCGGATGGTTCAACGGTGAAATTGAAGAACTAGTGAAACAAAAGAAGCTGGCCTACCTAAAGTGGCTTAGTACTAAAGGTGAAGATCTTCAGATCTAATTCAAAGTTACTTAATTTTTATAAGTACCTTTATTTCATTTTTATTTTACATTTTTTACTTTAATAATTTTCTTAAAAAAACTATTTATGGCACTTTTTGTGGAGAGTTTGGGCAAACTTCCTTATAAGTTTACGTTTCAGTACAACTTGTAGTTTTACAAACTGACAATGTCGGGTATCAACAATTAAATATTACACAAATACTTTTAGAATTTAAAGAAAATTTTTATTTAAAATCTTAAGAATATTAGAAAAAGTCGTGAGAGTGTCCAAAATGAATTTTTTTCCTTAATCAATAATCAATATTAAATGATAAATATTGATTAAATTTAATATTATATATTTGGCTAACCAGCGCCGTACAACCTGAACAATAGTTCGCTATCTGGCCGCTAGACTGAGTCACCAGTTTGCCAGGTCGCTTATACTCCCAGGTATTATTTATTCATTTATTCAATGATCAGTTGTTGTTGACTGAGCTCCACAGACGTTTTTATAGTCGTAACAGATCTCTGGCGGTATGCCTGAGATTGCTTACTTAAATTCAACGTTTTTTTTCAAGGCGTTTACCTGCCAATAAACACCGAAAATAATGCTAATTAAATTAAATGACAAAGCAATTTTGTTCAATTGAATTTTGAATTAAGTTAACTCATATATTCTGGACGACATGACTGCCTTTATATAGGAGTTATAGGAGTTTTCAAAACTCTTACCAGCTACGTTTTATGTTCTCCTATGCAGTGATATTATTCGAGCTCTTGGACGCGTATTGTGCACTCGGGAAATTTGTTTTTTGTTATTTTTATGTTTTATTTTTTTTCTTATACAGTTTGAATATAAAATTTTGGTAGATGGCATTGCAGTTATTATGTGTGTGTATTATTTGAAGTTATTGGGGGATTTTATTTAATTTTTTTTTTTTTAATTTGAAAAGTGCCGATCTACTGAATCTATTTTTAACTTTTTCAAGATTTTCTCGGAAAAACGGTTCCAATGATTTTCTTTAAACTTCGCAAACTTATTGCTCAAAAATAGGTCTACAACTTTTATTTGAAATGTTTTTCTGGGAGAATTTTATTAAGGACACTTGCGGGCGAGAGGGGTGGTTACGTCTTCCTGGAAAGTGCCATTTCTGCGTAATGTATGAGTTTGTAACCCACAAAATATTAATTAGGTTTAGATATGTAACCAAAATTCTAAATTTGAACAAAAAATTAACTTCCGGGTAGGGTCCCTTTACTGAATCGACTTTTTTTTCGACGTCTCCTTTAAACAAGTGTAATTTTGAGATAGATTAAACTCTCTTAAACAATAAATGATAGAAAAACTCGATAGTTTATATTTCATTCGAGTACCCAACCCTTTTAATCCTGTCGTAACTTAGAGATCGAAATCTACCCTCAAAGTCGTACTTGCTTCCGAATGAACAAATTTTATGGCAAAGTTATAGTAATGATTTGAAGATTAATTTCCCTGATTTTTTAATTTATTTATTTTGTTTTTGATGTGGTAAAGTAAAGCAATGTCTATTTTTTCAGGCAGGCTTTACGTCCAATAACCAAATTAGGTGTCGAGGAAGGAGGCGACTAGCAAACATAGCATACAGTTTTCTTATAATAAACATTAAATAAAATCCAAGGCCTTAAGACCGGGAATCGAACCAACTAAACCAACAATACATCTTAGCTTTGCGGGTCTAGCCTATAACTGTATACGAGTACTTTACTATAAATCTCTCATATTAACCATTGGGAATATAGACTAGCATCGCAATACATCTTAGCTTTGCGGATCTAGCCTATAACCACCTAACATACTTTACTATAAATCTCTCAAATTAACCATTGGGAATATAGACTAGTACAGCAATACATCTTAGCATTGCGGGTCTAGCCTATAACCACCTAACATACTTTACTATAAATCTCTCATATTAACCATTGGGAATATAGACTAGACCGCAATACATCTTAGCTTTGCGGGTCTAGCCTATAACCGCTCGGCTATCGTGGCGCCTTTGATTTTGATATATTTTGTTTATAAAAACGCTTTTTCGGCACATATGACATAATCATAATTTTTTCCTAATTACGATAAAGTAACAAAAAAAAAATTGGATATCGTTGATCCATCGACCGGTTTTAAACTTATATCCACCATCAGAGGTAGATTAATTAGTTATGCAGAGATTTCGACTTCACCTAAGTTCTCTTCTCACACCTACTGACATGCTGATATCAACGATAAAGAAATAATTAATTTATAAATGAGGGGGGAAAAAAAGAATTAGAAATGCAGATTGCAAGCGGGTCTAAATAATTAATTCTTTTAAATTGTAAATAAAATAGAGTTCACATTTCTAATGCTGGCAGTGTCGCACGGGACGACGTATGTATTAAAGATAGGGAATGATTTAAAAAGCCGAGCCGGCGTGAAGAGTTGCAAGCGTAGTAGAGGCGAGCTAGAGAGGGGGAAGAAATGGTGTCCCCCACTATTGGTGGGTAGAATGGTGGGGATGTCTGCCGGCGGCCAGCAGACAAGCCCGAGACAGGAGAGTCAGTCAGTGTTGTGAGCAAGTGCGGTCAACTTTGTGTATAGTCCAGGCAGTGGTTATCGATAGGCCAGTAGCGCCCGTCGGCGGCTCACATGTCGCCACCATCTACGACCTGACATGGAAACTCTTATGGGACAGGTGTTCAATCCGCACCTGAAGAAAGTGCTCAAAACTTATCAACTGAGCGCACCAAAAAGTTTACAAGGACCGAGTACAGTTTTACAGACGGAAGTGCAAACTAAGAAAGAGCCATCATGTGAACCGTCACCGGAACCGTTTACCACACCGCCACCGTTGCCAATTCAACAGTTGCCGATATTAACGGCACCGGATCGTTCACCGTCGCAACGCTGTGAAACCTTATTGCAAGGTGAACGGATCACTTGTTTTCTGGTCGGCGGTGAAAAACGTTTATGTTTACCACAAATCTTGAACAGTATACTAAGAGACTTTTCATTGGCGCAGATAAATCAAGTGTGCGATTCATTGCAGATTTTCTGTTCACGTTGTAATCCAGAACAATTGGACGAGCTAAAGGAGACCGGTATTTTACCAAAATCGGCTCCTTCATGCGGACTGATCACCAAGACTGATGCGGAAAGATTGTGCAGCACACTGTTACATAGGGCCGTGGCCGCGCCTAGAGAACTATCCAAAAATACTCTCGGATTTACCGTCTATCATGAGTGTTTCGGCAAGTGTAGAGGCCTATGTTTGCCAGAATTGTATACAGATTGCGAGGCACGGTGTATAGAATGTTTAGAGTGTCACGGCCTGCTATCGCCAAGACAGTTTGTCTGTCATTCGCATCGTTCGCCAGAGAATCGTACCTGTCATTGGGGTTTCGATTCGGATAACTGGAGAGCTTATTTATTATTGTGCCGCGATCAGCCGGATTTGGAGACCAGGGAGAAACTGTTAGACCTGTTTAAACAGCAACATTTGAAAAATGCCAGCCTAAAACAGGTAGAATTTTTTTTTAATTTAGCCCCTCTACTCTTTTATTACATTTTTTTTTTTTATGATTACGATGATTATGACCTTGAAACACTCGCTAGACGTGTGCACAGCCAAGCCAGACGGTTTTGTGTGTGAGCGTTGCCTTATAAACGTTCACGCCTACAAGTGGCCCGCTCGCTTATTTCTCCTCTCCACTAAACGTCTCAGAATATAGACTGACAGAGTCCGTGACTGGGCCGCATGAGACCATTTCTGCACTAACATAAATTCTATTCCACATTTAGTGTTCTCTAGTTTCAATAAATTCTACTTTTACTGGGGGGCCCGCTCTTATCAATTTATCATTTCACCTCTTTAAACACCTTTTTTTCCCGTATAAATTACCAAATAAATTCTCTATCATTAGTTCTTGTCCAATTAAATTTGAGCTTCCAAATAATACTTTATAAAAACCATTATTTGATTGGCGAATAATAGCATTAAAAAAAAAAAAAAAAACTCCTCAGATAATCTCTTACTGCCGTTCGTAAACTTCCGTCTTATAAATTCCTGCGAACTTGCATTGCCAAATTATTTGTTAATTAGTTTCGAAAACAAAATATTGGAGCACATTTTTTTTTTTGGTGAAGGGCCACCACGTAGTTCTCGCTTTATTAAATTCTAACAACTTTCCCCCCCCCAAAAAAAGACGCACATTACGGTAAAAAATTTAAAACAAAAATTTCATTGAATTCGGTAAAATTAAAAAGAATTAGTTAAGACCATATATACTAAAAAAAAATCGGTCTTTAGAGAAGTTTTGAAACCTGTTAAAGTGGCACTTCATGATTAAATTAGACTATATTGATTAAAATGTTGTTCCTTTATACTGCTTAATGTCTTACTTTAAGTTACATCGAACATTTCCGGTTTTTAGTATGAATTACTTCCTTTCTTCTTTTTTTTCTGTTAGTAATAGTATTTTTTTTTTTACGATACCCTAAAAAAATACTTTAAAGAATATATTTATGGGGTTCACTGAATACAAATACACATAAACGATAAATATCCTCATGTTCGAACATTTCCGATAAAATATGAAAAATGTAAATTATCACGAGAAATAACGTTTTGTACTGAGAATGAGAAAATAATTATTAAAAAAAAATAAAAAAGGTGAAGGGGTCGGTGCGTATTTTCATGATTATATATCCGGTAAAACTAAAATCTAGACATTTTTTGGCATGATGGGCTATATTCCGATTATTAGGTGTAAGTGAAATTAATGTCCGGGGTTTCTTAGTTTTGACTCGCATAATGGCGTAATAACAATAAAAAATTTAAATAGTTTACATATGTCTGTCTGTTCGGACCAGTCGAACTCAACAACGGAAAAACCTCGTCACTTGAGGAAGTCATGTGAGGCGATTTATTTATTGGGACTAAAAAATTTGCGTTATATTCGGATGAGGAGAACCAACGGGAATCCTGTGCAAGTCTCCAGTCTACTATCTTTCATATCCACCTCCCGGCTTCTCTTCCCTAAGAATCCCTGACACAACCACTTTCCTCTCATTTCAGTTCATCCCTCTCCTTCCATGTACTCCCCTACAGTCTATTCTGTTCACAATAATGCCCCCACTCTTGTCTCTCTTAACTCTGTGGTTGTTATTTTGCCAGGCGCCACACTACCATTGTATACCTCTCCTAAGTGTCCTAGTCAACAATAATTTTCCCTAGATCTTATTTCTCTCTCGTGTCTATATGGCTACCAACGAACAGACACAAGATTATTAACCAAATTAAGATGTTCTGGAGTTTTTTTTTTATTTTATTTTGAACCAAACGTAATAACAACTAAATGTTAACTAAATAAATAACAACAAATAAATGTACCAAAAACTAGCACAATAAATTTAAAGAATAGTTGTAACCTAGAAAACTATAAAATACTGAAAAATATATTCATAATGTGGCACTTCCGGTAAGCCAAAATTGACCAAAACCTGAGGCGTCCTCTGGTGGTACACCTAAATGGAAATATCAAATCACAACTTTTGGTGCTTTTGTTTTTTATTAACGGTGGATACATGTACACACATATAAACAATTTTCTTATCCAGGAAAAGCATGAAACGGAAAACTCAAAAACCCAAAAAGTGGAAGTCATCCCAAATATTCTCTTTTAGTAAGATGGAATTTCATGAAAACGAATTCTTCCAGAGAAAATGTAAAATTTGAAAAATCAGCTCGTAATTTTCTTTTTTAAAATAAAATAATAATTAAAAAAAAATAATAAATGCGTAATTTTTCCGCTGCCATTAGAGGGGAGCATTTTGCTTTACTGGTAGACTGTATGCCAGTATATTTACGCAATGTATTTTGTATATTTCGACTCGCTACAAGGTTTGCCAAAAATTACTTATAGTGAACTGACTTTTTGATAGTGGGAGTAGATGGGCTTTGAATCACAACAATTAAAGCAACCCGACTAAATCCCGAAGGTTTCTTTTAGGTTATGCGTAATTTGTTGGCATGGATTTAATTTTTCATTTTATTTAAAATTTCAACGGAAAAACATGTTCCTAGAACTATCAGGGAGTGAGCGGACTAGGGAGATAGATATTGCTCCAAAATATATATTGAACAGAAGTTCTAATTCGAGTATATAATTAATTTTTTGTTTTGACTCGGGATTCTCTTTTTAATTGAGACTGCGATGTGAGTCTCCAAGATTTGCGTACATCAAGATTTTGAATCGTCTCCTGGAAGTATGGTGAAGATTTCTTGTAAATTGTTATTTAAAAAAAAAATAATAATAAAGCACGTCATTACATGAGTAATGTAATGCCAATTTTTCTGGCAGGCTTTACGTCCAATTGTCAAATTAGGTGTCGTGGACGGAGGTGAATATCATACATACTTTACTATAAATCTCTCATATTAACCATTGGGAATGTAGACTAGTACCACAATACATCTTAGCTTTGCGGGTCTAGCCTATAACCGCCTCACATACTTTACTATAAATTTCTCATATTAACCATTGGAATATAGACTAGTACCGCAATACATCTTAGCATTGCGGGTCTAGCTCAATAACCTCCTAACATACTTTACTATAAATTTCTCTTATTAACCATTGGGAATATAGACTAGTACCGCAATACATCTTAGCATTGCGGGTCTAGCCTACAACCTCCTAACATACTTTACTATAAATTTCTCATATTAACCATTAGGAATATAGACTAGTACCGCAATACATCTTAGCATTGCGGGTCTAGCCTATAACCTCCTAACATACTTTATTATAAATTTCTCTTATTAACCATTGGGAATATAGACTAGTACCGCAATACATCTTAGCTTTGCGGGTCTAGCCTATAACCTCCTAACATACTTTACTATAAATTTCTCTTATTAACCATTGGGTATATAGACTAGTACCGCAATACATCTTAGCTTTGCGGGTCTAGCCTATAACCGTTTGGCTACCGTGGCGCCTGTCACTGAGATCGTTGGCGACCGGAATCTACTTCGGTACACCGGACAATGAGAAAATCTAAGGGAGCACCTGGATTCCTCGAACCCAGGCTCAACGCATGAAAAACCTGTAACGCTTTAACCACTGAACTAATTTCTGATTTCATTACGTAATACACATTATTTTGATTAATACAAATATATAATTTGAGTGTCTCATGATCCAGAACAAAGACAATAATTGTTAGCAAATTTTCTCTTACCCGCGCACTCAATCTTTACCCGCCTTAATATCACTTTTTTTGAAGCATTTTCCCGGTATAAGTTGTTTTTATATTATTGGCTCCCTAGCAATCACAACTTAACAGCACCACTCTAAGAGTGCCACATTAGAGTGGGCATACAGTATCGCCATCTTGGTATTATATTCTCAAACAATAATAAAAGCATTACGCTAGAAATTCAAATAGAAGGAAATCGATGTAAATATGTAAATACATATTCCTCATTCCATTTATCCCCTCTCTTAAAATCGTGCGTTCTTACTGGCTGGCTTCACGAATGGAATGTTTTTCCCTTAATTGTATATTTCTTCTTAATTGCTTTTTTTACGGATTAAAGGCTTAATATTAAATAGGCTTAATGACGGTTTTAGGGAAATTTTGTGTTAATTTTAATGATTATTGTTAAACACTGATACGACTTTCAATTACTATAAATCTAGAGGTTTTTTTTTTTCCTTTAGCACTGCCATCCTCTAGACAATGTTCTGTCATATACAGGGAAAAAAAGGATAGAATAACCTGCAGCTAGAGGAGTCAGTTAGAGAAGGGCATGTTTAATTTTTTTGTATCTATAGGGAATGGTTGGATCATAGGCGGCTACGCTAGGATATTTCGTTGTAGAATGGATTAGAATGACAATCTAGAGTTGTGGGGGAGTTTCTGCAAGCGGTTTTTGGATAAAGATCGATTCTAGTCGACGTCTAGCATAATCTGTTGTAAGTCTGAAAACATTTTTGTCTGTATTGTCTGCAGTTTCTTGATAATACTACTAAAGAACAGGCTCCAGGCAGAGCAGCAGGCGTAGAGTACCTTCGGCCTGATGATCACTTTGCCCTTATACAGCCATCTTCCAGGTTTGAGAGAGTCAAGGAACCAGTAATCTTATTGTCAGATCTTCATTTTGCTCTGAAGAAGCTCCTAGTTTCGAACCCATGATCTCCACTGAGCTAATCCCTTCCTATAATAGTTTTGATGTTCTACATTTTGGCAATTTCTGAATATAAAAAAATAGTTAATTCTTTTTTCTTTTACGATTGTGGAAAATAGGATTTTCACTAGCCTAGTCCTGGATTTCCTCTGACGAGCGTAACCAGAAAATACTTCCCTAATTTAATTCTTTTATATTCTTTGGTAAATGTTTACTGGAGTGTGGTCAACAATGACTGATCTGTTATTCGGAAAATCTATATTAGATCTATTTCCAACGTATATTACGTAGATGATTTTAGATTTCGCCATAATTGTTTATGTACAACATGCTATAATAAACAGAGAGGTTACAAAGACTCATTACCTTGCTTGGCCTTCAGGGGTTCCTAATTCTTTCTTGGTTAGGATTCTTGATTGTTTTCTTCTTGAAAAAGATTGTTTGGATATTATTTTTTGTCTTTAAAAGTGGCTGCCGTAAGAACTATTATTAATAAGCTGTGTAACTTACGTGAAGCCAAATTGACTGCCCAGTTATGTGATATCTCTTTAATTTGGCATAGATCCTAATAAAATAGGGGTGGAATCATTCCTTATATAGCCTAAAAATGGCCCACAAAAGAATTTGATTTTCCAGCAATGCTTGCTGTTGCTTTGTAGCCTCAGTTTCCTGTGTTTACATAAAATACCACCAGAGTTCACGCCGATCGTATTCTCTTTCACATGTGATTACACGTAACCAAAACAAGATCATTGTTGTTTTAAAAAGAGATCACAGCAATCAGTCATAATCAGTGAGGAAGTTGTTGTTTTTACTGTAATGATTGCCCAAGATTACTGATGTTACTAATGCGGTCGTTTTTTTCTTTTAGCAACGGGCTAATTTTACAGCACCGTTACTAAGATAAAAGAGCAACATTTTCTCACCAATTTTACTATAAAGTCATCAATTTTTTGTTGTTTATTTTTACTATTTTTAGAGCTAGGTGCCCCTAACTAGATGCCAACATATCAGCTGTAAGATTCTTGTACGATTAGAGCTTTACCAAGTTGCGGTATCAGGTGTTAGTGTTTCAGTGTAGTAGTTTATATCTTATCTTGTTGTATCTTTACTGAAAAACAAGAAATAAATAGCCTACTAACATGAAATATTGCAGATTATAAGTGTACAAGTTTTTTAAATTCGTAATGAGGCTAGATGAATTTATAGCTACTGAGCTAGAGTTGGCTAAGTCCAAATAGTTGCACCCATAACTATTTCTGCAAACCTTAAGATAGTCGAATATACAGGATGTTCATTTTAAGAAGGCTCAAATGCATTTCATGCTTAAACTGTTGATCTGAGCCAAAAAATGGTAGAGGAAAAATTTGTTGCCCGTCACCTCTAGTTTCAGAATATGCGACTTGATTTTAGATTCCTGCCCGCATACGCGGCTGATGCGAGTCCAAAAGTGAGGGTTCGCAGATGACCCCCATTTTCATATACACAGTTTTAAAGAGTATAAAAAGTAATGAAAGAAACCGGAAACCACAATTCGATATCTTCAAAATTAAAGGTGCTAGGCCATTTCAAAATATTGGATATTTATTAACCAATATTTCAATTTTTTAACTTGTTATCAAAGAGAAAGAAGAGCACGCGATAGGTCATTTTTATGTATTTTATCATCCCCTTTCTACTGAAAATATTGCCAAGGGCAGAGTCAAGCTAGTACTTTTTTCTTAATATCGGGAAATAAGAAGTTTTCCGAGTGATTTTCTATAGGCAATAATCCCAATGTTAAGAGCATTAGATGTTCACAAGCATAGAAAAAAATATTCCCATCCGGAGATATCTGGTTCCAATCCACTGCCCTTAGATTTTCTCTTCCTAGGTGCTTCATCCCAGATGGTGGTAGATCTGTAAAAAGCTCCGGATGCTGTGTCTCAAATTAAAATAAATAATAAAAATTCAAATCTTTCAGTTTCCCGTGGTCGAAAACTGTTCTTGTGGAAATTAAAGTGGTTAAAATTTTAGTTAAATAAAGGCAATTAGTTTTCCTTGCGGGATATTGTGCCCTAATATCCATCGCCCACCGTAGTTACCTCGTTATTGATCTTCCCTTCATCTCAGCTCTCAAGATGAGGCTATTTTTTTTAATCCAAGATATTTAATTCACGCTTCCCCATTCAATAATCAATAGTACTGATATTCATATTATCACACTTGAAGAAAAAAAAAAAAAAGATGTCAGTTTTATCAAAATTATGTAACCTGCAAATAAATAAATAAATATACAATGATATGCTAAATAAATAGAGAAACATTTTTCTCTTTTTTGAATTAATAGCAAAATTATTGTTGATAAGAATTAAATACGAGTTATTTTATGTTAAGATAAGAAACAATCTGAGGAAAGATATAAAAAAGAACAACCTGGTGTTCTTTGTCAGAAATACCAAAAAAAAGATGGCGCCATATAAACAAAAATGAACTTCAAAAGTAAAAAAAAAAACAGGAAGGATTCTTAATTTAAAATAACAATAACTTTATATTCGTTCGAGGGTATATTTTTAATTAATTAATCTTTTTTTTTTTAAATTATTTGACAAATATTTAGATTATTTGAAGTTAACAAAAAAAGGAGAAGAAAACTTACAACTTTTTTATCGATTTATAATTGCGTCTTTTTTGTTCTTAAATGAATTTAAAAAAATTCTATTCAAGTTTTTTTAAACTCTTTGCATTAAAATTGTGGATTTTTTTAATGACATTTTATTATAAAAGATTTGTTTTTATAGTTTTTATAAATTGAATTGTTTATCGATAATGTAGAATCAATTATTGTATTACTTCCGCTTACTGAGTAAAGGAATTTTTTTATCGCTTCAATTTGTCGATTTTTTTTAAAAGCTTCTACTGAAAATATTCAACTATTTTCTTTAAAGTTGCAATTAAGTCATTGCAATTATGTATATCTGCACCATTTGATTTAAAATACTTTTTAAAGGGAGAGGGGTGGATGGGAGTATTTAATTTAATTACTGATATTGTAAGGCGCCACGGTGGCCGAGCGGTTTTAGAGGCTACACCCGCAAAGCTAAGATGTATTGCGGTAATAGTCTATATTCCCGATGGTTAATATGAGAAATTTATAGTAAAGTATGTTTGGCGGTTACAGAATACACCCGCAATGCTAAGATGTATTGCGGTACTAGTCTATATTCCCAATGGTTAATATGAGAAATTTATAGTAAAGTACGTTAGGCGGTTATAGGCTAGACCCGCAAAGCTAAGATGTATTGCGGCACTAGTCTATATTCCCAATGGTTTATATGAGAACTTTACAGTAAAATATGTTAGGCGGTTATAGGCTAGACCCGCAAAGCTAAGATGTATTGCGGTACTAGTCTATATTCCCAATGGTTAATATGGGAACTTTATAGTAAAATATGTTAGGCGGTTATAGGCTAGACCCGCAAAGCTAAGATGTATTGCGGTACTAGTCTATATTCCCAATGGTTAATATTAGTTTATAGTAAAGTATGTTAGGCTGTTTAAGGCTAGACCCGCAAAGCTAAGGTGTATTGCGGTACTAGTCTATATTCCCATGGAATATGTTTGCTAGTCACCTCAGTCCTCGACCCCAAATTTGTTTGTTAGACGTAAAGTCCACCAGAAATAATAGACGTTACTCTACTTTTAAATTTACTGTAATTATCGATCGTCTTAGTATTGCTTTGTTTCACTCTTTTCTCTCTGTCTTCCTTCTATGTTTAAAGTTTTGGTCCTTCAACGGTGATCTTTTCAGTATAAATATGAACCCGTTTGATATTCGGCCACCATATTTTAATCCCAAAAATAATAGAAAGAGCTTAACATTTTTTAAAGCCTTCACTTAAAGTTTGGATGAATTACCGTTGGCGATTAACTGTCCCAAAATGGAATATTTTGTGACGACATTACATCCTAGTTAATTTCTATTTCCTTTTAACAAAATATGTTAAAGAAAATTCTATAACTATTGACGTACTTTATCAGAGTACCATCATTACAAAAAAAAATTCTTTGACTGTTCAGCCATTTCTGTGGCACGAACTTTAAACTTTTCACCTTACTCCTGATCCCTATATACCATTAATATTGGAAGACAACCTTAAAAACTAATTTAATTAATCTATAAAAATAATTCTAGTCTGAATGATCATTTTTTTTTTTTTAAATTGCAATTAAATAAAGTGCAGGATGAGAAAGTGAAGTATTTTAATATTTTGTTTTTTAATTAGTACATATTAATTTCCATTTATAACCTGCCCAGTTTTTCATTTGTTTATTTTAATGACAGTTACGCTGACCTTTGTAGTTAAATATTGTTATTGTAATTAGTCATGTTTGTTTAATTTTTATTATACTTTTATTTATATTAAGCAATTATTTTTAAAATTTATTATTATTTGTTTTGTTTTTAAATGAGTAGGTAATTAATAACTTTTTTCAACTCTTTTAGAAGTAATTAATTTATTAACAGTTTTTCAAGATTCTTTTCTTTTTTATCCTTTTTGACCTTTAACTTTCTTTTAAGTTTGTTATTTTTATTTTTTTATTTATTTTTTTTTACGAGTATTTTTTTTACTTAAATTAAAAGTAACATTTTAAAAGGTACTTCAACTTTTAAGTGGTAAATTGTTTTCTAAAATAACAAGTCTTGTTTAAATTATTTGTAGCAAATTATTATTTTTATTTCTTTTGTATGTATAAAAAAAAAGGTCAGCCATTTTGAAATTTGTAATAAATATGAAAAGTATAAAATACAAAAAAAAAGTCTTCAATTATTATTAATAAAAAAATTGTGATTCGTAATATCATGTGAATAGAGCGTGAGATTGATGTGCACACTTGAGACTCGGATGGCAATATTGACACGTGCTCTCTAATAACAATAATAATAATAATAAAAAAAAGAATACTGTACAAGAACACGTGACATCACAGTACCATAAGAAACCTGTGCGTACCATAAGACCACCTTTTTCGTAACAGGCTAGAGAAATCATTGTTAAAATTGGAACAAATCGGTGTTTCTTAATAGGCAGTTCAAACTTGAACCTGAGATCTCCGCGTATGATTCTACCGGAAAACCACTTAGGCTACTCAACTTTTCCTGTATTTCCTATTATTAACACAGTAAATAAAGTCCCAAGATCGAAAAATTGGGAAACCGTACACTCCAAAACCAACAAAGCTTCGCAGTCTCTTGTGACCACACCAAAAAAATGTTCTTCCAGTAACAATTAATCCACTTTATCATTAAATACACCACGATCTTACCTTACTACGTCGAATAAAAACGTATTTATTTATTTTTTTGCCTTTTTTATCAATAATACAAAAAAAAATTAACCGCAGATCAAGGACAAATACCTGTTGCTGATATTTATTTATTGTTTCATATTTGATTTAACAATAAATTTGTTTAGTTTTTTGTTTGTTTGCTATTTTCGAATTCCGTTTCGTCTAAATTTCTATTTGAAGATTTGTAATTGTGCCTGTAACTGAAGGTTGTTCCATTTTTTTGGTAGAATTAGTTGAACATTTATACTATAATTAAACAATTAAACCCGCAAAGCTAAGATGTATTGCGTTATTAGTCTATATTCCCAATGGTTAATATGAGAAATTTATAGTAAAGTATGTAGGCGGTTATAGGCTAGACCCGCAAAGCTAAGATGTATTGCGGTACTAGTCTATATTCCTAATGGTTAATATGAGAAATTTATAGTGAAAGTATATTTATACTATAATTAAACAATATAGGCTAGACCCGCAAAGCATTGAATTTTGATCTTTCAATTAAATCGAGTTGAATAGGTTTTTGTTTTTTATTAGATAGTTATTTCTCTTGAGTTGATTTGCTGACTTATCGCTAACTATTCTGGAATATGTTAAAAATGTAGTTACGTACGCAGTGCTTGAATATTGCTGATTTCAAACAACAAGTTTCATTAACTCGTTTTTACGACTTGTAATTTCTGCAACATTTTTGTTGTGAGGCACATTTGCACATGGCAAATAAGCAATATGTGCATATTGCCGTACTCATTTCAGGAAAAACAAGAATTACATTAGTTAGAGATTAGTTCAATTGGTAACTGTCAAGAGTAAGCCCAAAAGTCTTTCGTGTTTATAAATCCAGGCTTGCTGCTTTTAGTACATGATACTCGGGATTCCCTAGATGTACGTTAAAGAGCCTCTTGTAAGCGTCAATGTTCTTAGAATGATCTTAGAAAGTCGGTGGAGGATATGACTTCAATTTTTCTAAATGTTTAACTGAAAAAAACAAACAAAATTAATTAATAATGAAATGTGTGAGCAGCTGTTTCGCATGAAAAAGAATAATAACCTCTACCATAGAAGGTAACAGTACTGCTATACATACGTACAAAGTGTTGTTCACTGCACACATCGTGAACAGCTGATGTTATTTAAATAGTAACCATGCAAAGAATGAATAAACATATGTTTACGGGGGGTCATCTTTATTTTGCTCTTGTCTCTCTCTCTCTCTCTTCTCTCGGCTTAAATCCCTCTCTCTCTCTTTCACGGCTTCCTTTTTAAAAGCCTGCTTGGTTAAAAAAGGTTACATCATGGTTACAGTTGAAAGAAATCCATTTAAACAGGAACACCGCAAATACTACCAACCCCCTATTTTTTTTTTTTTTTTTGAAATTCTTTTTTACAAATGTTATTTAATAATTTCCTATTAGTAAACAACGTATATATAAGGGTGGCATTGGCAAGGAGTGAGAAAGAGAGTGAATGTGTGAGTGAGAGGGGGTTTGTTATTATTTGATTTTATTTTTAGGTTATGTTTCCAGCTGGGGGTAACCATTGGGAAGGTTTTTTTTACGAAATCTCTTGGATGTCGTAATTTTTTCTTTTCTTTTTTTCATTCCTCTTTGGTCAATACTAAAATACATTTTAAAACTACAATACCAAATACTAAACTGCATTACTTTTGTCAATGTGAGAGATAACTGTTTTTATTTTTTTGTTGGTAACCCTATTTCTTTGAACGACACTGCCTACTTGATAGTTTGTTGCAATTGTGACAATTGTAATATTAGCATATGTTATTTTATTGCGTTAGTCACTCGTGGCCAAATTTGATTCGCTAGATTTTTTTTTTTTTATTCTTCTTTATTGTAAATTGAATAAATATCTACGTTTCTATTATTTGAATAATACATTTTATTCCTTGGAAGTTATTATCTGGTTTAAAAATAAGTTACAATAGTATAAATCTTTTTTTAGATAAGATCTATTCCTACTAGGGTTATCCCTTATCCCTTCCTTTCCCCCCCCCCTCTTTAATTCTATGATGATAAGGGCATTTTAAAATAACATTGCAACAATCGCCTAAAGGTTTGCTTTTGTCCCTGGAATGGAGATACCATTTTTTTTTTTTTTTGGTAATTGTAAAAAAAAAATTGAGTTAAAAATGTTTGTGTATGTGTGTATAAAGTATCTCAATTAAGCTCCAAAATATCGTGTTGTAGCCACACAAAAATTGCAAAATAATTATGTAACAAAAACATAAGTAATTAAAGACAATCCATTATCTTCATTTTTGTTGTACATATTTTGACCTTAGTGCGAAGGATGATGTTGTTTTTCATCACATAGTAATTTCAAATTAGGACTTAATGATGTTAATTTTATTCTCAAATTAGGTTCGACATCCAATCTGTTTCGATACTTACTTTTTAAGTACACCAAGGCTGAGAACGCAGTTTCACACGTATAAGTGGTGACAAAAGGCATTAAAAATTGTATCGCTTTTTCGCTTTAGATAAGATCTATTCCTACTAGGGTTATCCCTTATCCCTTCCTTTTTCCCCCCTTTAATTCTATGATGATAAGGGCATTTTAAAATAACATTGCAACAATCGCAATTCCTTTTGACAGCGCAACCAAAAATTAATTAGTGGTACAGTTTCGAACACTTTTTTAAGATCGGTGTAGTATGAAGATAAGATTAAATTATCAACTTCTTGTTCACTAAGATTAAGCATTTCTTCCTTTTCAATATCGACAGAAGGCACTGAATGATTGAATCGGAATTAGCCAATCAGAGCAACCGAATTTAAACGGTCCGGTAGGAAACGGTGGTAAAGGGTTGCCACCTGCAGTACTTGAGAAAGTTTCGAAAAATATTAAATTTAGAGCAAAATGTTATAGATATTTTGTGTTTTTACAATTTTTGCCACGACCCAGCTGAATTTTTCTGCGACCCGGTGCCGGATAGCGACCCACACTTTGGGAAACGCTGTTCTATATTAAGGGGAAAACAATGGAAAAACCCCCTAGCTTATAAGAGAGATTTCAATTCAGGGAGTCCCGTAACTCTCCTGTGTGCCTGTGCACCGTGTCCACATTATAGTCACCTATTCGTCTGCAGAGGTGGTTGTGACTTGATTCACACTCACTGAAGAAACCAGTAGCGAAGTACTTGATGTAGCGTTCTACATAGTCCATGTTGGTGTTAGAGTGTGTCTATAATACGCGTGTAGCGGGTGGAAGTTGTCCACTATGCCTGAGGAATTTATTTTGGATTATTTGCAGCGAGGCGATGTTGGATCGATATATCAAACTCCAGGTAGTCACTCACCGTGACTTTCACCTACAATTCTCAAGTTGTTCGACTTTTTTTTAGGAACATTTTTTAAAACTACTCAAAATCAAAGAAAAACGAATTTTTTACCCAGAAAAAAAAATGAGCTATTAAAATTTTATTGTATTTAAAACTATATTTTATATTTTGGAAAATTTTTGTAATTATTATACTGGAGGTTACACTATTCGTACTATCACTCAAATGTACATACGCATTTATTTTCATCTAATAAATATAAATCTATTAAGTGATAAAATAAAGCTGCTATAGTTTTTCCTGAACATTTTACGCCATTCACGCATTGAAATACATTTTTCTTCCTCCCTTGTAATAAGAAATCTTTTTTCCGGGTCAGAGTTTGCAGCTCTTTAAAGCTTTAAAAAGGTCCATTTCACGGGTATACATTGTACCGTTTTTATGTTAATAAAAATTGTAAGTAAGTATACGAGGGTCGTTTGAAAAGTCCGTGCAAAAATAAAAACTACTTAATTTTTTGGGGTAAACCTTTTTTATTTTTCAACATAGTCTCCTTTTAGGCTTATACACTTCGTCCAACGCTGCTCTAGTTTGTTGATCCCTTCCGAATAATAGGATTTTTCCAAGTCTGAAAAATAGCCATTCGTTTCTGCAATCACCTCCTCGTTTGAATAGAATCTTTTTCCCGCCAGCCATTTCTTCATATTGGGGAACAAATAGTAGTCCGAGGGAGCCAAGTCTGGAGAATAGGGGGGAGTGAAACGAGTTGGAACCCTATTTCCATTAATTTTGCGACCACAACTGCTGAGGTGTGAGCTGGTGCGTTGTCGTGATGGAAAAGGACTTTTTTTTGTGGGCCAATCGTGGGCGTTTTTCTTGCAGCTCGGTTTTCAAACGGTCCAATAACGATGAATAATATGCACCTGTAATAGTTTTACCCTTTTCCAGATAGTCGATGAGGATTATTCCTTGCGAATCCCAAAAAAACAGTCGCCATAATCTTTCCGGCCGAAGGAACGGTCTTCGCCTTCTTTGGCACAGATTCCCCCTTGGTAACCCATTGTTTAGATTGTTCTTTGGTCTCAGGAGTGTAGTGATGTATCCATGTTTCATCCACAGTGACGAAACGACGCTTAAAGTCCTTCGGATTCTTCTGGAACAGCTGCAAACCGTCCTTGCAACACTTCACACGATTTCGTTTTTGGTCAAGCGTGAGCAATCGCGGCGCCCATCTTGCTGATAGCTTTGTCATGTCCAAATGTTGATGCAAAATATTATGTAACCGTTCATTCGAGATGCCCACAGCACTAGCAATCTCACGCACCTTCACTCTTCTGTCATCCATCACCATATCATGGATTTTATCAATGATTTCTGGAGTAGTAACCTCAACAGGGCGTCCAGAACGTTCAGCGTCACTTGTGCCCATATGGCCACTCCGAAAATTTTGAAACCACTTATAAACTGTTCTAATCGAAGGTGCAGAGTCACTATAATGTTTATCAAGCTTCTCTTTAGTCTCCTGAGGCGTTTTGCCTTTCATAAAGTAGTGTTTAATCAACACACGAAATTCTTTTTCGTCCATTTTTTGAAAATCACTCGACTTCCTCGATTCAAACGAATGCCAAACACAAAGAAATAGACCGATCTGGCTGAAACTTGGTGTGTGTTCTTCCAAGAGATGCTACTAACTAAACATAACCTCGATACGCGCCAGTAGTGCTATCTCTCTGACTTTGCACGGACTTTTCAAACGACCCTCGTATATGCAAATGAATTGATTTTCCCTAAAGTAATTAGCTGAACGAGGTAAATTAATTTAAAATTTTTAGGTTTAAAAACCCTTCCCTCTATCCTTTAGCAAGCTTAAGAAAACCCCATAGTAGATTTTCCTACCTCTGCTTATAATAATATCACAACACTGCTTTAATAAAGAAAAAAAAACCCAACTTTTTACTCCCTTCGGTTTAATAAAGAATTATAAGCACGCCTACAATTTCAAATATTGCGTGTTTACAACATATTTATTTTAAAAGTGTTAGGGTTTTTCTCGTAAAAGAAAATTTAAAAAAAAATGTAGACGTATTTTTGTTGTAAACAATTTTTTAATTTTTCCAAATTAAGGTTTAATGGATCAGAAACTAGCTGCCATAATTTTCATCTTACCCCTTCTTATTCTATAATTTATTATTAACAGTTTAATTTTCAAAAAAAAAAAATTACGTAGTTCAGCACGTTTAGTTTAAATAATATTTTTTTGTAAAGGTAAAGGTACAAAAAAAAAATGACTGGTTTGCGTGTTTTTACTAGATTAGAAATGATTTTCAAATATTTGTACCAATTTTCTTCATTGTTCTGTTGAACTTTTCCACAATTAGAACAGAATCTAAGTAGCAACAGTTTTATTTATATATTGAAATAATTTTCTTTAATTTGTAGCTATAAATCTTTTCTTTGCTTTGTTCAATGATTTGACAGGAAATGAGTTTAAAATTATTGTTGTTTGATTTCAATAATGAAGGAAGTTGTTCGTGGATGTTCATTTCAGTTTTAGTTAATGTAATGGACGTAACTGGTTAGTTACAAGACCAGGGGTAAAATCTGATTACTTTCGAAGCGTAGAACGTTCAAAATAAAAATACGTGTTTCATTCTAGTGTCTTTTCTAGTTAGCGGTAACGGACGATCGATTCTCTCAGTCCGTTCCCCTCAATGGCCGCTCTATTCGACAAGAACGTCAAATAAGTTTTTCTCGAAGTACATTGAACCCCCATAGTATTTATGAGAATCTAGAGTCATTGTGTAGCGGAAACTTCATAGGGTGATAATGTATTTATAGTTCAAAAGTATTTCTTGGTTTTAATGTTTTTTTTAAAAAAATATATCTGGGCGAACACTCACTACTTACTCTTATCTTTAATTTTCTTCCAATTTGCAGTAGTTTAAAAGTATTTTGACTTCAACGTTCAATTTAGGCGCCACGGTGGCCGAACGATTAAGAGACTAGACCCGCAATGCTAAGATGTATTACGGTACTAGTCTATATTCCCAATGGTTAATATGAGAAATTTATATCAAAGTATGTTAGGCGGTTATAGGCTAGACCCGCAAAGCTGAGATGTATTGCGGTACTAGTCTATATTCCCAATGGTTAATATGAGAACTGTATAGTAAAGTATGTTAGGCGGTTATAGGCTAGACCCGCAAAGCTAAGATGTATTGCGGTACTAGTCTATATTCCCAATGGTTAATATGAGAAATTTACAGTAAAGTATTTAGGCAGTTATAGGCTAGACCCGCAAAGCTAAGATGTATTGCGGTACTAGTCTATATTCCCAATGGTTAATATGAGAAATTTATATCAAAGTAGGTTAGGCGGTTATAGGCTAGACCCGCAAAGCTAAGATGTATTGCGGTATTAGTCTATATCCCCGGTTTGTACCTTTAATGGTTAGTATGTGAAATTTGTTATAAATTCTCCCGGTCTAGGCGTTGGATTTGTCATCTGCCAATTGATTGTTTATTAATATAAGTTAGTGAATTTAATTAGCTCATTGATTGTGTATAGGACTGAGGAGGTAGGAGGGGCATTACCCACACAGTCCACAGTGGGTGGCTATAAATAGGTTGTGAGGACATAAAGTGGTGTCTGTCCTGTGTATGAAGCGCTTGTAAGTATAACTTAGTGACGTAATTGTACAAGTTCAATATAACTGCTGTCAGAGGGACTTGTCTGGCTTTCTGTCTTTCCCTCTCTGTCTATCTCGATGGTGTAGATATATATATTGATCAGACAGACATTTTCCGCCTACACTCTTTGCCTTTGTCGACAACTTCGTCGCGCCTCGCCAGAGACAGGGTGTTGGTTCTCCCACCCCAATTCTGTGAAAAAGTTGTGTGAATCGTTGCCTTAGTGAAAGGGAAAGGGAATTTGTCTCACCTTTTGACTCTTTCTTCATTTTGGAAGTTTGCTGGCTGAAAAGAGCTCGTTTGTTGTTTGGAGCATGGAGCTGCCGCCCACCCCTGTTGATGAGGTACATGGAAGCCCCCAAGTACGTAGTATTTCGAATGAATGAGCTCCTGCCGACGAATTGTGGAGAAAGTTAAGAGCCAACAAGTGGGTATAGAGAGTTTTGCCAGTAGTCCCCCCCCGTAGCTATCTTGGAGGAAAGCTAGCCGTTATAAAGAACTGCAGATATAGAAGAAGGAACTGGAGAATGAGGAGGAGAAAGAGTTTTTTTGGTGGCGCAGAGAGAGAGAGAGATATAGGAGGTGGTTTTGGGAGTTTGGATGAACAGTTGCCCTGAGAGGGCCACGAGTGGGGGATTGCCAGCAGCGGACCTGGCGCCTAAGTTCTCTCAGTGTGCTGAAGAACATAACGCGCTCCTCTATTCCTCTTCTTCCTTTAGAAAACTTTCCCGTCTCCTCCTGCCGCCTCCCATAGTGTTCACTTTGTGACATCAACCCCAGTGTTATACCGCAAGCACAGAGTCTCACACTCCTGAATACACGCATAATATACATATTCAATTAAATAAAACCCGGGTTCAATCGGCTAGCCACTTTGAAGGGAACAGGGACATATATCCCACAATTTCTAAAACCACTCCCGCCTCAAATAAAATAATTACACTTTATTACATTTGGGCTCCCCACCCACGATTTTCCTTTACCTCCTTTATTTTAGCACTCATCCTCTTTTTAAATATCACCTTTTTTTCTTCTTTCTTAGGATATTCCTGTGCTTGCTTCAAGCTGTGAAACTGAAATACTTCCATGTTCATCCAGATATTTCGTGTTAATATCCCTGCTTAATATGTCGAAAACGCGGATAATCACAGGTAGCAAGAACTTTATATTTAGATTTGGCTCTATCAAGGGACTTGTCTGCAGCATAGCTATCTAAATCCCACAAGCGAAAGTATCTACTGAACAATTATGGATTTTCTTTTTACTTTATTTTTTGAGATTCCTTCGAAAATGGCTCTAAAAGTTTTCCATTAAATTATCTTACACACATTGTATGCAAAGTAGTCGTTTACAACTTTTTTCTGGATAATTTGATCTAGGGGGTACTGCTCTAGGAGGGGTGTTCGTCTCCCTAAAAGTAATTTTTTTGGCAATACGAGGTCAGTAAATTAAGTAATAAGACTGATTTTTTTTAAATTTTTTTATTCAAAAAGAATTACAATTCTATATTGTCACCTTCAAAATAAACTTCCTTCTGAAGCTACACAGCGCTGGAGACGTTTCTTCCTCATAGCAGTGCTCGAACTCTGATACTGGAATAGCCTTCAGCTGGTCGGATACAGCCGTTAGAATGTTTTCGACTCTGTCCCAAAATGAGTTCCCTTGAGGTGATTTTTCAACTTCGGGAAGAGAAAAAAAGTCACAAGTGTCAATACTGTATCGGCTGTAACCGACCAGCGGAGTTCGAGCACTGCTATGAGGAGTGGAAGAAACGTCTCCAGCGCTGTTTGGTTTCAGAAGGAAGTTATTTTGAAGGTGACAATATAGAATTGTAATTCTTTTTGAATAAAAAAAGTTTTAAAAAAAATCAGTCTCATTACTTAATTAACAGAGCTCTATGCCCCCGATTTCGAGGGGGGGTGTGGTGGAGTGGAATGTATTTCTAATATTTCAAGTTTTTGTGGAAAATTCCCTGAACTTTGAGCGACTCCTTTTGCTGATTACATTTTTCCACCTTCTTTGAAGATTTTGAGAAAAAAAAAGAATAGATAATTTAACTAGAAATTAATAGTCGTATCATTTAACAAGGGAAATTAAAGTTAATTTCCATGGAAACAGCTATTTCCCCCCCCCCTCATTGGCGGTGACCTAGAAACTCCCAACGACCGCCAATAAATTGATCGTCTTTCCACACGGTGTAATGTAAATGATAACCGGAAAATCTACATTAATCTTGAGACTTAGTCATACTCGTTTGATCTTCAAAAAGTTTCAAAGAGCTTTCCAAAATCTCTTTATCTTCACAGGATCAACAAAATCATCCTTTGCGTGGATTGCAATGAGGAGGTGGATTTCAAAAATATAATAATGATATGTCCACGTTATGTGGTAGAAAGGTTTGACGACATAAACAGATATTTAGATGCACCATTTCGCTACGAAGACATAATATTCTCCACCAACATCTATGTGCTTAAGTCTATAGCAGAGCTAGCAATGAAATATGAATGTATTTAAAAGTTATAGCCGATTAGAATGAATGGAAGAAAATGATTAGAGAAGGATTACGTGATTTTAATTTCGGTTAAGCTATAAGGATGGCAGGAATATGGAGTACTGATCCATCCATTAGTTGTGTAAGATTGTGTAAATAGTTGTATATAGTAGAGGGATGAATGTGTGAAGCGAATGTATTTATAAGTAAGAATGGAGAGTGAGTGATATTCTAGTGATAAGCTCCTAGACTAGGATGCTGGCTGCATGGCTTATAATAAATCTTTTAATTTTCTCGTGCAGATTTTTTGTTTTTTTTTTCAATTTTTACATCTGTTTTGAGGTTTCTAGTTATCAGTAAAAGTGGTATTTCTATCTGTGTTTGTCTGTCTATCTATCCATATCCGGCCGTTACTCCAAACCAAGTTAAAGATGATATTTTATTTAGGTACAAATACAGCCCGCCAAAATAGGGGGCTTTGTAAGATCGATTTACCGGAAGTAACCAAAATACCGAATCTATTTTTTATTTTTTGTAAGTTTTTTTTTCCTCAAAAATGGCTCCGATTTCGTTTGTGAGTTTCGAAACTTGGAAGTCATGCGAGTGGTCACATCCAGAATTCGTTTTTTAAATCTTTTAAATGACTTACTTAAAGGAACCCTTTAAAAACAATCGTATCATCCAGTATTTATCCTCAACCTTTTCCTATACGTTCCCTTATTTTAAGTAGGAAAAGGAGATTTTTTCTAATTTTCTTTCTGTTAATAAAATTATAACCTGGTGGTTTTCTCTGCTGCTCTACCTTTTTCATTTTAAATAATATATTATATCCTGTGAAAGAAATACAGTTTTGCTGAACAGAGAAGGACGACGGGTTAATGGAAAAGTTTGTTGTACAATTTTCTTCTGTGACATTGTCTTAAAAAATACGTAAAGTTTTATTTCCGGTTTCGTTATTTTTTTTTTTTTTTTTTTTTGAGCAAAGATGTGAATTATAATTTATTTTATTTTAAAGAATTATCAAAATATCTTCGACGGAAGTCAAGAAATTTTGTAGCCGTCTCTCTTAGTTCCGTTCGTTGAGCTTTTTTAATACTGTACATCTAGAAAAAAAGAGACGAAGCGTTGAAAGTTCTTGAAACTCCCTCGAACAGGCTCGAGGGCCGCATGCGGCTCTTTTATCCAAATTGAGTGGCTCTTCAGCCTGTCCAAAATATATTGTATATTTCAATTTTATTGAAACAAATGAAAATTTCATTTATTAAAGTAAAGATATTCTTTCAAAAAGAATTTTAAATGAGATAGGTTTGAAATTGAATAGAATTATTTAACTCTTTGCGGCTAGGTGGGATAAAAACTGTCCCACCTTTTGCTTAGCTTTTGCTGCATGCTGGGATATATTTTAACCCACCTCGAAAAGTTGAAGTTATTCATACATACAGCTTAATATGTTATTTAAAGTTTTTCATTCAGTTGGCAGTGCTATGCACCAATGGTAAATGCGTAAATAAGTGAAAAACAAATTGAATATCTATTATAAACTTGACCGATAATAAAAAATGGTGGCACCGCATACTGTTGCTATTATTGGGATGCAGCTGTTGTTAATTCATATATTGTTTATAAAAAATTGGGACAAAAACATGGAACTTACAACATTTCAAGGAACAGTGCGCTGAAGGACAGTGCTGTACTGTCTGCAAAGTTCCGCTTTGTTTTGGTCAAAAAGTGGTATTTGAATGACCATCATATAAAGCATTAGTTGCACAGTGGTATTATACAATACCAGTGTCCCGCACTAAAAAAGGACTATTGAAATGGTATTAATTTTTTCTTTTCTTTTTTTCGTATTTTGAGAGTAATGATTGCTTGAGAGGGATGATTACATATGGAAAATAATGGAAATGAATGTTTATTTCCATTTTTTTATAATAAAAGAAATTCTGTGCAACTAGGGCTTTTATTTTCTGTAAAATCGGGTGCCTCAAAGAGTTAAAATATAGTACGTAATTATAAAAGACTCCCGCCATTTTCATTCAATTACAGGTTTAGTTATTATTTATTTGTTTATTTACTTGGCATTATGTGAAAATAAATACATAAAACATTTATATATGTTATTGATTCTCATTAAATAATAATTTGTGAAAATACTAATGATCTACAGAGTTTGTTTACATTCTCATCCTTGCGGCTCTTAGTAAGATTTATTAAAATTATTTAAGGAGAAATGGCTCTCTACTTAAAATAGGTGGCCGACCCCTGCCCTAGAAAGGGATGAATCTAAGGCAGGTTTCGAATCAGGTGGTGGTGATCCTATACGCCAACCACTGACCTAATAATCCATTCCCCTGTGAACCCAGCTTTATCAGTCTTAGGAAAAAATTCCTTTTAAATTGTTTTTCTTTTTAAGAAAATATGGTTCGCGGTGAAAACTGTAGGTTGGAAAAAGTTGATTAGACCTTATGATTTTTGTCTTTATGGGTACTAATTCATAAAAAAAATTGGAAATTTTGCCACCATCTTAAGACTTCCTGGTTTACTTAAATTGTAGACCTGGACTTCCTGGTTGTTGCTGTTCACTTAAGTTGTAAGTGAACGTAAAAATGAACTTAGAGAAAAGAAAAATTACCCGAGCGGAAGTAAAGCAACAGAATAAAAAAAATAAGACCAAAATTTCGTTGTCTATATATGTATAGTTGTCCGTAATGTTAAGAGCTAAAGTTGTTGTGTTTCCGTCCATATTTTTTTTTTGACGTCAATAAGACGTTGGTGATTTGCTAGCGTAGTAGAACGTGATAACGTCAAGGTTTTTTTTCTTCTTCTTCTTTTTCTTTTTATATCATTTTGCAGTGACGAAAGACTGCATTCTCAGCCCTTCCACACCGTCTACGCACAGTGTTTTGTTGCTGCTGCAGCACAAGAGAGAGACAGAGAACGAGAGAGAGTTATAGAAGTAATAATTCTCTTTGAGTTCTATTATTTTTCCCAGGGATTGTTTTTCTTTTTTCCGCTCCGTCTGTATCTCGACTCATCTATCAAGAAAATAACTGCAGAGTTTATGAGCAGTATTAAATTGCACTTATGTAATTGCATATTTTGTTATTTTTTTTTTTTCTTTCTTATTAGTTTCAACTACTTATTTTCTTAGAAATAATTGAAGTTAAAATAAAAAAAACACTCGTTACTTACAAATCTTCTTTCTAGTTATCATATTTTCCCTTTTAGCTTTTTTTCTACTTTAAAACATTTTTTTTTGGCATTGGCTTCCGCCATACAGCCAGCATCGTCTAGGTGCTTATCACTAGAATATCACTCACTCTCCATTCTTAATTATAAATACATTCGCTTCACACATTCATCCCTCTACTATATACAACTATTTACATACAAACTTACCAACTAATAGATGGATCTGTACTCCTATATTCCTGCCATCCTTATAGCTTAACCTGAATTAAAATCACCGTAATTCTTCTCTAATCATTTTATTCCATTCATTCTATAACTTTTAAATACATTCATATATCATTGCTAGCTCTGCTACAGATTTAAGCACATAGATGTTGGGTGGAGAATATTATGTCTTCGTAGCGAAATGGTGCACCTAAATACTTGTAATAAGTAGTCAAACATTCGTTTCCTTTCTACTCTACATAACGTGGACATATCATTATTATATTGTCCTGAAATCCTCCTCCTCATTGCAATCTACGCAAAGAGGGAGAGGACCTTTTAAAACATTTAATAAGTTTGAAAAATTGTCCATTAAATTGTGAAAATCAATCTTTAATATGACGTATATTAATTAACTTTTTATCTTTTTGTTCGCAGGTAAATTACTGGCATTCATATTACATCTTAATGGCAAATTTTTGTTCTGGTAAGATGCGACTTTTTTTATTCAATATTTTGTTCTTTTCTTAATACGAGGGCTCCTGCAGCCAGGAAAAAAGAGTAAGGAATCAGAAGCATTCTGACCCTTCAGCTCGAATCACCAATAATATATCCTTCCTTTTTCCCATAAAACGTCTTCTTACGATAATACTTAGACTTTAGGCGTACATAATTCCCCAAATAAAGATAGATTTTACTTGACAATAACAATCAAAGACATACTACTGCAGGACAAACTTTGCAGAATTTAGAGAGAAAAAAGAAAAAAATGAAACGACAGGAAATTAAGATTTTCGATTTTTTAGTTTCCGGGTAACGGAAGTACCCGTTTTGTGGTCACCTGCGTCTGGCTTTTAAAAATGAAAAAAAATGAATATAATTTTTTTTTTAATTTTCTTTAAAAAAAAAAAACAGCTGCTACGATGACTAACTGCTCATGCGCATTATCTAAAACATTTTTCCCCCAGGGAAATTTTCAATTATGGATAATTTTGCGAGGAGAAGGAGGAGGGGCTACTGTTCATTCTACTGGCTTTTTTCCCCTCTCCTTATAATATTAATAAAAATCCAAAATTTTTTAGATTTTGAATTTCCAAAACTTGCGGAAAATTGGCTGACCGGAAGTGCTGCCACTTCCACTGGATAGAATTTCCGGTATTTTCAGATTTTCCTCACGTCCTTTAAACACTGGGGATATGACGTAATAAAGTGAAGGTAAAAGGAATTTGAAATAGAAATTGAAGATTTCATTTAAACTTCGTATTTTTTTTACACGAACATAAAATATATCGAACTTTTACTACCAAAAAACGATTTATCCCGTATATTCGATTTTTTTATTTTATTTTTAATATATTTGTTAAGTTACACCTGCGCCTAGATACGCGATAAGTAACAATGACAATAACTGACACCACTACCAACTAACTAATTGAGGGGAGAAGTTACCGCAGTGATAACACTCCCTAAGTCGTCTCCAGGATTAGCTACTCTCTTCAGAAGAGAGAAAATCGCGAGGCCACTGGCTGATTTTAATCGTCTGGGAGGATCTGGATGGTGATGGAGATGATAAATGGCGGACAAGAGGATTGTAGAATAAGAGTGCAAGTTTTGATGAAAACTTTTTGTAGCGAGTTCGAAGCAACCTGGACCAACAAACCAGGAATTTCCAGGTCTGTGTGGATTGTTTAGATTTGAAACGTAAAATATGGGGCCGTTAACGATAGTGCGGAGAATTTTAGACTGAAGCGATTGAATTCGTTGAAAGATTGGAGCGTTTCGTTGAACCCCACAGTTCAATACCAGTACGTCCAGGCGGGTTTTAGTATGGAATTGTAAATCAGTCTTTTGTTATTAAGTGAAAGTTTTGAACGTTGGTCTAGTAGTCTTTTAAGCAGTCGATAACGTCTGTTAACTCTATTTGTAATATAATATTTCTCCTGAAGCATAAATTGTGTGTGTCTGTGTCTTGTATGTGTATCAATAATTTAACAGATGAAAGTAAATCTTTGTATGGCCATATTGAAGAAATTAGGCTAATTTGCATTTAGGTAATTGGTTTTTTTTTTTAAGGTAGAGGGGGGAATGTACTAAAGATTCTGGTGAGGAGGGTATAATCATAAGGTTTAACACTGGATATGACGTAATAAAGTGAAGGTAAAAGGGATTTGAAATAGAAAACTGCTAGTTGATTTAAGTTTATTGCGTTTAAAATTATATATTATAGTAATAGGCGAAATATAAGGGGGGGGTGTAACTTGATGCCTATTTATTTTTTGAGTTACAGGTTGTGGAATAATTTATATTCCCCCCCCAAAAAAAATATTAGGCAATTTTAAAGACCAGTCTTAAAAATTTAGTGGTTACGATTTAAAATATATATATATATTTGTTTTATTATTATCTTTGGGGACGAGCTATGGAACTCTTTTATTGTATTGGTGGGGGGGCTTGAAAGTATTGTGTAAACCAACCACGCCTATTTAATAGATCCCTGCGGTTGGGAAGTGGTCAAGAAAGAATGGTCTTTGAAAAAAAAGGAAGGATCCTCTCTCTGCCTCTCTCTCTCTGTCGGGAACATAATGGTCAAGCGGCCGAAAGCACCTTTAAGTTGAAGGCGGATCCATTCTCCAAAGAGGAATCCTAAGGAATTTCAAAGTGATCTCCTTGTGAACCATTTCCTCCTGCTTGCAAAGAAGTCCCATTTTATTACCTTCTCTCCCGCTTCTTCATAATCTTCTCTTTTTTTCTTTCTTCTGCCTTCTTCTTCTTCTTCTGCTTCTTTTTTACCTTAGCACAGACAACCCTACATTTTATTGTAGTGTTTAGGGAGTGCGTTGGGAATCCCTTATAAATATCTTTTCTATTATTTGACAGGTAATTAAAGGTGGACACACAAAAAAAAAAAGAAAAAAAAATATCTTGAAGTGGCTCCTTCTTCTTGCAAGACTATTCAGATTACGTTTTCTATCTATGGGTCCAGAATTCTGGGTTGTCGGTTAGAAGTTTCAAAAAAAGAAGTACGAGTTCCTTCAGTTACCAGTACATCAGCCCCCCCCACCACCGTAAAGAGGTCACTCCAGTGAATGAACTCTGAATATGAATGAATAAATTTTATAGTTTATGGCGATTATTTTTTGGTTCATTTTTTTTAAGCACAAAATAGACCCAAGAAAATTTTATTAGAACGTTTCCGGTCTTCTGATGTCCGGTACTCTCTTTTACTCCACCAATAAGAAGAGGGTTATTTTTTTGTTCTAGACGCGAAATTATTGATTTTAAGGTTCCCTGTGAAAACGGAAATGGGGGTTTTTACCAATTCATTTATCTCTTACTCACTGTTCCGAGCATTCGATTGATGTATTTTATCTCCGAAAGGTAGAATTTAAGGAATATTCTAGAATTGAATAAATATTTATTAAAATAAATATAGAAGTATAAATGTATAATACATTTCAACCTTCTTTTAACTAAGTGAAGTAAGAGAAAAGTTAGGTGAGGAGGATTGGAATGCAGGGGAAAAAGGAGAGGAAAAACCTGCAGCTAAAAGAATATTCTATAATATGAACCAGTAAAGCTAATATGCATTCTGGTACTGGGTTCGATTCCCGGTCTTAGGCCTTGGATTTTATTTAATGGTTAATAAAAGAAAAATTTCAGTAAAGTATGTTAGGCGGTTATAGGCTAGACCCGCAAAGCTAAGATGTATTGCGGTACTAGTCTATATTCCCAATGGTTAATATGAGAAATTTATAGAAAAGTATGTCAGGTGGTTATATGCTAGGCCCGCTAAGCTAAGATGTATTGCGGTACTGTCTATATTCCCACTGGTTAATATGAGAAATTTAAAGTAAAATATGTAGAAATTTATAGTATGACTTTACCAGACCGGCTGGCTTGCTCAACACAGATATCTTGTACAGCTTTTACTGTTGTTGTTGTTGTTGTTGTTGTTGTTGTTGTTGTTGGTGTTAATATTTAACCTAATTTGGTAGTTGGACGTTAAGCCCCGCCTGAAAAAAATAGGCAATTATTTTACTTTTTTTTTCTTTATAAGAGAATTATTGGGAAATAATGTATACTTCTCTGCAGAAGGCTTGCTGTAGGACTTGGAGCAAAAGAATGGGAAGACCTAAACTCGCGTCTGTGCGGAGCCCCCCGCACTGTAGGTTACAGAAAAAAAACAATGCTGGCCAAAACTTAAGGAAAGTGTCCCGCCGACCGATCCTGGAGGCGCTACACCTCTCTCACTCTACCAAAACATCCCCCTCAGCCCCACCACATTACTGTGTGCCCGTTCCTTTAGTAGAAAGAAGAAGAAGAGGAAAAGAACTTCTTGAGTACATTGGAGGGGGCAAGACGAGGTCATCAGCCCCCTGAAGACTTGCGGACTATTCCTAGCCAGACAGACTCTCTCAGTCTGTACTACGGATTGCAACAAAACACTCTCTCTCTCTCTCTGTCTCTCACTCTTTGTTTGAAGGCTGTGGCTGACTTTACCAGACCGGCTGGCTTGCTCAACACAGATATCTTGTACAGCTTTTACTGTTGTTGTTGTTGTTCTTGTTTTTTTTTTGCTGTCTGCCACACTACTGTAGCTAGCTGGTCGCTGAATACAAGTAATGCAAGGCAGGGATCTCGTAGAGAATGTATGCCTATTTTCTTCACAAAATATCTCTTTCAATCTCTACTGCTGTCTCTTTCCCTCTCTCTCGGGAAATTCTCCTCATTGCTATGTGGAGCTTTTCATTCTCTCACGATTTTCCCATTCATTACTTCGGTGTTTATTTCCGCTCTTATGGCTTTCTCCCCTCCTTTACTGTTTATCTTAATATTATTTCTCTCCTCAGTTCCCTCTTACTGTGTCCGGCATTCTTATTTATTATTTATCTTTACCATAATTCATGCTATTTTTGAGTAAAAATCTTAAAAATTGTAAGAAAAAGTCGTCTGAGTCTTCACAACAAATTCCTTAAATTTAAAAAAAAAAAAACAAAAAAAACTAAATATTGATTACTAATATTTTCAATTTATATAATTTGCAATCAATAAACTATTTTGGCAACACTAATTGCGTTATAGTTTTCGTAATATGATTGTGTTATAGAATTTAGTTAGACTAAATATGCCTGCTAAAAATAACATTTTTTTCTTTTTTAAATTCTTATATAAGTTGAGTTGAAATTTATCAATTTAAGCACTGAATTATTAAAAAGTAAATTAATTACCTATTTTTTCTGGCGGGGCTTTACGTCCAACTACCAGATTAGGAGTCGTGGACGGAGGCGAATAACAAACATACTTTACTGTAAATTTCTATTTGAAAGCATTAAATAAAATCCAAGGCCTAGAGACTGGGGAAATCGAACCCACTAAACCAACAATACATCTTAGCTTTGCGGGTCTAGCCTAAAACCGCCTAACATACTTTACTACAAATTTCTCATATTAACTATTGAGAATATAGACTAGTACCTCAATACATCTTAGCTTTGCGGTCTAGCCTATAACCGCCTAACATACTTTACTATAAATTTCTCATATTAACCATTGGGAATATATACTAGTACCGCAATACATCTTCGCTTTGCGGGTCTAGTCTATAACCGCTCGGCTACCGTGGCGCCTAATTATTATTAGAGTAAAAAAAATTTTATTTCCGTCATTCTCGATTTTTTTTTTAGTCTCGACTTTTAATAAAACTTCGATTTATATTTTGCGTATCCTTGAGAACTCCCCTGTCTCCCCCCCCAAATACAATTTTCCTAGGAAAATCTCTTGCTATTTGTGAGAAAATTGAAGAAAACCAGATAAAAAAGAAAATCTCTTTTAATGTAAAAAAATTACAGGTAAAATTTTTTTTTTTGTATTTCCTCGGTAATAGCTGCAACGATTTTCTTCAAATTTGGGGAGGGGTACACCTTCTGTACATATGTTAGTCTACAATTTTTATATTCGAAACGTTCTAATAAATAAATAAACGAACACTTCTAGGGAGAATATTGTAAAGGCGTATTAAATTTGTAGCTGAAATTGTTAGTTTTTTAAAGAAATATTTCAAAACCGGATATAGCCACTTTATTTAAGGGGCTTTTTTTTTACGTTTTTGAAATTTTTCCAATGATTTTCTTCACTTTTTTTTGTATAATTTCTCTGGGAAATTCGTTTCATGGAATTGTGAATTATATGTTAAAATGCGGAAGTTTGGATTTTGACAATTACGTTTCATGAAGGTCGTAGATTTAATTGTAGAATATCTTACGTTTTTAGTCCATTTATTATAAAACTAAACTAAAAATTTACATTTTTAACACTTTAATACATTTTTACCTACTCTGAATTTGTTTCAGAATGGCTTTTTCAATCTTGTCTTATTTCTTGTAGCATGGTAATTTTAAGGAACCTTGACTAAATAGTTCTGCGCATGTGCAGTCTGTAAGTACGTACGAGTATGTGTGCTTAGTATTGTTGAAATAGGGCGTAGAGGAGAGAGTCTGGGCACAATGTACAACAAAAATACCTCTTTTAGTTCTTTTTTTTTTATTTTTTTGACAAAAATATGGGACGTGTCAAAGGGTCCAAAAAGACCCTTAATAATGTTAGGTACTAATGTTGCTTGTTTGAGTGAGCCCTTTGTTTGTGTGGGTACCTTTTCGCCCTGGAAGGATGAGCGTACGTGTGTTTAAAGTGTGGCCCACACGTACGTTGTATTGAACGTTATTTCTTTTTTTGTCTATTCTAAGGGCTAGGTTTCTCACCTGATGGTGCTAAAATATTTAGAAAGTAATTAGGAATAGCTTTTTGTTTTTCCAAGAAAGGTAAACAGCGAGATGTTGTTGAACAACTGGAAAATTCAAAATATGTGAGACGATTGAAAACTTATTAGTGATCGCTTTAAGAGAAACACCTTCCAGAATAGAAGTTCCTTTTCAAATTTTAGTAACATTTTTTTTAAAGGTGCATTATACAGGGTGCTCCATTTTAAGACGGCTCAAATGCATTTCATCCTTGAACGGTTAATCTAAGCCAAAAAAATGGTAGAGGAAAAATTTGTTGCCCATCACCTCTAGTTTCAGAATATGTGACTTGATTTTAGATATCTGCCCGCAATCGCGGCTAACGCGCGACCAAAAGTGAGAGTTTGCAGTTGACACCCATTTTCATATACACAGTTTTAAGGAGTATAAAAAGTTATGAAAGAAACCGGAAACCGCAATTCGATATCTTTAAAATTAAAGGTGCTAGGCCATTTCAAAATCTGGATATTTATTAATCATATTTCAATTTTTTAACTTGTTATCAAAGAGAAAGAAGAGCACGCGATAAGTCATTTTTATGTATTTTTTCATCCCCTTTCTACTGAAAATATCTGTACCTCGGAGGGAAAAGGCACCATGTCACAAAAATTAAATTTTACAGGGGAGCCAAATGAAGATATTTTTCCAAATTCATTTTTTGTTCCACTTTTCCGGTTATACTCTTTCCTGTACTTCTCACCATAATTATTATAGTTGGTATGGCCACTTTAACTCCCATATTTTAAAATATTTTATTTAGATCTCCATTGTGAAAAAAATTTATGTCCGTGTAGTGCCTTTTACCCTTAAGCAATGAAGTATCATAGCGCTTTTTAAAAATACATAAATCGCTTAATAGTAAACATAGGACATAATGCTTTACACCTGTAGAAAGAGCAACAAAAAATTTGTAAAATGATGCCAAAATCTGAAAATCGAAAAAAATAGACATGGTGCCTTTTCCCTCCGAGGTACAGATATTGTCAAGGCAGTAAAGCTAATACTTTTTCTTAATATCGGGAAATACGTAAGTAGTTTTCCGAGTGATTTCTTTTAGAAAAATCAAATGTTACGAGCTTTAGATGTTCTCAAGCATACACAAAATGGCTAAAAATTAATTTTACATCTGTTACAAACAAGAAGGTTTAATAATTATTTAGTAATTTTGGGAGAGTTGCGTTTAATTACCAAATAAATTGGAAACTACAGTGGTCAAAAAAAGTATTCATACACTAAGTTTTCTTACTTAATCTACAGAACTTTTGTTTCTAGGATGACTATTTCTTCAGCACTGAAATCGAAGATAGTAACAATGAATTTAATGCTCTCATTTTCTTTTATAAACATAAAGAATTGATTAAAAAGCAGAAACATAATTTATTGTATGCAAAATAAGTATTCATACACTCAGTCTGAATGTTATAAATAACGCAAAACTAAGGACCTAATATTTTGTAAGCAATCCCTTTGCATTTGTTATTGCCTAATCTTCACGGATTTTTTTCAAACTTCAACCGATTTCTGTAAAACTTAAGTACTGTAAATTTCCTTTTATCAGATTTGAGGTTTTGGCCAGCTCTGAAAATAAATTTACCCTAATTTTAAGCTCGCAAGTTTTTTTTTCATGTAAAAACTAAAAAAAATAACATCTTATGGGAAGATGTTCTTTAGATTTGGTGCAATTAAATTTGCTCTTAACCTTTATGTCGTGTTGCATTAAAAAAATTTGTATAGCCGCATTCTTGAAAACGGTCAAGTAAATGGAACGATGGTTGATATTAAAATGTTTTTGTCTCAAATGGGGCATAGAATCATCTAACTTTTTATGGCTATTTATGTCCGTTACACTAAGGATTCAAGATTGGCGAGGAATCGGTCAAATAAAAAACGAAACTCGTCTTTTTGCCAACGGTTTCGACAAATATATTGTCTTCTTCAGCACCTGGATATTACAAATATAAAACACAAGATCTAGGCGCTGAAGAAGATAATATATTTGTCGAAACGTTGGCAAAATGACGAGTTTGTTTTTTATTTGGACTGATTCCTCGCCAATCTTGAATCCTAAGTTTAACAATTTACGGTCACGAAACCTATATATTCATATATGTCCGTTATATTCTGAATATTTTTTAAATAAAATTTAGTATTTACGAACAAAGTTAAGGTTCTTCTCCAGCTCTCGCTTTGTAACTTGCTATACATGTTTTTAAAAAGCAGTTGCCATGTTTAATGTAGGACCCTTCCAGGAAAAAAGGTCAGTTGCAGGTATACCACCTCCTCCCTTGTACTTTTTCCTAGTTTTTCAACGCTCTCTTGTCTTCAAATACACACATACACACAGTTCCTAGTAAATACATCTATATGTGTAACAGACACTTTAAAAGTAGAACTAAACTGTTACACATTTAGTTCTGGTAGACCTTCCATCTTCTTTAAATGCGGGAGGGGGGGTTCCGTCTGTACAATTGTACGTACGTATTGTGCGTGCTTATTTTTTCTTTTTTTAGGCGCGTACATTTGTCGAGAGTTTACTGGAGCGCTAGGGTCCCTCTTCTGTGGTGAATTTCCTTACTAAAATTACTTCTCCAGTACCTTGTCTTGCCACCACAGAGCAGAGACAGCGGCGAAGGAGTTTATTAAAGGCTATTCGCCAAGGCTGACTGCAGAATTAATCCGTCAAGGCCGCGTGGGGCCTGTAAGGATAATTGTAATTGCCTATTAACTGGTCCACTGCAGGCTCAGAAAACACATGCATCGCATGAGCACCTGGCAGATGGCTAGCCTTTGTAGGTTCTGTCAGGAGGAAGAGGAGGAAACACTTTTCTGCATGGATTTTTGCGGATTTTATCTTATATTCTCCTTCTGCGATATTCTCTTGAACTTGGTCTACCATATTAAGTACTTAGATCTGTAAATCTCAATAAAGTAAAGGTAATTGCCTATTTTTTCAGGCAGGCTTTACGTCCAACTACTAAATTAAGTGTCGTGGACGGAGGCGACTAGCAAACATACTTCACTATAAAGTTCCCATATTAACCATTGGGAATATAGACTAGTATCGCAATACATCTTTGCGGGTCTAGCCTATAACAGCCTAACAAACTTTACTGTAAATTTTTTTGATTAACCATTAAATAAAATCCAAGGCCTAGACCGGGGAAATCGAACGTAGTATGTCGTGTTGTGTCAGTGTGAGGGACTTGTCTGGCTAAGTATGTTACTCCATGGGGTAGGAAAAACCAAGGCCCTGAGAGCTTTACCCAGGGAGTCACTCTCCAGCATTAGGAGTCTGATCAAAAGGACGGGTCTGGAGAGTGAGCTCTAGAGTGATGGGAGCCCACAAAAGATCCAAAGAGGTCGCAGTGGCGTAGGCCTTAACGGCCGCCCTACTAGAATCTTATCTTACTTCTCCAGCATTATATTTACGTAGTTACCGAGATTTTATTGTTGTTCTATCAAGGCTCCTGATTGACTCCAAAGACATAGTTCCTGATATAGTCGCTTATCCTTTAGGAGAGTCTTCTAAGTTTCTTCCCTGGTATTGCCTCATCCCCTCCCTTTCATACTCACACACATAAACACAAACCTGGTCTTCTCTCAAGGCAATTTATCTTCAGCTAAAGCAGATTAGTTATTCTTCAATTTATTAACCAAAAAAGAAAACGTTTGCTATTGGGTGATTTAACTGTCAAATTAAATATTACAACCAATAATATTACTTAGTTTAAAAAAAAGAACAGAAACACGCCCCTCTCCAGAGGATATATTGTGAAGCTCATTTATTTTATATTATATATGCGCCTAGTATAATAAATATAAAATACTGTAATATACTGTCTTGTCATAAACTTTGCTATTTTCCAATTTATATTTCAATTTATCACAATTTGTAGTGTTCAGAGAAGATATTCGAAACAAAGCCGGCCCCACTAAAAATCTTGGATTTTAACACTCTCATGACTGTTGTCTAGCGTAGTTTTAGCTAAAAGGGGGGGACACGTATATCAACATACTTTTAGTTATAACTATCGTAAATTGGAAATTGTAGATGGTAAGAGTCTCGCGCCGTACATTGAACTTAAATGGCACGTTAGAGTGAAGATTACCTCTCTAATACTCAAAAAAGAAGCTCTAAAATGTATTTCCCAATAAAAATTGTTACAATATAATTGAAAGTTATTGAGGCGCCACGGTAGCCGAGCTGTTAAAGGCGAAACCTGTGAAACTAATATGTATTGTGGTACTGGGTTCGATTCCCCCGGTCTAGGCCTTGGATTTTATTTAATGGTTAATATGAGAAATTTATAGTAAAGTATGTTAGGCGGTTATAGGCTAGACCCGCAAAGCTAAGATGTATTGCGGTACTAGTCTATATTCCCAATGGTTAATATGAGAAATTTATTAGTATGTTAGGCGGTTTTGGCTAGACCCGCAAAGCTAAGATGTATTGCGGTACTAGTCTATATTCCCAATAGTTAATATGGGAACTTTATAGTAAAGTATGTTTGCTAGTCGCCTCCGTCCACGACACCTAATTTGTTAGATGGACGTAAAGCCCGCCTGAAAAAATAGGCAATTACCTTTTATTGAGATTTACAGATCTAAGTACTTAATATGGTAGACCAAGCTAAAGAGAATATCGTAGAAGGGAAATTATAAGATGAAATCCGCAAAAATCCATGCAGAAAAGCGTTTTGACACGGATGTGTACCCTCATCACTGCCCCCGAAATATATTTGGGGTTATACATGTGTTAAATTTATCCGTGACCGCTTTTGTAATATGGCACCTGTTAATTATTTTAGTTTGCGCTTCACTTATCACACTTTTTTTGATCATTTTTATTAATTTAATTGTTAACCAGTTAACTGTTTCGACCTTGTTGGAAAATGTGTCCCCTACGTGCGTCGTAATTAATCGATGACGAATATATTCGTCAAACCCAGATGTTTGTTTGATATGAAATTGGGTTGCAATGAAATGACTTTTATATTTATTGCGTTATATTATTTCATGTACATTTATTCATTTATTTATATTAATATAAAAATAGGAACCAAAAACATCAAAATTCAATTTAGGAATATATTTTAGACTAAACTAAAATTGCAAAATTAACTGCCGTTGGTCACTACTAGAAAACGCATGACGAATATACACTCGTCATAATACAATATTTTGACACTTTTTTTTTATGAGGGTATCTCCGTCACAAGCAGTTATCTGGGAGGGGAGCCATTATGGTCCAGTGGTTGTCATCTGAAGTAACTGGAGACTTCGGTATTTCTGTAAGCGCAGTTTTTGTTTTTTTGTTTTCAACCGGAAGACTTAATTAAGGATAACTATGTTTAGTAAAATTTATAACTTTCCTGGATACGGGAAAAAGGAAGTCGGGTGGGTGTTTTCTCCTTAATGATGCTGCTATTTTTTCATCTTCCTTTTATTTATTTTATTTTATTTTTGTTTTGTTACCCTTTTTCTATACGATTGCAGGAATTGGTTGTTTATGGTTTTTGATCATGCCATCTGAGGTGAGTCATATTACTGGAATTCAGGTTCTTTATGATTCAACCAAGACGACAATCCTGCCTTAATATATATATATATCTAATCCTGTATTTCATCATAGTTATTACCACATCAATGTAACTAATGCAGTGGAATGTGTGACATTTTCAAAGACAAATAATGTAGAAATTCCTTACAATCAAGGTTAATTGATTGGATTTAATACATTGAGAAACAATTTTTACAATCAGTTCCATTGTAAATCTGATGATTCCTCCAATAAGAATTGTGCAACTTTATGAAACATCCAATTATACGAGGGTCGTTTAAAAAGTCCGTGCAAAGTCAGAGAGATAGCACCACTGGCGCGTATCGAGGTTATGTTTAGTTAGTAGCATCTCTTGGAAGAACACACACCAAGTTTCAGCCAGATCGGTCTATTTCTTTGTGTTTGGCGTTCGTTTGAATCGAGGAAGTCGAGTGATTTTCCAAAAATGGACGAAAAAGAATTTCGTGTGTTGGTTAAACACTACTTTATGAAAGGCAAAACGCCTCAGGAGACTAAAGAGAAGCTTGATAAACATTATGGTGACTCTGTAACTTCGATTAGAACAGTTTATAAGTGGTTTAAAAATTTTCGGAGTGGCCATATGGGCACAAGTGACGCTGAACGTTCTGGACGCCCTGTTCAGGTTACTACTCCAGAAATCATTGATATGGTGATGGATGACAGAAGAGTGAAGGTGCGTGAGATTGCTAGTGCTGTGGGCATCTCGAATGAACGGGTACATAATATTTTGCATCAACATTTGGACATGACAAAGCTATCCGCAAGATGGGTGCCGCGATTGCTCACGCTTGACCAAAAACGAAATCGAAGTGAAGTGTTGCAAGGACGGTTTGCAGCTGTTCCAGAAGAATCCGCAGGACTTTAAGCGTCGTTTCGTCACTGTGGATGAAACATGGATACATCACTACACTCCTGAGACCAAAGAACAATCTAAACAATGTGTTACCAAGGGGGAATCTGCGCCAAAAAAGGCGAAGACCGTTCCTTCGGCCGGAAAGATTATGGCGACTGTCTTTTGGGATTCGCAAGGAATAATCCTCATCGACTATCTGGAAAAGGGTGAAACTATTACAGGTGCGTATTATTCATCGTTATTGGACCGTTTGAAAACCGAGCTGCAAGAAAAACGCCCACGATTGGCCCACAAAAAAGTCCTTTTCCATCACGACAACGCACCAGCTCACACCTCAGCAGTTGTGGTCGCAAAATTAATGGAAATAGGGTTCCAACTCGTTTCACATCCCCCCTATTCTCCAGACTTGGCTCCCTCGGACTACTATTTGTTCCCCAATATGAAGAAATGGCTGGCGGGAAAAAGATTTTATTCAAACGAGGAGGTGATTGCAGAAACGAATGGCTATTTTTCAGACTTGGACAAATCCTATTATTCGGAAGGGATCAACAAACTAGAGCAGCGTTGGACGAAGTGTATAAGCCTAAAGGAGACTATGTTGAAAAATAAAAAAGGTTTACCCCAAAACATTAAGTAGTTTTTATTTTTGCACGGACTTTTCAAACGACCCTCGTATTTGAGAGAAAAAAATTTTTTTCTTTGTAAAATGTGCTCTATATTAAAAAGTTTACTTCAATCTAAGAAATTCTTAACTATTTTCTGATTTTTTTAATTTTTTGGCTGCTTTTCGATTTTTTCGAGTATTTGACCGGAAATACTTTCAACTGAGCACAGCTTAGGCACATCCCGTTTAAAATGAGAAAGTGTTTCCTCTCTCTCCTCCACAAAACAAGGGAAGATTAAGGGAAATTATGATTGCTGTTCATTATTTTTGGTGACTGACTCATAATTTTCAATAGGATGAAAAAAATTAATGCCAGTTTTCAGTCGTGATACATTTATTATGCCGAGCTTTCGACCCCCTAGGGACTAGGTCATCTTCGGGGCTGTGGTACATATTTATAGTGTGTTAAAAATAATTATATTACCAATTAATTATATTACAATGAATATGTATAATGTAAGATTTGAAAAAGACAAATAATCAAATCTTATGCACGAAATTGAATATATAGACTGTCACAAAAAATTATATAGGCGAAACATCACAATGCTTAAAAAAAAAAGACTGTACCAACACTCTTACGACACAAAACTAAAAAAGCTCACCACAGTACTTTCCTTACAAAGCACAGAAAATCATCACACTGTCGATTTCCGATATACAAAGATACTTAAATCAGAAACCAACACACAAAAAAAGGAAAGTGCTAGAAATGATATACATATCTAAGACAGAAAACAGTTTAAATTTCAAAACTGACACCAACAATTTAAACAACATGTACGGCCAACTTAGTGCAAAATTCGATAGTTGACAATTGGCAACACTGACTTCCTTACAACCAAACACAATCACACACAGACCGATCATATTCAGTCCATGAACAGAGACAAGACAGAAGACACACCCACAACCCTCTAATGATGTAAAATATTACTTTGTTAACTAGCCCTGAAGATGGCACCTAGTGCCTAAGGGGTCGAAAGCTCGGCAGAATAAATATATCACGACTGAAATGGGCAATTATTTTTTCATCCTACCGAAAATTATGATACAATCGCCCGCCCCCCCCTACGTAATTCCATTTAAACGAAAATGGAAAAACAGAAATCATTTAGCTGAATCGCGAATCCCCCTGCCAGTGGATATTTGCAACAGATTTTTGTTCGGGAGCAACTCTGGAGGGAACAAAACAAAAAATAGAGATTAAAATACAAAAAGAACAACGACAAAAAGTGGACAATTGTTTGCTTTGCCATTTTCTCTCTCTCTTTCTTTCTTTCTCTCTCTCACTCTACTTTTGTTTTTCTTTTTGCGCTTCACCATCGCAGCAGCATGAGATTGAAAAACAAAAAATAGCTTTTTAGATTCAAATAGACACAAAGCGTTGAACAAGTTTACTAACTTCTATTTTCTTTTATTTCCGTTTTTGTTTTTGTCAATTCATTTTTTTTAAATTTTACTCTCTCTCTCTCTTTCCGATAGATTTTTTTTATTTTTAGGTTACAAAATTCATTCTTTCGTTTCTTTGTTTTATCAGAGGCTTCTTTTTTTCTGTTTCATTTAATTCAATTTGGTGAACACTTTATATTTACTTGATTTACATATAAATATTTGTTTTAGTCCAGTTGCTAGATTCTGTAGTTGGATTTTATCCGACATAGTACGTGTCCTGCGCGCGAAGACGCCTACACCGAGAAGCGGAAAAACGCGAGAGTTTTAGAGAGGATTAATCTCTAGTGCCCTTAGTGCGTAAGCCGCACCACCTCGGTCAAGGTTGGACATTAGGGTGTTTCCTAATTTATTCGTTAAAATATTCCCTAATTTAGACGTTTTAGTAACCAAAATTATTTGTTTTTTAAATTCTGTACGAAATACATAAAAAATGAAGTGATTTTAACGTTATTTAATCGAAATTTTTCAAAAATGTAGATTTTTCTTAATATTTTTTTTTTCAAAAATACAGCTTCTTTAATTATTCATAACTTTGAAAATAAAAAGGCCATCAAAATGATTCCAACTGCATTGTCTTTATAGCAAATTATATTTAAATAAACTTTGTACAATTAGATGTCACCCTATTGGACACCCAAGTGGGGTCAAGGCCGGGAAAGGCCAGGGCCATAAAGAGGGCAAATAAAAGACACCGAGATAACCCCTGTAGATGAAAACTGATGCTGAAGAGGAGAAGTGTAATGTAAAGGATACAGGAAGGCGGTTTGTTGCTCCTTCTTCTTCTTGCCGATGAACGCTGGTGCACTGTAGCCTGGAAACAAGAGAAATGAAAACACACAAACACTACAGAAGTTTGGCGGGAACCAAACAACGTGGGAAAAGCATGGCGGGAAAGTGAGGGGCGCCAAGTAAAGCTGTATTCGACTGGAAAAGTACGCGTGTTTACTTAAATTTCTGTTTCGACAGGTTTCGAAATATATTCGTCGCATCATATCAGCGATTTGATTTAATAGTTTTCTAAAAGATAAGTATTATCCAAGAGGAATCAACGGGGGGTGACGTATATGCCTGGAGAGAACAGACAAATGATAACCTGTCCTTACCTAGGCAGGGATGTTTAGGGTAATAAATGATCCCTGGAAGAGCTGCAACTGTTAGTTATTGATTAGCTTCTTAGATTCCCCCCCCCCTACCAATGAAACTACCAGGTAGCTTTCATCGGAAATAGCAGGGCCCCTGAAGAAGGTGGTTCGTAAATATGCTTACAGGAAGTCGACAAATCTTATCGCCTAAAAGTTTAGGCACCACGATAGCCGAACGGTTAAGAGGCGAGACCTGCAAAGCTATAATGTGCATTGTGGTGGTACTGAGTTCGATTCCCGGTCTTTAGGCTTTGTATTTTATTTAATGGTTAATAAAAGAAATTTACAGTAAAGTATGTTTGTAAGTCGCCTCCAGCGACCAGGATACCTAATAGGTAGGTTGGACGTAAAGCCCGCCTGAAAATATAAGCAATTACTTTACTTTACTTACTTTTAGGCACCAAGTAGCTGGCATTAACTTTAGGTCAATCGTAAAGGTATTACAGCTGTAAAAAGGAAATAGAAAAAAACCTAAATTACGTATTTCCGGAAAATTTATTACATCATTAACCAAAATGTCGGTAACTGATGTGACAAATCCATAACATGCAAATGTCACTAGCAGTGACACATTCTTATATCTATGGTTGCTGAAAAAATGCATTTAAGGTAAAAATTATTTGACGGTAAAATTATGTCGCAAATCCCAAATTTCATAATTTTTTTATGTGGGGGGGGGGGCTAACTGATTTTGGTTTGATGAATTACTTCTGTTTGTTTGTTTATCTTCCAAAATTTATAAATTTTTCTTGTTTAATTTAAACGATAATTAGGAATTTGGGTTCTAGTTCCAAATTATTACTCTTAGATATTATTTAACCAGTTAAGCGTGTTCGACGTGTATACTCGTCGTGAAAAATATAAAATTGCCATTAAATATAAAAAAAAATCGAAATTTTAATAAAATACAATAAGAATTTTGGTGGGATGTTTCCCTTTATCTTACCCAATAGAACTGCGGTGGGAGTCAGCCAAATGATAAGTGGTTGGTACATGTTTGGTCCTCCGCATTAGAGATTGGGGAATTACGCACACAAATAGAAGCTCTCAACCACCTTGTGCAATGCCCTTATTTACCTTAGAGATTCAGGATCTCACAGTACGAGCATGATTTCATTTTGCACAGAATTCAAAGCTCTTTTCTTGCGTCCCTAGTTAACTAGAGCAATGTGCATACGTGCAGCGGTGCAAAGATTTTTTGAATGAGCGCAGAAAATGCTCCGGTAATCTCAAGCCCCAGAGAGATTGCCGAAAAAGTTGCTTGCAGTGACTATTACTGAGGTTGTAAAGTTTTGGTTTGTTTTGCCCTGAGTTCGACGTCGTGTATACAACGTCATTGTCGTGATTTTAATTCCGCACACTGTGCGGTTTTTTTTTTTTAAACTAAATTCCACGCTTACGGAATGGCAGCCTAGATAATAAAATTAACCTCAAACTCTACATTAAATAAAAATTATTATTAAACAAAAAGTAATTGAGCTACAGAATTTTTGGTGTTTTAATGGTAAAAAGAAAACAAACAAAGATTTAATTTGTTAATCCAAGTTTTTACAAACTTCCGCACACAAATAGAAGCTCTCAACCCTTGTGCAATGCCCGTTTTTTACCTTAGATAGAGATTCAGACCTCAGTACGAGCATGATTTCATTTTGCACAGAATTCAAAGCTCTTTTCTACCTTGTAAAAAAAGCTCTTGCGTCCCTAGTTAACTGTGTGTAATGCATACGTGAAGAAGCGGTGCAAGATTTTTTGAATGAGCACAGAATGCTCTGGTAATCTCAAGCCACAGAGAAATTGTAGAAAAAGTCGCTTGCAGTGACTTATTATGACGTTGTACACTTTTTTGGTTGTTTTGTCCCCTGCGTTCGACGTCGTGTATACACGTCATTGTCTGATTTTAATTCCGCACACTGTGAGGTTTTTTTTTAAAAAAAAAACTAAATTCCACTCTTAACTGGTTAAAGATTGAGTTAAAGAAATGTTAAATCAATTCTATTCAAAATTAGTTTCATTCTCTTCTTACATTCTGAAGAGGAAATATTTTCGTGGGAAAAATTGGGAAAAAAATTGGAAATCTGCACGATTATAATACTTGCTCTTTTTTTAAGGGTTGCAAAATTTATCCTTTGAGTGTCCATTAAGACTTCCAATCGTGCTTAGGATCTTCAAGAGAAAGGACCCAGTTATTTTTCTTGGCGCCCAATAACGGCACCCGAAACCCGCCATATCCGAAGGAAGTAACAGTGATGATCAGATCGAAAAGGCTTTTCTTTCCCTTGAACCTTACATCAACCAGGATGATTCCTGTTGGTTCATTTATTTATTTCTTCTTTTAATAAATTCTTTCGTTATTATAAAGAAGAAGAAGCAGAAGAAAGAATTGTTTTTCAATCAATGTTTTTACTTCTACGTTTAATAGACATCTAGGCCGGCCAGGTTATTTACTAAAAGGTACAGTTACTGTTGGGATTCTGTGCTCGCCTCTCTAACTCTCCTCTTCGTGGTTATTTCGCCTTTTGTTTTGTTTTAACCGCAATATCCATTCAATTGTCTGTTTGTTCGTCGCTACGTTTCAATTTTACTCCAGTGTTGTTGTGAAGAGTGTTTTTATTCAGCATTCAATTTCTATTCAATTGAAAAATAACTTTACTGTACATTTTTGTTGAATTTCTTTTGTTTAATTATTCGTTCTCTTTAAGACTGTTGCTGTTGTCCCATAAATGTGGCCCCTCTCAGTATGATTCAATTTTGATTATTTTAAAAAAAATACTTTATCTTTCCTCTCTTCTTCACTTTTCGAGACGCTTATCTTCAGCAAACGGTAGCCACTGCATCTTGGTCCTCTAGTTCCACATTTTAATGTTCTTCATAGATCTTTCTTCACTCTTCGCTTATCCTGTGCAGATAATCCAGCTAGCGCAACCAAAAAAGAGTAGATAAATACGAGGTGTGGCTATTAAATAACAAGACTGATGCTGCTACAGAAGAACTATTCATCTGTTAGAAGAATCCTAACGACCGACATCTGTGCACAGCGTAAAACCTTCTCTCTTTCGATTGCAGCGTCTCACACGTTTGTAATACCTTTATCGAGTGTTTGTGAGATGGCCGAGAAGAACGTCGGAGATGATGACCGCCAGCCGGGTCGCCCTTCCACGTCCAAAACGGGTGAAAATATCGATTATAATTAATCAACATTACTACCGTGAGTTGCTTGCTCAACTCCGTGAAAGAGTAAGGAAAATAAACGACCCGATTTGTGGAAGAACAAGTCATGGGTTCTCCGTCAATGGCTCACACTGTTCACTCATTGTGTCTGTCAATACGTTTCTAGCCAAGTACAACATCCCAGTTTTAGGCCATCCGCCTTATTTGCCCTGACCTGACCACCATGTGACTTTAGATCTGTTCCCCAAAGTCAAATCTGCCTCAAAAGGAAAACGATTTCAGTCCAGATGAAGCTGCGAAAGAAAAAGCGGCACGCGTCATGCAGGAGCTCATAGAAAAAGACTTCCAGCACCTGTTTCGAACAATGGTAAATTCGCTGTGGAGCGTTGTTAGGGATAGGGGAGTGGTGTATATTGATGGTGATAATAACTAAATATGTATAAATTTAAAGTGAAATGTTTGACAGCATCAGTCTCGTTATTTAATAGCCACACCTCGTAGTTAAACTTTTCTTTTGTTTTTCTATGACGATGAAACGCCGTTTCACTTCTGTTGGGACTAAAAGAGTTTCCACCGGAAGTACAATTTTATGACGTATTCTGGGTAAGGGAACAAATCAATGGGATACCCACTAGTTTTCCATTAAATCGTTATCCCTAACAATTATTAGTTTCTTTACTATTTTTTATCTAATCTATGTATAAACTTATCGTGAACACAATCTTCTGCAACTGTTTCCTTGATAACAGTTTTTCCTGGAAAATTCAATTAAGGGTACTTCACAAAGATAGGTGGGGGGGGGGGTTTCGTTAGAATCCTTCGTAAGTGCTATTTTGTGCGTGCAACGTACGGTTTTGTGGGTAAAGGTGTGTTTCTAAAAGGCCCAGGTTAGAAGAAAAGTTATTTTTCTTTATCGATTGTTTTCGAGATTTTCCCCGAAAAATGGCCACTTAAGATTTTGCGCAAAATTTGTTACTTGAGCGTAGGGTGAAATTTGTCATGTCTGGAAAAAATATTTTGAGAGCAGTTATCGTGGATACTGAACGGGGATAAGCCTTGTAAGGTTTCGTTTTTGAGTAAAGTATGCTTTTTTACAAACTCTATAATGTTGGGTAAGAATTAAATATGATGCAAATATCCTAAGGGTGAAGTTCGAATTAGTGAGTTCTCGAATCTTGAGAATAGCAGTAACAGCAAGTCGTTCTTCGCAGCTGATTTCTTTTTTAAATTTCAAAAACGTCAGATGCATATTTTTTTTTTGAGAAACAATTTGTATACTTGGGGCTTAGACTTGGGGCACAGCAAACTGAAAAAGAAACTATTATGGTCCTTTCTCTTGTACCTTTGTAAAAACCCCCAGAAGCGTGAGATGAATTTATATCCCCTCTATATAAAACAAGGACATGCACACAAACAATCCTACCAGACTCTTGGACTTGGCGGAGGAGAGAGAGAGACAGAGAGAAATAGAAGTGGTGAAGCGCCCCCCACGAACAAAGCAGAGCCTCTAGAATGGGGGCAAAGTGGGTGACCCTTCATTCCCCGTGTGTTTATTAGGACGACACGTCTAGTTATCCTGTAAAACTCACGACATCTCTCCTGACGCCTGTCCCCTTTCATTTGGCCCTCTTATTCGCCCATTTTCCCTGCCTCCTTGTACACAGGGAGAAGAACGTGTACCAGGGACTCATAATACCTTTGCTCGCCTTTTTGCATTCTATTTCTGCTCCTACCATATCCTACTGCTTCTACTATATCATTCTCTATCTCTTTGCTTTACTTCTCTCCAGTTTCTGTCCTTTTTCTTACACCCACGCTTCCAAATTTCTACGGACATACTCTCGCGAAAATCTTCCTTTATCCAATTGCCAGTTTGCTTGCTCTTCTACAGCAAAATAAAGCATCATTCCCTCTTTTTGTATCAGTTCTAATTTGGTGAATATGTTTTTACTGTGTTTTTCTTCTACATCTTTTATTTTATTTATGTTTTCATAGTTTGTTCTGCTTATTTTTGGGCTGGCTCTATGCACATAAAGGAGACCAAAATATTGTTCAATTGTTTTTCAATCGTCTGCAAATATACGAAAATATTGCTTTTTCCCTTTTCTTCTTGAATCTTAACTGTATGATGACAAATTATCTAAATTACTTATATTTTCATTTTATGCAGAAAAGTGGTTGTTAGCCCTATGACGAGGTCAAAGAAAATTAATTAATTTGATTTTCCAATTTTTCTTTTAGTTCCCGCAACATATTCACTAATCTAAGCTTATCTAACCTGAATGAAAATACGGTGCGTAGTTAACCTTTTTTTGGGTGACTTATCCATTAATACAAAGGGGAAGTAAGTTTATTCCCAATTTCAGTCATAATTCTTTGTATGTTTATATTAATGCCAAACTATCGATCCAAAAAGAGTCTGGACTAAACATACCACCTGTAAGATTTATATCCTCAATTTAAAACAAATTACAGATGTTCTTAAGTATATTCCTTGAAAAGGTCTTTAGCAATAAAGAAAAACAAAAAAATATACTGGGTGATCCATTAAAACGCACCAATTGCTAATAACTTTTTAGGGAAAGCGGAAAACCCTTTTAATCGATTTTTTTGGGTCTAGTTTTCAAATTTTCCTCTCCCCTGATGCTGTATCTTCATTTTTGGCGGAGTTACAGCCAAAAAAACCGATTGAGGTTTTCATAAGGATCACTGGTTTTTGTCAATGATTAAGAAAAACTATAAAAAAAAAAATAGTAAAAAATGACGTTAACACCGTTTCGATATCCCTATCGAGATATTTAAGATAAAAGTTACAATTTTATCTTTTTCGTGATCTGGTTTTCAATATTAATTTTGCCACCAGAAATACACCGTTTTGGGGAGGTCCTCTGACGGTGAAAAATTGTTATTTGTAACGTAAAGAACAAAAATAGTAATAATTGAAGATTTTAAAAAATGTGTGTGTAATGTAATTGGTTGTGGGGGTGAATCAGATTGGTGCGTTTTAAATGGATCACCCTGGTATAGGTATTTGACCGAAATTGGTAATAATATTTCTTCCCTTTTGGTTGAATGAAAATAAACTACAATTTTCCAAAGACCCGAAACTCAGAAATTAGCTATTTGGGGAAAAACTTCTTGCCCAAGAAAATTACTAAACAATCTGTGTTGCCCCAATATAATTTGGTTAAACTAATTATTTACAATCATTTGATAGCTAATTCCCTCCTCCATTTTGAGATATGGATTTATTACACTATTTTGATACTTCCTTTGCACCAACATAGGCACAAGTTGGTCCAGTTGAAGTTGGTCCAATGATGATATCTGTTCATTTTTCTTGACTGATCTTTTTAATATCCTTTTCTTCCTGCTTTTCCGAATTTCGAATTTTATTTGGTGGTTTTTCCTCCCGCTAAGCCCAAATATCCTCTCTGCTTCTTTGAAAGGGTTCTTCTCTCCTTTAATCCCCATTTTTCCCTGTCCTAAGTTCTTCCTATTCCCCTTTATAAAAATTCCATCTTAACCTTAACTTCAGTTTCATCACTACTACTAAATAACCTTCTATTTATAGCCAAAAGATTAAATCTGAACATTACCTTGATCTCTAATCTAATTACACCTCTACACTTGACCTTATCTATAATTATAGTTATCTCTAAACTGATTCCATCTAATTAGTACTAACTCTTCAACTTAACCTGGCCAGGTAGCAGTCCAATAATCTTAGAATTGAGTTGAGAATAGAGGCTTTTGTTTATTTTTTATCCATAACATTATTTTTCTTCTTTTAGAGATCGTGAAAATTATTTTTCCTACGGTCTAGCGGAAAATAGCTTTTCTTTTTACCACAAATGGTTATAGATTTATGAAGTATTTCTCTTGTATCATGATTTCTTACACATACGCAACGTGCGTACGTTTAAATTACGATTCCCTTCTTATCAGAATACTACAACTTATCTGTTGCTGTTAAATTTGGTTGTTTTCTTTCTTTTGAATTACGTACAAAGTAAAATAAAAATGGGTTATAATTTTCATTTTAACAATTTTGTCAAGCGTTACCTTGGTGTAACTTATTGTTTACCACATTCTTGGCGTCTGACTGAATATATTATTTTTTTTGTTTTTAAGGAATAATTATTACGTATAACGAGCGGAAGTTTGTAAAAAATTGGATTAACAAATTAAATCTTTGTTTGTTTTCTTTTTACCATTAAAACACCAAAAATTCTGTAGCTCAATTACTTTTTGTTTGATAATATTTTTTATTTAAGGTAGAGTTTGAGGTTAATTTTATTATCTAGGCTGCCATTCCGTAAGCGTGGAATTTAGTTTTAAAAAACCCCCCGCACAGTGTGCGGAATTAAAATCACGACAATGACGTTGTATACACGACGTCGAACGCAGGGCAAAACAAACCAAAACTTTACAACGTCAGTAATAGTCACTGCAAGCAACTTTTTTCGGCAATCTCTCTGGGGCTTGAGATTACCGGAGCATTTTCTGCGCTCATTCAAAAAATCTTTGCACCGCTGCACGTATGCACATTGCTCTAGTTAACTAGGGACGCAAGAAAAGAGCTTTGAATTCTGTGCAAAATGAAATCATGTTCGTACTTTAAGGTCTGAATCTCTATCTAAGAGGTAAAAACGGGCATTGCACAAGGGTTGAGAGCTACTATTTGTGTGCTGAATTCCCCAATCTCTAATGCGGAGACCAAACATGTACCAACCACTTATCATTTGGCTGACTCCTACCAACCCCCTTCGTATAAGATACTAAGGCAGTTGTATTTTATTAAAATTTCGAGTTTTTTATAGTTAATGGCAATTTTATATTTTTAGCTTTGCGGGTCTAGCCTATAACCGCCTAACATACTTTACTGTAAATTCTCTCATATTGGGAATATAGACTAGTACGTACCTCAATACATCTTAGCTTTGCGGGTCTAGCCTCTAACCGCCTAACATACTTTACTATAAATTTCTCATATTAACCATTGGGAATATAGACTAGTACCGCAATACACCTTAGCTTTGCGGGTCTAACCTATAACCGCCTAACATACTTTACTGTAAATTCTCTCATATTAACCATTGGGAATATAGACTAGTACCGCAATACATCTTAGCTTTGCGGGTCTAGTCTATAACCGCCTAACATACTTTACTGTAAATTCTCTCATATTGGGAATATAGACTAGTACGTACCTCAATACATCTTAGCTTTGCGGGTCTAGCCTCTAACCGCCTAACATACTTTACTATAAATTTCTCATATTAACCATTGGGAATATAGACTAGTACCGCAATACACCTTAGCTTTGCGGGTCTAACCTATAACCGCCTAACATACTTTACTGTAAATTCTCTCATATTAACCATTGGCAATATAGACTAGTACCGCAATACATCTTAGCTTTGCGGGTCTAGCCTATAACCGCCCAACATACTTTACTATAAATTTCTCATATTAACCATTGGGAATATAGACCAGTACCGCAATACACCTTAGCTTTGCGGGTCTAGCCTATAACCGCCTAACATATTTTACTATAAATTTCTCATATTAACCATTGGGAATATAGACTAGTACCGCAATACATCTTAGCTTTGCGGGTCTAGCCTCTAACCGCCTAACATATTTTACTATAAATTTCTCATATTAACCATTGGGAATGTAGACTAGTACCGCAATACATCTTAGCTTTGCGGGTCTAGCCTATAACCGCTCGGCTACCGTGGCGCCTGCAACTGAGTATAGTATTAATGAATATAAATGATTACTAATAAATTATAAGTTAGAAGGAATAACAGTCTACCGAAAATGCGAATCTCTTGTACAGACCTTCCTTTTTCTATGGTCTCAGCTGATTTTTCGTAAGAGAATTTCATATTGAATTTTGGGCATAAACTTACGAATTTTTAGAACTTTTCACATAGATTTTTAAGAAATTGATTCTCTAGGCGGGAATTTTTTGTTACAAATTCTTACTTCAGAAGACACAACTATCTTCTCTTAGTTTTCCTTTTTAGTTCCTTTTAGTAGATTTGGAAAATCAGTTTCAACTTTCATGAAAATCTAACTGGGTAAATTAAGGCAAGGGAAAGCTTTGGTGGTTGTTACGCGGCATATTTTTTCCTCTTTAAAAAGAAAATTGGTTAATTTACAAAGAAAATGAAATAAAATTTTTTTTAGTTAAAAAAATAAAAAATTATACCTTCATTCAGGGTGTTAAAGTGCAGCAGTAGAGATGTAGCGTCCAGATTACAGCATCATTAACGAAATTTCGTGCTTTCCCATCTAGGAGAAAGTGTGGTAATCAAGAGCCGAGCCATGTGCTATTGTGAAAATTCCGTTATTTTTCTTCTCTTTTTTTTTTACAAAAATAACATCAAAGATAAAGTTATTTCCATCTAGGAGAATATGGAGAATATAAAGTTATAAAAATATTATACTTTTTTTCCATTAATTTTTGTCTGGCTAAGGTTTTTTAATGATCACCCTGATAAGAAATTCTGGTAACACCATTTCCGCAATTTCCGTCCAATCTACAGCCAATGAAGAGAGTAGGAATTTAGCCTGATTTTTCACAAAAATTACGCACCTTTTTCAAGAGAAAATAACACGATTTTTTCTCTCTTAGTAATGTTCTCAACGTTCCCCACCTCCATCCATACAATTTTTTAAAACTCTGAACTTTTAAGAGTCATATTTAATTTAATTCTTTATGACTTAAGAAGGAATTTACCTAAACCTCTCTGATAGAAGTGTACCCCATCTTAAGTTTAAATAAAATCTTTGGAGCCGTTAGCGAGTTAATTTTTTTGAAATTCGGGAAATTCTATTCAGTAAATTGGGACTTCCGGTGGGCCGATCTTCATCAAAGTTCAGAATTTCCGTTTTATATTTCATTCTTATTAATATTTTATTATTGACATTAAAATTTACGGTGCACTGATATCGTAATTTTTAGTAGACATTTATTACCAGCTTCTTTTACGTCAGAAGAGGCTAGTGCAATGAAGATGTATGACGCGTAGCTGCCGTTTCAGCCCAAAAAGCTCGCAATTGGCTGCATGTTTTGAAGGAAAAGCGTCCTCAGGTCTGCGCTAATTGGATTGAAGAATGCATTTCCTTTGCAACAGTGCAGAATTTCTGCGCTTACTACATACTTGGAACTGCCCCCTACCCAACACACATCCGCCCCCAACAAACTTCTTAGACACAGCTAAGCATCCCCAAGGCTAGAAAACCAGCCAACCACTTCGTTAAACTCTCGAGTAACTCTCTGTACCTCCGTTAAACGCCTTCTATGTCTATCACAGTCACACGCGTGGGAGAAAGTTTTTAGCATATCCGGAGAGTAAGCGTTTTTCCAAAGACGTATGACATATTTATGTGGTACTGGGTTCGATTCCCGGTCTTAGGCCTTAGATTTTATTTAATGGTTAATATGAGAAATTTACAGTAAAGTATGTTTGCTAGTCGCCTCCGTCCGCGACACCTAATTGGTAGTTGGACGTAAAACCCCGCCTGAAAAAATAGTCGATTACTTTACTTTGCTTACTTTACTTATGTAATTCGAAGTCAAATAGATGTAGTAATATTGGACATATATAATAAAATCATATCTTTTAATAATTAATTCAATACCCGTAAGGATTATTTATTAATAAAGAACACAATTTTATAACTTTGTTGCTAAAAATTAATATTTGAAAAACCGAGACGAGACCGAGATTTCTCGACGAGATATATATCATGTCTCGATCTCGGTCTCGGTTGCTCAAGTCTCGTCTCGTTGCTCGAGATTTGTCTCGTTCCTCGTGCAGCACTAAACAAACTTGAAAAAAAAAACCTGCACGATTGTCGTACTTCCACTTAATAGAGTTAAGAGAAATAAGCAATTATAAAATTCAGTACGAAAAAGTACAAAATTGTTTAATTTTCCAAAATTAGTGTAGACTTTTCTTCTTTTTCTTAAAAAGCATGATTTATTTTTAGCCCCAAGCTGCGTGGGCTGTATATTGTTTTCTGCTCTTGTTTTGCCATTCTTCTCCTCCTTTATCCCCATGTTTCTTAACTAATTATTAGTAAAAAAAGAAGAAATAATTGAAACATGGACTCTGCATACAATAATAGAAAGAAATTTACTATTGTTTCTAGTTAACTTTTATAACCTTATTCTTGGTTTTGTGTCTGAAATTTTTGTTACTTCTATTTTAAAATACGTATAATTAACATTATTATTTTTAAATACTGCCATATTTGGGCAATGATATATTTTTTTTGTTCAAGATTTGGTTAATCATTATCTTATTAATAACCTTTTTTAAACGGGGGAGCTTCCAAATCCATTGCGGCCAATAAATTAGGAGCATCTGGATGCCGACTAGCTTTTATCTTTCTATAATGTTTGGGTGTAAATTTTCCCATAGATTTCGAGCTTGAGTTTCCCACAGGATGTGGGATAAGCCCACAAATATTACAGTAGCAGGACGTTTATAGTATTTTTTCTCGTGATTTGTTCGGATTGTTGAGCAACTTACAATGGTTTTGAATATGAATTGTCTTTTTTAAAGTTATTGGTACCTGATATTTGAGCAGATTTGAACTAATAATATGGGCTTATCAACCTACCTAATGATTTACCCATATTATTTTTAGATATTTACAATTTTTTTATGAAGTAAATTAATGGGATTTTCCTTCTCTCTTTTTTTCCAGGTAAATATGGCGTCTTTGTTTTTATTACTGCAGGTTAATGGGTAAGATAATTTTTTCTTGTACTATACGAATAGTTATTGTTACCATTCATCGATTTGTTGAATCGATTTCGTGAATTTTATGCTGATTATTTTCATTTTAACGATTAGTATTCATTTAATTGATGGAATAATTTTTATTAACTCGATGTTCGCATCGATTTATATTCATTCATTGCTTAATGTGAGCTTCAGTCACACAATACTCTCTAGACTGACTTGCTAGCTGAAAACATTTCAAGCTCTAACTGATTAACTTAGCTGAAAGTCAATGAACTTTTCTCAGATTTTTTATTTATTTATTTTTTTTTGCTTAAGAGTCTTTGAAAAGATAGATTTCTATCTAATGCAATGAAGCGCCCCCATGAACTGCTGCATCATTCAATTTATTTTCAGCATTTCCCAGAGACACTCGCATTTCGCGTTATACTAAGATGAGTTGAAGTGGCTTTTCTACCACTGTCTATCACCGGCCAATATTTTTTTGGCTTCATTTCTTTTCCAAGCTATCCAGTCTCAAAGAGACCATCTTATATTTTCCAAATCCTCGATCCATTCCCATAATACTAGAACTCGTTCTTCTGATCTCTCTACATTCCCTCACACCGTACTTCTTCCTTCGACAAATCTTTCCTAATTCGTGCTACCTCTCTCTTGAACTCCTTGCCTTCACTACCCTTTCCATCTTTAAATCACTTCTGTTCAGTTAATCCTCTTTTCTACTCAGGCTCCCTCCGAAATAATAATTGAATTTCATTTATTTCCCTTAATTTTAATTCTTATTTTTGTAAATAATCGCCTAATTCTCGCCTCCAAACTGTACATGTATTTATTCTAAGAGGACGTTTAGTCTCTGGACAATAAATTTATTTTCATTTTTCGTTTTCATTTACGTCTCAGAATTTCAGAGTAAATTTTAAGATTGTTAAAATACTATAAAGTAATTATAATATTCACAGTGAATTTAGGCAGAAAAGTGAAAGTAACAAAAAAAATCACAGAATTAAAAATGAAAAACAGAGTTCGTTCTCTTTTTCAAAATTAGTTTATCCTTTCTCAAATCCAGGACCATATGATTCTTACCATCCATATTATCGTTAGACGTTCAAATGCCATCATAGCTGGTTACTTCTTACGACTTGCACATTCGAGATATTTCGTTTTTTTTTTTTACACACTCACATTGAAACATATTTAGACAAGTTTCACAGCATACGAAACCAAAAAAAAAAGTCCCTAACCGGAAAATAAAAAAAAAAAATAGGAAATTGTAATGTAAATGAATTTCGACCACGATGTATCAACAAAATTTTTTTTCCAGCTTCCCAAAAAAATCTCTCAACTTTCAGAGATAATTATGCATATTTTCTTTTTTCAAAAAAGTAACTAACCGTTCGTAAAGGCTTTCATAGGATGCTGTCGTATTAGATTACATCTCAAAAATAATTTAAATATAAACAGATCTTTTTGAGATATCTTATTTATTTTTTTTTAAGGAAAAAAAATTATATATATATGAATGCAATGCAAGATTTAATAAAAGGTAATTGGATACTTGAAAATTTCCTTAAATTTTTTTTTCGGAGAGGGGCAAATAGATTTCAGTTTTCTTTTTTGCAAAGAGACCACATGCTGCGGCGGGGGCGTTTAACAATTGATAATAAAGGGAGAATGGTTTCCTCCTCCAATTCTTCACCCCCCCTGTTTCCAACATAATTATTCTGTTTATTATAATATTGGTTACATTGTTGGGGTGAGGTGGGGGTAGGAGAGTTGTTGAAAAGTGGTAACAGTAGCAGAAGCTTACTGAAGCGTGTGCCCATCTTAACGCATCTTAAAAGTTCCAAGTTGATCTAAGGGGCACCCTTAAAAACTAGGCCGGGTACAAAGGTTTTCACCGACAGTTAGACGCCTGTGGAGGGTGACCTTAGTTACCATCAGCTTCCCTGTATCTTTGTCGCTCTTCTGAATCTCCCTTCTTATTTGCTTTTCTTAGATCTAATAATTTAATATAATCCCTTTTTTAATTTTTTTTTTTTTAAGTTTTTCAATATTAAACAGTAGGGGGTGTAAGGTAATCCCTTGAATATTTAAATGGGAGGAAAATAAAAAAGAGAAAAGAGATATGAATATTTTTTGAAGAGGATTATAATCCTCTTTTGTGAAACTTTTGATCATTACAAAAGGAAAAAATTGTTACACGGTGAGAAAATTCTCAACGCACACACAGAAGTGGAAGCTGCGTATCTGATAGCTCACTATTTTGACCGTTATATAGTTGTTGATCTTCATCGTAAACATTATCACAACTCTAGGAAAACTAGAGAAATCTGAGTGTGTGGTGGAGATTCCTCTTTTGAGATAAGAGCCAGTGCGAGCAGAAACTTTAATCATCTTCTACTTTGTCAGCATCCCCATTCATCCCGATGATGACGAGCTCTTTCTCTTAATTCTTGGGTGGCCTTATTTCTCTTTCTCTTTTCTCTTCTATTCAAGTAAAAGGAGCCAGTGCTGAGGTTGTGCTGATTTTCCACTTTTCTAGTTTTCTTCGGTAATTTCTCTCTCACTCCTCCTCCCCTTTCGCTCTAAATTTGCTGTTTCGCTTAGGTGCTAGCTGAGAGCGCTACTGTCAGGTTTTAGCCCAAAAAAGGGCCACCGGAAGTGCCCTTTTTTTTACTATAGTAATTGCCTATTTTATTCAGGCGGTGCTTAACGTCCAACTACCAAATTAGGTGTCGTGGTCGGAGGCGACTAGCAAACATACTTTACTGTAAATTTCTTTTATTAACCTTTAAATAAAATCCAAAGCCTAGACACCGAGGAATCGAACCCACTAAACCAACAATACATCTTAGCTTTGCGGGTCTAGTATCTTGACCGCTCTGCTACCGTGGCGCCTCATTTTTCTACTATAAATTTGTAGTATTTCCTTAAAAACTGCTGCAACGATTTTCCTTAACCTTGGATGTAATAATTGTATATACATAGATCTAAACCAGGGAAAATCGTTTTAAGGGTATTTTTTAAAAAAAAATAAGTGGGAAGCTTTTCGCGGAAGTGCTTAATCTACTCTCTTGTGAGTAAAGATATAATGGTTTAATTATTATTGTGGTTGTAAATATTGCTAAAATTAATCTCCAAAGAAAAGTCTACTATCGGGAAGGGCACTGTTATTCAATGGTTAGTTTACTTTTTTAAAAAAAAAGTTTATCTATTCTAGATAAACGTTAATGCTCCATGTTATATCACTAACCTCATCCTTCATCAAAGATCTAAATATCCGCTTTTGTCACTGAAACGATCCGTTCACAATTCAACAGCTCGGAAACTCTTTCCCTCATTAGCCCATCCTGATAATCCACCAAGACGTCTAAAACGACGTGGTAGCCTCGTGTTCTCCTATCCTAGACATTTCCAGTCACTGGGCAATTCCTGAGAATGTCCAGCACTGGCTGATTTCTCACTTCCTGTGCTCGTTGCATCGGTTGCGGTGTGCGTCGGCTTTGCTGGGCAGCTTTCGCATCTTGTATTGTATTTATTGTATCCACACTTTGCCCCTGATGTGTATGTATTTTTATACATGTAACAAATAAACATATAATGCAAAAATCTATTCTTGGATTCCTGTTCATTCCTTTAAGAACCAATTTTGGACTTCCCTAGTGGGTTATAATAGTAAAAGTAAAGTAATGCCTATTTTTTCAGGCTGGTTTTTATCAATTACCAATTAGGTATCGTAGACGGAGGCGACTAACAAACAATACTTTTCTGTATAGTTCTCATATTAACGATTAATTAAAATCCAAGGCCTAAGACCGGGGAATCGAACCCACTAAACCAACGATACATCTAAGCTTTGCAGGTCTAGCCTATAACCGCCCAACATACTTTACTGTAAATTTCTTTTATTAACCATTGGGAATATAGACTAGAACCGCAATACATCTTAGCTTTGCGGGTCTAGCCTATAACCGCCTACCATACTTTACTGTAAATTTCTTTTATTAAACATTGGGAATATAGACTAGTACCGCAATACATCTTAGCTTTGCGGGTCTAGCCTATAACCGCCTAACATACTCTACTATAAATTTCTCATATTAACCATTGGGAATATAGACTAGGACCGCAATACATCTTAGCTTTGCAGGTCTAGCCTATTACCGCCTAACATACTTTACTGTAAATTTCTTTTATTAACCATTGGGAATATAGACTAGAACCGCAATACATCTTAGCTTTGCGGGTCTAGCCTATAACCGCCTAACATACTTTACTGTAAATTTCTTTTATTAACCATTGGGAATATAGACTAGAACCGCAATACATTTTAGCTTTGCGGTTCTAGCCTATAACCGCCTACCATACTTTACTGTAAATTTCTTTTATTAAACATTGGGAATATAGACTAGTACCGCAATACATCTTAGCTTTGCGGGTCTAGCCTATAACCGCCTAACATACTCTACTATAAATTTCTCATATTAACCATTGGGAATATAGACTAGGACCGCAATACATCTTAGCTTTGCAGGTCTAGCCTATTACCGCCTAACATACTTTACTGTAAATTTCTTTTATTAACCATTAAATAAAATGCAAGGCCTAGACCAGGGGAATCGAACCCACTAAACCAACAATACATCTAAGCTTTGCGGGTCTAGCTTATAACTGCAAAGCCTACCACGGCGCCTACCCGAGTAAGTTATATTTCAGTGTAAAGAAAGGTTTTTTTAGAAGCAGTATTAATGTTGGTAAGAATTTTTGTGTGACTCAGATGATCCGGGAGATTGTAAAGAAAATTTGGTGAGTTAGAACCTTGAGAGAAAAATCGTGTGAATCGCACTAGATTTAATTTTATTTTTACCTTAATATGTAGGAAGGAAGTAGAAAGACTATATATATAGCTGTATCCGTATATTTGTACAATTATATTGATAGCCGGATTATGTGTCAAAGAAGTGGGCCGTGCTCGCGACGATCAACACGCCGCTGAGCAAGTTTTATTTTATTTTTATTTTTTATTATTATTAAGAGGAGCCTTTCTTGGTAGATGAAGGAAGTAAGAGGGGAAGTATAGCTAGCTGTGTCTCGCTCAGTCTGTCTGTCTGTAGTTAGTGTTTGGGCCAAGGCTGTGTGATGTGATGAGGAGGAGGAGGAGGAGCTAAAGAGCGGCTATAGATGTTTGTGGTTGAACGGAGCAGAAATAAGAGGGCGATGGAGTAGGCGCGCGCGGGAGAGAGAGAGACAGAGCGGGAGAGAAGTTTTGGGTACGTATGTAATTGGCAAGAAAGCCACGTGTGGCTCCAGGATCAGCAGGGTGTGAGAGCATTGCCCTCCGCAGTGCTTGCTCTCTCCTCTCTTCTCTTGTGGAGCCTTCCAATAACAGTCCTGGGTGGTGTGTCTGTCTGTCTGTGGGTATATATGCACACAGTCTCTCTCTTTCTCTCTACTAGACTATCCCCCTCTTCCTCTATTCTTCTCTTGCATTCTGACCTCTCTCTCCCTCGTCACCACTTCCACTATCTATCTATCTCACTCTAGTGCACAAACATACAGGCACTACTCTACAGCAGTTTTGTCATCTCTCTTCATTGCCCTATCCATCTCACTTCTTGCTAGGCAATTCCACCCGTCCACCCTCTTTCGGTACGATTTTTTTTTTAACATCGACTCTCTCCTCCTCTCCTTGTCAAGCCTACAACCAAGGCCTTTCTTCCATCCTTTTCTTTCAATCTTTCACTATCTCCTACACACACACACACACACACACACACACACACACACACACACACACACACACACACACACACACACGCACACACACACACGCACACACTGACCGTTCTTCCCTCTTTCCTTTTTTGCTTTTTAAAGAAATCCCTCTCTTTCTAAAACCAAACAGGGACAACACCACTGGAACAGAATCGGCTTTCTTTCGCGCTATGCACTATAAAAGCCTTTCTTCATTTTTTCTTTTTAAAAGACTTCTTCGTAGAGTGATAAAATTTGTCCTCCATTGCGGAAGAGGAAGAAAAAAAAAAAGAAAGAAATCTGATTGCGAACACGAATTTCTCTTGAATCAGTTTTCGTAATTATCGTACATTATACAGGCACCATTTCCGGAACACTGTAAAAAAAAAAAAAAAATGTACAGTAAAATCGCACTTCCGTTATTTAAGCTATTTTCTTAGAATTTTTTGGGGAACATATTTCATCCTTAATAATGATTTTGGGGGAATCAGTATTCCCTAAACTAAAAATAAAATACATATATACAGAAATAGGAGTTGTTGTTCATTATTTTTGGTGACTGATTCATAGTTTCAATAGGATGAAAAAAGTAATTGCCCTTTTCAGTCGTGATAAATTTATTATGCCGAGCTTTCGATCTAGGGACTAGGCAGACCTAAGACATAAGACACACCAACCCTGTAATGTAAAAATATTACTTTGTAAACTAACCCTGAAGATGACTCCTAGTCCCTAGGTCGAAAGCTCGGTAGAATAAATGTATCACGACTGAAATGGCAATTATTTTTTCATCCTACAGAAATATGAGCTTACATCAAAGCTCCACCCGGTAACTTGGCGATAAAAGTCCTTGAACCGCGGGAGATCTCACTATTATCGAGATTTTCTTCAAAACTGTGTCCAATGAGATTTTCTGTATGCTTTTCCTCCCAATACTCGTGGTAATAAGACCGGGAATCGAACCCAGTACCACAATGCTTATTAGTTTGCAGGTCTCGCCTCTTAACCCGCTCGGCTACCGTGGTGCGGTCAATAAATTCACAAACAAATTATGTTTCTTCATAACAGCGTTTCGGTAAATATATTACCTTCTTCAGGGTCTGTACAAAAGGAATATTACACTAAATGTAGATTAATTTACTACCAATCAATCAATTTCAAATTCTAACAATAAATGCAAAATATTCCCTAATTTAGACGTTTCAGTAACCAAAATTATTTGTTTTTTAAATTCTGTACGAAATACATAAAAAATGAAGTGATTTTAACGTTATTTAATCGAAATTTTTCAAAAATGTATATTTTTCTTAATATTTTTTTTTTAAAAGTACAGCTTCTTTAATTATTCATAACTTTGAAAATAAAAAGGCCATCAAAATTATTCCAAGTGCATTATCTTTATAGCAAATTATATTTAAATAAACTTTGTACAATTAGATGTTTTGCTAATAATTTGAAACGATACAAAACATTTAATAAGGATTTTTTATAAAAAAAAAAAAAGAGCAAAACAAAAATTTTAAGGATCGATGGTAGCGATCTCTAAATATTAATCGATTTCGCTCTAATACGGACGAAACTTTTTGTTTTTAAATGAACTTTGATCTTCCGCCCGGCGCTCTTTAAAATTTAAAAGTCATCATTTTTTGAAACACCCTAATGTATAGGGTGTCCCAAGCTATATGGATAACGACCTTTTCTCGGAAACTAAGATAGCTAGAAAAAAACTAAAAAATACATGTTCCCTTAGTTTTTTGTTAGGTGGTTATATGGTATAGGCGATATTTTAGAAGTTATGAAGGAAAACATGATTCTTATAATAATCTCCTTAACAAAAACTTACAGTTTTAAAAGTTAAGTATAAGGGTTGATTAAACGCCAAAAGGTACACAAATCAGCAGTTCCCAACATTTCATTAATACTTCATTGATATAATTTAAGTAATTTTACTGCATTAACTTTTCCTTCACATTTTTTAGAATTTATTAGATGTCACAGACCCTTATGCTGGCCATTTTCGTCTACAAAATATTTACTCAAGTAGCACACCATTTAACTTAGATTGACTGTAATATCTATTTATCTATAATAATCAAACTATTAATCACAGGTGAAAAAGAAAACGTTATAAAAAATATAAAAAAAATAAGAGGCTAAAAAATTCATAAACTTTTTTTACATCAATGATTTTATGCATTTATTTTTATTTTTAAATAAAAATCATTGGTTTAAGTTCATTCTTCGATTAAAGTAATTGTTATTTTATGTTGTAGTCAAACGTTTGTAATAATAAGTAATAAATAATCTGGCTTTATCGCAAATAATATAGTTTTCTTCAATTACATTCTCAATCTAGGTGTTCTTCCCACAATGTTATATATATGTAATATAAAATAAAGAAAATAAAGATATGCATATTTTTAGGACAGCTAATTATTCCAGTATTTTACCATAAGTAAAATTAGGGGGACTAAATTAAATTACAATTGAGAAATGAGTAAATATTGTTGAATAATCTACTTGTTATTAAATGTATGTTATTTGTGCTCACGAATATTTCGGTAAGACGAATTTAAGACTGAAATATTGTTTTGAATCCTCCGTGATTGAAATTTAAAAAGTGGCCGACTCTAACTTTGTTTTTTTCTACTTTAACATGCATGTATATGTGACTACTCAGAATAATTCATCACTCATTTTATCATAATTATAATAAAAAAATATTATGAATGAACTGGCCAGCATAAGGGTCTGTGACATCTAATAAATTCTAAAAAATGTGAAGGAAAAGTTAATGCAGTAAAATTACTTAAATTATATCAATGAAGTATTAATGAAATGTTGGGAACTGCTGATTTGTGTACCTTTTGGCGTTTAATCAACCCTTATACTTAACTTTTAAAACTGTAAGTTTTTGTTAAGGAGATTTTTGTACCTTTTGGATAGATTTTCCTTTTTGTCTATTTGCAAAGTTACGTCTCTTTACAGATTTTTTAAAATTTGGAATAAGCTATTCTATCATTATAACCTGATAAGGTGTTAAATCGGAACCGTAACTACCACTGGAGAGATCTTTTTAAAGAATGATTATAGTTGCGGTCCCCAAACCATCCTCAATAACCATTTTTTTGAGAAAGCGTTTTGAATAAAATAGGAAGGTATTTGTACGTAAATAGCAAAATTAAACTGCGATTTCAGTACTTCCTTTTAAGAGGAGCAAGAAAAATAAACTGCGATTACAGTACTTCTCCCTAAAAGGCAAAGATTTTGAATCGAACGACAATTCATTCATAATGTAAATAGGTTCACCCATTGATAATTTTAACGATTGCAGTACTTCCTCTTAGTAGGTGTAAGAGCATGATGGCACATCACAGCCACGTAGAGGAGCTTTAATTACTGCTTCGTGCTAAATTTTATCAAAATCGGACTAAGCGTTATAGAAATATTGGTAATAATAGATTTAGAAAGGGCTTTACTTGGGTGGGGCAAACTCCCCTCCTTATAAGGCACAGCGTCGAGACTTTTAAAGTACAAATCTGTACAAAATTTCGATTCGAATGACACTTCATTCATGAAAATCGGTTCACGCCTCGATAATTTGAAATGATTGCTATACTTCCTCTTAACAAGTGTAAGAGCAGATCGTCGCTTTAATGTTAGGTAGGGGAGCCCTAACCCTATCATCCTACCAAATTTTATCAAAATCGGGCCAAGATTTACAGAGTAATTAGTAATAATAATTTTGGAGGGGGCCTTACATAAAGGGGGCTAACTCCTCTCCCATTCGATGTACAGGGCCGAGACCCCCAAAAGGCACATCTACATAAAATTCCGAATCGAATGACACCTCATTCATGAAAATCGGTTCACGCGTTTAGGCGCTACGTTGTTTACAAAAAAGGTAACAAGAACAACAACAACAAGAAGAAGAAGAAGAAGAAGAACAAGAACAAGAACATTTTTTGAAAAAGCCGTTTTTGCTCATTTTCGGCAACTTTTTTCTCGAAACCTATTAGATCTGGGTGGTTGCAAAAAAATTACAGTTATAAAGGAGGATTTGCCCTATATTATAAAGAAAATTTGGGAATTTTATCTTTTATAGAAAAATAGAAAAAAATTGTCAAAGTTGGGTGTTTTTCAACGTTACACTTTTTCGTGCAGTTTTTGATGGTCAACCCTTATACAACTGTCCTACCGGACAGTTTTAATCGTCAAAATGATAATATTATAACGGTATTTTGATTGAATAAGAAGAAAAGTACTATTTTATTATAAACTTTACTCCTCTTTAATATTACAGATCATGCTCGAAATGGCTTCCACCACTAGAGATGCATAGACATGCACTTTCCTGCCAATTGTCCCTTACTGCCAAAGAAATAGTTTCGGCTTTAACCGAGTTAAAGGCATCTATTATTCTCTGCTTTAGTTCATTCATATGTCGATATAACACGCCCATCAAATTTCCTATCGAGATATCTCTTTACATGCCTGATGGTGTTATATCGACACGGGGGGGGGGGGCGATCAGTGGCTACCTGTACACCGGATTTGACAACTATGGACTATTTCCTTAGGGGATACCTGAAAAACAAAGTAATTATCCATAACTTTTTTTCTTTCTTTCCTTATTTCTGCTTACCTAAAAGCATTTCTAAATCTAGGTGCATCAGAATCAAGCCGGGATTGCATCTGTAGATGAACTAAAGCAGAGAATATTAGATGCCTGTAACTCGGTTAAAGCCGAATCTATTTCTTTGGCAGTAAGGGCTATTGGCAGGAAAGTGCATGTCTATGCATCTCTAATGGTGGAGGCCATTTCGAGCATGATCTGTAATATTAATGAGGAGTAAAATTTATAATAAAGTAGTACTTTTCTTCTTATTTAATCAAAAAACCGTTATAATATTATCATTTTGACATTTCTTATAAGAATCATGTTTTCATTCATAACTTCTAAAATATCGCTCACAGAAAAAAACCGTTCCAGTAAATTTTTCTTTAAAAAAATAGAGGAATCTATTTCTGAAATCAAAACCCCACCTCCCCATTTGAAAAATGAAGTTGGTGCCTGTATCTCGCTTCTGGAAGCACCGAAAAAAATTTACCAAGTAAATTTGGATTCCTAACAAAAAACTAAGGGAACACGTATTTTTTAGTTTTTTTTCTAGCTATCTTAGTTTCCGAGAAAAAGTCGTTATCCATATAGCTTGGGACACCCTGTATATATATATATATATATATATGCATAGTGAAAGTTCCGTTTGTTTTAATAAACTACGAATGCCCGCAGGAGACAACCCATAATCCTTGGAATAATTATGGTCGCAAGACATTCAGTTTTGTTCACTTAGAAAACGGAAGTAAACAAATTTTGAGAAAAGAACTGTATATTTCTCCCACAAGCAGCGAACATGTTCTTTAGATTGTTGAATAAATTATGCAGGTAGGAGTAAACGAAAGTCTGCAACACCTCTACCAGACAGCGCTGAAATACGCACGCGAATCACACGTTTACGTCCGTTTATTTTAAAAAAAAAAAAAAAACTACATTATTTTGACGATTTATAAATTATTTATTAAAAGGAATATAACCTTTTTCCCTTTTTATCTTTTAAGATTTGTTACTAAGGGGAGAACCTCATCCATCTTTTAAAAGTAGCTTGAATTTTTTATTTTGGTGTTTAAGATCTACGCTTCTATTTTTAGAAGTTTAAGAAATATCTCTCTTTCTTGCATACAGTTCCTTCTTTCTTCTATTTTCTTTCCTTCTGGTCGTAAACAAAAGCTATAAAATCATTCTCATCGTTGAGATGGATACTTTTATTAGCTGTTCATTTTTAATTCTGACGTTCGTTCTTTTTTACGCTAAAATATTGGTAGAAAGTTCAATTTTATTCAAATCACCGGACCGTTACGAGAGCCAATTAAAAAACGATTCATTGATTATGATAAATCCCATAAATAATAATAATAAAAAAACAAAAAAAAAAAGTTATTTTTAAGTTCGATGTTAATTTCCGGTTAAGAAAATATTTTATTTCTTTTCTTAAAATTCCTTTTTTTGTCATTTTCTTTAAGCTGCTTGAATTTTACTTTTACTATTCCCGCTGCCTCGCATTATTGATTCTGTTTTTTTCAGGTGGGCTTTACGTCCAACTACCATATTAGGTGTCGTGGACGGAGGCAACTAGCAAACTTACTTTACTGTAAATTAAGTTACTTATTACTTATTACTTACCAAACTGAATATATATTACTTTAAAAGTCTGTTTAACTTTTCCAACTCCTATTTGTTGTAAGTATTATTTTTCTGAAAAAAATGCTTCTTTTTTTTTTTTTAAAAGAAAAGTTGTAGATTACCGTGTAGGTAATGGGAGAAAAGCGTACAGAAAAACATTGGACATGTTTAGAAGAAAATCTCGATAATAGTAGAGATCCCGATTCAGGGACTTTCATCTCCAAGTTACCGGGTGGGGCTTTATTATAAGCTCAGATTTTCTGTATTCTTTCGTTTTTCCTTAAACTTTGCAAAACGGAAGTGATAACAGTTTTCCATTTAAAAAAAAAAAACTTAAAAGAAATTCTCGACTTTTTATAAAGTCGGAAAATAAATCAAATCCAATTTAGATGTGTTAAATTTGTCCTGAAAATCCAGTAAATTTAATACTCAGCCCACCAGCGGTTTTCTTATAGGGAGCGGGTAACATCTGATGAGCGGGAAAAAAACTAATAAATTGAATAATTATAAATCCCCGCCAAAAGTGTGAAACAACTAACACGGAAGTAAACACAGTTTAATTCCGGCATGTGCTGAAAGTTTAAACTTCCCTGATTAAACATTTATTAAACAACTTGTGGGCAAAGCAATGTGGGTAACATTAAATGATATTTTATTATTTAATCAGGGATAAGACATATCCGCAAGCAGAGGGCGCTAATTACATGGGGGGGAAGTTGGAACTTAAGGGACAACATTAAAGGGATAATTTGAACCATTCACCCTTGCATGGAGAGCAGTTCACTTAAGGGAATACGGTTTTAAACCACCACATCTTCTAATACTCTACCACAGAGTCTTAGATTGGGTCTTAAGAAAATGGAAGCACCACAATTTCTTACCTTGATTTGATGACTAGAGTATGGAGTTTTCGAGAATTACTGTACGGTTAATGTAGGATTGAGATGAGGGGTCGGAATACCCTGAAGGATCTACCGGAGAAGCAGTTTGCTTATTTAAGTCCTGACAGTTCTAATCTTGAGAAAGCCGAATCGATGGGGGGGAAATCTATGCCTACCGGCCGGATCTGTTTCCGGTTTCCCAGGTTGAGATAATTGCATATTATTGAATGTATAACAGTCTTAAGGAGCTTCTGGTTTTGGAGGAGGTTACTTCCGGTATAGTCAAGTGTTAGCTTTAAAGAGAAACTTTACTGTGGTTCCTTCTACAAGAATTACTGGGAAGTAAAAATGAAGTTCTTCTAAAAATGTTCAGCGTTTTTTTGGTTGGAATGTTGTAGTCGCGTATTTCTTGAATGAAGTTCAACGTGGCAATTTTTTGTTGTCCTAAAGCTTGGAAAGTCTACAATTATCTTCTTCAATTTACCATGAAACTAAAGTGCCTCTTCAGGTGAAGCACTCTTGAGCGCGTAGAAGTTCGTTACTTGAATAAGTTCGACTATTGTATGTATCTTGATGTTGTCACAAGAAGGGCGGTGCTGCCATCATCATGACATATACATGCAGAAGTTGTGGTATTTAAGCCACAGGATATATTATATATATAATGTGGGTAATTCAAAATGAGTTTTAGTGTTATACTTAGCGCCATTCCACATTGCAAACCATAATGGTAAACGCATTAGCCAGATTGATCCAGAAGCGTTGAAGCGAACCACGGTGGCGTTGAAGCACACGCTGCTATTTCACTTACTTTAAACCCCCTCCACTAAAAGCGGCCCCCTACCACCCTGTCACGTGGTACGTTTCCTTTATTCATGCTCATTAAAGCAATTCCCCTACAATCACTTTAATTATACTCATGAGATCTGTACACGGCCTATGTGTGTGTATGTGAGTTTACTAAGTTATTTTGCGACATGTAATGTATAATTCGATACCTATTTAAGTCTAAATTTACTTTTATAAACCTTGTATTAAACATATTTTTTTTGTAAAACGAATTTTACCGGAAGTACACGTTTTTACCTCTTTCTGGAGCAAGAAAAAACAAAAAAAAAAACACGATTTTCTCTTACTATATCTTGCCTTTTAGATCGATATTAATTTGTTTATTTATTTTGCAACTGTATCCTGGTAAAATAGGCAAAAGTGATGAGAGTTAAGGGATGGCGCAAATACACATGCACGCATCTATATGTGTGTACATATGTACATACGCCAAGGGCGTGAGTGGAGTGAACGACGACCATCCAGTGATGGAAGGAAGCCATTAGTTCGTCAGATTGGCTAGCTTACACAGCAACCATCCTAGGAGGTCGGGCGATATATGTTGAGATGATCGCGTGGCCACCACCGCTTCAGTCTGCGCTGTGTGGATTTGAAGGAAGTGCTTGTTGTGGACATGTTGTGGATCAGAGTAATGACTGTGTAGATTTGAGTGGAGTTTTGGGGCAATCCGAGATTGGGGCTATTTCCAGAGACGAGAGGAATATTTTGATCAGAGTGTACAGTGTGTGATTGGAGTCGTAGAAGGGAGCGTTAACTATTGTTCTCTCAGAATTTTAGATTGTAAAGTCTGAAGTCGGTTGTTGTTCGATTTTTTTAGCGCTTCCGTGGAGTTGTCTTCCGTACGTCCATATTGGGGCAAGTAGAGCGGTATATAGTGTTCGTTCGTTCGTCAGGGTCAGTTTTTGAACGTTTGTCGAGTAGTCTTTTCAACAATTTTATACCTCAGATTGAGGTCAATTCTAATAAATTCTAATTTGCAAAATGAATACTGCTAGTATGTTTCGGAATTCGTATTTTGAAAATAATAGGCTATAATCTGAGACAAGACGAATGAGTAGGGTAAGAAGAGGACTGGGTACTCGCACTCCCTCTTGTCAGCTGGACCGATAACTTATGAAGGGAAGTGTGGACCTAGGTCGGATTACCCGGGGCTCCGCCATGCCTCACTGGTTGAGATATTGGTTGGACGCTAATCGGGTGGAGAGAGACATGTGCCATCCTAGTCCGAGATAAGAACATAGCTCTAGGGGCGCTAATGACCATAGTCGTCGATGCGCCAAAAAAATAGGCTATAATATATATATATTTTAAATTAAGGCCCCGCTGGTCTCTGTACTCTTGTTACAGACATCGCTGCCCATCACCGGACAGTGAGCTGTAAGAAACTCCTAGAAAAAAAAGGGTTAATCTAAAGGCCAGCAGCTGGATTTAATCCCGGGATCTCTGCGTGGGAATCCAATACGCCTAAATCCATTTACCTAATCTCATTCCTTAAGTTATAGTGTCCCCAATTATAAGTAGGAGAAAGTCGTACGTGTAGTTTTTCACGGGCACATCACGACTTCCTGGCCATTAGCAAGGTTCTCCCAAAAAACCTTTTCTATCACAGTTCCCCTGGAGGCCACTCCAGCAGGAATGACAACCTCCCCCTGTAAGCTGTGTGACCGTTCATGTACAATACCTTTCTTGATGCAAGGATGAGTTCTTGATTATCCTCCAATTTTTTTTTTTGTACGTCACTTTATTTATCTTCCAGAAGATGTAAGGGATGAATGGACGATATCACGTGAGCAGGTCATTCCAGATTTTATATTTAAAAGACAGCTCCCCGTAAAAACTTAATACAACCATGTTTGTAGAAGAAATAAGAAGCTGAAAAATCAAATAACATTCGAGTCCTATGACCTGCACCCAGAAAGAGAGGGTAGAGTGAGATAGAAAGCGAGCGAGCGAGCGAGAGAGAGATAAGATTATAATCAGAATATTTGGCAAGGATTCATTCCAACTGTTCTATTACTCACGTACAAACCGACATAGTCATTTACACACTCTAAGCTAGTAGATTTAAAGATGGCCAAAAATGTCATTTTACTAAGAAATTTATTTATATTAACACAGGGATTTTTACTCAGGAAGCTGCGTCTTGTAAGTTCAATTAGTGTAACATTTATAATAAATACTTAAATAATTACCAATAAGAATCAATCTTTTCTTCTTCAATAACTTCCGCTTTAATATTCTTAGGAATGATTTCCTTCCCCTACTTCTCGCCAAGGGGAAAAGGATTACCTTAATCTCGGCGGTCGGATAAGTCCTCTTCTTAAGGATATTTGTCTTGGAGAGCTGGAGAGATCAGAATTCCAAAACTTAGGGTGAGAATTGTTTTCAGTTTTTCGACCAGTTGCCCAATCGCTATGCTCGTCAAAATCGGGACACGAATACTCGAAATCCCAACACTTCTGTACAATAAACACAGAGCTATTTAAGGCATTTTAAATGATATTTTTTTTAATTAAATAATTCTTTTAAATTAGGTCATTAAATTTTCATTTAAAGAAAAAGCAGTGAATTTTTGAACTATTTACTGTGAATACATGTACAGGGAGTTCATTTTAGGACGGCTCAAGAAATGCATTTCATGCTTAAACGGTTAATCTGAGCCAAAAAATGGTAGAGGAAAAATTTGTAGCCCGTCACCTCTAGTTTCAGAATATGTGACTTGATTTTGTGATTCCTACTCGCGCTCGCGGCTGATGCGCGTCCAAAAGTAAGGGTCCGCAGATGACCCCCATTTTCATATATACAGTTTTAAAGAGTATAAAATGTTATAAAAAAAAAACGCAAACCTCAATTCGATATCTTTAAAGTTAAAGATGCTAGGCCATTTCAAAATCTGGTAATGTGACTTGATTTTAGATTCCTGCCCGTGCATTATTTGATAAATTAAGGAATAAGTTTGTTCCTTTACATGAAAGATATTGATCACTTAAATATTTCCAATTTTTTTGTTAATTAAACGCAACTCTCCCAAAATTACCAAATAATTATTAAACCTTCTTGTTTATAACAGATGTAAAATTAATTTTTAGCCATTTTGTGTATGCTTGAGAACATCTAAAGCCCTTAACATTTGATTTTTCTTAGGAAAAATCACTCGGAAAACGATTTATTTCCCGATATTAAGAAAAATACTAGCTTTACTGCCTTGGCAATATTTTTAGTAGAAAGGGGATGAAAAAAATACATCAAAATGACCTATCGCGTGCTCTTCTTTCTCTTTGATAACAAGTTAAAAAATTGAAATATTGGTTAATAAATATCCAATTTTTTGAAATGGCCTAGCACCTTTAATTTTGAAAATATCGAATTGCGGTTTCCGGTTTCTTTCGTTACTTTTTATACTCTTTAAAACTGTGTATATGAAAATGGGTTCAATTGCGAACTCTCACTTTTGGTCGCGCGTCAGCCGCGTATGCGAGCAGGAATCTAAAATCAAGTCACATATTCTGAAACTAGAGGTGACGAACAACAAATTTTGCTTCTACCATTTTTCGCTCAGAACAACCGTTTAAGCATGAAATGCATTTGAGCCGTCTTAAAATGAACTCCCTGTATTTTTTTTTTTTTTTTTTTTTTTTTGGCGCATCAACAGCTGAGGTCATTAGCGCCCGGAGCTTTTTCCAGTGCACTGCCGGCCTCCGGACAGTGTTCTCTCGTTACAGACAACACTGTCCATCACCGGACAGTGAGCTGTAAGAAGCTCCTAGGAAGAGAAAATCTAAGGGTCAGCTGCTGGATTCGAACCCGGGACCTCCGCGTGGGAGTCCAGTATGCTAACCTCATAGCTAATCCCTTCCCTTCCCTGTATATTTAATCTATTTCTATTTTAATTTTAATTCTAATGTTTAATTACATCATAAAAAAAATTAATATTATTTAGAATTACTTTTTATTGTGAGTTTATTAGAGTTCTAAATTTCTTTGGCTCATATTTGCTCTCTAGATATTCTTTTTTTCTCATTTCAATTACTCGCTCTTTATAATTATTAGATATTAAAAATCGTAAACAAGTCATTCAAAAAGGTTAATGTACTTTTATCAATTGAAATTTTCGGTCATACTATTCAATTAAATTCAAGGCCACAGCCCAAAGAAAAAAGAAATATATCTTTTGTGAACACTCTTATGACATTTCTCCTGCTACTGTGTAGTGTGCAACCCAAGTTTCATCTCCAGTAACAATGGAGTCATCTCCATGGAGTTTTTAGCGTCTCAAAAAGCTCCTTGCATTACGCACTTGGCGGGAGATTGGATAGACATTTTTTCACGGTAACCTATTGTCGCGGCGACAGTTCTCAACGTACTGGACCTCGAACCGGTCTCGTTGCGGAGGGAAGGACATGGCAGTGTAGCCAACATGCCGAAAAAAAAAAAAATCTCTCCCTGCCGTGTGAGCCTCAGTACTCTTACTTTCTGGACATGCCTCGTATTTATTCTCAAAATAATAATAAACCAGACTCTGTGATTTCTGTGCTTAGAAAAGTTGATATATGTTGCGTGATCTCACTCAAATTCCAGCTCTCTCTAAAAATTAACGAAATAAAAACAAAAAACAAATCAAGAAAAAAGGAACACACTTTCATTATTATCCAAGATCTTTCTTAAAAAGGAAAATTCCCTCTCTTCAAAAAAAAAAATATATATATACATATATATTTACTAGGTATTTCCTTTTGGGGTGGTGTAAGGAGGGGATCCGAAAGGGGTGAGGAAGAAGTAGAAGGGAAAAAGAAAACCACAGAGAAAACTCCAGGCGTGCTGGAATGTATTGCGTGAATATTCCAACTGGGGTATGACTGGATTGTGGGGTCCCTCTCCCACTCCACAAATAGGAGAAGCTGCTGCTAACTTCTCCAGAACGAGAATGTCTTAGCGCGAGACAGAGAGACAGCACCTACCTGTATTATTTATTCAAGAATACTAATTTCGTTTTCCCGGGAATAGGGAGGACCAACAACATCTCGTGGAAATCATTTTTTTAACTGCAGATTTTCCTGGACGTATATCATTTTTTGTTTTTCTTTCTCTTATTTATTTTTAGTCATTTTCTTTTTTACATGGGCTTATATTCTTGGCTTCTTATTTGAAGTTATAATTTAGTGGGTAAAGTTATGATTATATCTTCCCTTTTAAGTGATATATTTTTTATAACTTTTCTTGTTTTCCAACGCGGAGATCATGGGTTCAAATCCAGCTGCTGGCCCTTACGGTTTCTCTTCCTAGGAGCCTCTTACAGCTCACTGCCCAGTGACAGTGTTGTCTGTAGCGAGAGAATACTATTCCAGAGGCCGGCAGTGTACTGAAAAAACAGCTCCAGACACCAATAATCTCATTTAATCATTATTCTGGTGAACGTGGTGCTTTTTTTCGGGCAGTTTTCAGGGAAGACTTTCCCCGTAAGAGGTTACATTTCAGTGTAATGTGTATGGTTACAAACTGTAACGTGTGTACGTGTGTTTCCCTCACTAGACTTTTAGTGTTAGGTTTATTTATTTTTTTTTTCAAGTCTTTGATAACCCCTAGCTAAATTTGGATAGATTTTGGAGGCCTTTTCTTTAGTAGTGGTGGTCTTTGGGCATTAGGAAATCAAATCACAGACCCTTTTGGGGCGTCCAAGAACTTCCATTCTTCAGACCCTTTGGAGCTTGGTGGTGCCCCCCAGTAAATAATGTTGATGCGCCTTAAATAAAATAAAAAAATGTATTCCAAAAACCGCTTAAGATAAAAAAAAAAAAAAAAAAAAATAGAAGAACTCAGTAACTAAGGAGAATAGAGATAAGTAGCCAAATATTGTTTACGCAACTTAGTGTAAGGTAAGTTCAGCAGACTAGACCACTGTATTTGATGGACTGAACACAAGAGCTTTTTTTTTGTAAATGTGCGCAGGTGTGAGAGTGTAAAATAGAGGTTGTGTCAAGGTGATCAACTTCTCTCTGGCCACAGCCGCTATTATAATACCTGGGATGCTGGGCAAGGCTCTCTTAGATCAATCGCCAGCCTATATAGGCCTGCTGCCATACTAGATACTAGGATAGATAATCTAGCCATTACAACACACACAGACACACAAAAACATCACGCTCATTCGTATTCATAAACGTCGTCGGCTCAAGCATTGAATGTTTTTTTGGTGGGGGGCCTCCTTTTTTTAGCAATTATTAGATTTTTTTCAAATGGATACAATATTTTGGTGTTTTTTACAAAGTAGGGGAAGCAAAATCAGCTGGTTAATCAGTTCCGCTGGAATTACTGATTGGTAAATTTTAATGGATGATATTTAATTAGAGTAATATTTTTCTTTAATTAGGTTTGCCGATTTTTTTAGGTTTAATTAAAAAATTATTGGAGTAATTCAATAATTATAGAGACAGCTGGTACATCAAAAAATATTTTATTAAAATAAATTTTTTTGTTTTATTTTCCCTCGTAATCCCCTGCCAACTTCTGTGTACTTCTTAGCTGAGCTAGCTAAGAAATATGAGTGTATTTAAAAGTTAAAGCCGATTAGAATGAATGGAAGAAAATGATTAGAGAAGGATTACGGTGATTTTAATTTAGGTTAAGCTATAAGGATGACAGGAATATAGAGTACTGATCCATTTTCCTGATTCCTGAGTTTGGCTTCCGGATTTTCCTTGGCATTTTTCAAATCCTTCCGTTATCGAATAGTTCTACGTTAATAAAGGCTTTCCCCATTTTAATTTTTTTGTTTGCCTTTTTTTTTGGCATTGGCGTTCGCCATACAGCCAGCATCGTCTAGGTGCTTATCACTAGAATATCTCTCACTCTCCATTCTTACTTATAAATACATTCGCTTCACTAATTCATCCCTCTACTATATACAACTATTTACATACAAACTAATGGATGGATCAGTACTCTATATTCCTTGCCATCCTTATAGCTTAACCGAAATTATCACGTAATCCTTCTCTAATCATTTTCTTCCATTCATTCTAATCGGCTAAAACTTTTAAAATACATTCATATTTCTTTCTCTGCTAAAGATTTAAGCACTGAGAATATTATGTCTTCATAGCGAAATGGTGCATCTAAATACCTGTACAAGTCGTCAAACATTCGTTTCCTTTCTAATAGAAAATAGAAAATAAATTTATTATTCTGGGACAATTGTCCCCTAAGAATAAATACAGGAACAAATAAAGGCCTTAACAGTTTGGCCTGTGTTTAAAAGAAAATAAATAAATAAATAAGTATTTACAAAAAGTGAAAATAAAAATAGCAGCAGAAATTAAGGAAATAAATTAAAACAATTAGAATTTCGGAGGAAGCTGAATAGAAAGGAGATAACTGAATAGACGGGATTTAAAGATGGATAGGGTAGAAGCATGGCGGACAGATGATGGCAAGGAGTTCCAGAGAGAGGTAGCACGTATTAGGAAGGATTTGTCAAAGGATGAGGTACGGTGAGAGGGAATATAGAGATCAAATGAGCGAGATCTGGTATTACGGGAATAGATAGAGGATTTAAACTTAAGGAGTTGAAAAATATAGGAAGGCCTTTGAGACTGGATGACTTGAAAAAGGAAAGAAGCCAAAAAATACTGGCGGCGATAGACAGGAAAAAAGCCACTTCAACTCATCGTAGCAGGGCGAAAATGCGAGAGTCTCTGTGGAATGCTGAAAATAAATCTTATGAAGCAGTTCATGAGGCGCCGTGGACCATATCCATTATTATATATGTTTAAAATCCTCCTCCTCCTCATTGCAATCTACGCAAAGAGGAGAGGAGGACCTTTTGTTGATCCTGTAAAGATACGATCCGCACACCGCATGGTTCGCTCTCAGCCTGCTTATTGTAGTAACAACCCATTTATTCAGTGACAGTTCCCCTTAAACCATGGTTGTCTAGGTAAAACTGATCTACACATAGTTTTATAGAATCTCACTTTATTACCATTAACTGTAATCTGTCTGTCTAATTTTTGTAGGGCTGCTTTTGCAATTGTACACTTGATATCGGTGTGTGGTAATTTTGTAATTTGGTGCCTGTTTTTATCGGGGTCTTCTCTCTATCTCTCTCTCTAAAACATTAATTCCAAACCGGAAAACGGAAGTTAGAAGTTATTTTTGTGGGGGGGATATTCCGTTTTTCAAACTCTTACACATTTCCGGGGAATTCTGCTTTTTTTAAAAATTTAAAATAGAATTTAGAGTAAATATTGCCTCAATAATGATATATAGATTTTTTTAAAAAAATTGAATGAATAGGGCTTCAATTGTGCAATTTTAAAGATGAATGAATTTAAAATTGCTCATCCGTTTCTTCTATTTCAAATTCATTTAGTTCTGCCTCCTCCAATGAAGTGTTTCTATAAAGATTCAGTATTATTGCTAACAAGCTGCGGGATGATGGAGGTTATAGAGGTACGGAAGTTAAAGGTTAGTGTGCAAGAGTGTAGGGAGGGTACGTTTTATAGATTAGTAAGCGGTAGGGGGTTTATACAGGCTGTTGGACCTGCGAATCATCGCCCCGGAACAGATTATTGATAATAAGGGGGAAGAAGAAGTGACTCCCTTGGAACAGGAACTTGTAGATAGGTGATGGGTTTGGAAGTGGTAGTGGGTAAGGAGCAGTATGGACCAAGAGGGTTCGTTTTTGGTGAGGGGACGGGAGATTGCGGAACGGAAACGATTTTGGAGCAAATTGGCGGAGAATTGGTTCGGAAGTGAGACTAGGTTCACTTATGGCGGGCGGTGACTGGAGGAACGGAAGAGAACCGGAAGTGGGAGCTTGGGTTGTTGAATCTTATTTGGCAATCCTGTCTCATTCCACACCCCCAATTCTAGCGTACAGTTACTACTTCCTTTCGCTATCCACGTCCTGTTCTTCTTGTTCTCTCGCTTGCGCCATCCTTGTCAACCAATCACTGTTCCAGACCTCCCCCCCCCCACCGGTAGCTGGTAGGGAATATTGTAATCAACTCTTAGGCGCATAGGAGAGGTTAAGCGTTAAAATTGAAAGCGGGGCATGGAAGATGATGACGTTTTAGGAGGGGGTTTTATATGTTAAATCTACCAACCAGCGCGTCTTGTATAACAGTAAGATGGAGATGGAAATATCTTTCTCTCACTTCTCCAACCTTTGGCTTCCTCAACTTCTTCTTCATATTTCAATTTCCCTCCTCCTCCTCCTCCTCCTCATCCATATTTAGTTACCAAGAAAACCAAATTTTGTTTAATCAGCGCAACAATTCAAATTACCATCTGCAAATTTGCACAATAGGATTGCCTGGAAGCGCTGTCATTTTTCTACTCCAGTAATTCGAAAGTTAAATCGCGTTCCCAGATTGCCGCCAAACCGGAACACACACACACACACAAAGTTATCCTGGAAAATATTGCTAGAAAAAAAATCATTTGGAACCATTTTATGGACTCAAGCGACATGAACTTAACTTTGGCTACAGAATGATCAAAAAAGACTACTCAAATTGATTCCTACACAGCCCCACTAGCCTCAATCTGGACATACGAACTTACAACTGTTCAGCACAGCACTCCTATCTTAACCATAAAGTAAAGTAATTGCCTATTTTATCAGGGCTAGCTATACGTCCAACTACCAAATTAGATGTCGTGGACGGAGGCGACTATCAAACATACTTTACGGTAAATTTCTTGTATTAACCATTAAATAAAATCCAAGGCCTAAAACCGAGAATCGAACCCACTAAACCAACAATACATCTTAGCTTTGCGGGTCTAGCCTATAACCGCCTAACATACTTTACTATAAATTTCTCATATTAACCATTGGGAATATAGACTAGTACCGCAATACATCTTAGCATTGCGGGTCTAGCCTATAACCGCCTAACATACTTTACTATAAATTTCTCATATTAACCATTGGGAATATAGACTAGTACCGCAATACATCTTAGCTTCGCGGGTCTAGCCTATAACCGCTCCGGCTACCGTGGCGCCTCCTATCTTAACCATATTCAATCGTTAACACACCTTTGAAATCGGATTCGATTTCAATAGTCTTAATCTAGTAAAAAGGGGAAATTAAAAATAATTTCTGGGATCTCCTAAAATAATACTAATATCGTCTTGTAAATCTTTTTTTTTCTTACTTTCTTCAATAGCGTACTAAAAATAAGGTTAGGTATTTGTGACTATTTTCTGTATAACCACACTCTACGTATGACCAAAATCAGGTGTTAGCAAAAAAGAGAGGAGAGGATGTTGGGTAGGGTAAACAGGGAATGGAGGAATAGTTGGGAGACAAGAATAACCAACGCATGTAAAAGGAGTGTTAGTGCTTCTGAAAACAGGTGCCTAGAGGTTGGGCAGTGGTCCATACATTTTTACACAATTATAACCAAAAATACAGCAATAGTTTTTCTTGAAGCAAAGTAATAGATAAAAAGTAAATTTTTCCTATTTGAACTCGGAGCACTAAAACCAGAGCTGGTTTGAATAGCCCCACGACATTCTTTTACTATTAAAACGCTGGTTCTATTTTTTTCTACTCTGAATTTCGAAACATTATTCTTACTAAGCGTTGGACGTCTACTCTGAATCATTTGACAATGAACTACTCAATGATATGCTACTACGGAAATCCGGTAGGCATCACTTTTTTGTCAGTCCCGTCAGAAAGACGTTCGTTTGAGTTCACCCCGATTCGGGATGTTATTCAGTTGCGCGCGTTCATTTCAGTTTCAGATATTTTGATCCTCAGTTCAACATGGTCCCCCATATTCTTTATATCGATTTTGCGTGCCATCTAGCTAGGTAGCCGAGCAGGGTTAGAGGCGAGACCTGCAAAGCCAATGTTGTATTGTGGTACTGGGTTCGATTCCCGGTCTTTAGGCCTTGGATTTTATTTAATGGTTAATATGAAAAATTCACAGTAAAGTATGTTTTCTAGTCGCCTCCGTCCACGACACCTAATTTGGTAGTTGGAAGTTAAGCCCCGCCTGAAAAAATAGGCGATTACTTTACTTTATTTTACTTTACTTAATCTTAATATCAATCAACTTGAACGTCACGGAGAGCTCACTTCATTAGATTTTCAGTTAAATGCCCTAATGGTACTTTTTTTTTTTGTTTTTTTTGGTTTTGTTCACCAATAAGGCCGATCCTTTTTCAATGCAATCTCGTTATAGCGAATCACTGAGCTGGTAAGACGCTGCTAAATATTGGTAGGTGTAGGCTACATCTCTGTAAGGCTACATTTCAGCTGTTAAAAACTACAATCTGGTTGAGGATTAATATGAGATCAAATTTTCTCGAGTTTTGAGGAATATCAATGAGTTAGAAACCTTGATAACAGTAGTATCAGGAAGTCGTGTGAGTCTACACGACATGGTTTTTGTCCGTGCTACTTGTTTTAAGATGCACTTGATTAAAATATTTGACATGATGTGTCTGAAATGATCATTGATTGTTTACCAAAACTTCTCGTAAGAATCATTGAGATTTTTTTTGCTTAAAATCCGCCATTGTCTTGAGATCATTTGCATTAATTAACTTTTCTTTTTTTTGTTGCAGGTAAATTATTGACTTTCATTACAACTGTAAGGCTTTTTATGGTAAGATTAATTTTGGGTTCATTATTTAACAAGTTATTGTGAAAGAGGCTGATATTAGATTATCGGTTTTAACGGGAAATTTCCTCTTTTTGGGGGGGGGGGATTTGATTGGTTTCGGTGAATCGATAAGTGTGTAGGTCAGAAGAAATAAAAAATGGAGAATCGATATTTTCAAAAAAATTCTTGGAAAATTAATCGATAAGAAAATCATGTAATAGTTTAGTTGTCACACATTTCTAACTCTATTTTTTAAAATTAGAAAATAATAATAATAATTTTAGATAGGATTTCTGGATGATGTAAATTTTAGATTTATGTGTAATTTGGAGGGGGGGGGATAATGTTTTTAAGTTTTGTTGTAAAAAAAAAAAATCCTGATGGTGATTGCTGAACATTATAGTAATAATGATGATGATCATGATGGTCTAAAATGATGATCACGTGATCCCCAAGGCTGTGTTTCACGAGATCGACGATCACGAAGACTCTGTCGCCAGTGTCTTGTCTCAGTCGTACTTCCGTGATCTAGGTCAAGCTAATATAGATATGAAATCTTGTTGAAGTGTAACTCTGACAAAACGGGATATTTATTTTAATATGGTCCATTAAAGAGTGAAATTTATGTATATAACGTCGTCCTAAATCTCGTCCTCGCCGACCAATCATCAGTCAACCTTTTTGTTGAACGTCAAGAAAGAAAAAAAAATATTGGAAGTAATTTTAAGCGTTTTAGTGAACTAACTTCAACTTTACGTGGTGAATTTTCAAGTTTTTCTTCTCTGTAAGCATCAAAACGTTTCTCTGTACTTTAAATAGATGGACACATTTTCTCAGTACTTTGCATATTATCAAAATATCCATAAAATTTGACGACTCTATAGACACTAGAGTTGACTTCGTCAGTAACTTTTTTACAAACACCTAGTTTGCGTGCAAACAATACTACCGCTTCCGCGCTAATCTTCCTTATAACGGATACTGTAAACGTACTAGAATTTGGATAACGAATTTTCATAGTTTTGTGGAACACAGTTTTGGGGGAGGGCCTTCTGTACGATAAAAAAAAAAAAAAAAAATGGATTTTTACAAATCGACCAATTCGCCTTAACTTAGAAGAAAAACAAAAAAACAAAAACGCATGAAGTTAAAATTTTCTTCTTTTTTTTTCGCTGAGTTGCCCACAATGAACTTTTTGTGAAAAATCAGTCTACCGGAAGTGTACCATTTTTCTCAGCAGTTTTTCAAGATTTTCTCGCGAAAATAAAACCTTTTAAAACGATTTTCACGCTAATTATCTTTGTATAGACTTAATAACTTAAACTTTTTTTTCCCTAGAAGTATTTACATAAAGATAAACGCGATGAAAAATTGAAAAATAAATGGTTAAGTTCTCGCAGTTCTGGATAATATGGTTGATTTTATCAGCCATTACAACAAGCATTTTTATTGTATCTTTGACCGGTTTCGTAATTTCGTCCATCATCAGAGTTAGATTAAACAGTTTGGTGCAGAGATTTCTGACTTCACTTCCGTTTTCGTCTCGCTCTACACCAGCTGACTGAGTGAGGGAGGTTACACACTGTTTACTGATTTATTACACATGTTAATGAATCGTAAAAATAATTAAATAAAATTAATGAAACCTAATAATTGTTTAAAAGGGGTTCGGAAAACACTGAATTATACTTAGTTCACTCGGTACTTGTTAATAAAATTGTTAAATTAAATATACGAGATGAACATGTGATTCCAATCACTTATCAACTAATGCTAAAATGAGTAAAATTTTAAAACTTAGCAACATGCTAAGTAAAAAGTAAAGTAATTGCCTGTGTTTTCTGGCGGGCTTAACGTCCAACTACCAAATTAGGTGTCGTGGACGGAGGCGACTGGCAAACTTACATTTTCTCATATTAACCATTGGGAATATAGACTAGTACTGCAATACATCTTAGCTTTGCGGGTCTAGCCTATAACCGCCTAACATACTTTACTATAAATTTCTCTCATATTAACCATTGGGAATATAGACTAGTACCGCAATACATCTTAGCTGTGCGGGTCTAGCCTATAACCGCTCGGCTATCATGGTGTCTAGCAAACAAACTTTACTATAAAGTTCTCTAAATATTAAATAAAAATCCAAGGCCTTGAGACCGGGGAATCGAACTACCACAATACATATTAGCTTTACAGGTCTCGCCTCTAAGCTCTCGGCTATCGGGGCGTCTACATGCTAAAGTATATTCATGATTTCTCCCTTCCCCTTAAAGGGGAATTTGCTTAGCTGTGTAGAGTGTTCGGAGTGACTTTAAAAGAGAGTATCCAAGTTAAAGAAAGCAAGATTATTGCCAATTTCAGTCATAGTTGTTTTATTTTGTCTTAATGCCAAATTTTCAATCTAGGGTCTAGGTCATTTTCAGGGCTGGTAGAACTATAATGTTTTAACCAAATAGGTTTTTTTAACAAAATTTTAGTAGTTTTGAGAATAATTTACAAAATTATTTAAAATAAAATTTATAAAGACAGAAAAGACACACCAACCCTTTAATGATGTAAAATATTACTTTGTATTAGCCCTGAAGATGACCTAGTCTCTAGGGGTCAAAAGCTTGGCACAATAAATGAATATCATGATTGAAATTGGCATTCATTTCTTTTTCATCCTACTGAAATAATGAATCCAGTCACCAAAAATAATGAACAGTAATTATATTTTTATTATTAACCTACACCATTAATTAGGGCTAAATCTTCTGGAATACATCACAGGTGTTTTTTTTGTGACCAAACTTGGAAGAGTTTCGACATTCTATTTCGGTTTATGTCTTGGTGGATGCTGTAGAAGTAGTTAGGTTCTTTTTTTTTTGCTCGGAAAAGAGAGAGAAGGTGAGAGAGTTGATCCAAACGTACGTTGGACATTGCAGGAGTTTTACTCGACAACTGTTCATGTATGTCTGTCTGTATGTACGTGGTTGTTTTTTTGCTCCCCCGAACAGGAAATTGTGGAGTTTCCAATGTTTAAGAGTTGTGAATTAGGCTGGAGAAGTTTGTCTTCCTGTTCTGTGTTCTTTTTTCTTCTTTTTTTTCCACCATTTGAAGGCCAGAGGATGACCATATTGTAGGGAAGCGATGTCAGCATACACTGGCGGTCACCACACGATACTCTAGACAAGGGTTTGCTTGCTCCTCCTCAACCAGACCTGGAGGCCTTTCTGTCCGCACGCTCTCTCTCTCGCTCTCTCTCTCTCTCTAATATGTCTTCCGTCTTGCTTTCTGTCTTGAGTGCCGCCGCAAAATACCTGCATCTGTCACTTTGGAGCAAAAGATTTACTACGTTCAAACCTACAGGTCATTAACTTTAGGGAAACCTCCCCAAACTCTTCGCTTCCTCTCTCTCTCTCTCTCTCTCTCTTTCTATTCATCTATGTATCTCTATTTTTTTTTCTCCTCCCCTATTCTTTATTTCATCTTCTGCCAGAGAATTCTGCGATGTTTTTTTTAGCCTTTTTCCTTATATTTTCGTTGTTGTTACTCCCTTGTTTGTTTTCTTGTTCCATCTACACATGTTGTTCTATATTCTTGTTCTCTTGTTCTCATTGTGCGTCGGTTGTAAGATCTTAATGATATTCCTATCACAAAGTTACTTATTTAGAAAGATATACCCAGAGTTTTTTTTACGAAAAATAGTCAAGTATCCTATTCCATCTTTCCTTCATTTACATCTTAAACCATTCTTCACCAAATGTGCTCTTTTTAGACAAGGATATCCTTAAAAAAAGAATCCTTTGCAAAAAAAAAAATCCCCTGTCCTCTAATATAAACTAAATTACTGTCTATATCGTTTTCTTTCTAGCTAAACTAGAACAACTTTTCGCTAAGTTTCCTTCATAGAATAGAATAGAAAAGAAATTTATTATTCTGGGACAATTGTCCCCTAAGAATAAAATACAGGTACAAATATAGAGGCCTTAGTAGTTTGGCCTGTGATTAAACAGAAAATAAATAAATAATTAAGTATTTACAAAAAGTGAAAATAAAAATAACAGCAGAAATTAGGGAAATAAATTAAAACAATTAGAATTTCGGAGGAAGCTGAATAGAAAGGAGATAACTGAATAGGCGGGATTTAAAGATAGATAGGGTAGGAGCATGGCGGACAGATGATGGCAAGGAGTTCCAGAGAGAGGTAGCACGTATAAGGAAGGACTTGTCAAAGGATGAGGTACGGTGAGAGGGAATGTAGAGATCGGATGAGCGAGATCTAGTAATTACGGGAATGGATGGAGGATTTAAACTTAAGGAGTTGAAAAATACAGGAAGGCCTTTGAGTCTGGATGACTTGAAAAAGGAAAGAAGCCAAAAAATATTGGCGGCGATAGAACATTTTAATGACTTAGTTTAACGTCACAAGGGGGTACTTAAGCTGACGTCATAATTTGGCACTTTAATTAATCATATGAAAAGGAAAAATGTTAGTTCGTAACTATTTTTTTGTTTTTCTTTTCGTGAAAATTCGTTACAGAATAATTCTAAAGGAGGTTAGAAGTTAGTATGCCTCTAAAGTTCCCAATTTCACTGATTTCATAAGCTTGTACCACCCTATTATTAGTAAAAATTCCAAGTTTTTGTAAGAATTAATTTTTAATTTGAAGTGAAATCTCTGTACCGGAATTGTGAACCTCTTGGAACCGTCTTCTAATTGCAGTTTTTCCGGTTTTTCGTTTGTAAATTCTTTTCCTGAAATAGTTATTTATTTAATAAGTGTGGAAAGTAGTACTTTTCCTAACACGAGGCAGGGTTTGCACACACGAGCGAGCGAGCGAAGCGAGGCAAGTGCAAATCGCCAAGTGTGAGGAAAATACTTTACACTCGAGTTAAATATTATAGTTTTTCTGCAACCATTAGGGTTATTAACTAAAATAAAAAACTAAACAGGAATCACTAGAATCCATTTTAAATTTCTATAAGGTAACACTATAACCTTTTTAACTGTTATAATTATTTATTAAAGTATTATTTTTATTTCTATATTCCTTTCAATTTTTATTTTATTTTTTAATATTCGTTTTTTAATTATTTAAATAAAATAAATTTAAATAAGCTTATTAAAGTTTTACAGAAAATATTTAATAACAAAACTTCTTATATCAAGGAAGCACAATAAAGTTTTTCCACTCACTAGTGAGGAAAGTGACACTAATGGGAATTTTTCCCCACTAGTTAGGTAAAGTTGGGCATTACTCAGCTGATTTTAATTGATTAATGAGAACATTACTACATGGTTGCAGAAAAATAGATTTGGGGGGGTGGTGGAAAGTATTCCAAAATTTTTACGTTACCTCCTTCCTATGTTTATATTTGAAGTTTTATAGTTCAATTTGGAAACTGCTAGTAAGAGATATTTGTATGGATGCTGCTGACGTAATATTTCTGTCTTGTTCTTAACTTCCGCCAGCCATGCCAAAGCCGTTGACATCCTAGTTTGAAAGCATATATAATTATGTACTTCTCTCTTTCTCTCTGCAACATTGTATTTATGATATATGCATCGTGCAACTGTTTATTTAATCTGGCATGCACCAACATTTGCATTAACCCCCTCCTATATCTCTCACCGTCTCTTTTGCTACATGCTTTTAAAATTATCCCGTTTAGCCAATAAATTACTTATTAGGGACAAGTGCCAACTGTATTTATTCTTTTCTCAGATTTTATAAATCTTCTTAAAATTATTTTTTTTTGTATATTTTTAACTATTTTTGATATAATAAATTTGTTTAGTCAAATTTGAACTTATCTTTTGTTTAATTTCCTCAATTAGTTTTTGGCCAAAAGATTTGATGTTTTCTTAGCTCAATTTAAATAATTTAATGATGCCAGTAAATTGTGTTTATATAGAAGAGTGTATCGGCTTCTTAATTTGGGTACTAAATCACACGATATTAATACACCATCTTGGGTTCATAGATTTCTGAAAACCATTGCTTTTATTTAATAATTTAGAGAATATTCTTATGTTTTACAATAGTTGCTATTTGCGATTTCTCTTACACTTCCTGTGAAAAGGAGGAAGTATTGAGATCGTCCATATTTTCTAATTGCGAATTTTCTCCGGAGAAACAAGTTTAAGAGATCTACTGAGTACGAGAAAAATGGTTTTTTACGAATGAGTGATTACTTATTTCCATACAGAGACTCGAGAAAGTTTTTTCTTTTATGGTGAGGGGAGGGAAATTCAGCCAACTTTACTGCACAGATTTCCCAAAGTTTTCCCAACGAATCCAACCGATTGTCTATTGAACTTATTGTAATAAATGTTAAATGTTACTTGTTGTTCATTCTTTTTGGTGACTGATTCATAGTTTCGATAGGATGAAAAAATAAATGACAGTTTCAGTCGTGATACATTTATTCTGCCGAGCTTTCGACCTAGGGTGACTAGGTCATCCTCAGGGCTAGTTTACAAAGTAATATTTTTACATTACAGGGTTGGCGTGTCTTCTGGGTCCATGAACAGACAAGACAGAAGACACACCAACCCTGTAATGTAAAAATATTACTTTGTAAACTAGCCCTAAGGATGACCTAGTCACCCTAGGTCGAAAGCTCGGCAGAATAAATGTATCACGACTGAAATGGCAATTATTTTTTCATCCTATTGTTAAATGTTACGTAAATCGTGTTTGAAGACAGCTGATATCGGGGAGAGCTTGAATTAGGCTTCCCTGTATTATTTTGTAATTAAAGTAAAGTAACCGCCTATTTTTTTCAGGCGGGGCTTAACGCTTAACTACCAATTATGTCGTGGATAGGAACGGAAGCACATATTTTACAATAAAAATTTTTTTTTGAAACAAATAAAAAGTAGTCATACGCGGGATTCGATCAGGCGATCTCTCACTCACATAGCCACGTTCTTGACCACTAGACCACCCGTTTATATTTTAATAATTAAATATGGTTGAATAGTTCCAAGATTAAAGAGAATGTGTGTGTGTGTGTGTGTGTTTGTGTGTTAGAACGTTGAGAATAGGCAGTAAGAGAAAGTCGTCTGAGTGTGCGCACTAGATCTGTTTTAATTATAATTAATTGTAGATAGAATAGATAGATGTTAACGGAAAAGTATTTATATAAAGTAAATAAAAAATAAATAAATAAATTAAATGCAAATTATAACAATTTATTTGTATCTTATTTATTAAAAAGAACAGTTAACTGTAGATGAAAGTTTGTACATCAGTTTGTAAGTTTCACGATTTATGGGCGTCTAGTTGCAAATATTTTTGCGTAGGTTGAACTTCTTTTTTTCTTTTTTCCAGACCCTTGGAATTCTGGAGTGTTGTGGAGTTGTTATTATAGCAGGATTTCTTTTTTTAAATTTATTGTTGCAAGTTTTTTTGGGGGGGATATTCTGGGGAGATAAGAAATTGCTTTGATTAAGTTGTGAAGAGGAGTTGGTGGATAGTTGATAAGTGTTTTAAGGATTGTGTGGGACTTGCTCGATTCCTGGGGAATGAGAAGGATATCATCCTCCAGATTTTTGTTTCTCCCATTATTCCTAACTAGTCTACTGACGTATCATTGTGAATATTCCCAAAAACTCGCTTACCAAGCCAGTCTTGCATCTCTTACCCATTCCTTACCGGTATTCCGATACTCCTGTTTCCCCGAAGGATTCATTTTCTCACCCCCCTTATTGGGCCATCTATTTGCCTGCTCTCTTCTGAAGAGTCTATCTGAGTGTTCCTTTTTTCAATTCTCTTTTCTATCCTAGTATTCCTTCCAATCACAATTACAGGGAGAAAAGATTTATTTCCAATTTCAGACATAATTTTATTAATTTAATTTTCGACTAGTCAATAAATGAAGGGCGAATGGACAATAATCTTCATTATTATTGATATTATTATTATTATTGATATTATTAGACCTGCGAAGCTAATATGTATTGTGGTACTGGGTTTGATTCCCGGTCTTAGGCCTAGGATTTTATTTAATGGTTAATAAAAGAAATTAACAGTAAAGTATGTTTGCTAGTCGCCTCCGTCCACGACACCTAAATTGGTAGTTGGACGTTAAGCCCACCTGACGAAAATAGGCGATTACTTTACTTTAATTTTACTCATTGATATTATTATTTTTAAAGATTTCAGGCGCATCAACATCTAAGGTTATTGGCGCCCTGAGCTCTTTCAGTGTTCATTAAAAGTGACTGTTATTCCAGTTAAAGACGGAAGTTATCTTTTTTTTTATTTCCATCATTTAAAACATTAATAGTATTATGCACAATGTGTGGGATTGTATCGTGAAATTGTGTGTGTAAGTGTATGTGTAAAATTTTTCGCATTAAATTACACGGTTGCATCATTACTAGGCCATTAGTGTGTATGCACTTTATAGACCAAGGTCATCAGTTTTTTTTTTACAGTCGTGCAACTGTTTATTAAGAACACAAAACAGGAACTGCATTGATCCACCTGCATTAAGTTTTAATTTAAATAATTGGCAAGGCTGTGGCTTCCTTTGAAATCGTTTCAGGGGCTTTGGGGGGTTATAGGGAAAAATATCTTCACCATAGTCTGCGTAATATTCGATATTGTATAATTAAATTTAACCCTAATATTATGGGGTAATATGTAATACATATGGATAAATTATTACCCTATATTAATTTCCCTTCATATTAACAGGTTGTATTTAGTTGAAATAGATATGCATATGGCGTGGTAATATATGGCACAATTAGCAATGGACGACATTCGAGGGCAATATGTGCGCAGCATTAAATTGGGAATATAATCAATTCCCTTAGGCTGCTACCATTTTTTGAATGTATTATAGGGGGAAAAAATATGTGTAGCCTCAAACTATTGGCCCCCCCAAACAAAAATTTGAAATAGAATTTCCACCGGAAAAACAATTTCCTTTGGTCCACTGAATACGAAGAAGTTTTGTTGTTTTCTTTGACCAGTATACCCAAAAAGAGAAAAGTGGCTAGAATGATCAAATTTTAGATGAAAATATTGCTTTTTGATACCGATAGTTGGTCGAAATGTTTTTCTTTCGGAAGTGATATTTTATTGATTCGATTTTTCTCGCTTTTTTTTCGAGACCAGCCCTTAGAATGAGGCTAAACATTTATTTCAAAATCAATTTAAATCAATTCCGATCCTCTTATCGCTACACGAGCTCTACAAACACACACATAAACCACTTACAGGACTGGCTTTTCAAATGGAAATGAAATCAAAATTTATAATATTTACTCTCAGACGGAAAAATCCTACCTGCCATCATCTTGAACGAAACTCCTGTACCAACTGTGGACAAAGTACGCTACCTTGGACTGTATCTAGAAGCAAACGGTTGACATGGAATGCCCCCATACTAGACTGAAAAGACAAGAAACTAACCAACTCTACATAACTTCTCGCCAGACTACTTGACAAACGTTCGAAACTTAACCTACATAACAAAAAAAACTCTTATATCTACTGTTAACAGCGACCTATTTGGTCATAAGGCCCATCGAAGTATGGGAGAGATCGACTAAGCGTTCCAACTCACTACGCCTCCAGGTACATTACAGTCAAAAAATACTTTGCAAAACTATTTAACGCTCCGTTCTATGTATCTAACCTCACACTATCCATAATGATCCTTCAAAATCCCTTTCATTTACAGATCTTGCTAACACTCAATTTCTCAAATTTCAATCCACTCTACAGCAGCTCATCCTAACCCTCTCATACGAACCACCTATCTTCCTCCACATTACCAGAGTAATCCTCTAAGGAGATTGAAGAGAACATGGCCTCTCGTGATCTACTCTTATCGTGAGAGCAAAGCACGTTACTGGAGTGGCACCACTGGGTGCCTTCTCCACTCATGATATTTTTTTATCATATTTACTTGTTGCAACAACCGTTGCAGTGGTAAAATCCAATAAAAGATTTTTTTAAAAGAAAATCAATTTAAACTAATTGAATAATTAAAAATTTTCTGAACAAATAGTGCAAACCCACGATTAGTACCGCTACAATATCATATATAAAGAGAGCCTACATTCAAGGCGATGCTAGCGCTCCTAGCATAATGACGTAATAATATTGACTTGAGTGTGTGACGTTTATGTTATGGTTACTACATGTTATAACATGTTCAAGAGTGTAAGTAACTGTTCAAATTTGCCTAATATTATTCTAGGTTTATTAGCCAATTAGGTAAATTATATGAGAGAATGTCGAGTCTTGTTTATGCAATCCGTGAATACACACGTGAATTGATGGTTTGCAAAACCTCTTTACGCCCGGAGAATTCTTTTCTTTGGTATCTTTCTTTTGTTGTTAAATCGTAATTTATATGGATAATAATTTGTGGTAAATTTGTGTTGGCCTCTCCATTCTCTCTCCCTCTCTCTCTCAGCTTTCATGAATTTGATCTCTGTCATGCCTCTGTGGTGGAGATCTCGTACAATATGCTTGCAAGATACCGCTGTCTTAGGCTAGCACATTAAGGAGCCTTTATGGACCTGAATAATTGCCTACCTAAAAGGAAAAGATCAATAAGAAGTAAGAGAAATGTGGAAAAATAAAAACAATGTTTGGAAAATTTTTAGCTTTAGAAAATTTTTAGAAAATTCGTTATGATTTTTATATGTATTTCATTATTTATTATTTTTTTGTATGTGAAAATAACATAGGGTGTGTGTGTGTGTGTGTGTATGAAAGAGAAAATTGAAAATTGGACGGTGAAAAATTATTTTATTTTTTTTTTCTTGTTCAAAGGAAAAGTTTTTTAAATTGATTTTCAACAGATATATGTATGGAAAAACACTTTTCTTTATTCTCTCACTCTCTTTCTTTTATAGGAAATAAATAATTGAACATTTCTATTTCGGGAAAATCGTTTCGTATCTATCTTAGATGTTGTTTTTCTTTTTGGAAAGCTAAAAATGTTTTTCCCACCTACCTCTCTTTTAAAATATATATATATATATTACTGAATGAAAAAGAAAAAGGCTTTAACTTTTCTATTTAAAGAAAAATTCAATTTTCTATAGGTATACCCTTATATATATAGATTGTAAGTTAGAAAAGCTAAGTAATATTCTTTCAAAATATGCTTTATGTGGGGTTCCCAAAGTATTTTCTCATGTTTCTTTGGGAAAACTAAATAATTACATTCTAGATCAAGTTTTTTTTTTTCCTTTCATACCTTTAATATTCGTTTAAAGGAAAATTTTGCCCTATTTTCTTCTTTTTCTATTGAAAAATTTACAGTAAGAGAAAATAGTGTGAGTAGTTTACAATAAATTTTTATTAAAATAAATAAATAAATAAAAATGAGCCTGTATTAAAGTCGATTGTATTTGTTTTGTTTTAAATCTTTGTAGTTCGCCTGCTTATAATCTTCGCCCTCCAGCATCTTTGGGTTATTTCCAAATTTCTTGTCATGCTTAGCCGCACACAGTTTACTTTCATTTATTACATCGTGCTCCTTTATTGGGAGCTCCTTCTCAGGGCTATTCATAGTTTCTCTCCTGCATGGTGCTCATTTATTTTGTTTATTCTTTAATCAAACTAAAAATGGTATTAAAATACTTTTTTTTCTTTTAATTTATTTATTCTTTTTAGTTTTTGATACATTAAAATAGAATACGAGGGTCGTTTGAAAAGTCCGTGCAAAGTCAGAGAGATAGCACCACTGGCGCGTATCGAGGTTATGTTTAGTTAGTAGCATCACTTGGAAGAACACACACCAAGTTTCAGCCAGATCGGTCTATTTCTTTGTGTTTGGCATTCGTTTGAATCGAGGAAGTCGAGTGATTTTCAAAAAATGGACGAAAAAGAATTTCGTGTGTTGATTAAACACTACTTTATGAAAGGCAAAACGCCTGAGGAGACTAAAGAGAAGCTTGATAAACATTATGGTGACTCTGCACCTTCGATTAGAACAGTTTATAAGTGGTTTCAAAATTTTCGGAGTGGCCATATGGGCACAAGTGACGCTGAACGTTCTGGACGCCCTGTTGAGGTTACTACTCCAGAAATCATTGATAAAATCCATGATATGGTGATGGATGACAGAAGAGTGAAGGTGCGTGAGATTGCTAGTGCTGTGGGCATCTCGAATGAACGGGTACATAATATCAACATTTGGACATGACAAAGCTATCCGCAAGATGGGTGCCGCGATTGCTCACGCTTGACCAAAAACGAAATCGTGTGAAGTGTTGCAAGGACGGTTTGCAGCTGTTCCAGAATAATCCGCAGGACTTTAAGCGTCGTTTCGTCACTGTGGATGAAACATGGATACATCACTACACTCCTGAGAACCAAGAACAATCTAAACAATGGGTTACCAATGGGGGAATCTGCGCCAAAAAAGGCGAAAACCGTTCCTTCGGCCGGAAAGATTATGGCGACTGTCTTTTGGGATTCGCAAGGAATAATCCTCATCGACTATCTGGAAAAGGGTAAAACTATTACAGGTGCATATTATTCATCGTTATTGGACCGTTTGAAAACCGAGCTGCAAGAAAAACGCCCACGATTGGCCCACAAAAAAGTCCTTTTCCATCACGACAACGCACCAGCTCACACCTCAGCAGTTGTGGTCGCAAAATTAATGGAAATAGGGTTCCAACTCATTTCACATCCCCTCCCCTATTCTCCAGACTTGGCTCCCTCGGACTACTATTTGTTCCCCAATATGAAGAAATGGCTGGCGGGAAAAAGATTTTATTCAAACGAGGAGGTGATTGCAGAAACGAATGGCTATTTTTCAGACTTGGACAAATCCTATTATTCGGAAGGGATCAACAAACTAGAGCAGCGTTGGACGAAGTATATAAGCCTAAAAGGAGACTATGTTGAAAAATAAAAAAGGTTTACCCCCAAAAAATTAAGTAGTTTTTATTTTTGCACGGACTTTTCAAACGACCCTCGTATTCCGTTAAAGTTGCCATTTTTTTTGTGTCCATTATTGGGTTTTTTAAAAATAGGCTTTGGATTTTTATTTCTTTAAATCAGTGTCGGACCTTTAAAAATTTATTAATGAAATCTACTGATTTTAAAGTGATAGCAATAGTTTTGGAAAAAATTCCACAATTTCGATGGACCTATTTTCCTTCATTTTGATATTCTAGATAAACTAATTCTGTTTTATAGAGATCTTTACCATTATTTAGAAAACTCAATTTAGAATATCTCCACTCTCTCTCTTCAGATCTTTCCAGCCATTTTATATGTAATGTAAATCTTAAGAGTTGTTGCACACTGAAACTTATCTCAAGAACATCCCAGCTTCTTCTTGTAACAACTTAAAAGCTTTTTAAAGTTCCAATTTTTGCACAATTTCTTATTTTCTTCTTCTTAGCTCATTCGGTACGACTTAATTCCAAGTTTTATTAATAACGGTATACAGGGTGTTCATTTTAAGACCGGCACAAAATGCATTTCATGCTTGAAACGGTAAGATCTGAGGTAGAGGAAAAATTTGTTGCCCGACGCCTCCTAGTTTCAGAATATGTGACTTGATTTTGTGATTTCTGCCCGCATACGCGGCTGACGTGCGTCCAAAAGTAAGGGTTCTGCAGTTGACCCCCCACCATTTTCATTTACACAGTTTTAAAGAGTATACAAAGTAATGAAGGAAACCGGAAACCGCAATTAGATATCTTTAAAATTAAAGGCACTAGGCCATTTCAAAATATTGGATATTTATTAACCAATATTTCAATTTTTTAACTTGTTATCAAAGAGAAAGAAGAGCACGTGATAGACCATTTTTATGTATTTTTTCATCCCCTTTCTACTAAAAATATTGCCAAGGCAGTAAAGCTAGTATTTTTCTTAATATCGGGAAATAAGTCGTTTTCCGAGTGATTTTTCTAAGAAAATCCAAAAACATATTTAAGTGATTAATATCTTTCATGTAAAGGATCAAAATTATTCCTTAATTTATCAAATAATGCACAATTTTTTTTGGTAATTAAACGCAACTCTCCCAAAATTACCAAATAATTATTAAACCTTCTTGTTTGTAACAGATGTAAAATTAATTTTTAGCCATTTTGTGTATGCTTGAGAACATCTAAAAGCTCTTAACATTTGATTTTTCTAAAAGAAATCACTCGGAAAACTACTTATTTCCCGATATTAAGAAAAATACTAGCTTTACTGCCTTGGCAATATTTTCAGTAGAAAGGGGATGAAAAAATACATAAAAATGACCTATGGCGTGCTCTTCTTTCTCTTTGATAACAAGTTAAAAAATTGAACTATGATTAATAAATATCCAATATTTTGAAATGGCCTAGCACCTTTAATTTTAAAGATATCTAATTGTAGTTTCCGGTTTCTTTCATTACTTTTTATACTCTTTAATACTATGTATATGAAAATGGGGGTCATCTGCGGAACCCTCACTTTTGGTCGCGCGTCAGCCGCGTATGCGGGCAGGAAACTAAAATCAAGTCATATATTCTGAAACTAGAGGTGACTGGCAACAAATTTTCCCTCTACAATTTTTTTGCTCAGATTAACCGTTAAAGCATGAAATGGATTTGAGCCGTCTTAAAATGGAACTCCCTGAATAATAAAGTATATAATGCCAATTATATAATTATTTCTGCAATCAAGATTTTTAATTAAATATCATTGGCTAATGAAAAAAATGTTTTTTTTTCATTCTAAATTTAATTAAAAATTACGGTTATTTAAATTCATTATTGTAACCTATTTTTAAAAGTCTGTTTTGTATTGCATATATATATATGTGTTTGTATGTGAATGCGTAGTATGTTATTTTTCAAATGATAACCTCAAAAAACTGTTTCTCTGATAACACTATTCCAATACACAGGCGTGTTATTTATCTTTGTCCTTCTTTTTCAGCCTTTTATGAATGGATTATTGTGTTGTTCCTTACTGGTTGGCAGGAATTTACGTTTTTGTGTTTGTGTTTGCCTTATTTTTACTACTGGTTAGTTGAATTACAGCGTTAACCCTGCTTTGAGGGGGCTAGGGGGCCCTAAATGGGCTGCTGTACTATCAAGAAAGTATCAATCAGCTACTCTCTATTTCGAAATCACCATCTTCATTCATAATCTTTAAAATCGCTAGCCAAAGAAATCGATTAAAAGTATTGTGAAACAGAAATTCTACGATAAAATGCGTACAAATTTACTTTTGTGTATTTTCTGATACATTATATACAGCGTGCTATTTTTTTCCTTTTCTAAATAAAAAAGTCATTATCAACTTTAGCAAACATATTTCCGGAATTGACAGTCAAGGTTGACAGTGTCACCTGCTCCACTACCCCCTCCACAACCTCCTGTAAGTTGCATAAACGTGCCTTGCAGTTTATAACGTTGGCTGATTATCAAATCTCACTCGAAAGTTGTGACCTCCTCCATTATCAACGCTCATTACTCGTAACTTATAACTAGGGAACGGATTCGTATGTATTTACATATTTTTTTCTAGGCAATTTACAGACGTTTTTCAACTAGAAGTATTCATACTGACACTTTTTAAGCCGTTTGAGTCTACTTTTATTTCACATATTTCCACATATTTGGATGTTATCGCATATTTATACATATTTGATTAAAATAAATAAATATTTCTACATATTTAATAAAAATATGTACATATTTTTCATTTTGGGCATATTTTCACAATTGGGAGGTGGTTGACAGGAACTGTGAACCACAGACTGTGAATCACAGTGGTTAAAAAAGTGTTCTTAAATGCACCAAGTCGCATTAAAATGCTAAAAGATCTCTATCCAGACTTGTGCCTTCCACCAGAACCAATATTGACAAGATGGGGTACTTGGCTGGAAGCAGTATTTAGTATTAGCAGTATTTAACTAAAATATGCATTTATTTTCGTCAATTATGTGGAAAATATGTGATTTTCTTAAAATATTTTCTGGAATATTTAAGTAAAATGGACATTTTGGGGGGGGGGGACAAGTTATAATTATTTATACAAGAAAAGAACATTTTTACAATTTATAATAATTTATTAGGAACAAAATAATTTGTTTTTACAAGTTATAATGATTTATACAACAAAGAACATTTTTACTATTTATAAAAAGATGTGTTAAATTTTCAATTTTGAAAACTTCACTCTTCGAAATTGTTTGCAACCTCATGAAATTTCAAATGTTGGAACGTAAAGTGACGACGATCTGGGCGTAAGATGGACTTGTAACGACTAGAATCCTTTGAAATGAGGATTTTTAAGTTTGTGGAAAGGAATATCTGCTCTAACCAAAGCCCGACACAGATCTGTACTCAGAGTAGACTTACTTGATGATGGAGATGTAAGGAAGGCTTGATAGGACGTCCTCTCTTTCTTTCAGTTTTTATTCTCTATGTGCGATCCGGTGTCAATATGTTGGGTGACTTGGGAACGTTGAGAGCGCTTGTCACAAGCTGTGCAGTACAAAATGTCTCCATCACTTCGAAAAAGTTCTGCTGGAAACTCGCGAAGATATTTAGCAACCAGTTGTTTGTTTGAGGCTGATGTTCTTGGCACTTCACCCAAAAAAGAATACACTAAGTGACCGAACGAAATGAATTGGACACTTCAACGAACGAACTGAAAGAACAGACAACTTCAAAGAACTAACAAGTGCCCGTCACTGTTTAGCAGCATTCTGTGTAAATTACAATAACCATTGTATCCACTGTGATTCACAGCCCTACAGTCTGTGGTTCACAGTTCCTGTCAACCACCTCCCAATTATGAAAATATGCCCAAAATGAAAAATATGAAAAAATATGTACATATTTTGATTAAATATGTAGAAATATTTATTTATTTTAATCAAATATGTATAAATATGCGATAACATCCAAATATGTGGAAATATGTGAAATAAAAGTAGACACAAACGGCTTAAAAAGTGTCAGTATGAATACTTCTAGTTGAAAAACGTCTGTAAATTGCCTAGAAAAAAATATGTAAATACATACGAATCCGTTCCCTACTTATAACAAACTAACTCAATTGCAGAAATCATCTGCATCAAAGTGAATCACTATAATAACGAATAATGTTTTCACTTTTTTACCCTTAATGTTAAAATTTAATTTTTGATGAGGTTGGTGGTATTTGGCTTTAAAACCTACCTTTAAATATGGAAGTTACCTTTCTTTTATCACAGTACGCATTGAGGTTCTCTTTAACGAGAGAACACTGTACGGTGGCCAATAATCTAGTGTTATTCAGTTGAGGCTCGAGCTGAAGTCTTCGACTCTGTTGAGCTTTCAGAGCTCGAGCCTTATATCCCTCAAAGCTCGAGCCGTGAAGCTCAAGTTGGAGGCTCATATACCTGGAGTTGAAGGCTCTCACAAAGTGCGAGCCTTTTAAAAATTCTTAAGGAATGACGATTAATCAATTTCAATGAGCAACGACCATTTTAGAAATTATTGTATTCATTTATACAAAAAATATGTTTGAAAAATTCATTAGCTGCTGCTATAACTTGATTTTATTTTAAGAAATGAATTTATTAATTAGTTCAAAATAAAATGTTTCTTATAAAAAACAAAAAAAAAGCTCCTTTGACTTCCTTATTTTAAGACAATCTACTTTAAAAATTGACTACTGATCCATCTAAAAGAGTTTTCAATGAATTAAACAACTTGATAAACTAACACTGTGAGTGCTCGTGAACACGTTCTCTTGTAAAACAAACGTGATTTCTCTTACGAAGATAAAAGGAATCCTGGAAAATGATATACCGTTTGAAAGCCCATTAAACAAGGGAACTTTTATAGAAAAGTGCCCAGCACCTAGGTCTGATAATGATCACATAAGAGCCTAATGAGTTTTCTTAAAAATTTCTATTATATTTATTTTTCCCAGTATCCAGGAGGAAGATTGAGGCTGTTTGGAGAATGACTTATGCTTCAAAATGGTGTCAACTTTTAGAAAATTTATCTGTCATTCTAACCGTGTCATCAAGAATCGAATTCGGACTAAACCTTTCTGAGTAATAACATTTTTATTGGGAAAAGGTAATGATTTTAGAAAAAAAGAAAAATGTAAAGTGGAAAATATGAAGTTGGCGAATACGTCATTGGACTCCACTTTAGATGTACTACACACAGTAGGCTTATGGATAATACTTACTGGTTCACCTTGTATAGCTCAGCTCGTGAACAACACTACAATAACCTCAGTTGTTGATTGGCTTTCAAAAAATAATAATTAAAGATTAATAAATAAACTAAAAATGAAAAATACTATGTGTGTTGATCGTGTCCAAAAGTGAGAGAAAAAGACCACCATCTTCTTTTTAGAAGATTATTATTATCCCCTGTACCTGTGCAAATAAAACCTCCAAGTATTTCCTACATTTTAGCCAAAACATTTTACCGCTGAATGTCAACCAAACATTCAGCGCAGTACACCTGGGATCTGGGCGGAGGAGCCTTGTATGAGATGTGTAACTATTTGAATTTAGCGCCCCCATGGGGAATCTTGGGGACGTTATTTCACACATACATACGTTCATACATACACACAACATTATGGCCTCGTATGTTTACAACATGCTTGTACAAACAACATCCGTTTTTAGTGGTCCCGGAAGTAGAGTAGATCTTGGGACAATTCACTAGTTGAAATATTTAAACAAATATATAGCCGGAAGGTATTTACAAAAAAACAAAAAACAAAAAAATCGTTCTATTCATTGTATTAATTAAAAGAATTGTTTATGTGATACTAACGTTACGGAAATTGCGGAAATGATACTTCCCTAAAACTTGGTACTCTCACCATTCATACGAAAACTCCGGAAAGTGAACTTTTAATTCAGAAAACCATCTATGTGTATATACTTCAGTGCTTTCCTTAGCGCGATATACGAGGTGTGGCTATTAAATAACGAGACTATTGCTATAAAACATTTTATTTTAAATTTATACATATTTAGTTATTATCACCTTCAATATACACCCCACCCCTATCCCTACAATGCTCCACAGCGAATTTACCATTGTTCAGAAACCGTGCTGGAAGTCTTTTTCTGTGAGCTCCTGCATGACGCGTGCCGCTTTTTCTTTCGCAGCTTCAACTGTACTGAAATCGGTGTTCCTTTTAATGCAGACTTTGACTTTGGGGAACAGATCTAAAGTCACATGGGGCCGCCAGGTCAGGCGAATAAGGCCGGATGGCCTTATAAACTGGGATGTTGTACTTGGCTAGAAACGTCTTGACAGACACAATGCAGTGTGAGCCGCGGCGCGTTATCTTGATGGAGAACCCCCGTGACTTGTACTTCCACAAATCGGGTCGTTTTTTTGCTTACTCTTTCACGGAGTTGAGCAAGTACCTCACGGTAGTAATGTTAATTAATTATAATCGATATTTTCATCCGTTTTGGACGTGGAAGGGCGACCCGGGCGGGGTTATCATCTCCGACGTTCTTCTCGGCCATCTTTGAAAACGCTTGAACCACTCAAAAACTTGTGCACGTGATTAATCTTCAAACGCCATAAACTTCTTTTAATAAAAGTTAAGTTTCAGTAGCTGTTTTTACCAAGTTTTGATGTGAAATTTCACGACAATTCGTTGCTCTACTACGATGTGTAGTATCAATGTTTTCGGCAAAACGAAACTAATACCTCTTGACACAAACGACGGTTCCGGTCAAACAGATTTCTGTACACAAACACGTGAGACGCTGCAATCGAAAGAGAGAAGGCTTTACGCTGTGCACAGCTGCCGGTCGTTAAGATTTGGCGCATGCATAGTTCTTCTGTAGCAGCATCAGTCTCGTTATTTAATAAGCCACACCTTGTAATATTGAAGGCAACCTAATATTAGATGCTTAGAAGCCTTTTTAGAACTGAACTTAGGTGCTCATGCGAGAGCTTCAGGTTTATTTTCAATTCATCCTTAATGACATTCTGATAAATCGAATTAATGCTCTTAAATTCTTACTTTACTGCGTTCTAATCTCTGAATTATTAATTCAAACGCTGTTGTAACTGAGGCTGACGAATTATTATTGTTTTATTCAATTTAAATTATTATTTATTCTAAAAAATATTGAAAACTTAAAGAGCCTCTTCCTAGAAAACATGTTAAGATCATTCTGGAGCCAAACAAATCAATAAATCTTATCAATACTAAATGACGTCAGCACACAATCTAAATTTTGCAGATTTTGTTTCTTTTTATTAATTTCTCGTTTTTTAATCATTAATGTCAGAAGATACGATAATATCTGAATAATCAGAAGATACTGTCCAATGTTGGTATTAAAAAAAACAAAAAACTATAGCTTCTTAATTAATCTCTAAAATTTATTATCTCTACAATATTTATCGCGTGTAGAGATAAAAATGAAATAAATTAAACTTAAAACGTAGAAGAAAGAGGAAGTAATTATTACGATTGCGTTGAAAATTTAAACCATTCTTGTATGTAACTGAAGTAAAATTATTTTTTAGCCATTTTGTGTATGGTTGAGAACATCTAAAGCTCTTAACATTTGATTATTGCTTAGAAAATCAAGCGTTTTAATTCCTTATTTCCCCGATATTAAGAAAAAAATACTAGCTTTACTGCCTTGGCAATATTTTCAGTAGAAAGGGGATGAAAAAATACATAAAAATGACCTATCGCGTGCTCTTCTTTCTCTTTGATAACAAGTTAAAAAATTGAAATATGATTAATAAATATCCAGATTTTGAAATGGCCTAGCACCTTTAATTTTTCAAGATATCGAATTTGCGGTTTCCGGTTTCTTTTATAACATTTTATACTCTTTTTAAAACTGTGTATATGAAAATGGGGGTCAACTGCGGAACCCTCACTTTTGGACGCGCGTCTGCCGCGTAAGCGGGTAGGAATCACAAAATCAAGTCACATATTCTGAAACTAGAGGCGACGGGCAACAAATTTTTCCACTACCATTTTTTTGCTCAGATTAACCGTTTAAGCATGAAATGCATTTCTTGAGCCGTCTTAAAATGGAACACCCTGTATTCAGGGTGAATGTCCATAGGCCTACTGTGTATAGTACATCTGAAGGGGATTTCAGTGACTTATTGATCAACTTCCATGTTTCCCACTGTTCTTGAGGGACGTCACTTTAATTTTTCTTTTTTTCTAAAAACAATTCTTTTTCGCAATAAAAATGTTATTACTCAGAAAGTTTTTAGTCCGAATTCGATTCTGATGACACGGTTAGAAAGACAGATAAATTTTCTAAAAAACTGATACCATTTCGAAGCATAAGTTATTCTCCAAACAGCCTCAATCTTCCTCCTGGATACTGGGAAAAATGAAAGTAATCGAAATTTTTAAGAAACCTCATTAGGCTCTTATGTGATCATTATCAGACCTAGGTGCTGGGCACTTTCTATAAAAGTTTCCTTGTCTAATGGGCTTTCAAACGATATATCATTTTCCAGGATTCCTTTTTATCTTCGTATGAGAAATTACGTTTGTTTCACAAGAAAACGTGTTTAGGAGCACAAAGCAGTGTTAGTTTATCAAGTTGTTGTTTAATTCATTGAAAACTCTTTTAGATGGACCAGTAGTCAATTTTTTAAAGTAGATTGTCTTAAAATAAGGAAGTCAAAAGGTTACAAATTGCACTTTAAACATTTACTTCTGATTTCACTGAAATATTTGAGAAAATGTTAGGAAATATTTTAAACACTTCAAGGGTTCACACTGTATAAATCTTTGGCCGTTTTTTCAGGTTTCCTTCCATTATCAGAGATAATCAGTTTGGAATAGTGATTTTGACTTGATTTAGATTGAATTATGAGAAAGGGTGCAGTGAGAACTCTACTCATTAAAGTGTAGTGCGAGAAAGAAACAAAAGTAAAGTGAAAATCTATACATCAAACTTATTTCATCTACCTCTGATGGTGGAAGATAAGCCGAAACTGGCCAGAGATTTAATAACATTGCGTGCTACGGACGGATTAAATCGAAAGATATTATCCAGCACTGCGTTACCTAACCATATTTTCAATATAATATACTATGAGTATATCGTTCAATTAGATTAATGGCTAAAAACCCTTGAATCGAGTCCAAAATCGAACGGTTAACTTTTATCGTTCTTTTTTTGAAAAAGAAATCATTATTGAGAATGAGAAATCTTTTGTGTCGGTCTATTTTCACAATTTAGAGACTATTCTTTGCAAAATATTGAGATTTAGCCAAATTTAAAAGACTTCGAGTAATTGCCAAACGATTCCACAAATTTGGTTACATTTTTTTTTTGCTATGAAATGTTATTCCTTATAAAATATTGCTTCTAAATTTTTTATTTACTCGATAAAATCGGTGTATTAAATTTTATAACTATTTTACTGATTAATTATTTTATTTGAGGTTATAAAGAACAGTTTTTTTACTGTAGGGTTTCAACTACAATTTTAGTTAGATGTCGCCCTTCTCCCTTTTAAGTAAAATAAGGTGCGAACTCATGATTAAGACCCCCTAAAAACAAACACGACATTGACTGCAAAAGAAGTGAAGAAATATTTTTGAAGTGGTTTATTTATCTTCTTTTAAGAGATGTCGTCGTACTGTTCAAAAGAAAAAAAAGAAGTGTTCTAAGGTACCTGAGGAGCGGTTCACCTCACCTATCCTTCTAACTCCTCTTTGTGTATTCCTTGATATTATATTTATACGTATTGTTCCTTGTCCAGGGTTATTATTATGTCCATAAGTATTTATGTTTACAATACAATTGGAAAAGAACGATTCCAATGGGGTGGAACCCCCTTGGATTTGCATAAGGTTAGAGGATATCCTAGGCCAACCAGACTGTCCCTATTCGTCCCTGTGACGCAGACTAATAAGAAAAAGAGGGGAACCACAGATAGCAGCATATTCACTGTTTTTGAACTTCTTGAGGATTATAATTTTGCAATGCTTCTTTAAAGCTTATTGTAGACTAAGGATAGAAGATAAAAGAAAAGCAAAAAAAGGGTGTGATTGTGTGTTCATATGCCGACACAGAGAGAGAGAGAGAGAGGGAGAAGGGATGAAAAGTGGACCTCAGTAATGTGGAAGATCAAAGGAAGATGATGCTGGGTACATTCCCCGTGATATAATGGTACCACTGCTGCCAGTATTATAATCCGAAATATGATCTCGCAAGTTGTAAGGCAATTCTAGACAAACGGGCTTTATCCTTTCAAATGCTGTGCTTATTATGCGTATATACTATATAAAGTATATGATTAAGATCTAATTCTCAGGAGTCGAATTAATCATGTATTTCTTTAAAAGTTTTCGTTTTTCCATTCTCTTGTTAGTTTGTGGGAAAGCGTTGCGATCGTGTCCAGTAGCTGGTTTCGAACCACAGGAAATTGAAGAAGAAATGACACCTGTTTCCCGCCCCGTTTTATTCTTTCAATCCAATCTTCGGCTACATTCCGATTCGAAAGAGATTAACTCTTTTCAGCTTTGCATTAAACTATCTGACGCGTGGGATTCCAATAAGCTAAACACTGAGAGCTAATTCCTACCCAATCGCACAAGATAGTTCTTAATTTGCGATCTTCTCTTAGTTCGGATGGTGACGTAACGAATTTTATTAATTAATGATCCTTCGTAAGAAAATTCTAATAGCCAATGAAATTCGAGATTAAATCGATGCAAAAGCACTGAACTTAGATTAGACTCCTTTGGATCCATTGTGGCTCCCCGACTTTAGAGCTTGCCCTCCAGACCCGTCTGTTTAATCTCTTAATTCTGGAGATTGGCTCCTGATTAAAGCTCGCAGGCCTTGATTTTTCCTCCCCGAGAAGTAACATCCTTAGCCATACAAGCCCCTCACACTGACACCACATGCAGTGCCGTTTCCTCTTCTTCCTGACAGAACCTACAAAGGCTATCATCTGCCAGGCTCATGCGATGCATGTGTTTTCTGAGCCTACAGTGGCCCAGTTAATAAGCCTACAATTATCCCTAAAGCCCCACGGCCTTGATAGATTAATTCTACGGTCAGCCTCGGCAAATACCCTACCCATAAGTTAATGGCCGCAGTCTTCACACACTTCGAAACCCCAAAACAGGGCCCCGGGCCAACGAAGTGTCCCGCAGAGCCTTCCCGGGCCAATAAATCTGCCACTTCGTTTCCCTTGTGTCCTGAATGACCTGGTACCCAAACTAGAAAGACCTTATTCTGGTCACTAATTTCCTTCATGGCACCCAGACAGTCCTAAACCAGCCTTGAGTTGACCTGGTAGGAACTAATAGCCCGAGAAAATTACGACCTTAGAATTGATAATTCCTCGCCCGTTAATCTTGGTAGCGCAGAACCTAGCTAGCTCAGCCTGAAAAACCGTAGCTAGTTTTCCTAGGCTAACCAAAAAGCTACATTTCGGCTTCGCCTTGTACACTCCCGCTCGTACAGACACGTTGGTCAGGAAGTTGAAGAAGAAATGGCCTTGGTTTTCCGCCCGATTCATACTTTCTAACCAATCTTTGTGCCTTCATTCCGATTCGAGATTAACTAGATTGCATTAAACTATTTTGACGCTTACAATAAGCAGCCAAATTATTTCTAGACCAATCAGACCTTTTTTTTTACCCTAACCGTAGGAAGTATTTTCTTCAGGAACATGCCCATTGTCAGGAAAGTTTCTTCCGGAGCAAAAATACTAAAAGAAAAGCAAGATATCCAAAGCAAGATCCCGTAATAATATCATCTTTATCCAAGTAAGTTTATGCAAGAATGCTTGTTTTCATTTTTCACTTCAATTAACCCCCCTGTAAGTAAATTTAACATCAAAGTTAAAAAAACTTTGCGCTTCCAGCCACCAGGAACGCCTCCAACATCGGCTACAATATATACAAAATTTTCCATCCAAGCATGCAACAATGGGGAGGGAAAAATTGTGTATACATCTATTTTCCTCGCATCTTTTTCCTGATAAGTTTTTCTCTCATATTAAAGACACTTTTTTTATATTTATTTATTAAATTTTTTTCTTTTTAAATTTAAGAGAGAGACAAAATATAAAAATATAAATACCAACAACAAGAAAAAGAAATTTCTAGACACGATTAAAACAAAGTACCGCTTGTGTAAGGTCAGTGATTCATTAATTAATTCACCTGGAAGGATGCTCTTTTTCAGGATTAAAGCCTGACGCTTTTCGCAAGGGAAAATCCCAGGTGATTTTCTTTTACCTTCTACCATTTTCTGTGTATGTATATACGATATACACAAAATGGCGAACATAATTTTTTTGTGTTCCCCCTTTTGAATGTTTCTTTAACAGTGCATCTCCCTTAGTTTCCTGGTTCTCCTTCCCCAATCCATTTAATCCCCCCTCCACTAATTCTGCTCTTAAGCCTTGGCTTCTTCATTATTAGAGCTAATTTCTGACTGCTCCTCATAAGGATCTTCTCCGTTCTCTTCTATCTTGGGACGGATACCAAGAGAGTCTTAGGCCATCTATCCGTCTCATTTTCTTTTCAGTTCTCCCAATCTCTGTCTAAGAGTATAACTGCATTTTCTCACCAGTTGTCTCAAAATGGCGGCCTCATCGTAGTCTAGAACAACAAACCTTTACTTGATGTCCAGTTTTTATCGTCTTTTCTTTTTAAGCTTTGTTTTCAATTTTCTTTTGCTTCTTTTGGCAACCCTCTTAAGAAGAAAATATAGAAATTTCATAGATTTTCTGTTTTGTGTTTCCACCGGATGTTTTTTAATGATGCCTTAATAGTTTTTATTTTTTTTTTTAATAAACATTTATCTGTAATTGTGTGCCTAAATGACTGATATACTTTTTTTTGTTATCAGCAAAATTTACAAAAAAATAATTCGATAAACGCTGAGATTATCGATATTTCAATCGATATTTAGTTGTAAGTGCCAACATAGAGACCTGAAAGTAAGCTTTTTAACGTCATCAAACGGAAAGTCTTAACTTCAACTATATTCGTTAAACTTAAAGAATTGCACTTTATTTTTAAATTAAGCACCACCTTTAACCAGTTTAGCGTGTTTGACGTGTATACACGTCAAACCAAATCTCTATTACGGTGCGTTCGACGTGTATACTCGTGAAGAAATATAAAATTGCCATTAACCATAAAAACTCGAAATTTTAATGAAGTACAATAAGAATATTATTTGGTGGGATGTTTCCTTTATCTTACCCAATAGAACTGCGGAGGTGGGAGCCAACCAAATGATAAGTGGTTGGTGCATGTTTGGTCTCCGCTTTAGAGATTAGGGAATTACGCATACAAATAGAAGCTCTCAACCCTTGTGCAATGCCTGTTTTTACCTTTTAGATAGAGGTTCAGAACCTCACAGTACGAGCATGATTTCATTCAGCACAGAATTCAAAGCTCTTTTCTTCCTTGTAAAAGCTCTTGCGTCTCTAGTCAAACTAGAGCAATGCATACGTGAAGAAGCGGTGCAAGATTTTTTTTGAATGAGCACAGAATGCTCTGTGCAATCTCAAGCCCCAGAGAGATTGCAGTGACTATTATGACGTTGTAAACTTTTGGTTGTTTTGTCCTGCGTTCGACGACGTGTATACACGTCATTGTCTGATTTTAATTCCGCACATTGTGGGTTTTTTTTTTATAAAAAAAAACTAAATTCCACGCTTAAATGGTTAAAGCACCGTTCCTACACATTGTACGGTTCTCTAATACATTTTTGTAATAATGGTCCAATATGTCACAAGTAAACCTAATTCGTCCATAAGGATTAAGCCATCAGCGAAATCAAGTTTTTCTTAAAGGAAGCTCAAAGCCCAATATCGCATGTGTAACTTAAAAGTGTAACTTAAATTTAGAGTACTGTTCATCGTTTTTTTTTGGTAACTGATTCATCAATCCAAAAGGACATCTTCAGGGAATAAAGAATTAGACTATAACTTAGTTTTCTGTCATATAGAAGGACGACTATTGTGGGCTCTGTATAGCTCTATTTTTTGTAGCTCGGATGCCCCCCAAAAAAGATACTTTTGAGCGAGAGTATAACTCACAAAATCTTTACTCTGTTTCTCATTTTATTACTATTTCCTTTTCAGCTAATTTATGTTGCAAGCTTTATTAACAATGCTTCTGTATTTGGTTTGTTGCAGGTACGTAAATACTTGACAATTCTATTGGTTACAAAAATTCTGGTGAGTTCAATTTATTTAAGAGTTTTTAAACAGCTGTTTTTAAATAGCGAACAGCTGATTATATTAAATAAAACAAAAATTACACATTTTTCGTGATGATAATAATAAAGAAAGAGAGAAACCTGGTCTAAACTTATCCAACAACAACAGCTGTATTCATTTTGGGGCTTAAGTCGTGAGCGGCCATTTTTACGTATACAAAAAAATAGAGGAAACGAGTCTTAAAAAAAAAACGTGATTTCTGGACAGCCACAGAAAAGAATGAATTCAGTAATGTTTATTTCCGTTTTTGTTTTTTTGTAACATTATTGTACCTTAAAAAATATTATTAAGAATTGTGCTGAATATTCTGAATATCAAGCATTCTGGTTATTTACTTCTCAAATCGCTTTAGGGTACGTTCATAGATGATAGCAGAGATGATAACTGATAGAGTAAAATATAATCGCTGATTAGTGTGCACAACGGCGAGCTGTGATACATGCAACATGTCCGAGTAGTGAAGAAGAGTTTTTATGTTCAGCAGCCACGAAATGGTACAGTTTAAAGAAAAAACGCTTTAGAAAATATCATGTACATCCCATAAATACCGACGGACCCCTCATCCTTTCTCACCTGGGCTTGGGACCGGCTTGGCGGACTTAGTCCGTCAGTTAGTTTAGTCACATATAAAAAATAAAGCTACAACGCATATATAATATAATAAAGTAAGAGCAGACCATCGCTTTACTGTTATGCAGGGGAGCCCTAACCCTTTCATCCTCCCAAATTTTATCAATTCGAGCTAAGATTTATAGAGTTATCAGTAATAATAATATTGGAGGGGGCCTTACATACATTGGGCGAACTCCCCTCCCAAATATGCACAGCTTCGAGACCTCTAAAATGCAAATCTACATAAAATTTTGAATAATATGACACTTCATTCATGAAAATCGGTTCACGCGTTGATAATTTGAAACGATTGCTATACTTCCCCTTAACAAGTGTAAGAGCAGACCGTCGCTTTATTGTTATAAAGGGGAGCCTTAACCCTAACATCCTACCAAATTTTATCAAAATCAGGCCAAGATTTACAGAGTAATTAGAAATAATAATTTTGGAAGGGGCCTTACGTAAAGGGGGCTAACTCCTCTCTCATTCGATGTACAGCGACGAGACTCCCAAAAGGCACATCTACATAAAATTCCGAATCGAATGACACCTCATTCATGAAAATCGGTTCACGCGTTTAGGCGCTACGCAGTTTACAAAAAAGGTAACAACAAGAAGAAGACCAACAACAATTTTTGAAAATGTTGTTTTTGCGCAATTTTCACATTGCTTTTCTCGAAAACTAATAAATCTATGTTATTACGAAAAAATTACAGTTATAAAGGAGGATTTGCCCTATATTTTAAAGAAAATTTGGGAATTTTATCTTTTATAGAAAAAGAGAAAAAAAAATGCCAAAGTTGGGTGTTTTTCAACGTTACGCTTTTTCGTGCAGTTTTTGACGATCAACCCTTATACAACTGTCCTACCGGACAGTTTTAATCCTACCGGACAGTTTTAATAACGAAGTATTTTGGGTGAATTTCACCATTTATATAAGGAACTTAGGAATTACCCTGATCGTTTTTTTTTTTTTTTGAATATGTGAGGATTTTGTCCACCCACATTCGACTATATTTTAGAAAAAATGAGGTCAAAATTAAGAAAACGGAAAATTTTTCATGGAAATCCTATGTTATAACCATAGAAGAAAAACTAGTGATAACTCTGAGATAATGGTTTTATTGAGAAAAAACAAATAAATACACATGAAAATAAATGTAAGCACGATTTAAAAAACAAAATATTGTTTAAAAGTAAATAATAAAATAATAACAAAAAATAATGAGTAAATACAGCACTAATTAATTTTTCGACGTCCATTTTGAAGCTCCGATACTGGAGTTCAGCTAGCAGAAAAATGAAATATTTAATTCTATCATCTATGCTCGTTTATAGCAGCGCGTATGAGTCACTAGTCGCACGCTCACATTCGAATGTATTATGTTTTTCTTTAAGCGCTGATGCATCATCACTCCTATCATCTCTGCTATCATCTATGCTCACAGCTCCGTTGTGAACGTACCCTAAGATATAATTGAAGTGTTCATTTCTTCTTTTTTACATCAATTATTTCTTATCGTTAAGATATCTTTTGTGTTCTGGATTTAATGTAAGAATTCTTTTTACTGAAATCGTTTGTAATATTGCGCCTGTTCATTGTTTCGTTAAAATAAAAATAATCTCCCACGCGGAGGTCCCGGGTTCGAATCCAGCTGCTGACCATTAGATTTTCTCTTCCTAGGAGCTTCTTACCGACAACACTGTCCGGTGATGGTACAGTGTTGTCTGTAACGAGAGAACACTGTCCGGAGGCCGGCAGTGCACTGAAAAAAAACCTCCGGGCGCCAAGAACCTTAGATGTTAACGCGCCTTAAATCATTAAAAAATAAATAAATAAATAAAACATAACCTGGACTCCCACGCGGAGGTCCCGGGTTCGAATCCAGCTGCTGACCATTAGATTTTCTCTTCCTAGGAGCTTCTTACCGACAACACTGTCCGGTGATGGTACAGTGTTGTCTGTAACGAGAGAACACTGTCCAGAGGCCGGCAGTGCACTGAAAAAAAACCTCCGGGCGCCAATAACCTTAGATGTTGTCGCGCCTTAAATCATTAAAAAATAAATAAATAAATAAAACATAACCTGGACTCCCACGCGGAGGTCCCGGGTTCGAATCCAGCTGCTGACCATTAGATTTTCTCTTCCTAGGTGCTTCTTACCGACAACACTGTCCGGTGATGGTACAGTGTTGTCTGTAACGAGAGAACACTGTCCAGAGGCCGGCAGTGCACTGAAAAAAACCTCCGGGCGCCAATAACCTTAGATGTTGTCGCGCCTTAAATCATTAAAAAATAAATAAATAAATAAAACATAACCTGGACTCCCACGCGGAGGTCCCGGGTTCGAATCCAGCTGCTGACCCTTAAATTTTCTCTTCCTAGGAGCTTCTTACCGACAACACTGTCCGGTGATGGTACAGTGTTGTCTGTAACGAGAGAACACTGTCCGGAGGCCGGCAGTGCACTGAAAAAAAACCTCCGGGCGCCAATAACCTTAGATGTTGTCGCGCCTTAAATCATTAAAAAATAAATAAATAAATAAAACATAACCTGGACTCCCACGCGGAGGTCCCGGGTTCGAATCCAGCTGCTGACCCTTAAATTTTCTCTTCCTAGGAGCTTCTTACCGACAACACTGTCCGGTGATGGTACAGTGTTGTCTGTAACGAGAGAACACTGTCCAGAGGCCGGCAGTGCACTGGAAAAAGCTCCGGGCGCCAATAACCTTAGATGTTGTCGCGCCTTAAATCATTAAAAAATAAATAAATAAATAAAACATAACCTGGACTCCCACGCGGAGGTCCCGGGTTCGAATCCAGCTGCTGACCATTAGATTTTCTCTTCCTAGGTGCTTCTTACCGACAACACTGTCCGGTGATGGTACAGTGTTGTCTGTAACGAGAGAACACTGTCCAGAGGCCGGCAGTGCACTGAAAAAAAACCTCCGGGCGCCAATAACCTTAGATGTTGTCGCGCCTTAAATCATTAAAAAATAAATAAATAAATAAAACATAACCTGGACTCCCACGCGGAGGTCCCGGGTTCGAATCCAGCTGCTGACCATTAGATTTTCTCTTCCTAGGAGCTTCTTACAGGCAACACTGTCCGGTGATGGTACAGTGTTGTCTGTAACGAGAGAACACTGTCCGGAGGCCGGCAGTGCACTGAAAAAAAACCTCCGGGCGTCAATAACCTTAGATGTTGTCGCGCCTTAAATCATTAAAAAAGAAAAAAGTTTAAAAATAATGAATTATTATTTTATGGTTAATTGTTTTATAGAAATAAAAATAGTGCTCACTTTCGTTAACTCATCTAAAAAAAAAAATAATTAGCATACTTTCATGTAATGGTGTGTTTTTAGTATGAAGACCCCCGCCGTGAAGGTCAGTCGATGATGATTGCTGCGTGCACGCCTGCGTATTGATTGCCTCTTGTTCATGCATGTTTATACCTGTTTTATTATTACTCTTCTTGTCTCTTCAGATCGTGGAATATGGCAGTTTCAGGGGTTTTATTACTTTTTTTTTTTTTTTGGGTGGATTAAATTAATAATTAGGATAATTGCCCGCTTTATTATGATTTTCTTAATTTTTCCAAAGTCTCCTTAATTGTAGAGAAAATTCAAAACAAACAATAATCTTATCGAGACACACACGACTTTCTATTATTCTCAAGTAATCTTACATTTTCCAAATTTTCTTTTTATTTAATTCTTATCACTTTAGAAGGAATCTATCCATTTCCTTTATTCAGAAGTATCTTTAGTCGAATTTCCGGAAAATAACTTATAGAGCTATGTGTGTATAGTTAATACAGGAAATTTTAAAGAAAATCGTTGCGAGAAAAAATCTTAAAATACGGAAAAGTTTGTTAGCACCGTTCCGGTCGGCCACGGCTTTTTTCCCCCAGCTTCCAAGATTTTCTTGTTTGCCTCTCTCACATATATTTCCTTTAACCATACTCTTCTCCCACGCCCCGATACACTGGACCATATGGCCGCCATTGGACGGTAATGGAGCACCACCTATTCAGGTTTAGCGTAACCGCACCGGTAACTTTCACCTGGTCTGAATCTACCTGTGCAAGGTTTAGATTTTTTAACATATGACTTTTTCTTTTCTTTTTTTTAAACAATTACGCCGCAACAATTCTTAAATGAAGCGTACTTAAATGTCCTGGGAATTTTTACTGGCGCCCAGCTTTTCTTTTGGCCAATCAAGGTGATTAAGGTAAACGGAAAATCCGATTAAAAAAGCTTAAATTTGGTATAAAGTTAGTTAAAAGTTTTCTCTCTATATTACGCCAATTTAAAACCATATTTTAATAGTTTTTGTTGAGGACTTAACCTTAAGTTTCCATCTTTAAGCTGTTTATTGCTTTCTTTGATTTAACCAGTTAATCTCTCCAAATCTCTATTACGGTGCATTCGACGTGTATACTCGTTGTGAAAAATATAAAATTGCCATTAACTATAAAAACTCGAAATTTTAATAAGATACAATAAGAATATTATTTGGTGGGATGTTTCCTTGTATCTTTCCCAATAGAACTGCCTTAGTATTTTGTACGGAGGGAGGTGGTGGGAGTCAGCCAAACGATAAGTGGTTGGTACATATTTGGTCTCCGCATTAGAGATTGGGGAATTAGGCACACAAATAGAAGCTCTCAACCCTTGTGCAATGCCCGTTTTTTACCTTTTAGGTAGAGATTCAGACCTCACAGTACGAGCATGATTTCATTTTGCACAAGAATTCAAAGCTCTTTTCTTTCTTGTAAAAAAAGCTGTTGCGTCTCTAGTCAAACTAGAGCAATGCATACGTGAAGCGGTGCAAGATTTTATGAATGAACACAGAATGCTCCTCTGTAATCTCAAGCCCCTAGAAGAGATTGCAGAAAAAGTCGCATGCAGTGATTATTATGACGTTGTAAACTTTTTTGGTTGTTTTGCCCAGCGTTCGACGTCGTGTATACACGTCAACTGTCTGATTTTAATTCCGCACACAATGTGGGGGGGTTTTTAAAAACTAAATTCCACGCTTAACTGGTTAAACTATGTGCAACTATTGCATTCACACCAAAACTCTCTTTGTGCTTCGTAAAATAGCTGGAAAACAAAAGGAAAGCTCAAACTTCATGCTTTTTTACGCTTTTGGAGCTTATCAGGGTAAGTTGAATGAAAAATAAGCGACTGACGCCCCTTCCTCTGGGGTTGCTTCAGAAAATTAACGCATTGTTCTTGTTGAACAATTTAAGACAGAGGCTACAATTTATTGAAAGTCTTAGAGAAATTAGCGTTTCTTATATTTAATATTTTTTTGAAACTACATCCCTTAAGAAATTTTCTGAACAGAGCCTTAAAAAAAACGGTCAATTTGAAAATTAGTCAAAGAAAAGGGGTTGTGTGTGCAGGACAATGTGGGAATGAACAAGGGGCGTATCCTGTTGGAATTAGATCAAAAGCTTTGAAAGATGATGCCATTCACATTATTAGACATTCTCATAGAAGAACCCTCTACACATGAACACGAACAAAAACCGTTATTGGCTTACCCGAGACTGTTCGGTAGGTAGCCTCATACGGTTGGTATATATGTATGTAAAAACTGAAATCACCTGGGTGCAGTTAAGTGCAGTTATATGAACAAGTCTGTTTATTGAAAAAGGTGAATGCTGTGTGTGTGTTTGTATGCACTTGCATTTTTTGTTTGTTGTTGATACTTGGAATGCATAGAGTAAATGTATACCAAGAGGGGGTAGGCTGTTTTTTTGTGAGAAGAAGGGATTGAGGGAGTTGCATCTGTTTAAATAGAATAGAGTGCATATGTGCAATAAGTCCCCTGTAGTGTAATTTGTGTGATGCATAGGTCTTGCATTTATTTTCCTACTTTTTTTATTTTTTTACTATGTATGCGCTAAAGTCCTCTACCACAAAAAGACTTAGGGGAGTTTTGTGATTTATCGTCTGGAACGGTGCATACAATAGGGACACTTACCAAGAAGGCTGGAGGCATCATTAGTGCCCCGTAACATACAACATATCATCACGGACTTCGCACAAAGTGGGCAGCCAGTACTGACATAACTGGAACTTACTGAAGCATTTTATAATTTATTCTTTCTCTATCACACTTAATTTTCTCTCTTTTTTTCTTTTTGTGTGAGTGTGTGTGATGTGTTAGCGTGTTTTCTAAGTGTCTGCAAGTCTGGTCTGTCCATAGTATAAGCTGCTGCTCATTCATTTTGAAGCTCACTCTAATACAGAACAAAAACAACAAAAAATTATCTTCCGTATTCATTTGCATAATATCTCCTTTACATTATCTCCGCGATCCATGAAAAACTACCTCTTGTAATAACAGTAGTTTTTCCTCCCACCCCATTTTCTTTATTACTATTCATATAAACAGAACAGAAAAAAAAAAAAAAGAACAGAACAAAACAGAACAAGAACAAAAAAAAATAAGAGAGAACTTGTTAACGTTGTCTGTCCATCAACCCTAATTACATAAAACGGAAATACTCAATTGTTATCTATTTGTGGTTGTTATTTTGTTTGTTGATACGCTTCTCCTCAGACAAGATTAACATGGTGGCGCGCGCGCATGCGCTTATAGAAGATTTACGTGTTTTTTTTTGGGGTAACGTTTAATGCGTGTTGCGATTATTAATCTAAACGTTATATTTATTGGTCACCATATTTGTTAGACATGATTGCAAATTTCATAAGTTACGTATTTTATGCGCGATACACTTTAATTTTGAATAAAATCAAAATGAGCGGAAGTGCCACTTTTATTAATTAAATTGCCTTAAGGAAAAGCTCCATTTCCGTGAACCTTTCGCACAGTATTTTTTTAAAGGGCTGTAATGAGAATACGAGGTCTGTAAATTAGGTAATGAGACTGACTTTTTTAATTTTTTTTTTTTTTCATTCAAAAAGAATTACAATTCTATATTGTCACCTTCAAAATAACTTCCTTCTGAAGCCACACAGCGCTGGAGACGTTTCTTCCACTCCTCATAGCAGTGCTCAGAACTCCGATACTGGGGAATAGCCTTCAGCTGGTCTCGGTTACAGCCGTTTGAATGTTTTCCGACTGTCCCAAAATGAGTTCCCCTGGAGGTGAACTGGACGGACCAGTACCGGAAGGGAGGCATTTGGTTTACCGATGGCTCCAAGATGGACTGTGGGACTGGGTCTGGAGTGTATGGGGTTAAACCCGAGGTACTCATAGAGAGATCTCTTGGGAGATACGCCACTGTCTTCCAGGCCGAGGTTTTTGCTATTAAAATATGTGCTGAGGAAAACCTGCGGATGGAACCTAGAAATAGGGAGATTCGTATCTTTTCGGACAGCCAGGCTGCACTGAAGGCTCTCGTATCCTTCAGAATGACCTCTTCCCTGGTTTGGGAATGCAGGAAGGCCCTAGATCTACTGGCGCGGCACAACAAAGTTCGGTTGGAATGGGTGCCGGGCCATGTGGGTATTGAAGGGAATGAAAAAGCTGATTATCTGGCCAGGAATGGAGCTAACACTCCTTTCATCGGTCCAGAGCCTGTCCTGGGGATCACCAGGGGTTCGGTTCGTGCGGCTCTCAGAGATTGGATCTGGAGGGAGCATGAAAAGAACTGGGTGATGTGTCCTGGGGTTAAACACAGCAAGACCTTGATGTTTAAAAAGCATCTGTGCAGAGTGGGGCTTATCAGCTCGGAGCCGCTGTGCAGATTATGTCAGGAAGAGGAGGAAACGGCCTCCCACCTGTTGTTCGATTGCGTACGCAATCGAACGTTTGCGCTATGAAACCTTTGGAACGTTGAGGCCGAAGGAGATAGTAGCGCAAAAAGAACTAGTAGGGAAGGTCCTCAACCTTTTTAGGAGGGGAGGGTTCGCTTACTAGAACTAAGAAGGGGCTGGCACAATAAGTCTTTTGTGGCTGCAGTGCCATGGGGCATAGGTCCCGTCCCGTCTACCATCTTAATCTTAATCTTCCCCTGGAGGTGATTTTTCCAACTTCGGGAAGAGAAAAAAAGTTACAAGGACCCAAAGTCAGGCGAATAAGGTGGCTGAGGAGCCACAGGAACGTTTTTACAGGGCCAAAAACTCTGGTTTATTGAAATTGGCTGTGTGGACAAGGAGCATTATCGTGTGATGCAACACCCACTTGTTCTTGATGTTTGGTCTCAACACGAATGACCTTTTTTCAGAAGTTTTTTTAAGAACCTCTCTCGATAAAAGTGTTGATTGACCCGTTTGACCTTGAGGTAGAAACTCTTTGTGGACGATTCCTCCGTGGATATCGAAAAAAAAAACAAATCAGCATGCATTTGATCTTCGACTTTGCCATCGAGTTTTTGGCCAGTAAAAACATTCCTGTGGCTACTCAGCATCCTTATTCGCCTGACTTAGTGTCCTTGTAACTTTTTTTTTCTCTTCCCAAAGTTGAAAAATCTCATTTTGGGACAGTCGAAAACATTCAAACGGCTGTAACCGACTAGCTGAAGGCTATTCCCCAGTATCGGAGTTCGAGCACTGCTATGAGGAGTGGAAGAAACGTCTCCAGCGCTGTGTGGCTTCAGAAGGAAGTTATTTTGAAGGTGACAATATAGAATTGTAATTCTTTTTGAATAAAAAAAAATTAAAAAAATCAGTCTCATTACCTAATTGACAGACCTCTTACTTTACAATCATTTTCAGTACACGTTGCACAATCAATGCTATACCAAAAATCGACTTTGTTAAATGATTTCCTGCGCCCTGTGACGTATAACAATACATCAACCTTCCTTCCTATCCCCTCTTTTTCCTTTTTTTAGTGTACAGTCTGGAGAATTTCCATTATTTTCAATATTGTAATTTATTACCCACAAGAGTCCATACATACTGTATGGAGTACACACAGTCGGTAACATTCTGTGTATACATGTATATCGACGAGTTTAGAAAAAATATACAGTGGAACCTCGCATAACGAGCACCTCTCTTAACGAGTAATTCGCATAACGAGTAAAACAAATTGATTCTTATAGCGAGCGATGTTTCGCATAACGATAGTTTTCCAATGACATTTCGCTGACTGCGCAATTTTCGCTGACTCATCGAAAACTGCGCATTCTTCGATTAGTCATTCCTGTTTACGCATATGCGTTTCATATTCTCCACGTATCTAATGCATTGATACAGTCGAAACCGAACTTCACCGAATGAGTGGTGTATAGGGGAAGTCCATATAATGATATTTGTGTTTAAATATTATTGTGTTTATTTTGTTATCCCTCTAACAAAATGGCTTCGAAAAGAATTAAAATAACGTTAGAATTGAAACGTAAAATCATTGAGAAACGAGAAAATGGTGTAAGTGTGGCTGATCTAGCAATTATCCCCTTTTATTTTAATTTATATAAAAAAATTGTTTCGCTTAACGAGTATTTCGCATAACGAGTAAGGTTCTGGAACGAATTATGCTCGTTAAGCGAGGTTCGACTGTAATCGCAATGGATCTGTAACATATGTTTTTGGAATAGGGATTAGCTAGTGGAAGGCGGAGAAAACAGATGATATTTTGTCACATTAATATGGCAACCTTGGTATTACCATTCAAAAAAAAAATAAATGCAGATCATTCATGGCTAGAGGGAATATTGCTACTCCTCAATGAGATTTATGAATGAACCATAATCTAAATGTTCCGAGTCTTAGCTTAAACACTTACAGCTGTAAGAAGATCTTACAAGTTTATCTTTGGGGGGGGAGGCGGAGAGAGAGAGAGAGAGAGAGAGGATGACAGCACAAAAATGGAAAAATCGTTCACTTCCGATCGAATTTAGGCCCCCAGAATCTTGGTTGATATCTTGCGTTTGTTTTGGCGGAATACTGTTCCAAGATACTTACTCCATCTTTTTCCCTAGAAGTTCCTACTTCACCATTTATTGCTAGACAAAGATCCTAGACTTTCTCCGATCAGAATTATGTTCTCCAATGGTTAATTTTCAATCAGTTTAAGAAGAATTGTTTATTTAAACATTTAGACCAGGGGGGGTCCCCCCAAACTACGGCCCGCGGGCCACATGCGGGACCCCCTGAGGACATTTATCAGGCCCTCGCCGCATTTCCGGAAGGGGCGGCATCTCTTTCATTAGTGGTCAGTGAGAGGAGCACTGTATGTGGCGTCGCTCACGTACAGTAACTACTTCCGTTGAGCGTCATGGCTCCGAAAACAGTGTAGGAATAACAGCCAGAAGTAGGAAGAAAGGCAAAGCTCTATAACTAAACCGGACATTGACCATCTCATTAGCCAAAAGCAGGTCCATAATTCCTACAGAAATACTGGGCATATTGTTGATTTAAATTTACTTGTTCTTTATTTTAAATATTTCATCTGTTCTGCTTTGTTTTTTTTTTTACTTTAAAATAGTTTTTTTTATATATATTCCGGCCCTCCAAAGGTCTGAGGGACAGTGATCTGGCCCCCTTTGTAAAAAAGGTTCGGGGATCCCTGATTTAGACTGTATAGAGAGAAACTATTAGCTATGCGTTCAGCGTATTGGATTCCCACGCGGAGGACCCGGTTTCGAATCCCAGGACCTTTAGATTTTTTTTTTTCCTTTTTAGGAGCTTCTTACAGCTCACTGTCCCAGTGAAGGACAGTGTTTTCTGTAACGAGAGAACACTATCCGGAGGCTATCAGTGCACCAAAAAAATAAAGCTCCGGGCGCCAATAACCTCAGATGTTGACGCGTCTTATATCAATAAATAAAAAAATTTAAAAAAAAATTGAACTATAGGCTATAGACAGACTACAGACTATAGATTACACACTATAGACTACAGACTATGACCAAGTTAATGATGTGCCTTTAAATTGTTAAATAATAATTACAATAAAACTGATAATTTTTCTTAAAAGGAGAGGGATTAAAATTTATATCTTTATATAACAAAAAAAAGTCTTAATTTTTAATTATCTATTTGTTTTTCACTTCACGTTTCCGTTATCTACTTTCATCATTTCAAAATTTACAAAGTAATCAAACTAGAATTACTTAACTTAATTTCAAAGAAAACTAACTGAAAAGAGAAAACTTACTGAAGTAGAAATTTTTTTTTTTTATCTCACAGTCTTGGAAAAAGGAAAAAAAAAGAGAAGTTTTCTCAAACTTAATTCAATATTCCCTCCATACACCCCTCGATCCTAGGCGTCCTGGAAAAACTCTAAGAAAAATACTTAGTATCTAATTACAAAAAAGAAGAACCAATCTGTAAGAATTTAAATAAATTAAAAGGTTCAGAACTTTGGGAAATGGAGAAAATAAAATAAAACTAAAACAAAAATGAAGGACAGTAAAAATTAAAGCATTAATTATTCATTAATTAATTTTATTTTATGTTTAGCCAATAAAAAATTAAATTTTACTTTTGTTAGTTTGATGAATTTTGATTGGAGAGAATATTTAAATGCACATTTTATTCAATTACTACGTATGTGAAGTCGAAATCTCTTCACCAAATTGAATCTGCGATTATCCTTTTTTCTTTTTTGAATTCTTTTCAAAAAAAATTGACTTGAGACATCAAGGTTCTTTAAAAAAATAAACTGATTTATTATACTGAATCTTTATATATTTATATATATTTAGTAAAGATTCCATGTTTGCTGAAAAATGTATAGAAGAACCTTGAGCATTGAATGTTAGTGTGTTGAAAGATTTCAGCATGCAAAAGAATGTGAATGTGTTCGGTAATAGATTTTGGTAATAGAGAGGGGTTTATTGTCACACAGTGTAATTGATTTTAAAGGGGGTTACTAGTAGAAAATGGAATCGACTCCATTAGGAGGGTATTTCTCCTCGCAACTAGATTACCATATCGATAAATCACTCTGGGATCATTAGGTTTCCCTCTCACTCTCTCTTAGTGGCAGCAGAGGAGTAAGTGGGTAAGGGTGGAGGGGTCACATGTAAGTTTTACGCGTGCGGCGGTGTAGACAGGAGATTTAGTTTGTATGTAGATAAACAACCAGGATTCTGTATACGAAAATATTGCAAATTTAGGCGCCACGGTAGCCGAGCGGCTAGAGCCGTTGACCTGCGAAGCTAATATGTATTGTGGTACTGGGTTCGATTCCCCCGGTCTCTAGGCCTTGGATTTTATTTAATGGTTAATATGAGAAATTTACTGTAAAGTATATTAGGCGGTTATAGGCTAGACACGCAAAGCTAAGATGTATTGCGGTACTAGTCTATATTCCCAATGGTTAATATGAGAAATTTGTAGTAAAGTATGTTAGGCGGTTATAGGCTAGACCCGCAAAGCTAAGATGTATTGCGGTACTAGTCTAAATTTCCAATGGTTAATATGAGAAATTTGTAGTAAAGTATGTTAGGCGGTTATAGGCTAGACCCGCAAAGCTAAGATGTATTGCGGTACTAGTCTAAATTTCCAATGGTTAATATGAGAAATTTGTAGTAAAGTATGTTAGGCGGTTATAGGCTAGACCCGCAAAGCTAAGATGTATTGCTGTACTAGTCTATTTTCCCAAAGGTTAATATGAGAAATTAATAGTAAAGTATATTAGGCGGTTACAGGCTAGACCCGCAAAGCTAAGATGTATTGCTGTACTAGTCTATATTCCCAATGGTTAATATGAGAAATTTATAGTAAAGTATGTTTGCTAGTCGCCTCCGTCCACGACACCTGATTGGTAGTTGGACGTTAAGCCCTGCCTGAAAAAATAGGCGATTACTTTACTTTTTTATATTGCAAATTTACAAAAAAAAAAAAAAATACTTATTTTGAAGTTATTTTTTTTAGTAAGTTTATGGTACAAAAATTTTGAAAATATAATTATAATTAGGTACAATATAACTTACAATTTTCTTAAATGAAATCCACTTTAAGCTCAATATATCAACTAAGAATTTAAATCTCCTTTAAACCAGTTAAGCGCTTTTGACGTGTATACACGACAAACCACAAATCTCTATTACGGTGCGTTCGACGTGTATACTCGTTGTGAAAAAATATAAAAATTGCCATTAACTATAAAAAGTCGAAATTTTAATAAAATCTAATAAGAATATTATTTTGGTGGGATGTTTCCCTTTATCTTACCCAATAGAACTGCCTTAGTATTTTGTACGAAGAGGGTTGGTTGGAGTCAGCCCAAATGATAAGTTGGTTATGTACATGTTTGGTCTCCGCATTAGAGATTGGGGAATTACGCACACAAATAGAAGCTCTCAACCCTTGTGCAATGCCCGTTTTTCACCTTTTAGATAGAGATTCAGACCACACAGTATGAGCATGATTTCATTTTGTACAGTATTCAAAGCTCTTTTCCACCTTTTAATAGCAACTTGTGTCCCTAGTTAACTAAGAGCAATGCATACGTGAAGCGGTGCAGGATTTTTTGAATGAGCACAGAATGCTCTGGTAATCTGTAAGCCCCCCAGACTATTACGACGTTGTAAACTTTTTTGGTTGTTTTAGCCCTGCGTTCGACGCCGTGTAAACACGTCATTGTCTGATTTTAATTCCGCACACTGTGGGCGGTTTTTTTGTTAAACTAAATTCCACGCTTAACTGGTTAAGATATATTAGTCAAAAAACAAACCATACGTTCCTAAAATGGTACTTTGTAATCTTTCCATCCCTTCCTCTCTCAGAGAAGTTTTCTAAGCGGAAAAATTGTTTTAATTAAAAATGGTCCAATTAGTAGAGTACTGTGCGGAAAATGTTTGCGAGCCAAATTATGCGAATGAAAATTGTCTGAGACTCTTTTTTGTGTCAGGGATGCTGGTGATTTAGAACTTATTTAAAATTCTCCAAGTCCTGACAAAGAAATAATAAAAAATTATCATTCTGCTTCTTCTTTTATTTTTTAATTAGAAAAAAATAATTTTTCTTCTGGTGGGGAAAAAAAATGAGAGGAAAACTGGGTGAAATGAAAATATTAAATATTACTAACACTTTTATTTGAGGAAAAACGGCAAAAAAAATTTGAAATGGAAAAGAAAATTGAGGAAATTAGTTAATGAATTAAAAATGGTGGCCAAAGTTTATGAAATATTGAAAAGCGGGGACGATTTTCCCATTCAATTATCGTGAAAGCTTCTCTAGCTTTGGCGGTGACAAAACCGACATTGTACTGTGGTACGCTTTTATTATTCTACTGTAATAAAAAATAAAACAAAATATAATTAAAGCTAGTCCCGAGAATCTAAACCAGGATCTAATGTTATTAAACAGGATAGTGGTTGGTTTGCTATCAGGAGTAACTGTGATCCTTGTAGTTTTATTAATTACTGTTACTTGTGAGCTGGATCTAGAGGGAGAGAGACAGATCCAGGGAATTGACGTTAAGCCCATGAAAAAAAAGATGCTTGCTATTATCCGCAGAGCTTTGCTGGTTAGCTTGGGTACTTAACTTGTACCTATTACTTCCAAAAGTTCTTTACTTGTTTCTCTTCTTACTTCTGTTAGCTATAGTTCCGGAATTTAAATCGGAGAATTTACACCGGAAACACCAACTGTTTTTGTCCTCTCGTGTTTCTATTTTATTATTCGTAAGCCCCAGACTAGACTTAAAAGAACAGAACTAAACAGACGCTATCGACTACTTAAAAGACTTTTAGACGAAAGATCTCTCTCTGGACAACAAAAGACTTGATTTATACTTCTATTTTGATGGGCGTATGGAATAGAGCTGTGGGGTTCAACCAAACGCTCCAATCTCCGAAAGGATTCAATCTCTACAATCTAAAATACTTCGAACTATTTGAAAACGCTCCATTTTATGTCTCCCAACCTGGACTACACACACTGGACCTTAACATTCCTATTGTCACCCAAGTTGCTGAAAACGCGATACAGAAAAAACTCCACTTCAGCCTGCAATCTCATATAAATCCTCTAGCTCAAAAAATCTTTCTTCTAGAACTCTTTCTGACAACCCGGACAAGACTTCTTAAACGACAGTGGCCTCGTGATCTCCTCTCCTAGTGAAGAGAGTGGACTAACAGTTAAATGTTTTGGAGTGTTACCACTGGGTAACTTCTCCACTCATTTACTTCTACTGTTCACTGTTATCACTGTTACTTATAGCGCTAACGCGCTGATTGTAGCACAAATAAACGCAAAAAAAACATTATTCGTAAGAGTTGTGACGTTCTTCCATTTTCTTTCATAACAATACTAAATTGCTAAAACTTGTTGGCCTTCATCTGTGGCTCCATAATATGGAGGTGAACCACTTGGTTAGGTTATAATTCATTCTATCAGAGCCACTGATAAAGGCCGAACATACCGAAGTTCAAAATATATAATAAAAAAGGGTCCCCAAAAGTAAAGCTAAACTCGTTCTCATTAAATTTACAAAATAACTACATTTACAGTCGGACGTATACAAAAAAAAATAATAATAAAAATAAATAAATAAAATAAAATGTAATCGTGTGACCTCCAAATACTACCTCAAGTACTATACCCTCATTTATAGGGAAAATTTGGAAAATTCTCACGTTTTCCCCAGTACCACCCAGATATTGCCGCAACAATAAAAATGTTAAAGAAAACAACATTTACGTGGGAATAAAAAAAAAGCTGCTTTATTGTAAGAGAAAATACCCATTTCCCAGTAAAAAAAAAAAAGAAAGAAAAACAAAAACAGAACAAACGTGATTTGGAAAATCAAAAAAGGAAAAAAAGTTTTCCACAGATTACTTAGATAGAATTAGTGGTCCAGAAAATGGGCTAAACATGTATTTCCAGTTATGACGTCATTGCTTTTTATTGTAAGTTTGTAGGAAAAGAAAAAGAAAAAGAAAAAACAACAATCGTATTTTCTCCCAATGATATGATGATTTTAATATCGGAAAATACATTTAGGAGACCCCCGTTATTGATTATCGATTAGATGCTGCAAAAGATGATGATCAAGACTTTTCTTCCCCCCCCCCTTAAAATAAATAATAATTAAGGGGGTTTTCCCAAAAATCTCGGATTGCCGCCATTTATTTGTGTCATTACATAAAACTTTCAATTTCTTATTTGCTTTGAATTTTCTTTTTTATTGTATTCTTTCTTCTTATTATGTTTATTTTAAAAGTGATAGCAAGGTACAGATAACTGATAATAGTGGAGGAGGAACGATAATTTTTTTGCAATTTGTGATAAGATAAAAACACGTGAACACGATTTAACCAATTGATTAGAAAAATTTGATAATTAATAATTTTTAATGTATTATTTAATATTTACCAAAATTTTCACCGGGGAATACATGCCTTTATCGATTAAGGTCTTGTGACATTCAGTGCCATCTTCATCATTAAACTCTCGTTGAAATCGCTCGTAAATATTTATTTAAATGAATCATATCTTCTCTCATTTACTAAAAAGTAATCGCCTATTTTTTCTGGCGTGGCTTAACGTCCAACTACCATTTACTAGGTGTCGTGGACGGAGGCGACTAACAAACATACTTATTGTAAATTTCTTTTATTAACCATTAAATAAATCCAAGGCCAAGACCGGGAATCGAACCCAGTACCACAATATACGTACATATTAGCTTTGCGGGTCTTGCCTCTTAACCCGCTCGGCTACCGTAGCTTTCTTTTACTAATTTACCCATTTAATAAGAGAAAATCGATTGGTTTATCATATCTGATTTTGTTGGCGATCTACCTGAAATCGATCCGCTTTCATACCTGAAAATTGTTCTAACGTTTCTTTCAACAATTTATGTTTGTTTGTCTGCTCGTTCAAAAAAAGGAAGGGCCCCTCCCCATTTTCTCGATTTGACGTTTCTACCGGAAATACGTGCATACCGTGAATCTTTTCTGAGTACACTTTTTTTTTATCATTAGTAATCGCCTATTTTTTCAAGCAGGCTTTACGTCAAACTACCCAATTAGGTGCCATGGACGGAGGCGACTAGCAAACATACTTTACTGTAAATTTCTTTCATTAACCATTGGGAATATAGACTAGTACCGCAATACATCTTAGCTTTGCGGGTCTAGCCTATAACCGCCAAACATATTTTACTGCAAATTTCTCATATAAACCATTGGGAATATAGACTAGTACCGCAATACATCTTAGCTTTGGGGTCTAGCCTATAACCGCCAAACATATTTTACTATAAATTTCTCATATAAACCATTGGGAATATAGACTAGCACCGCAATACATCTTAGCTTTGCGGGTCTAGCCTATAACCGCCAAACATATTTTACTATAAATTTCTCATATAAACCATTGGGAATATAGACTAGTACCGCAATACATCTTAGCTTTGGGGTCTAGCCTATAACCGCCAAACATATTTTACTATAAATTTCTCATATAAACCATTGGGAATATAGACTAGCACCGCAATACATCTTAGCTTTGCGGGTCTAGCCTATAACCGCTCGGCTTCCGTGGCGCCTTTTTTTTTATTATTATTATTTGAATAGAACAAAATACCATGAATAACACAAATCCAATGATATTAGTGAAAACTATTTGGCCCAGACTTTTTTTTTTTACCATTCTTTTGATTGGTAGAAGAATCTCAGAAGAATTCCAAGCAGTGGAGTGAAATAGAGAATAAAAGACTCAGATAGTTGTCCTTTTTCTTTTTTTTATCCTTAACTTTTTTTTTTTTTTTGGTTTTTATATTATTTTAGATTGGTTCAAGGTTACATTTTATTATCCAATAATATTATAGACATAGTTGATGTCTAATTTTTTAGTTATTTTTTTTTTATTTTATTTTATTTTATCTCTTCTTTTCTATTTCCATTTCTACTTTTATTGTTATTATAGTCACTTAAATCTTCTTCATCTTCTGTTTGTGTGTTTTTTGAGCCATAAAAATGAAAATAAAATAAAAGTCTTATATATCATTTAAAATTTATTTGTTTGTAAACTTTGATCTTGTATTTTTTTTTTATCTTTTCTTTGATTATACTTTATTATTATTTTTCTTTTAAGAAGTGTGAATAAGATGGAATAGAACATGATTGAATATTATCTTAGAAATGATGATGATAAATTAGTGATAAATTTTGTTAAATTGGCGTCGGCGAGTTTGTTTTCAGTTTTTTTTTTTTACTCATTTTGAATTAAATTTTTTGTTTAATATTATTATTTTATTTTACTAAAAGCAATTTTTTTTTTTGAGAAGATTTTTTTGGGCTGGCCTAATTTAGTGACGTGTAACAGGAAGTTATACCATTTTGAATTTATCTTATCAAATCCATTGCGTAACTAAATAATTTTTCTTGGGGGCACTACCAACTTACCAATGAAAAAATTTAGTTTTCCTAAAGTTTTTGTGGACGATCTTTTGTATTTTCCTTCACTTCTGCGAGCATCTGCGTAAAGAAAATGTGTAGAAACAGTTGCAAGTAGAAAAAAAAATTTACGTTATGAGGAGAGAGAGTGTTGTTTGACAGTTATGGATTTTAATCTCTTATTCCCGTTTTTGATCCGCCTGTGAATATAATTATGATGTCCATGACAGGTTTTTTACGTCTGGCTAAAGGGTATAGAGGAGACCAGGTGTATTAAGTGTGAAGTGTTTGACATTATTAGTAACAAATGATTCAAGAGGCTGTGCAGAGAGTGGTGGGGGGTTATACTTTGGCCCTCCGTGTGTTTTCTCTATTCGTCTTCTTTCTTTCTTTAGAGGGGCTTAAATCCATCCCTCCTCCTCCTATTCCTTCTCTTGCTCTCCCCGAGTCTTTCAGAAGAGGACCCTGTCTTCTCAAGCGGATCGGGGGTTTTTGCCCCCCTACAGAGGTGACCCACCCCTCTGACCTTGTAGGGTAACCCTGACACAGTGAAGAGTTCGTCCTCTTCCCACTTCAAGTAACCACTCCTGAACCCTTGGCAGCCAAGAATGTGGTGGTGCATACTCGTACTGAAGTTTTTTTTTTTTTTTTAATAATAATAAGTTGTGATACGTCAGCTCAGCAATTCCCCCCCCCCAAAATTCTACACTCTATATGTGAAAGATGATCAAAGCGAGTAATTGAGTGTGAAGCAGGTTTGAACAGGAATGATGTATTCTCCATTTTAACTCACATTGACCCCACTTCATTTTTTTTTATGCTTTTGTCTCTCTCCAATGTAATAATAGCCAGGGTATTATTTCATAGTACGGTGCCGTTATGTGAAGGGGGCCCCCCCTCTCAGAAAAAAAAAAATCATATTTATATGAACATCATTTATAATAGTAAACAATCATTATGCTTGTGCATAAAGTGTGAAACAATTTATTAATAGGTGCTTAAGTCTTGATGCTTGGCAAGTTTATTTTGATGGACGATTAGAGTTGGATTTGGTTTTACTAAGTATCGAACTGCATTTTTTTTTTTGTTATTCCGTTATTTCTAGGTTTTTTAGTTTGATGTTTCCCTTGCAATAGAGCTGCAGATTAGAGGTTAGAAGATATAAAATCCTGCATAATGATCTATCCATTCATCTGAATAAAATACGGCTACACCTAAGATTCCATAACTCCTTATCCAATCATCCACAATCCTCTTTCCACAAACAACTTTCAAGCTTAATACTCCCTTTAGAGTGCGTTCACAACGATCACGCTCACGACCGCGGTTTTGCCCGTTCCACTTGCTTGCGAACGTTTACAATCGAAAAACCCAAGTGGAATGGACTATGGGGCGTTTTAACCGTTCATCTAAACAATGCAAATGGCGACCTCGAAAATAAGTCAGAAGCTTGAAGAGGTTGTTTTTTAATTTTAACCCCGTACATAAGCAGTTATAATAACTTTATTAATTATTGGTAAAGTTGACTTATATTAAAAATATATAGACTTAAATATATATTTAAGGCGCGTCAACATCTAAGGTTATTGGCGCCCGGAGCTTTTTTCAGTGCACTGCCGGCCTCCGGACAGTGTTTTCTCGTTACAGACGTAAGAAGGGACCTCCACGTGGGAGTCCAGTACGCTAACCGCATAGCTAATCCCTTCCCTTATATATGTATAATTCAATTTTTATGTTACATTTTAGTGGAGTATTTATAAAATTTGCGTTTAAATAAAATTAAAATGTCTTTTGTGGCAACAGTAGGATATTTATTAATGCAACGTAATAATGCTTTAGAAAGTTCTTCATCTAGTTCCGATGAAGAGTGGAATGCAATTTTACAAAATCGCAATAGTGAAAAGCGAAAACTTAGGCCACGTATTATTAAATATCAAAGTGTAATTGGTCGTTATTCAGTGATTTATTAAGTAAAGGGATAAGTAATTTTTCATTTTATTATTTTTTTTAGACTTTCGAGAAACACATTCTATTATTTACATGAGATAATAATTTCATTTACCAGATATAATTTTGCTTTTAAAAACTGCGCCAAATTTCTGAACGCCCACTTCGACCCAGCTCTTAAGGTGTGGGGGCGTTGTGAGCTTCGCGTGAGCGGAAATAATAACGTCATTAGTGACGTTTTCGCCACGACCACTGTGACCGCGGTCGTCATGTGAAACGGCTGAAGGTATATATTTTGATCGTTGTGAGCGCTTAGTTGAACGCACCCTTAGACGACTGAAACGCCAGTGGCTCATCTTCACTAATGCCAACACCATGAAATACCTATAGTATCTTTTACAAGTGACGAACCATCGCAGAAAACTCGGAATTTGATATCCGGATTAGTTGGCCACCGTGGGTACTAACAAGAAGCATATTTGGACTAACTCAAGGCTATCGGAAGTGCGTTTTTTTTACTAAATAGATTTTTCCAACTTTAGATTTACTGTTGGAAGATAGAACACATTCTCACACCTGCTAGAGTCGTTGATAAAGATAGGTACTTGGATGTTTGTTTGTCTAAATGTGTGTTTTCGGCAAACATCACTTGATGGTATAAATTATTAGCGGCAGTAACTCTGGGTGTTGCATTACCAAAAGGAGCCAGCTTGATGGTATTGTTAATAAGTTAGCAAGCAATTTTGGATGGTAACGGTGTAAGCAAAGAGACGGTTAAGTGTGAAGCCACTGTTGGCGGCAGAGTCTACTCAGCGTGGCGCTGGATTGTCTGGGGACAGCCATGGATGTTCCATCAGCGGAAATACTGCCGCCCCCGCCTACAAACTAAAGACAACCCTCCTTGTTGGATATGCCTTCGTTTACTCTACGCTCTTCCATTGTTTATATAGCGTTTACTACTTTATTAACTTTACTAATTATTTTCCCGCTCATTAATCAAGGCCGCCCCCAAAGCATGCGTTTGACAAGCTCTGCAAGCTCGCTTAATTGTTGTTAGACGACTTATATTTTACCACTTTTTAAAGTATGCTTGTGAAAAGTTTTTTTTATTAATTAGAAAGCAGTGAAAATGTTGCACAAGTTAGAAGGAAAAAGCTTGAATATTGAATTTTTTTTTTATAGCGGAAGTACACTTTTCGAAAATCTAGTTTCCGGTTAAAAAAAAATTGATAAAAATTTTTTAAAAATATTTTACGTGAATTAGTAAAAAATGTCCACGTTATGAACGAAAAGGAAACGAATGTTTGACGACATATACCAGGTATTAGATGCACCATTTCGCTACACCATAACATTCTCCAGCAACATGTGCTTAAATCTATAGCAGAGCTAGCTAAGAAATATGAATGTATTTAAAAGTTATAGCCGATTAGAATGAATGGGAGAAAATGATTAGAGAAGGATTACGTGATTTTAATTTAGGTTAAGCTATAAGGATAGCAGGAATATAGAGTACTGATCCATCCATTAGTTGTAGGTTTGTATGTAAATAGTTGTGTTATAGTAGAGGGATGAATGAGTGAAGCGAATGTATTTATAAGTAAGAATGGAGAGTGAGTGATATTCTAGTGATAAGCACCTAGACGATGCTGGCTGTATGGCGGAAGCCAATGCCAAAAAAAAGGCAAAAAAAAAATGTGTTTGGGTACCACAGATCTTTATTTCTCTTACATCAGATCTCTAGTTATGAAATTTTTTTGCTAATTTCGAATTTAGTCAAATAAACTTTTAATACCACTGTGCAGGTGATAAAATCTAGAACGTACCGTAAATTGGATGGCACGTTAGAGCTAAGAGGAGCGGGAGTCCGAAATGTCCAAACGTTTCACTCTATACAGGGTGAACCAGTAAGTATTGTCCATAGGCCTACTGTGTGTAGTACATCTAAAGTGGAGTTCAATGACGTATTGGCCAACTTCATATTTTCCACTGTTCTTGAGTGATGTCACTTTGAATTTTCTTTTCTAAAATCATTACTTTTTCCCAATAAAAATGTTATTACTCAGAAAGTTTTAGTCCGAATTCGATTCTGAAGACACGGTTAGAAAGACAGATAAATTTTCTAAAAATTGATACCATTTCAAAGCATAAGTTATTCTCCAAACAGCCTCAATCTTCCTCCTGGATACTGGAAAAAATAAAAGTAATCCAAGATTTTTGAAGAAAACTCATTAGGCCCTTGCGTAATCATTATCAGACCTAGGTGCTGGGCACTTTTCTGTAAAACTTTCCTTGCCTAATGCACTTTCAAACGGTATATCATTTTCCAGGATTCCTTTCTATCTTCGTATGAGAAATTACGTTTGTTTTGCAAGAAAACGTGTTCACGAGCACTCAACAGTGTTAGTTTATCAAGTTGTTTCATTCTTACTCATGCTGAGCTTTTTATAAAAAAAATCTCTTTTTCAGATTCACGGGACCTCAGAATGTTGGCTATTTCCGGTGAGAAATCGAAATCTAAATTTGGCGCGTAAAAACGGTATTTTCTCTTGCAATAAGTGGGGGGGGGGAGGCTGTAAAAAGAAAAGAAAAAAAATCAGTGAATAAAAGTGTTTTATTTTTGTTAGTGGAAGACATATGAGACTTGGTGTCGGTTTGGTGCAGCATCAGTGAAATGTAACCAGAACTAAAAGAGGAAGGATGATGATGATGCTGCAGGTGGGCGGAGGGGGAGGAAGATAATGTGTTTAATTCATCACTTGGCTTTGTTCTACTCTCGTGCGCCCCTCCACACTTCCCCTACACATTGCGTGCGCCTTAAACTTGCTTGTGTCTTATATAAATTGCTGCCATTCGCATTTCTTAAGGACACGGCCTCTCACCCGCTCCCGGTCCTGCCTTGCGTACAGCCACCGCTTTAAAAAGCTGAAATCTTCCTATATATCTTCTTTTGTCTTCTGCCTACTTTACAAAACTGCTTCAGGACTTTTCTTACTGTTTTTCTTTTCTTTTTTTTTTTATATACTTTAAAGAAAATCCTTTTTAGTTGGAAAATAGAAATTTTATGGCCTTATTAAGGTAGTTTCTCACTGTCTTGTGGCATTGATCATCTTTCATGCAGCATCCTCAGTTGATGTTTCTTATGTCTTGAATCATATTCTTTGCTTTAGCACGTTAAATCAATAATTTCTGTTCATTATTTTGGGTGAATAATTCATTGTTTCAGGAGGATGAAAAAATAACAGCCAGTATCAGCCATGGCAAACTTTATTACGCCGAGCTTTCGATCTAGGGTGCCTAGGTCATCTTCAGGACGGTGGAACATATTTTACAGTGTGTTAACAATAATTATATTACAATGAATATGTATAATGTAACGAAATTTACAAAAATTACTTACCTAATTTATAATGTAATATTTTACATCATTAGAGGGTTGGTGTGTCTTCTGTCTTGTCTTGTTCATGGGTCTGAGTGTGATCGGTTCTGTGTGTGTGATTGTGTTTGGTTGTGAGGAAGTCAGTGTTGCCAATTGTCAAGTATTTGTGGCGTATATGTTGTTTAAATTGTTTGAATCAGTTTTTGAACTTTATACTGTTTTCTGTCTTTGATATCATTTCTAGCACTTTCCCTTTTTTTTCATGTGTTGGTTTCTGATTTTGAGTATCTTTGTGTGTTTGGGAAAATCGAAAATGTGATGATTTTCTGTGCTATGTAAGGGAAGTGCTGTGGTGTTCTTTTTTAGTTTAGTGTCTTAAGAGTGTTGGTACAGTCTTCTTTTTAAGTACTGTGATGTTTCGCCTATATATTTTTTGTGACAGTCTTTACATTCTATTTCGTATATAAGGATTGATTGATTGTCTTTTTCAGTTCGGTCTATTAGGATCGAAAAAAATTGTCTTTTTTGAGAGTTATTGGTGTTTTTTGGAATGGTTATTTTGTAAATTTCGTTACATTATACATATTCTTTTTAATATAATTATTGTTAACACACTACAAACATGTTCCACAGCCCTGAAGATGGACCTAGTCCCTAGGTCGAAAGCTCGGCAGAATAAAGTTTATCATGACTGAAACAGGCAGTTATTTTTTCATCCTATTAAATCAATAATACTTGAACCTTTCAATCATCTTAGGATTCTGTATGCAATCATATACTTACATTTTGATTTGAAATATTAATTCAAAAGTGTTGCGACGGCGGGTAGAGGTCCTAAGAGGCCTTTCCTACTCCTCCGCCTAAATGTTCTGGTATAAAAGTAAACACCCACAATAAGCTATTTAGCTTATTGGGTGACCGGAGCTGACTGAAGGAACAGAAATTCAATAGTGCGTTCTGTGATGAATTGCATGTATTTACAATAAAAAGGACATAAATGAATTGCTATATGATAAACCCGAAATAAAATTGTAGCTAAATTAATACATAATATAAAGGATATCCTGTTAAATAACTAACAAACAAGAAATAAACAAACATCTGTGGAAAACCACGACACTTAATAGAGTACAGCATATAACCAAAATGCACGTACAGCAAGAAAGTAATTAATGAATTACCTTATGAAAGTAAATGAATCTATCATGAATAAAGTTATTACATAATGACAATAATTATTTGAATTAAATATGTGAGGGCGATAAGAGGTTAAAATGTATGTGCCCGTTGAGGTGAATTAAACTTGTGTACTTGGCCTGGCCGGAGTCGCTCTGTTGTGACGATAGTAAGTGCACTTACGTGGTTGTGGTTATTCTTCTTTGGTTTTGGCTGCTGCAGCTCTAAAAAATCCAATGATGGTCCCAATGAAGTAGAATAATTCATAGAAGTGAAAACTGGTCGCACAACGGGTGTTCAAACTAACTCTTTCCAGCCATATATAATAAGTCTCCTCTGAGGTTATAGCGCGGCTACTCCCAGACGCCCGCACACCCCAACCACCCGTTTGCTCTTAACAGACTTCGCCCCCCTCCCTTGCAATTGTTTACATAAAACTATATTCTTTTAATTTTAATTTTAATTTTGTTGTTTGGCCACAACAAAAAGGTTGAATCAATTTAAAATGAGAATTAAATTGGAGCATAACTACTCACATAACTTTTTCATACCAAAATTTAGAGGTTCTAATTACAAGTTATTTTTCCCAAAATATTAGAAAAAATATTTTAACTATTACTAACATAACTTTGCTTTTTTATTATTATTATATTTAAAATTTACAAATGCAGAGTCTTAAAGAAAGCTGCACCAAGTAAATCAGCTGACATTTAAAGACGTGATCAGTTGGTAAATCACCAAAAGTAATTCCTGACCTCCATCACCTGGGGGCATCGCTAGGGGGTTTCGGCCTACGTTGAATAGGACGTTATTGGGAAGTTCAGGGAGATAAGAGCTGGATATGGATTAATGGATTACCATTTCCTGTGGGACTATTAATGAAATTTGTTGTAGCGAGATGATGCCCTTGATGATTATCTTTGATTTTATCCCTGATGATGATGCATGTTTATTGTGTTCCTGATTGGCCTTTCAGCCATCATCAGATTGATGTGTGGAAAATTCAACTTAAGTGCGAATACTTGAATAAACCTGTTCCAATTTTGTAAATTAGTGCTTCCCGTTTTCTGGATTGTAGTTTCACATTGACAGTCCTATTTTTCACCTTTGGATGGTTTAAATCTATCCTGTGTTCCTTGACGATGAATCGATTTAATGATCGACAATCCTTCCTCCTAGAGCGGGTAGCATCAGTTAAATGCGAGACAGAAAAAGAAAATTTAGGAAAAATTCATTTCAAAACACAGATGAAAGCTGAAGATTATTTGATTTGTGGTGTTGTTAACAATAATGTGTGTGTGAGCGAGTGAGAGAGAGTGACAGAGACAGAGACAGAGATAAGAGCCATACTAGAAAATGCTCTTAATTAAGCAAGGCAGCAGTACTGTTGCGAAGAATAATAATAGTTAATGCAGTCTACTGCATAATTAATGTTGAACTTGCACACCCTGTAATAAAGTACATCGTAACATATTTCATGGTAATTTAAGCTTGTGCTTTAAATAACTCTCCTACAAAAGAAAAGCAAACAAACATTAGACAAATTAAACATGTTGAAACATGCACAATTTCTCATAATGATTAACAAAAATTAGAGCCGAGTTATTGAGAGAGAATTACAAAAACAATGAAAGCGATACTCCGTAAACTAAATTATCTATATGATAATGCCAACGCCATTATAATGTTCTCTCTCTATGCTCATGCCCAGAATTGTCTTAAATTAAAAAAGCACACGCATAAAATTTCAATTATTCTAATACAATCGTGGTAATTACAATTTCAAGTTTTATTAGAATTTAAGCCTAAATGCGAGGATATTAAATTTATTAATTTTTTTGCGTATCATGTATAATTGCGTAGTGTTCACGACTAGAAAACTGTTAAATTTTCATTAAACATTTTTTTACATTTTGTGTGGTGTATGTCAGTTAGCGTGCGAAAAGAAAATCTAATCTTGAAAACAAATCTCCCATTTTATATAGGTATGTATATCGACATCACAATTAAGTTATTAAATGTTTTGACGCAGTTTTCCCTTTAAACGTTTTCCCTGAAGGGAAATCTGATCGGCTTTTTGTAAAGCAGGGCCTATCGTGGTCTAAATAGTAGGGGACTAAGTTTTCCTTAAGGGGCTGTACCTTTAATTGTACTGTTTTACCTAAAATAGTATGCGGTTGCTCCCTCAGCATCTTCAACATAACAGTCCATCCCTTTCATTTGACACCACTTTCCTAGGAAAAGCTAATTTTTTTTTGCGCGTGTGACTCGGGAAAGCTAAAAACTATCCTCTTAAAGTGTGGAAAATCTTTTCCAAAGAACTGCCTTTCTATCCTCTACCACATTATCAAGTCACTTAGTTTTGAGGGATCTAGGATCATATTTGAAGGGTTCCCCAAGGACTATGATCCATCGCTGATGCCTATAAAATTCTCACAATGGGCCCTAATCAGATGAATCAAAATTCTCATGCTGACGTAGTAGTAACAGTCTAGTTTTTTCAGGCGGGCTTTACGACCAACTACCAATTAGGTATCGTGGACGGAGGCGACTAGCAAACATACTTTACTGTAAATTTCTTTTATTGACCATTAAATAAAATCCAAGGCCTAAGACCGGCGAATCGAACCCACTAAACCAACGATACATATCAGCTTTGCGGGTCTAGTATCTTAACCGCTCGGCTACCGTGGCGCCTATATGCTGACGTTAAATCTCTCATAATAGTAGATTTTAAATAATATATTAAAATAGCTTTTTTAGCATTTGTGGGATTTTTTTTTTTAATAAAAAAAAAGAAGAAAAAAACAATTATTTTTATGAAAGAGAAAATAATAAATAGCTTTTGATAACCGAGTTTTATATATGTAAATGATAAGAAATATAGTTTGCGCATGTCTGGTACGATAATAGAATTGCATTAAATATAAAATTATTATCAGTAAGCGCAATGAATAAAAATGAAATATCGTACGCTATATGTAAATCAGGAAACGTGGCGTACGTTTCCGTTCTTTATAAATTAATATTCTTTGATTATACTGCCAGCTGGGATATGTTCTTCGAACTCTCGCTAACCAGTTCAGAAAGCAGTTAGGGTTAATTTTAGAGCTTAGTTTTCCGGTTATGTGATTGGCGTATGCTCTTAAATTGCATAAGCCAATTAGAAGTACTATTCAGACTACACGAGACCTAGTATACTTAATGTATTTTATGATATTTTGTTAGATCCATTGTTCCTCTCAATAGCGCCAAAGGAGATGCTGTAGCACTCTCCGGTGATGAAATAAACCAATCAGATTCTTAAGGGAAGCTCGAGGAAGTGAGGTGGGAGCCGTTAGTGGTGCCAACTGGTCCATTTCCTGTATCTCTCTTCCTGAATATTTTGGAAAAAAAAAATCTCTTTCAAGCAAATTCTAAGAGCTACAACTTAGGCTCTTTTTCTAAATTATTTTTAAGGGTTATTTCAAAGAAGGGTATCCAAAAAAAAAAAGGCTACTAGCCTCAGTTTTCCTAGACTATTTAAATCATTGGTCTTATAGTAACTCCCAAAATATAGTTAAAATTTTCTATAAATTTATGGGAATGTTAAGACTCTTGATTAACTAGTCCCCAGCTACCTAGATATGATATCACAATCCTCTCCACCACACTTTCCAACGTGGGAAAATATTTGGGATGGAATATGTTCGTGCATTATATTATACCAGGATTATAGGGGACTTTGTCCCAACTGGACTATGGCCAAACCATCTGGGATTAGTTTATAAATAACGTGCTTTTTTAATTCCACAGCCGATATAAATATAAATAGGTAGTATATTTGCGCCATCGAGGAAATAGTTCTACCCTATTTTACTAGGAGCGCTAAACTCCTATTACTTTTATTTATTTTCTCGTAAATGATGGTCCCCAGTCTGATTACAGGTTCTTCTTGTCGCTTAAATCTTGGAAACAGCTACGGATTAAATTGCAAATTCTATTCTTTAGAGATTGACAAATAAATTTCTGATATCTAATCAAATGTTAATGTGGTTTCATTTACCGTCAGTCTCCATTCCATTTAAGAGGCATTACGAATTCTTAACTGGAGACCTAGTATTAAGGAAATTATATCGCTATATCGCAAACTATTGTACATTCGATCCATCCGGTCCAGTCCGCAGTGCACAAAGGCTTGGGCTTTCCCTGGGTTTAAGAGGCGATCATCTTACTTATGGATTAAGGGTTTTGACCGCTAGGAGATCCGATAATCAGTTGCTCTAATCAAAGGCTTTCGACAACAGCTTTGTTCATTTTCTGCCCTCCAGGTGGATACAAATTCAATTAAATGCATTACTGGGAATAGGATAGTCTCTAAAATGTGTTTGCTTTTATCCGTGTCACAGCGCTCATGTTTTGTTGAATCTCTTGTCTGGTTTCGTACCTTCAACCATCATCAGAGGGTAAGATTAATCCAGTTGGTGACGTAGAAATTACAGCTTCACTTATTTTACCGCTTCGCAGTTATCCTTGGCTGACTCACCTCCTAAAATCAAAGCTATAATCCAGAGAACACATTTTCAACTTTAAAATGCCCTATGAAGGGTCAAGTATGACACTTAACCCTTAACACATACTATTTAGGGTGGTTATTACGTCACTGAAATTCCATTAAAAGAAGTTCCAATTTTACAGATTTTTCTTTACTTTTCATTTGTTCTTAATAAAATGGCTACAACAATTTTCTTTAATCAGTTAAGCGTGTTTGACGTGTATACTCGTTGTGAAAAAAAAATATAAAATTGCCATTAACTATAAAAACTCGAAATTTTAATAAAATACAATAAGAATATTATTTGGTGGGATGTTTCCTTTATCTTACCAGCAGAACCGCTAAGTATCTTATACGGAGAGGGTTGGTGGGAGTCAGCCAAATGATAAGTGAGTGGTTGGTACACGTTTGGTCTCCGCATTAGAGATTGGGGAATTACGCACACAAATAGAAGCTCTCAACCCTTGTGCAATGGCGTTTTTACCATTCAGACCTCACAGTACTAGCATGATTTCATTTTGCACAAAAATTCAAAGCTCTTTACTTCCTTGTAAAAAAGCAACTTGTGTCCCTAGTTAACTAAAATCAATGCATACGTAAAGCGATGCAAGATTTTTTTGAATGAGCACAGAATGCTCTGGTAATCTCAAGCCCCACGGAGAGAGATTGCAGAAAAAGTGACGTTTTAAACTTTTGGTTGTTTTGTGCTGCGTTCGATGTCGTGTATACACGTCATTGTCTTGTTTTTAATTCCGCACACTGTGGGTTTTTTTTTTTTTAATTAAATTACACGCTTAACTGGTTAAACTTTTTAAATATCTTACTACAGAAATCTATAGTTTTTCATTTGACTAACTTTTTCTAGAAAAATTGGTTTTTCTGCCTTGATAAGATGGGAAAACATGTTTCACTCTTAAAATTCTATTTTAGCAAAATTACGATTCCTCAGAACAGTATTTGGTTAGCAATCATTAATTTGGGTGGGGGATGTAAGCGACAGAAACATTCTGAGTATCGCACTAAAAGGAAGTCCATGTTACTGCTCATATTTGCATGACAGGAACCACGAAAACAGTAGTTCCGTTTAAAAAAAAAAAAATCAATTTCTAATATTTGACACGAAATAGAACTCGTCACTTCCTGTTACCGGCAATAAAAACACTATTACTGAGGCTGCAGTAATTAACGAGAGAGAGAGAATAAAAATAAGTTTAATTACAAAAATTAAACTCATTACGAATCATTTCTCTTCGCTGCCTTTAAAAATATAATTGAATCAATTATAGTAATAAATCTATAAATAATGCATTAGTTTATAGTGCAATTAAGTGCCCGGATTCTAATTAAAGTAATAAAAAATATATGTATATAAAGGTGCAATAAAAAATTTAGTAATGGCTGGCAATATAATTTTTAATATATCATTATTACTTTTTTTTTCTAATTCCTAACTCCAGAGAAATATCACGTGACACTAATTAATTTAATGTGTCCTGCGGGGAGCGCTACTGGCTCCCTCTTCTTTCCGCAGGAAGTACGCTTCTTTTTTTTGGTAAAATACATTTATCTAATTGCTTCAGTTATCGTATTTAATGTATTTTTTTTTTGGTGAGTTATTAAATTTAAAATAGTAGCGTTTTATTTTATTTTATATGGAATTAATTGAAAATTATTGAAAGCTTTTTTTTAAAAAAATAAAAGGGAAAGAAAATGTTTTTTATATGAATACTCTGGACAGGAGATTTATGGTTTAAAAGTGCGAAGGGTAGGCGAGGCCCGCAAAGCTAATGTGTATTGTGGTTCTAGGTTCGATTCATGAAGTCTATACCTTGGATTTTATTTAATTGTTAATAAAAGGAAATTTATAGTAAAGTAAGTTAGGCGGTTATAGGCTAGACCCGCAAAGCTAAGATGTATTGTGGTACTAGTCTATATTCCCAATGGTTAATATGAGAAATTTACAGTAAAGTATGTTAGGTGGTTATAGGCTAGACCCGCAAAGCTAAGATGTATTGCGGTACTAGTCTATATTCCCAATGGTTAATATGAGAAATTTACAGTAAAGTAAGTTAGGCGGTTATAGGCTAGACCCGCAAAGCTAAGATGTATTGTGGTACTAGTCTATATTCCCAATGGTTAATGTGAGAAATTTACAGTAAAGTAAGTTAGGCGGTTATAGGCTAGACCCGCAAAGCTAAGATGTATTGTGGTACTAGTCTATATTCCCAATGGTTAATGTGAGAAATTTACAGTAAAGTAAGTTAGGCGGTTATAGGCTAGACCCGCAAAGCTAAGATGTATTGTGGTACTAGTCTATATTCCCAATGGTTAATGTGAGAAATTTACAGTAAAGTAAGTTAGGCGGTTATAGGCTAGACTCGCAAAGCTAAGGTGTATTGTGGTACTAGTCTATATTCCCAATGGTTAATGTGAGAAATTTACAGTAAAGTAAGTTAGGCGGTTATAGGCTAGACCCGCAAAGCTAAGATGTATTGTGGTACTAGTCTATATTCCCAATGGTTAATGTGAGAAATTTACAGTAAAGTAAGTTAGGCGGTTATAGGCTAGACCCGCAAAGCTAAGATGTATTGTGGTACTAGTCTATATTCCCAATGGTTAATGTGAGAAATTTACAGTAAAGTAAGTTAGGCGGTTATAGGCTAGACCCGCAAAGCTAAGATGTATTGTGGTACTAGTCTATATTCCCAATGGTTAATGTGAGAAATTTACAGTAAAGTAAGTTAGGCGGTTATAGGCTAGACCCGCAAAGCTAAGATGTATTGTGGTACTAGTCTATATTCCCAATGGTTAATGTGAGAAATTTACAGTAAAGTAAGTTAGGCGGTTTTAGGCTAGACCCGCAAAGCTAAGATGTATTGTGGTACTAGTCTATATTCCCAATGGTTAATGTGAGAAATTTACAGTAAAGTAAGTTAGGCGGTTATAGGCTAGACCCGCAAAGCTAAGATGTATTGTGGTACTAGTCTATATTCCCAATGGTTAATGTGAGAAATTTACAGTAAAGTAAGTTAGGCGGTTTTAGGCTAGACCCGCAAAGCTAAGATGTATTGTGGTACTAGTCTATATTCCCAATGGTTAATGTGAGAAATTTACAGTAAAGTAAGTTAGGCGGTTTTAGGCTAGACCCGCAAAGCTAAGATGTATTGCGGTACTAGTCTATATTTCTGGTCTATACCTTTAATGATTGTTAATGTGAGAAATTTACAGTAGTTAGGCGGTTTTAGGCTAGACCCGCAAAGCTAAGATGTATTGCGGTACTAGTCTATATTCCTGGTCTATACCTTTAATGATTGTTAATGTGAGAAATTTACAGTAGTTAGGCGGTTTTAGGCTAGACCCGCAAAGCTAAGATGTATTGCGGTACTAGACTATATTCCTGGTCTATACCTTTAATGATTGTTAATGTGAGAAATTTACAGGAAAGTAAGTTAGGCGGTTTTAGGCTAGACCCGCAAAGCTAAGATGTATTGCGGTACTAGTCTATATTCCTGGTCTATACCTTTAATGATTGTTAATGTGAGAAATTTACAGTAAAGTAAGTTAGGCGGTTTTAGGCTAGACCCGCAATGCTAAGATGTATTGTTGGTTTAGTGGGTTCGATTCCCGGTCTACGTAATGAGTAAAGTATGTTTGTCAGTAGCCTCCGTCCATGATTTCTAACCGGCAGTTAGATGTAAAACCTGCCTGAAAAAATAGGCAATTACTTTGCTTCTAAGTGGAAGGGTTTTTAAGGGCAAATAGCGCCTCATCAATATTATCATTAACTCAGAATTCTATATCTTATCCTGATTAACATTTCGCAGAAAACAGAGTGGTACATTACTCTCTGAAATTGTACTGTAGCACAGAAAGCTGTATTTTGTAAAGGGCTATCCTAAAATGAAAGTCCCAAAATTTAGAAATAAGATCTGCATGATAGCGGTTAGCGTCTACTAAGGAAAAAAAAAAAGAAAAACAAAAAACTGTAAACTTCATTTCTAAATGAACAGTTATTGCCTGCTAAAGGCGTATACCTGGGTGAGGAACGTACAAAGAATTGGTTAGTGAAAAGCCAAGACTGCATGAATGGAAATCCCGGATTGGTTAAAAGATAGAGGAAGTTCATCATATATTCATGAAGTCGTTCCATCATCAATACTTATAATAGAAGAACTGAGAAGTTGACAGGTTTCTGCAGATCTGGGAACACAGGGTAGAAACAGGGAACAGGGCAGAAGTAGGGGACTTGATCAGGGCTATTCTCTGCTACTATTGCTGGATCCCAAAAATCATGGGGTGCCCTCCATCCCAAGATGTAAAAGAAAATGTTCATTGTTCACAATTTCCGGTCTTAAACAAGAATCAATACTTGGCAAGTATTAAATTATCTTCTTCTTAGTTGTGAAGATTTTCTTCTAACTTGGAATGTTTACTGAAATAAAAAAATTCTTTATTTAATAATAAAAAAGTCTTTTTTGGAATATTCGCGCAGCTCTTTCTATAACATAAGATTCTTTTTTTGTTTTAATTCGTTTTCTCCAGTTCTGCATTACAAAAGCAATTATGGATATATTCTGGAGAACGTTTTCGAGAGCATTTACGTAAAAACTTGGAAAACTGGAACCTCTGATTAGGTAAACTTCCGGCAAACTCGAACCTCTGATTAGATGATCTTCCACCCGAATCGTAGCAAATCATTTAAACCTTCTTAGTATTGTATGTAAAGTGGTGTTGCCACTATAGTTTCGAGATCATGAGCAAATGACAAATAATTAACTTTAATTACTATTTTACTATTTTTACTGGACCAAACTATATAGGCTGGGTTTCAGTGCTAAACTTATAAGAATAATAAGAAGTTTATACAGCAATGCATCTTTTCGAGTTAGAGTGAGAGATAAGTACTCTTCAGAGATTCATCTCTCGGAGGGAGTCTTGCAAGGGGAAGTACTCAGCCCATTTCTCTTTTCTCTATTCATATCGGATATAGAGATGTATTTTAGACAGAATGAAGCAATTGGGCTCAGTATTGACCAACATTCTGATATTATACTCTTAATGTATGCTGATGATCTTATTCTGTTGGCGGACTCTCAAGTTGGTCTTAGGAAAAAAATTAATATATTAAATAACTTTTGTGTTTTAAACTCACTCAATGTCAATCCTTTGAAATCTAAGGTTTTAATTTTTCGTAAAGGTCGAGCTAGAAATCGAAAGGAGCATTTTGCCTATGGTGAGGAAGAGCTTCAGTTGGTAGATAAATTTAATTATCTAGGAATAGAGTTTAGTAAATCTTCCTTATTTGCTGAAGCTACAAGTTGCTCAGTTGGTAAAATGAATATGGCTGTTGGAACTGTCTACAGTATTCTTTGCAGCACTAAATGTGAAACCTGGGTTTCAACAGTAAAATTGTTTGATGCTATTGCCCGTAGTATTTTATTATATGGCGCAGTAGTCTGGAGTTTGAGATATGTCAATATTTTGGAAAGAGCTCAGATTAATTTTTATAAAAGAATTCTACATTTACAGAAATGTACTCCGGATTACATAGTGAGAATTGAAGCGGGTATAACACCTATCTTAGTTCACATTACCAAACTTATAATTGGTTGGCTGTGTAAAATTTTGTCCATGGGCTCTGAGAGGTTTCCTAGGATTTGTTATAATAGATTGTTTTCCTTGGATTCAAATCCAGGAAATATTTATAAGTACAACTGGGTGTCCCAAGTCAAAAAGATATTTTTGGATTTAAACTGTGAGCACCTTTGGAATGAGCAGTCTGCTGATAACTTTCGAAAAAGAAAGAAGGAAGTTCTAAACCTACTACAGAAAGAATTGCGTGAAGCAGATTATAATAAGTTGGCTGCCTCACAGTTTAGCAGAGTTTACAGCACACTTCCGTTAAAGAGCGGCACTGCCCAGGAGTATTTAAACATGAGCATTCCATTTTCAATCACCAAATTGATTGCCCAGCTTCGAACTTGCAATAATTATTGTATAAAGCTCACTATAAAGAATATAACATATGTTATCAACTCTACAAAAAATTGTTATATTTGTAATATGGGAGTGAATGAAGACCTAATTCACGTATTTATAGAATGCCCCGCATACCATTCTATTAGAGAAAACTACCTTTCTCATTATGGTTCCCCTATCACCTATGACAACTTGTTTCACCAATTATTGTCATCTGCGGTGAAAGAAGATCTAATTAAGGTGTTTAATTATGTTAAAAAAGTACTGCAGCTAAGGCAGTCCTTATGCCAATAATTTGTTTGTCTTCTTTATCTTTTTAAATTTAGTTAAAAGTAATTTTTGTTTTTGTTTATTTATTTTTCTCTTTCTATTTGTAACATTTTGAAGATTTATGGACTACTACAATATTTATTTTATTATTTCATTTTATAATCATAAGAGAGATCTTTTGTGCACAATACTATTAAATTTTGATAATTTTTCTTTTATTATTATTATTATTAAGTAATTATTATTGATAAGCAGATTGTATGTTGTTGAATTTCATTTTATAATTTTGTATATATAGATGTGCAACTCAACTCCTTGTATGGGTTATGTAACTTAAACAAATAAACATTATTATTATTAATTATTACTATTTTTCTGCACTTACAATTACGTCTTTTTTCTAAAAAAGAAAAAAAAGTTGCAACTTCGTGCTTAACGAATTGATGAGAACCTCAGCTGTATTTTTCATGGAGATATAAAATGATAAAGTTTTGGAGTTTTACATAATTATGCTTCATATTTCGAATTGCTGTAACTCCGGTCTTATTGGTGTAATCTCTGCGTAAATATGAACAATTATAGCACTTATTTACTTCTGCAATAGTGCACAATTACAGCTTTCTATCTGTATTTTTATTGGAGTTATAAGTTGATAAAGTTTTGGAGTCTTACATTACCTTCATATTTCGAATTGCTGTATCTCCTGTCCTATTGGTGCTATCTCTGCGTAAATTTGTACAATTACAGCACTTATTTATTTCTGCAATAGTGCACAATTACAGCTTTCTATCTGTATTTTTATTGGAGTTATAAGTTGATAAAGTTTTGGAGTCTTACATTACCTTCATATTTCGAATTGCTGTATCTCCTGTCCTATTGGTGCTATCTCTGCGTAAATTTGTACAATTACAGCACTTATTTACTTCTGCAATAGTGCACAATTACAGCTTTCTATCTGTATTTTTATTTGGAATATAAGGTGATGAAGTTTGGGGTTTTGCATTCCCAGCATATTTCGTAACTCCTTTCTTATTGGTGTTATCTCTGCGTAAATAAGTACAATTATAGAACACTTTTGCCTCATCTGAAAAACCTCAGAGTCTGTGACATCTAATAAATTCTAAAAAAAAATATAAATGAAAAGTTAATGCAATAAAATTACTTAAATATCAATTTAAAAATAAAGAATTAACCAACACTGAATTTAGTCAAGATGTAGCATTAATATCAGTTTGTGAGTAATAATTAAATAACATGCTATTTTCATAAAAGAATGTAAGAATATTATTGAAATTTAAATATAATAATCAATTATTCCTAATTCGCAAATAACATTTAATTATTGATGAAAAAGAATCAAGTTGGTCACACTGTTCAGATAACCTTCCTTTACCAGCTGATCTGCCAGGCCAGTTACCGGTGGCCATCTTCAACTCATTAGTCGTGTATCTTCATTAACGTGATTTTTTAAGTGAATATTAGCGAATGTTAAAGCGAAGTTCTATTTTATAAATTGTGTTTAAGTTATATTCAGTTCGTGAAATACAGTTTTAGTGCGAATAGTGTTGTGAATTATTTTAAATAGTGTCAAGTGTCAAGTGCTATTGGACTGATGTGATCTATTGAGATGCTGAAGAACTTGGATATTCTTTAATCACAGTAAGTTTTTAGTATCAGTTATACGAGTATTTTAATTGTTCTTGCATGAAAATGGCATGTAATAGCATTTAATTATTACTTACAAACTGTTATTAATGCTACGTCTTGACTATGTTCTGTCCTGGTTTATTCTTTAATAAATCTTTTCTATTCAATTGACTATTGGTTTAATATTATCGACCTTTGGTTCCCCAAATAGTTCTTTAGAATTAATTACTAAATCTTTTAGTTGTATTCTTTGCTCTTCTCCTTTTAATCGACTTTAAGTTTTAATTTAATATTTCTGTTTCCTTAGGCTGTTTTTTGGAATTGCTTTCTAAACCTATTTAATGTGTTCTATATTTTCATTTTTAAAATTAGCATTCCTTGTTCCCCAGATGGTTATTACGGTAGGATTATTAACCCTTTTTAATATAATCTTTAATTTTTATTCGATTATAAGTTAAAAGCAGCATTCAATGCTCTCCAATTGGTTTCTTTGGTTAGATTTTACACCTTACTAATATAATCTTTTCTCTTTAATCCACTATAATTTCTAAATTAGCATTCTTTGAATTTAAGTAGTTTTTTGGAATTCATTTCCTAAACCTTTTTGATGTAATTTTTAATATTTTATTTTTCATAGACAAAAAGTTAAAAAATTTCCTTCCTGGGCTTTCCCAAGTGGTTTTTGGTTTGATTTCTATTTCTTTTTAATTTATTCATAAATTATTATTCCTTTTTTAATCGACTTTAAAAGGAAGTTCCCCAATTTGTTTTCTAGAAAATATTTTTATTCTTTTTTTAAGTATTCTTCAATATTCCCTTTTAAAATGACTGACTGATTTGTGTACCTGTGGTCGTATAGTCAACCCTTACACTTAACTTTTTTAACTGTATGTATTGTTAAGGAGATTAATTATCGGATCTTAAGTCGTATATTTCCTTCTGATTTCGAGTTGCTGTGTATCTCCTGTCCTATTGGTGTAATCTCTTCGGAAATATGTACAATGGTAGTACTCAACATCTACAATTGTGCATAATTGCAGCTTTCTATTAGAAGTATTTGTAGAGGAGATATAAAGGTTATAAATATTGGAAGTTTTACATTTACCTTCATATTTCGAATGGCTGTATCTCCTGTCTTTATAGGGTCAATCTTGCGAAACTATATACAATTATAGTTATAGTTTACCACAACAAGTATGCAAAATTACAGCTTTCTATCGGTATTTTTATAGAAGATTTGAGGTGATAAAGTTTTAGAGTTTTACATTTTCTTCATATTTCGAGTTGCTGTATCTCCTGCCATATTTGAGTTATTTCTGCGTATATATATGTACATATATAGTACTCGTTCACCTCGAGAATTGTGTAGAATTGCTGCTGCCTAACAGTATTTTTATAGGAGATTTGAGGTGATAAAGTTTTAGAGAACCTACATATTTCGAATAGCTGTATCTCCTGTCTTATTGGTGTAATCTCTTCGGAAATATGTACAATTGTAGTACTCATCATTATCCACAATTGTGCATAATTGCAGCTTTCTATTAGAAGTATTTGTAGAGGAGATATAAAGGTTATAAATATTGGAAGTTTTACATTTACCTTCATATTTCGAATGGCTGTATCTCCTGTCTTTATAGGGTCAATCTTGCGAAACTATATACAATTATAGTTATAGTTTACCACAACAAGTATGCAAAATTACAGCTTTCTATCGGTATTTTTATAGAAGATTTGAGGTGATAAAGTTTTAGAGTTTTACATTTTCTTCATATTTCGAGTTGCTGTATCTCCTGCCATATTTGAGTTATTTCTGCGTATATATATGTACATATATAGTACTCGTTCACCTCGAGAATTGTGTAGAATTGCTGCTGCCTAACAGTATTTTTATAGGAGATTTGAGGTGATAAAGTTTAGGAGTACCTTCATATTTGGAATTGCTGTATCTCCTGTCTTATTGGTGTAATCTCTTTAGAAATATGTACAATTGTAGTACTCATCATTATCTACAATTGTGCATAATTGCAGCTTTCTATTAGAAGTATTTGTAGAGGAGATATAAAGGTTATAAATATTGGAAGTTTTACATTTACCTTCATATTTCGAATGGCTGTATCTCCTGTCTTTATAGGGTCAATCTTGCGAAACTATATACAATTATAGTTATAGTTTACCACAACAAGTATGCAAAATTACAGCTTTCTATCGGTATTTTTATAGAAGATTTGAGGTGATAAAGTTTTAGAGTTTTACATTTTCTTCATATTTCGAGTTGCTGTATCTCCTGCCATATTTGAGTTATTTCTGCGTATATATATGTACATATATAGTACTCGTTCACCTCGAGAATTGTGTAGAATTGCTGCTGCCTAACAGTATTTTTATAGGAGATTTGAGGTGATAAAGTTTTAGAGAACCTACATATTTCGAATAGCTGTATCTCCTGTCTTATTGGTGTAATCTCTTCGGAAATATGTACAATTGTAGTACTCATCATTATCCACAATTGTGCATAATTGCAGCTTTCTATTAGAAGTATTTGTAGAGGAGATATAAAGGTTATAAATATTGGAAGTTTTACATTTACCTTCATATTTCGAATGGCTGTATCTCCTGTCTTTATAGGGTCAATCTTGCGAAACTATATACAATTATAGTTATAGTTTACCACAACAAGTATGCAAAATTACAGCTTTCTATCGGTATTTTTATAGAAGATTTGAGGTGATAAAGTTTTAGAGTTTTACATTTTCTTCATATTTCGAGTTGCTGTATCTCCTGCCATATTTGAGTTATTTCTGCGTATATATATGTACATATATAGTACTCGTTCACCTCGAGAATTGTGTAGAATTGCTGCTGCCTAACAGTATTTTTATAGGAGATTTGAGGTGATAAAGTTTTAGAGAACCTACATATTTCGAATAGCTGTATCTCCTGCCATATTTGAGTTATTTCTGCGTATATATATGTACATATATAGTACTCGTTCACCTCGAGAATTGTGTAGAATTGCTGCTGCCTAACAGTATTTTTATAGGAGATTTGAGGTGATAAAGTTTTAGAGAACCTACATATTTCGAATAGCTGTATCTCCTGTCTTATTGGTGTAATCTCTTCGGAAATATGTACAATTGTAGTACTCATCATTATCCACAATTGTGCATAATTGCAGCTTTCTATTAGAAGTATTTGTAGAGGAGATATAAAGGTTATAAATATTGGAAGTTTTACATTTACCTTCATATTTCGAATGGCTGTATCTCCTGTCTTTATAGGGTCAATCTTGCGAAACTATATACAATTATAGTTATAGTTTACCACAACAAGTATGCAAAATTACAGCTTTCTATCGGTATTTTTATAGAAGATTTGAGGTGATAAAGTTTTAGAGTTTTACATTTTCTTCATATTTCGAGTTGCTGTATCTCCTGCCATATTTGAGTTATTTCTGCGTATATATATGTACATATATAGTACTCGTTCACCTCGAGAATTGTGTAGAATTGCTGCTGCCTAACAGTATTTTTATAGGAGATTTGAGGTGATAAAGTTTTAGAGAACCTACATATTTCGAATAGCTGTATCTCCTGTCTTATTGGTGTAATCTCTTCGGAAATATGTACAATTGTAGTACTCATCATTATCCACAATTGTGCATAATTGCAGCTTTCTATTAGAAGTATTTGTAGAGGAGATATAAAGGTTATAAATATTGGAAGTTTTACATTTACCTTCATATTTCGAATGGCTGTATCTCCTGTCTTTATAGGGTCAATCTTGCGAAACTATATACAATTATAGTTATAGTTTACCACAACAAGTATGCAAAATTACAGCTTTCTATCGGTATTTTTATAGAAGATTTGAGGTGATAAAGTTTTAGAGTTTTACATTTTCTTCATATTTCGAGTTGCTGTATCTCCTGCCATATTTGAGTTATTTCTGCGTATATATATGTACATATATAGTACTCGTTCACCTCGAGAATTGTGTAGAATTGCTGCTGCCTAACAGTATTTTTATAGGAGATTTGAGGTGATAAAGTTTTAGAGAACCTACATATTTCGAATAGCTGTATCTCCTGTCTTATTGGTGTAATCTCTTCGGAAATATGTACATATATATAGTACTCGTTCACCTCGAGAATTGTGTAGAATTGCTGCTGCCTAACAGTATTTTTATAGGAGATTTGAGGTGATAAAGTTTAGGAGTACCTTCATATTTGGAATAGCTGTATCTCCTGTCTTATTGGTGTAATCTCTTCGGAAATATGTACAATTGTAGTACTCATCATTATCTACAATTGTGCATAATTGCAGCTTTCTATTAGAAGTATTTGTAGAGGAGATATAAGGTTATAAATATTGGAAGTTTTACATTTACCTTCATATTTCGAATGGCTGTATCTCCTGTCTTTATAGGGTCAATCTTGCGAAACTATATACAATTATAGTTATAGTTTACCACAACAAGTATGCAAAATTACAGCTTTCTATCGGTATTTTTATAGAAGATTTGAGGTGATAAAGTTTTAGAGTTTTACATTTTCTTCATATTTCGAGTTGCTGTATCTCCTGCCATATTTGAGTTATTTCTGCGTATATATATGTACATATATAGTACTCGTTCACCTCGAGAATTGTGTAGAATTGCTGCTGCCTAACAGTATTTTTATAGGAGATTTGAGGTGATAAAGTTTTAGAGAACCTACATATTTCGAATAGCTGTATCTCCTGTCTTATTGGTGTAATCTCTTCGGAAATATGTACATATATATAGTACTCGTTCACCTCGAGAATTGTGTAGAATTGCTGCTGCCTAACAGTATTTTTATAGGAGATTTGAGGTGATAAAGTTTAGGAGTACCTTCATATTTGGAATTGCTGTATCTCCTGTCTTATTGGTGTAATCTCTTTAGAAATATGTACAATTGTAGTACTCATCATTATCTACAATTGTGCATAATTGCAGCTTTCTATTAGAAGTATTTGTAGAGGAGATATAAGGTTATAAATATTGGAAGTTTTACAATACCTTCATATTTCGAATGGCTGTAATTCCTGTCTTTATAGGGTCAATCTTGCGAAACTATATACAATTATAGTTATAGTTTACCACAACAAGTATGCAAAATTACAGCTTTCTATCGGTATTTTTATAGAAGATTTGAGGTGATAAAGTTTTAGAGTTTTACATTTTCTTCATATTTCGAGTTGCTGTATCTCCTGCCATATTTGAGTTATTTCTGCGTATATATATGTACATATATAGTACTCGTTCACCTCGAGAATTGTGTAGAATTGCTGCTGCCTAACAGTATTTTTATAGGAGATTTGAGGTGATAAAGTTTTAGAGAACCTACATATTTCGAATAGCTGTATCTCCTGTCTTATTGGTGTAATCTCTTCGGAAATATGTACATATATATAGTACTCGTTCACCTCGAGAATTGTGTAGAATTGCTGCTGCCTAACAGTATTTTTATAGGAGATTTGAGGTGATAAAGTTTAGGAGTACCTTCATATTTGGAATAGCTGTATCTCCTGTCTTATTGGTGTAATCTCTTCGGAAATATGTACAATTGTAGTACTCATCATTATCTACAATTGTGCATAATTGCAGCTTTCTATTAGAAGTATTTGTAGAGGAGATATAAGGTTATAAATATTGGAAGTTTTACATTTACCTTCATATTTCGAATGGCTGTATCTCCTGTCTTTATAGGGTCAATCTTGCGAAACTATATACAATTATAGTTATAGTTTACCACAACAAGTATGCAAAATTACAGCTTTCTATCGGTATTTTTATAGAAGATTTGAGGTGATAAAGTTTTAGAGTTTTACATTTTCTTCATATTTCGAGTTGCTGTATCTCCTGCCATATTTGAGTTATTTCTGCGTATATATATGTACATATATAGTACTCGTTCACCTCGAGAATTGTGTAGAATTGCTGCTGCCTAACAGTATTTTTATAGGAGATTTGAGGTGATAAAGTTTTAGAGAACCTACATATTTCGAATAGCTGTATCTCCTGTCTTATTGGTGTAATCTCTTCGGAAATATGTACATATATATAGTACTCGTTCACCTCGAGAATTGTGTAGAATTGCTGCTGCCTAACAGTATTTTTATAGGAGATTTGAGGTGATAAAGTTTAGGAGTACCTTCATATTTGGAATTGCTGTATCTCCTGTCTTATTGGTGTAATCTCTTTAGAAATATGTACAATTGTAGTACTCATCATTATCTACAATTGTGCATAATTGCAGCTTTCTATTAGAAGTATTTGTAGAGGAGATATAAGGTTATAAATATTGGAAGTTTTACAATACCTTCATATTTCGAATGGCTGTAATTCCTGTGCTATTGGTGTTATCTCTGCGTAAATAAGTACAATTATAGTACTCGTTTTTCTTCTACAATTGTGCACAATTGCAGATATTTTGGGCATCAGAAGTGAATTCAATGTGGTGGTTGATAATTATATTTTAAAACATTTTACCCTATAATGATTCTAACAGTTCCTGTATCTTAGTTCTTCTGTAAATCTCGAAACGCCTCAGAATAATTCCGTTAAGACTTCTCCAGGTGCCTTAAAAAAAAAAAAAAAAATGCAATGAGAAGATTTACCTACCTTATATGTCCAACCTCTTTTAGTTTTTTTGCGCCCATTGAGTGATGTTTTAAAATACAATTTAATGGTTTATTGAAGACGTACCCAATGTTGCTATTGTTGCGCGACCAAAGGTGGGAACTTTGCAAGACCTGTCTATTCCTGGAAACATGTAACGTATACCCGTCAAGAAACAACCAAAAAAAAAAGGAAAAAGAAGTCCTAATTTTTTCTCATATCCTTTTTTTTTTTATAATACAATGTTGGCTGCATTGCATTACATGTCCGTCCATTGAAGTAGATCCTGTTTTGTGGACAATGTTCTAAAGACGAAGAACATGTCAGTCAGTCTTAAAAATCTGCCAATCATCATGAGTGTCCGGCCAGCGGGTGGCTGGATCGAATCCCCCGAAGGGATTGGTTACATTTGATTTTTTTTTGGCAGTTTATTTGCCCTTTTCTCAATTATAATGAGGGGATACTTTTTTTATAGGGTACAATATTTTGGTCCTATAGGACATTAATTGGAATATATTAGTTTGAAAAAAAAGAAGTAATAATACATTTGTCCCTTTATTTGTCGTAGTTCAACTCATTTTTTTCTGGTCCTGTTTACAGAAAAAGGGGTTGAATCCCTTTTTCGTACCCTTTCTCCAGATGAATGCCCTAACCCTTTTAAATAGGATGTTTTGAAATGTCAATTTCATCTTCATTTCAGTTAAAAAAAATAAATAAATACAAAATAGATTCAAATAAATAGTTACTTATTCGTTATAGTTGCAGATCTTTCTACTTCTGTTACTATTAGAAAAAAGCCTTTTGTGCTAGGATTTTGCTACTATTTTTTTTATTACTATGAAATAGTGGGGGGTCTGTTTATTATTAAACTAGTATTCTAGTAGTAAAAAGAATATGCAAATGCAGCCTCTAGAGTGCGCTAAAACTACAATGAAGCCATTCATGTTTTGGTCAAAACATGTTAACGCGAGGGTCTTCATTTTAAACATTGTTTATTTTTATTTTTTCTTACGACTCTGTGTTTTTACTTTGGTAATTATTATATTCTATTTTATTTCTAGTCTTCTTTTTTTGGCTATTTAGAGTAGGGGATATTTGTCAGGTCCTGTTAAATGTTAGTAATTCACTCCAATAGTCGTTGAAGCGTTGGAATTCACATATTATCAGCGGTTTGAGACTTGCCTTGGCAAACTCAATGACCTGGGTAGTTTTGGGTGGTTGCCAGGATATGGTTGGCATAACAGGAAATGGCTAACACCTTGGCTAGGCAAGGCACTGACAACATCCCCCTTTTGTTCTAGGGCTTGAACACACTTCGGGTGAATAAGCGGCAGACTAACCCTAGAACAAGTTATGTTGTGGTTAGTTGTCCATTTAGAACTGAGCTAGGCGGAAGATCTATCTTGTCCAGTTAGTTATAAATCAAAAGAGATAATTTAGACTTGCCTCGTTCCTAAGCAAAAATACGTACGCTGTCTGATTTCCTCACGAGGCCGACCCTGGAGAACGTCTTGAAAAAAAAAGATGGACCTAGAAAGGGCTGGAATCTGCGGATCGTTGCGGAGTTAGACAAGACCAAGACTCCAATGTATTTCCAAAATCGTCAGCCGATACCGTCATTCAATGACATAGTTCTTTCTAGTTGTGATTGTGAAACAAAAACCAAATTACTGGCCCTTAAACTGAAACCAGTAATCTTCCAAAGTTCAATAGGATGAAAAAATAAATGCCTGTTTTCAGTCGTGATACATTTTATTCTGCCGAGCTTTCGACCCCTAAGGGACTAGGTCATCTTCAGGGCTAGTTTATAAAGTAAAATTTTTACATTACAGGGTTAGTGTGTCTTCTGTCTTGTCTTGTTTATGGAATGAGTGTGATCGGTCTGTGTGTGACTTTGTAAACTAGCTCTGAAGATGTGACCTAGTCCCTAGGTCGAAAGCTCGGCAGAATAAAGTTTATAATGACTGAAACTGGCATTATTTTTTTCATCCTATTGAAACTATGAATCAGTCACCAAAAATAATGAACAATTCCTAAGTTCATCTTTTTCGTCCATCCAAAGAAATAGTCCTGACAAGTCTTTTACTGATCTTTCAGAAAGTTATTTAGGTCTTTCCATTGCAAAATGTTCGAAAATACACTTTTAGGCTGGCTGTATCATTTTTATTACATTGGATGTACTTAGATCCAATTGGTATCACTTTTGATCAAAACCTATCTTAGAAAAACCATATTTCCCAAATCTCTCGTCGTTCCATCCATATCCAGAAGCAGTTTAATAGTTCCCTGACATCTTTTTCCCAATTAAGACCCGTCAACTCCCAGTTTCCTCTCTTATATTCCCCCATTTCGACTATGGTTGTTTAGTGTATAGCGCGGTCTTTCTGGTGATATTGAAGCTAAGCTCAAGCGCCTCTCATGAACTGCTACATACGATTTATTTTCAGCATTTCCAGAGACTCTCTCTTGAGATGAGTTAAAGTGGCTTTTCTACTGTCTATCGCCGCCCAATATCTTTTGGCTTCTTTCCTTTTTCAGGTCATCCAGTCTCTAAAGGCCTTCCTATATTTTTCAACTCCTTAAGTTTAAATCCTCCATCCATTCCCGTAATTACTAGATCTCGTTCATCTGATCTCTATATTCCCTCACACCGTACCTCATCCTTTGACAAGTCCTTCCTGATACGTGCTACCTCTCTCTCTGGAACTCCTTACCATCATCTGTCCGCCATGCTCCTACCCTATCTATCATTAAATTCCGTCTATTCAGTTATCTCCTTTCTATTCAGCTTCCTCCAAAATTCTAATTGTTTTAATTTATTTCCCTAATTTCTGCTGTTATTTTGATTTTCACTTTTTGTAAATGGTTATTTATTTATTTATTTTCTGTTTAAACACAGGCCAAACTATTAAGGCCTCTATTTGTACCTGTGTTATTCTTAGGGGACAATTATCCCAGAATAACAAATTTCTTTTCTATTCTATTCTATTCTAAGAGCATCCAATATAAAAAAAAATGGTATTGTGGTCTCAATTTCGCGTCTTAAGAAGATTTACTTCAGACCGGAAGTACGATGTTATTAAGAGCTATTTTCAGTGTTAACTAGGTAACAACGTTTTACCAATTTTAAGTTAATTCCAGTTCACCTGTCGCTTAAAACTACTGAGAGATTGTAACAGGATAAAAAAATGATAAGAGAGGATGCGTTGTTTTATAAAGTCGTAAAATGCTACTAAGTGACGATTTATTGGGCATTGTATTTTTTTAATTTTATTTCTTTCTTCGCGCTGGTAATATAATAGTTTCTTAGAATTGACTCATAGCCTGAGCAACAACGGCAGCCGCGCGCTATTCTTCTTAGTTAACTATCCACGACGTATCATCCTCATGCCTGCCTAGACGGCTACGAACTTAGAATTAATCAAGTTCGTGTTTCTATTGTCTAAGTATTTTGTTTATTTTTTTCAAAGTCGTAAAAAATAAAAAAAAATATATAAATAATAGCCGATGATTGGCTCGCTTCACTCCTCAACACATCATTATCATGCACCTCCAACTTACGCACTATAAATTATCGTCAGTAACACTCACACGACTTGTATTACAATTATAGTTGCAGATTCTCCTCTGATTTGTAGAATGCACCAGCAGTGATGCTTATCATCCCATAACTTTTGTTATCAATGATTATTGATAATTTTGGTGTGAACAACTTAAATTAACGTCATCTTTTACCAAATAGGGAGGAACTCTTTGCGGCTAGGTGGGTTAAAAACTGTCCCACCTTTTGCTGCATGGTGGGATATATTTTAACCCACCTCGAAAAGTTGAAGTTATTCATACATACAGCTTAATATGTTATTTAAAGTTTTTCATTCAGTTGGCAGTGCTATGCACCAATGATAAATGGGTAAATAAGTGAAAAACAAATTGTATATCAATTATAAACTTGACCGATAGTAAAAAATGGTGGCACCGCATACTGTTCTATTATTTGGATGCAGCTGTTGTTAATTCATATATTGTTTATAAACAATTGGGTCAGAAACATGGAACTTAAACATTTCAAGGAACATTGCGCTGAAGGACAGTGCTGTACTGTCTGCAAAGTTCCGCTTTGTTTTGGTAAAAAGTTGTGTTTGAATGACCATCATATAAAGCATTAGTTGCATAGTGGTATTATACAATACCAGTGGCCCACACTAAAAAAGGACTATTGAAATGGTATTAATTTTTTCTTTTCTTTTTTTTTCTTATTTCGAGAGTAATGATTATTTGAAAGGGATGATTACAGATGTAAGATAATGGAAATGAATGTTTATTCTGTTTAATGAATTCTGTGCAACTAGGGCTTTCAGTTTCTTTAAAATCGTCTGCCTCAAAGAGTTAAATAGATTACATCATTACTTATTATAGTGACCGGATGGGATAAATCGTCGTCATCTAACCACAATATCTGCTTTGTGCAATTTTTTTGGAGATTTCCGACATTTTGAGACTATTATGACTAGTTTGCTAACCAAATTTTCGTATAAAAAGACTGCTATGTGACTGCTCTAAGCATTTATACGGTGAACTGTGGTCGCTAAATATGCTATGCGCATCAGCTAGAATATTATTCAATAATAATAAAATATTAATGTAGATTAGACATGTTATTTTCACTAATACCTGCTATGTAACCAATAATTGACCATTTATAATCAGCTATGTGCACAAATTACTCGTAATTTGGTAATAATAAATAAATTATTACAACTGAATAACTAAAAAAATCAAATAAAATTACGACGTAAAACACGTGTATATCAAATTTTACAGGAGAACGTTTTTTTCCAGTATCTGGAAAGTTATACTTTTTTGCACATAGCCGATATTTGTTTGACAACGACGATATACATTTTGAGAGAAGAGAGTTGTACGCAAAATAAGACTCCAAATGAATATTTTAAAAATAAAAATTTGCATTAAATTTTTAGAGATTATTAACCAATCATCCTTCCCTTATTTACCAATTACTAGTTTCAAAAAATATAATATTGACCTTAGCTGCCAAAAAATTTTATCAACAGTTCGTATTTATCTAAATAAGTTAATGTTTTCTTGGAAAAAAAAAAAAAAAAAAATTGTGATAGTGTCACATTTTCCAGTGTTAGTTTTTCTTGGCAGTTTCCTTCATTTGAGTTTCCCATGAGTTTGGGAAATCAAGTTCTTGAAACGAATTTTCTGGACTTTGTACGTGAAAAAAATATTGCAGAAATATTAACGTGGAATTCAGTCCAGGGAAACGAAAGAAAATATATTTACATACAACATTAAAGAAGGAAGGATTTTCCAGTTCCACTTTCTACTGGGAACATGTTTTTCTTTCCTACTCTTCTCCACCAACTCTCCTTGCTTCGCTCAACTCACTTGATCAGTTTATTTCCAGTTATTACTTTTATCTTTACCGGATATTCTGTTTCGATTAAAAATGTTAATAAATAACAAGATTAAAATGTGTTTTTTCCCGAAACCTTTTTCTTCTTCTTTTTATTAAAAGAAAAAGGAGAAAAGTTAACATTAAAGCGCGGCTTTCTCTGCTAAAAATAACTTGCAACGTTGAACTTTATAAACCTAAAGCAGCACTTGATTTGAATTTTTGTTTTGTAAATAAATAAATCAATCTTCGAAAATTATTTGATAAATAAAATATATATTTTTCATTTTATCAATTATTTTTTTAAAATTTATTATTGTAATTCTGTAAATTACAAAATGATTTAAGTGTGTCATAGTAAACTTCTAACTTTTCGTTCAGTTATGATCATCATTTCCGGTGCTAGAGTTTCGGAAGAAACCGGATAAAAGAAAAGAAGTTGAATTTAGTTAGAAGCTGGACAATTTTTTTTTATTTATTTTTTTGTTTTACTTAGAAGACAACTGAGTTCGAACCCGAGATCTCCGCTTAGGAATCCTATTTAATATTACTAAATTATTGTTAATAATTTTTCAGCAATTAAAATTTAATTATTGTCTAATTAATTCTATTTTCTATTTTTCAGGTAAGCACTCTTGGATTACACTTAACCTAATTTAATTTAGCTACTGTGGTAAGTTTATTTTAAATTAATTTTTGACTGCTTTGACCTAATTGAGGTTCATTCAAATTTATTTATGTAAAGTATTATAGATAAGAATCTGCCTGCGGATTATCCCAGCATCCAGGCGCATGCGTTACCTAAAAAAAAAAAAAAAAAAACGCCCTAAAAACATTTTTGCAGTTGTAGGAAAGCCTACGATTTCTGGATAAATTTCACACGATCGTAACAATTCCGTTTAACACTAGTAGAAATAACTGGGCACTACGTTAAGGCTAGAACCGCAAAGCTAAGATGTATTGCGGTACTAGTCTATATTCCCAATGGTTAAAATGAGAAATTTACAGTAAAGTATGTTAGGCGGTTATAGGCTAGAACCGCAAAGCTAAGATGTATTGCGGTACTAGTCTATATTCCCAATGGTTAATATGAGAAATTTGCAGTAAAGTATGTTAGGCGGTTATAGGCTAGACCCGCAAAGCTAAGATGTATCACGGTACTACTCTATATTCCCAATGGTTAATATGAGAAATTTACAGTAAAGTATGTTAGGCGGTTATAGGCTAGACCCGCAAAGCTAAGGTGTATTGCGGTACTAGTCTATATTCCCAATGGTTAATATGAGAAATTTGCAGTAAAGTATGTTAGGCGGTTATAGGCTAGACCCGCAAAGCTAAGATGTATCACGGTACTACTCTATATTCCCAATGGTTAATATGAGAAATTTACAGTAAAGTATGTTAGGCGGTTATAGGCTAGACCCGCAAAGCTAAGGTGTATTGCGGTATTAGTCTATATTCCCAGTGGTTAATATGAGAAAATAGTAAAGTATGTTTGTTAGTCAAACATACTTCGTCCGCGGCATCTAATTTAGTAGTTGGACGTTATAGCTCACCTGAAAAATTAAAGCATTACTTTACTTTACCAGTAAAATAGGAATAACAAATTATGAATTAAAGTTTTTTATTACATCTTTTAATATTAGATCGCCGTTAGCACTTAAATCTGTTTTTTTTAATATTTGGTTAGTTTTTTGCCTATGTCTGGATACTTCAGGTAGCAAAATGATTATTTATTCGTTGTTTTCTTCTTCATCTTTTTTTTTTTCTTTTATTTCTTTGGCTTATACTGCACCACATAACGGACAGGATGGGCCAGACCTGATGTAGTTGGTGTACACAAAAGGAACTAAAACGGAAGCAGACTCTTCTTCTATACAACTCTATATATTCTTCACAAAACATGCACCTTCACCAGACAACCTGCTCCCTGGCCCTATTGTTCAAAATGGGACGACTGGCCCTTGGAACTATTCTACCTCTGTGTGTGAGAGAGAGAGTGAGGAGTGAAATGGAAGTCCTACCGATTTCCAGAGAGTTATTTGGCCACTGTACAGAGAAGTGAAAAGAATAAAAACAGCATCTTGTTGTTCCATCTTCCAATGATGATGCTGTCAAGGACGTACATGATATTCGAGACAGGAAAGGAAGACGCCTTAGTTTGAAGGATCCACCCTCAAGTGGGGGCCGTTACTATATCGCCTAAGGGGCCCCCTCCCATTTAATAATAAAAATTGGTCACTTAAGCTTCACTCATACGTACAAAAGGACCAACTGTTTAATATTAATATCCATAACAAATATATATATATGGGAACATCCAAAATATGAACTACTAACAATGACACATAAATACTAGACCAGGGCTTATCAATTTTATTATGCACTCACGACAGTAAGCGGAAAGATGAATGAAAGATAACTTTCAAAAAAGAAGGGATTCTGTGGGTAAAGCACCCTCCCGGCTGGACGGGCAACTCCTCTCTCCTCCCCCTAACAACCAGTCCCAGACTTGGTGCCTTCACAAGGAACCAAAGGGAGTACACCTTCACCTTTTCAATTTCTAAAATACAAACACGACAACTTGTTTGTTTATCACAGTAAGTTTGTATATCAATATCAAGTCTTAAAAAAAGAACTTCACCAGCAGCCTACTTAAACAACTTACAGATAATTCGCCCACTATACAACAATAATAATAGTAAAACATCGCAACAACACTCCCCCCTCTATATTGTGTCGGTTATGAATATTGTAAATTGGGGAGGGGCTCCCTAAAAGATAAGACGTCATCAGGTTTTTTATTTAAAGGGAGTAGCCCTATTATTATGAATATTATTTATAATATTGCCTAAAGGCGATTATCAACCCTCTTAGACATTTTTCAATATTATATTTTATTTTTAGACTACATTTTCCTCACCTAGGCAATGTTTTTTTAAAAAAAGAGAATATTGAACAATATGGCTGACTCCAACTAATTACGTTTACTTTCACCAACTCTTAGCGGACGTGCCAGTCTTAGCGGAAGGTATTGCGAACGTCTTACTTTCAAAAAAAAAAGTATTCTTCTAGACACTGGTAGGTTCCAAACATGGTTATATATCTTCGCTAGTAGATAGTAAACTCTTGTCCAACTACCAAATTAGATGCCGCGGACGGAGTTGACTAACAAACATACTTTACTATAAAATTTCTCATAATAAATCCAAGTCATGGACAGGAAATCGAACCAACTAAACCAACAATACATCTTAGCTTTGCGGGTCTAGCCTATAACCGCCTAACATACTTTACTATAAATTTCTCATATTAACCATTGGGAATATAGACTAGTACCGCAATACACCTTAGCTTTGCGGGTCTAGCCCATAAACCCCTAACATACTTTACTACAAATTTCTCATATTAACCATTGGGAATATAGACTAGTACCGCAATACACCTTAGCTTTGCGGGTCTAGTCTATAACCACCTAACATTAAAACTGTCCGGTAAAAGTTTATAATAAAGTACAATAAACTTTTATAGCTAGGCGATTACAGTCAAATTTTGTACGATATGGCGAGTATAATGCTATTCAATAAAGAACTATAACTCTGGCGATATCAAAAAGTTTACAACGTAATTCTTGTTTTGCAAAGATTGAACCAATGCGAGATCACCGCCACGTTTTGAAACAAAATATTATTTGACCTTAGCGAGATTTAATACAAAGATAAAATAATAAATAATCAATTTCTTTTTTACGTATATTCCCTCCTCCCGTCCAATTGAAAAAGTGCATGCAATAAATAGGATCAATTTCATCATAAAAAAAAAACAAACTTAATGTTAAATTTGTTCAGAACGCAAACAATTTTAGAAAGAAGAAGGTAGACCACTCTTTTGTATTTGTTTTGTTTTAGATAATTGTTATAATTTTTATTTTTTAATTGAGTAATTAAAATTAAAATTGAAAACCACTTCAATAATTAAAAAATTTTGTTGCCTTACAATATTTTGGCACTTGACTTATCACTTTCACAAAGTGAAGGTCATAATGTTGGGTTCACTGATTTCAATAATTTTTTTGCTATGCAGAAAAATATTAGATCTTAATCCCGGCCGTTTGTATAGGATTTCCAATGTCTGGGATGTTGAAAGATTTTAGTTTGTACATTAAGAATAGGGAAATTTTAAGTCAGTGGTTTTTTTTTTATACAGGATTTCCCAGGAGAGTTCAGAATTCAGTAGTTGATTTTCTTTCTCTTCCTAGGAGCTTCTTGCTGACAGCACTGTCCATGGCTGCCCATGATTGACAGTGCTATCTGTAACGAGAGAACACTATACGAAAGCTGGCAGTTCACTGAACCGACAGTGGCTTAATACTGGATTTCCCAGGAGAGTTCAGAATTCAGTAGTTGATTTTCCTTTCTCTTCCTAGGAGCTTCTTGCTGACAGCACTGTCCATGGCTGCCCATGATTGACAGTGCTATCTGTAACGAGAGAACACTATACGAAAGCTGGCAGTTCACTGAACCGACAGTGGTTTAATACTGGATTTCCCAGGAGAGTTCAGAATTCAGTAGTTGATTTTCCTTTCTCTTCCTAGGAGCTTCTTGCTGACAGCACTGTCCATGGCTGCCCATGATTGACAGTGCTATCTGTAACGAGAGAACACTATACGAAAGCTGGCAGTTCACTGAACCGACAGTGGTTTAATACTGGATTTCCCAGGAGAGTTCAGAATTCAGTAGTTGATTTTCCTTTCTCTTCCTAGGAGCTTCTTGCTGGCAGCACTGTCCATGGCAGCCCATGATTGACAGTGCTATCTGTAACGAGAGAACACTATACGAAAGCTGGCAGTTCACTGAACCGACAGTGGTTTAATACTGGATTTCCCAGGAGAGTTCAGAATTCAGTAGTTGATTTTCCTTTCTCTTCCTAGGAGCTTCTTGCTGACAGCACTGTCCATGGCTGCCCATGATTGACAGTGCTATCTGTAACGAGAGAACACTATACGAAAGATGGCAGTTCACTGAACCGACAGTGGTTTAATACTGGATTTCCCAGGAGAGTTCAGAATTCAGTAGTTGATTTTCTTTCTCTTCCTAGGAGCTTCTTGCAGACAGCACTGTCCGCTGATGGACCAGTGCTTTCTTTAACGAGAGAACACTATACGAAAGCTGGCAGTTCACTGAAAACTCCGGGCTTTCTCAGATGACCTCAGATGTTAAAGCCGCTATAACGTTTACTCGGATTCTCTTTTCTCCATCATAAAATTGAAAACATGATTCATGAATTTCATAATTTTTTTTTTGCCTCCTCCCCCCCCCCAACCCGGTGATGAAAGCGAAAAGAAAACATCTGTAAAATAGAATGATTTTTAAGTATTTACAAATGGAGTCCCCCTTTTTGTTATCCGTTGTAGTACGCACATTTATTTTATCTCTAACCGCTTTTTTCGCATTTTCGTCCATCATCAGGGATAGACTAATCAGTTTATTGGCTAGTGAGCTAGAGACAGAAACATAAGCAGTGTCAAAATCGGTACCCCAAACTGAGGAATCTATCCCTGATGATGAATTAAAGCCCAAAACAGGTCAGGGATACAAGCAAGCGCGTCAAAGCTTAAAAATCAAAGATAAATATATATATAGTTGGAAATAAAAATAGATTTCGTTTTTTTTTCTTTCTATGTAAATAAATATCTAATAAATTTTTAAAATACATAAATATATCTACGAATTATATAGTTTAAACACTTAATCAAGGACATATGCACGTAAATTTACCACGATTATCCTTGACCGAGTTGTTTCCGAGCTGTGTGGTACTCTCCTCTACACTGATATTGTTGTTTTGTAGTTGGTAGGGGAATTGTATGCGACATTTTTTTAATTATGAGGTATTTTTGTTTTTGTTTGTTGTCCCATAAAAGATATCACCAACTGATTGTAGTGATGCAGTCTTAGGCGCTTCTTACTGTGTGTCTTAGAAATTCTAGTAAATTTTTTAACGGAGCTTCCGCCATACTGCCAGCATCGTCTAGGTACTTATCACTAGAATATCACTCACTCTCCATTCTTACTTATAAATACATTCGCTTCACACATTCATCCCTCTACTATATACAACTATTTACATACAAACTTACCAACTAATGGATGGATCAGTACTCTATATTCCTTGCCATCCTTATAGCTTAACCGAAATTAAAATCACCGTAACCCTTCTCTGATCATTTTCTTCCATTCATTCTAATCGGCTATAACTTTTAAATACACTCATATTTCTTTGCTAGCTCTGCTACAGATTTAAGCACATATATGTTTGGAGAATATAATGTCTTCGTAGCGAAATGGTGCATCTAAATATTTGTACAAGTCGTCAAACATTCGTTTCCTTTCTACCACATAACGTGGACATATCATTATTACATGTTTGAAATCCTCCTCCTCATTGCAATCCACGCAAAGAGGGAGAGGACCTTCAATTGAACAATTACAGGGGTAGGAGAGAGTAAGCATTAAATGTTAGAAGAGATTTTAATTAAAATACTTAATTATTATGGTAAGAGAAACCAATAAATTCTTTTGTTTAATCGTGGACATATATTTGGGAACAAATATTGCAGTTCATTTTTTTTTGACTACCTATAAGAAAGTACGTCTCTAAATCGTGATAATATTAAAGATGAAACTATTGGCCCGTCCCAACGACAGCAAATATATTGCAAAATAGAGCAGATATGTGTTGGAGAGAGACAGAGAGACAGAGAAAGTGTGGGTCCTTGAAAGATCAAAGTGATGTCGTACGTTATATTAGACCGTAAATTAAAATCACCGTAATCCTTCTCTAATCATTTTCTTCCATTCATTCTAATCGGCTATAACTTTTAAATACACTCATATTTCATTGCTAGCTCTGCTATAGACTTAAACACATATATGTTGGTGCAGAATATAATGTCTTCGTAGCGAAATGGTGCATCTAAATACCTGTATAATAAAACATTTGTGTTTCCTTTCTGCCACATAACGTGGACATATCATTATTATATTGTCCTGAAATCCCTCTCCTCATCGCAATCTACGCAGAGAGGAGATGAACTCTTATTGATGCTGTGAAGATACGAAGATATTTTAAAATGACAATATAAAAGGTCCCCCCTTTCTTAACCTTGAGGAATCTAGACCAACTGTAAAATTGGAACTAATTCGACCTAATTCTATCATTTTGGATTTACTTTGATAGATAAATTTAAATTTAAAATTTATTTAAGAAGTTTAGCTCTAGTTTAGCTCTATTTGATAGTTGGGTGTTTCTATCATTTTTCTAGTATTCTAGTCCCCTAGTGTCCTGTTGCTACATTATTTCTGTATTTATCTATTTATTTTGTTCTGTTATCCGGCAATCTTTAGCCGTATTAGTCGGTCTTGAAGCCCCCGGTATCTCTCATTGGGTTTGGCAGGGAACAATGGTCATTCTGGGGATTGCCTGCGTTCCTTTCCCCTTTTTAAGTGGAACCGCCCTTCTAATACAATCTACAATTTTATCATTTTTGACGAAGTTGTGAGAAATATTTTTAAAATAATAATTTGTAATTTATAAAAGTAATTTAAAGTTCATTTACCGATAAATATTTGGGTGGTAACACTTGCTTTATCAGCGGAAGGACTGGGTGTGTTGTGGTGAGTATGTTCGTTTAAAATATCATTACAAAATCAAAGAAAACAGTGTGTTCCTGTTTTAAGATTTAAGAATCTCGATTACCAGTTGCGTATTGTTTATAGGATATTTTCATTGGCTAGCTTTTTGTTGTTGTTTCTTTTTATAAAGATGCGTTCAATATCTGAGGTCACGGCGCCCGGAGCTTGATTCATCTCCCTGCCGGTCTCTGGACAGTGTTCTCTTTAATGAGGCTCCTTTTTTTTTAACTGGAATACTTTTAATATAACTAATATTTGAAACGTATTCCCAGGAAAATTTGATTTAGGTCAACTTCTGAACGTGAGAAAATTGGTTAGGTTTTCTTCTAAAGAAAAGATCTAAATGATTATTTAGGCCTCACCAAAAAAATTTGAACTTATGGGAGTACAAGAATAGGTGAATACAAAGCGAGGATGAAAATAACCTGCTGATTTGCAGAGTTACGATTAAAAAAGGTGGGGGCAGAGGATTAGACCGGTGTAAAAGAGACTTGGAAGGTTCCCCCCTCCAGAATATGGTGAATTGTCTGTCTGTCTGTCTGTGCTCCACCTCCTCCACCCACCCAGACCCCCCCCTCTATATACACACACAATAGCAGCAGAGAAAGTAGGCCGCTAGTCCACGTGTATCTTGCAGACCGTGACTCTCTGCCTCTGTATGGGTCATGGTGTGGCCACGACGTTTTCTGACCCCCCACCCACCCACACCAAGGGCCCCTTGCCTTTTCTGGCCATTTTTCTGGATAAATTAACGAAGCCTTTTCTCAATGTCAACCACAGTGGTGTTATCAAATTATTTTAAACTTTTTTATTTTATATTTGCAAAAAAAAGTATAGATTGTAATGGCAATTTTTGCTTTCCATTAATATAATCTTAGATATTAGGGAAGGGATTAGCTATGAGGTTAGCATACTGGACTCCCACGCGGAGGTCCCGGGTTCGAATCCAGCAGCTGACCCTTAGATTTTCTCTTCCTAGGAGCTTCTTACAGCTCACTGTCCGGTGATGGACAGTGTTGTCTGTAACGAGAGAACACTGTCCGGAGGCCGGCAGTGCACTGGAAAAAGCTCCGGGCGCTAATGACCTCAGCTGTTGATGCGCAAAAAAAAAAAAAAAAAAAAAAAAAAAAAAAAAAAAAATCTTAGAAGGGGGGAAAAAAATACTTATCCTCTAGTGAGGTAAAAGAAGATATTGTAATTTGAGGTCCACTAAGTTCGAAATGAAAAACTTCTCTTTTTTTTCAAATTTGACTTTTTTTTTTATAAAAGGAAATATTTACATTCTTACAGCATGATCGCAAAATAAGACTGTGCGCACGTAACTTGGTAATATTTCATAAAAGAACCGTTTAACATGGTATGCATGAGCTTATTATATTATGCATAGAACAAGCACACTATACTAATGTAATCTTTTAAGAGAAAAAAAAGTGGAAGATAAGCATGCAAGTTGATCGAATGCCATATAAACTACCCATATTTGAATTTTCTTTTTTTTTTCCTTCTCTGGCTTAGGGATAAGAGGAAAAAATCTTGTAGATATTCACAGGAAAGCTGGTTTTGAGGGTCTCTCCTGAGGACCAAGAAAGGGATTAGGCGCCACGGTAGTCGAGCGGTTATAGACTATACCCGCAAAGCTAAGATGTATTGCGGTACTAGTCTATATTCCCAATGGTTAATATGAGAAATTTATAGTAAAGTATGTTAGGCGGTTATAGGCTAGACCCGCAAAGCTAAGATGTATTGCGGCACTAGTCTATATTCCCAACGGTTAATATGAGAAATTAATTGTAAAGTATTTAGGCGGTTATAGGCTAGACCCGCAAAGCTAAGACGTATTGCGGTACTAGTCTATATTCCCAACGATTTATATGAGAGATTTACAATAATGTATGTTTGTTAGTCGCCTCCGTCCACGACACCTAATTTGGTAGTTGGACGTAAAGCCTGCCTGAAAATTGGGTATATTACCAAAAATTTGTCTCAGTGTCTGTCCATCTCCGAAAGAAGAATCCTGTTTAACCAAAAAATAAAAATAAAAACCACAGAAACGTTTTAGCACCATAATTGGGACCAGAAAAATAACTTTTCTAAAAAAGTACGAAAAAATTTGATAAGACGCTGTGATTATTTTGTCCCATTAAAATATGGCCAAGATAGCTTGAAATTTCTGGATTTCCCGCTCCAATGACGACATATCTAAAAGTGTCACAATAAAGGAACTTCCCCAAAAGGAGTAGGGGGTAAACAAAAAAAAGAAGTCCTTGTTAAAAATTGTTATAATTTATTGTAAGTGGGAGAGCTAGAGGGGAGGGAATATTCCAGAAAAAGAAAAACGATTCAATCTTACGCTTTTGGTACACTAGCTTACAAATGGGTTCAAATATACTAGTATCTTTCTCACTTTATGCCAAAAATATCTCCCTGACTGGGTTGGGAGGGAAGAAGATACTTGTCTAATGTAACGTACGACATAACTTTGATCTTTCAAGGACCCACACTTTCTCTGTCTCTCTGTCTCTCTCCAACACATATCTGCTCTATTTTGCAATATATTTGCTGTCGTTGGGACGGGCCAATAGTTTCATCTTTAATATTATCACGATTTAGAGACGTACTTTCTTATAGGTAGTCAAAAAAAAATGAACTGCAATATTTGTTCCCAAATATATGTCCACGATTAAACAAAAGAATTTATTGGTTTCTCTTACCATAATAATTAAGTATTTTAATTAAAATCTCTTCTAACATTTAATGCTTACTCTCTCCTACCCCTGTAATTGTTCAATTGAAGGTCCTCTCCCTCTTTGCGTGGAGTGCAATGAGGAGGAGGATTTCAAACATAATAATGATATGTCCACGTTTTGTAGTAGAAAGGAAACGAATGTTTGACGACTTGTACAAATATTTAGATGCACCATTTCGCTACGAAGACATAATATTCTCCAAACATATATGTGCTTAAATCTGTAGCAGAGCTAGCTAAGAAATATGAATGTATTTAAAAGTTATAGCCGATTAGAATGAATGGAAGAAAATGATTAGAGAAGGATTACGGTGATTTTAATTTCGGTTAAGCTATAAGGATGGCAGGAATATAGAGTACTGATCTATCTATTAGTTATAAGTTTGTATGTAAATAGTTGTATATAGTAGAGGGATGAATGTGTGAAGCGAATGTATTTATAAGTAAGAATGGAGAGTGAGTGATATTCTAGTGATAAGCACATAGATAATGCTGGCTGTATGGCGAAAGCCAATGCCAAAAAAAAGAAAATACTTTACGTACTTAAAAAAAACTTTAATTCATAATTTGTTCTTACTGTTTTACTGGTAAAATAAAGTAATCGCCTACTTTTTCAGTCGGGGCTTAACGTCCAACCACCAAATTAGGTGGTGTCAAGGACGGGGGCGGAAGCACATACTTTACTGGAAACAATTTTTTTTCTATCAAATCGTCATACCGGAATTCGAATTCGGGTTCTTCCACTTACAAAGCCACGCTCTTGGCCAATTTCAAAAAGCTCCAAATAATTCAGAATAAGTTCTTAAGACTGGCCACTGACTCACCCAGGTACACTTGATATCGAGACGCTCCACAAGAATACCGACTCCACTTACATCAAGGACATAGAAATAGGCCACACAGATTTTTCACCAAACTACAAGACAGTGACATACCTATTTACATCCAAACAGGAACATATGACAGCTACTTGCAATACAAACATAGAAGAGTCAATCATGAACTTAGCCTATAATTTAGGATTATAATTAGGCTTCAATATTTTATTTTTGCCTTTTAGAGGTTTTTATTTATTGGCCACTTCACCAACCAATATTGAGTATAAATATTTTTTTTTAGGACTATGACAGTGGGCCTCTCTCTTTAAAAAATCTGTCGCGCACCCCCTTACTGGTTGGTGCTGAAAAATCCTTCCAGTCTCAGATGATGGAGAATCCCACAAGATCTCTCTGAGAGGGTTCCTCGGAGTAGATATGTCCTCTATGTAGTAACGCTGTGGACAGAAAAAGTGCGAGTTAATAAGAGATAATGTTTATTCCTCGCATCAGCCCCTAACAAAATCTGGATAGCGTCATCAACGTGTTCTAGACCCACAGCTTCTTCTTCTTCTTCTTCTTCAGGGCTCAAAGATAAAGATCTGCTTTTATTTATAATTTGTCCCAGAAATAGCTTTTCCTGTCTTGAAACCGCCCTAGGGTAGTTGGAACGTTAACTAAGCGGCCACTTTTATCAGAAAGAGCAAATTTTTTTTTTTTTTTTTTTAATAGATTTGGGATTCTAGGGAATCTGTGATAAGTTCGAGGATTTTTGGGATCTGCGCTGTCTACAGCTACTAAACTACAGGGCAATAATCATGTTTACAATTGGGTGAACCATCGCATGCGTATATACTACTGATAATTGTGTGAATTTAAATGTTTGAAATACAATTTTCCTTGTTTATTGCAGCATCTGGAGCAACTGGAGCAACTGGAGCAAAAGTAGATCACTCAGAATTTTTTTCCATTTTCAATAAAATAATGCTAAAGATAAAAATCACTAGAGATGGAAGTCCCAAGGTCTTGTTAGGTAGGGCAGTCACTCGCACTTATATAGACCTGTCAAGGACAAAGGCACTAGTATATTATACAGCTCTGTCTTACATCACTATGTACATGGGTACTTACAGCTTCATGTTGTTACTCGATTTTATTACTCTGTCTCACTAGTTCTTTTCAAATTTCTGATTCAAATTTATACCGGAAAATCCGTTTTGAAGTCGGAAAATGCGTGTTTAAAAAACAAAAAATGGCTTCTGAATATTAGCCGAATATCACGAAAACCCAAAAATTGCTTGAAGCTGTTTATATTTAAATTGGGCCTTACCAGGAGAGACTTGACTGCTAAATTATCGATCGCCCTTTTTCTCTTAAAGTTCTTGTTTTTTAAAAAATATTTTCTCAAAAGATAACTCGCAACGATTTCCTTAGTAACATTTCACGTCTTTTGGAAGTGAATGAGTTCCGGTAAGTGAACAGGACGAAAATAGAAGTAAGAGAAAGCCGTGTCACATCCAGATCACTTTTTGTTTTGGTAAATCACCTGGAGTAATCGATGCGTGTATTCGATTAGCGGCAATTCATTTTAAAACAATTAAGCAGCCATCATTTGCTCGGGATGTTTTTGGGACGACCATTCACCTAAAGTAAAGCAGCGTTTCACAACCTTTAAGGCTCGCTTACCATTGGGTAATTGTATCACCTCGTAAAAATGATTGTCTTTAGTGAAATTTGTTATTCTGAGTATGTTATTTTATTATTATTATCATCTTTATTTGTGTAGAGATAAAAATTATCTGTTACAAAGGAGTTCCAAGTTCATGTTCATTTTATAAACTTTGTAAAGTGAAAGATCTTAAAATTGAGTTCATATTTTTCTCTTCATAATTATTAATTAATTTACAAAGTTCTTCTTTAGGATTATTATATTTGTGCCCAAATCTTCTAAATTAATTTCTTTTAAGCATTCAACTACCTGCAAGTATCGAATTAAATTTAATGTTGCTTGGATAGAGCTTACTCATCTGTCTCTAAGCAGATTTTTACATAGTTATCATTTAAGTTCTGTCACATGATAATGCTATTAAATTTTCTTTATCATTGATAATGATGTAGCTTTTCCTAAATTTTCTCTATAGAAGGAGGTTTGAAATCCAATTATCATTTGTGTTTTGGGAAAATACTCCATGAAAGACAATTTTAATCCAGTTAAATGTGCTATTATATTTTCTCATATATCTTGAATGCAGACTAACCTTATTACCGTACATATTGACAACTTTACTGTGTAATATTATTAATTACAATAATTTTTATGAATTATTAGAAAAAAACGTTTCTATGTTATTTTTATGATTGATTTTTTATGTCCGCCATTATTGATTATTTTCCGCATACCACCAACCAGTAACTCGCGTACCACCAGTGGTACGCGTACCACAGGTTGGGAAACGCTGACCTAAAGTAATAACTCCAAATTTTAATAATGACGTATACACTTTTATTTAAGAAAAAAGATTCTTTTGAAAGACGAAAAACTTTTTATTTTTACTTAAAAAAAACCATTGAGTGTTCCATTTATATTTGTGTTTTTAGCCCCATTTGAAATATATATATTTAAATTTACGAAAAACATACGTATATTCCTGTACTGTGATGTCCTTCGGCACTTTTTTTTGTCACCCTTTTTTTTGCTCAGGGCCTTCATTCCCGTATTAGTTCCCTTGGTTATTTTTAAACGTACTTGTTATCCTCAGTATTTCAGTGAAGGGTTTTGTTTTGTTTTTAAATATTTACTACAATCTTTGTTGATATTGTTCATCATTTTCTTAAATATAAGGCGTGAGTTGAGGTTATGGGCGCCAGGAGATTTTTTTTTTCAGCGCATTGCCGGATCGTATTCAGCTTCTATCACCGGATAGTGAGCTGTAAGAAGCGGCTAAGAAAAGAAAGTAAGGGTCAGCAGCTGGATTCGAACTTAATCCTTTCCTAGTAGACCAACAATTAGGTTAGATTTAGATAGTAGATGGGACGGGACCTACGCCCCATGGCACCGCAGCCACAGAAGACTTATTGTGCCCAGCCCCTTCTTAGTTCTAGTAGGCGAACCCTGGTTGAGGGGACTTTCCCTAATAGTTCTTTTTGCGCTACTATCTCCTTCGGCCTCAGCGTTCCAAAGGTTTCATAGCGCAAACGCTCGATTGCAACACAATCGAACAACAGGTGGTGAGAGGCCGTTTCCTCCTCTTCCTGACACAAACTGCACAACGGTTCCGAGGCTAATAAGCCCCTCCCCCCAGGTAGGTGCTTCTTGAACCTACCGTGCCCCGTGAATAGGCCTGTAATCAGAGTAATCTGATTTCTGTCCAAACACAGGGTCTCTTTGGTTCTTTGCTTACACAGCCTTTGGCATCATGTTCTTGCTGTGTTTTACCCCAGGACACATCACCCAGTTCTTTTCGTGCTCCCTCTAGATCCCAGATCTCTGGAGAGCCGCACGAACCGAACCCCTGGTGATCCCCAGGACAGGCTCTGGACCGATGAAAGGAGTGTGTTAGCTCCATTATTGGCCAGATGATCAGCTTTTTCATTCCCTTCAATACCCACAAGACCCGGCACCCACCCATTCCAGCCGAACTTTGTTGTGCCGCGCCAGTAGTTCTAGGGCCTTCCTGCATTCCCAAACCAGGGAAGAGGTCATTCTGAAGGATACAAGAGCCTTCAGTGCAGCCTGGCTGTCCGAAAAGATACGAATCTCTCTATTTCTAGCATCCAATCAGGTAGACCAACAATTAAAAAATAAAATACAAATAATGAAACAGGTATACCAACTGACATTCAGAAATAATGAAAAATAAACACAAAAATTTCTAGTCCCTTATTTATATATAGATACCACAAGGTAGCAGAGGAGGTATAAAAGTTGTACCCAGTAAAGGGCAAGTTGAGCAGGTCAACAAAGTGCTTGCCTCCGCGGCCTTCCGGTCCCGTCTCGTTTACTTTGCCGCCAGAGTGTATATAACTTGCCTGCCGCCCCCCTCTCTGGCCTAAAAGACTAGAGAATATAGGCCTATACACTTCCTCCATGTCTCTCCTAAATTTCCCAATCAATTTCCGCCGCCGCCAGTATATGGCCGCCATCTTGCCTACGTGTAAGCTACAGGAAAAAGAATAAATAAAAACTGTGGCCAAGTGAAGCTGTATGGACCACAGTTTGCTTTACTTTATATCAAATGTTGACCATTCAGAACAATGTTGCTGTTGGATGTTGAGGATATTTTTAGACCATATTTTGTTCATCTTCTTCATTATTATGAATTCAGATTGTTCCTTCAACAGTTTCTTTTTGAATTTAAAAAGAGCTCCCCCTCCCTGGGTTAATAAATACGTGAGTTTGTTTACTTATACGCGAAAAACCGGAAGCTCAACTATTAAAATTTCCGTATCTTCTTGGCTACGGTTCTAACTGGATAACTTTTGTTAATTGTTTAACCTTCGTAACAAGTGAGTATATCAAGAAAGGTTAAGGAGCAGGATAAGATTGCAAGGGAAAAAGGAAGGAAAAGTCTGCAGCTAATGTAGAGAGAGAGTTACGAGAAGGATGTGTTTTAGTCTGTCTGTTGTGTGTCTGTAGAGGGATAGAAGGATCTGTAGGAGGTTATGTCGCGGCACAGTGGATTAGGAGGGAAAGGAGTTTCAGCAGACTGATTTTGGATAAAGGAGTGTACGGAGGGGGATAATGGATGCAGTCTCCGTGGACTGAGTCAATTTTAGTGCGTCGGGTAGAATAGAATAGAATATTAGACGGGACGGGACCTACGCCACTAGTGCGTCAAGTAAATTTAGTTATATTAAAACAAAATATAGGATTAGGCCTAGATGGAATTTCCAGAGACGGTACAAAGATCTTTACTATGAGAGTGCTGCCCTTCGTAAGATTTTCATTTTTCGACAGAGTAGTGAATTCCCCTCCTTCTTTTCTGGCGGTAAAGAACATAGATCTTTAAGGCGCCACGATAGCCGAGCGATTGGTGACGAGACCTGCAAAGGAAAGGTGTAATGATGGTTTAATGGGTTCGATTTCCGGTCTCTAGGCCTTGGATTTTATTTACTGTTTAATAAAAGAAATTTACAGTAAAGTATGTTAGTCGGTTATAGGCTAGACCAGCAATGCTAAGATGTAAGTATTGTTGGTTTAAGCCTTGGATTTTATTTAATGGTTAATATGAGAAATTTACAGTAAAGTATGTTTGCTAGTCGCCTTCGTCCACGACACCTAATTGTTAGTTGGATGTAAATGCCTGAAAAAAATAAGCGATTACTTTACTTTACATAGATCTTTACGTTTACGGATTGATTAAGGTTGGTATTGCGTCTGGAAAGAATTGGTTTACTGAATTAAAAGAGTTTTTTAGAGTAAATTTTCCCTGGCAGCAAGTATAACCGAAAGTTTAGGCTGCTTACGCTGTACGGATTTCCTCGGATCTCCAAATTGCACTTCCAAGATATAGGTTCAAGAATTGAAGTGTAAATAAGACACAAGTTTACCGGGATGTTGGAGTAAGGACTTCAACATCCTTCCTCCTAGATTCTCAGGCTTATTTGGAAACGAAGTACTTTAGGACAATCCCTCTAGGCAACAGTATGGGGGATACAATAGATCAAGGGAACTGAACCCCATAGCGGCCCCATAGTTTTTCCTTCAAAGGAAAAAAAAACTGTACTTATGCGAAAATAATTATTATCTCAAAGAAAACTTGGTAACTTGGTAGTACAATGATTGAAAGGGTATTACAGCTTCTTTTTTTTCACCACATTATCGAAAATAACCAACAGATTTCATTTAAACATTAGTCTACAACAAAAGAAAACTAAATAGTCACTTTTCCTTTTAAAATATCCGGTCCCTTAATTGAAAATCTTTTCCGGATTTTTTTTTTTTTTTTTGGTAGGGAAAGGAAAAACGGCTCTTACAAGTTTTCCCCTCATAAATGCCTTTTTATAAAAAAAAAGATATTTTACGTCACTTTGACAGTTGGACAGCGTGTAGTAATTTCCATTCCGTTCATTTCCGCAAGACAAGCAATTTCCTTTCCTTCTTCAAGTCGTATCTTTAGTGAAAAACAAATCCATAAGATAGGAGAAAAGTTTATCTATTTATAAAATGCAATATCTTCAATTTAGTGTGATTGATTTTCCTGCGAGTTTCCAAAACAAGGATTTCTTGTTTTTAACCGCCTGCAGGTTTAGTTTCCTAGTGAACTCTGGATCATAGACACGTGTAGGTGTTTTGAAAAGGAAGTGGAACATCGAGTGTGTTTGTTACCTTCATTTGTTCCACTTGTGGTTTTTCTTCTTCAGGCGATTTCTATCTAAATTGTGTGTTGGTGAATTCGTAGCGCCACTTGGTGTGATGAATTATATATATATATAATATGCATCCAGCCTATAGAGCGGAATTAGGTACGCTAGTTTCATTACTAGGCCGCCGTTTATAACAACTATCCCGGAACTATCACCTCTCCAGACTTAAAATTACAACCTTACACTCGACTAGCGCTTGTTTCCAGTCTCTCCTGGACTGGTTAAAAATAGCCAAACATCCTCTCCTGCGTCTAGACTAGTTGTTTATCTAGTCTCTTCTATGATATTATACTTCTATCTCCTCCTATATTCATACGCCTTTTTAAGTATTAATAATAATAGTAAAAACAAAATAAAAAATGGCCTCAATATTTATGGGAATAATTGGACGGAAAATTACGGGCTACTATTTGAATTAAATTAATTTTGAATTACGGGGTAGAATATTTTTATCTTTAAAAAAATAATAGGTACATGGTTTATTTTTTTTTTTCATTTAAAGTTTGTGGCACGTCAACATCTGAGATTATTGGCGCCTGAAGTTTTTTTTTCAGTGCACTGCCGGCCTCCGGACCTGTGTTCTCTCGTTACAGACAACGCTGACCATCACTGGTGACTGTGAGAAGCTTCTAGGAAGAGAGAAATCTATGGGTCCAGCGGCTGGATTCTTATAATACCCCATTTTACTTAGCTCTAATTGCAAGCGGAAGTATTGAGAATGCTGAAATTGTTTTTTTTTCTCTCTCTCTTTCCGGGAAATACTAGTTTTGAGGTTTCAATATGTAGTGCAGAAATGTTAGTTCGGTTTGTATGTATGTATGGGTTAACGGGAAAATCTCGGTAAGACAGAAGGTTAAAATTTCTATTAGGTTTGGCTTATTATTTTGTCATGTATGACGTTTATATCAGTTTCCGTCTGTAATCTGTAAAACTGGAAGTGGTGACTTCACTCAAGTAATAGTTTATATCCTTTTTTTTTTTCAAGATCTCTGAAGACTTGGCTTTCCACTTTCGAAGATTGTTATTAGCTGATTCCAAGATTTTGATTGGTACATTAACCCCACTTCTGTGTGCTTGATCTGTTTACAAAATTCCTGTAACTAAAATTCTCCTCTATAAAGAAAAACGCTAGAAATCTTCACCTATTTTCTTAAACCATTTTTCTTCAAGAAAAGCGCTTAAGAGAAACTATAATAAATAAAACAATGACAGAAAGAAATAAGTAAAAAAATAAATGCAGTCTTGACATTTTTTAAAAGAAAAGCTCAAGGGATAAGTTTAAATATAAAAAGTTAAATTCGTCACTGAGAGATTTTCTTTGCAAAAAAAAAAAGGAAAAGGGAAAACCTAATGGAAAAATAAAAGGAAAACTTGTACAGCCTAATTGATGTGCCTCCGTCCTTTCTGTGGAAGGGCTTTCCTCCCAACAAATTACGCGCGATTGGCCTTAAAAAATTATTCATGGAAAAGTGAAAGTAATTAGTGGTGGTTGGAGAGGGGGAACAAAGATTGGCTTTTCACTTGTGAGCTAAGACAAACAGGATAACTGGGAATAGAGAAACTTTTTTTGTGGCAAGATATATTTTATATTTTCTTTAGGGGACGCTTACCACCTTCAAAACAATTCACTTATTTTCTTAGTAAGTTTTCTTTAATTTTCTGATTTCATGGTGGGGGCAAGGAAAAATGTGGTGGGGGGAACTTTGTTGTTGGAGAAAATCAATAGTTGGTCTATTTTCAGGATTTCTGTGTAGTTTTTAGTAAACAGTTTTTCACTAACTTAACTATAGGAAGAGAAGATATTGGTAGGAGTGCAGAATTAGTGCAATTTTGAGTTAACACCGGAAATACCCTTTTAGGGGGGGGGTCTTTTGAGTTCGGAAAATTGGGTTTTACTATTTGGTCTGTGTTTTGTTCCGCCCCTTTCAGCAGTAACTCTGTTGGAGGGGTTTTCTTTTTATTCAAAATAGTCTCAATATTTGTATGACGTACACAGACCATAAATGTTACTGAAATAAATATGTACATTTCTATTTTTGATTTAAATTTTATCAAATTAATACCTCTATTTACACCTTCGCTGACGACACTGCCATTCTCTCCACACACTCTGACCCTATCATCGCAGTACGCTCACTACAGTCCCACCTTCACTCAATAGAACCTTGGTTAGAAAACTGGCGTATAAAAATTAACCCAACTAAAGTCTAAATACATAGTCTTCACACTCAAACGACAAACTCCACCACCTGTCTTCTTAGATCATACACCTATCCCACCAGCCGACCATGTGCGGTACCTTGGAATGTTCCTAGACAAGAGACTTACCTGGAACCCCTATACGAGACTTAAACGTACCGAACTAAACAAACGATACAAAACTTCTGGCCAGACTACTTGACAAACGCTGAAAAGTCTTACTACAGAACAAACGACGACTCTATACAGCTCTTCTCACACCAATATGGACTTACGGACTCGCAACATTACGGAACAGCTAAAAAAATCCAACATCAATAGACTGTGCAAACACTCCAATCCAAAATACTCCGCCGCATAGTAGACGCTCCACATTCTATGTTAGCAACCACACACAATCCATACAGATCTCTCAAAATTCCACTCATCTCCGAGAACTTGCCAAAATCCTTTATAAAAATTTTCATCAAAAACTCTCATTTCATCCCCCAACCGTTTAGCTGCAAACTTGTCTTTCAACTACGCTACACTCCAATCCTCGAAGACGGCTGAGGCGCCGTTGGCCCCGTGACCAACTGGGTGACCAATGGCGGCCATCACTGGATGACCGTCATTCACGTCTGCCACGTTATTTATTTATACACTTATCTCATTTACTTATTGTATCCTGTAGGTACAGGTTCAATATTTTTGAATATAGAAGCAAGTTTCTTTCTGGTAGCCAATCATATGTTTGTTTTTGTGTAACCAAATTGATATTTGGTAACAACTGAGCGATAGCCAATTGGCCGAGAGCTGCTATGTGGCTCAATAGATTTTTCCAGTTTTTCTGGATTGTTTGGAAAATGGCCCCGGCGATTTTCCTACTCATTGGTAGATCTGTGAACTTTTCTTAGAAAGATTTTTCCAGGGAAATTAGATTAAGGAGACTTCAGGGAGTTGTGGTGAGGGGGGAGGTGAGAAGATTCATTAATAAATGCTAAGACGGTAATTTGAATCGCAACGTCTGTTTGTTTGTCAGATCCAAATACTCAGTAGCCGAAATGCAAATATCGATTATCCGTGTTGTGGTAGAGAAAAACATCAATTTTTTTTTAACCTTGTGAGAGCAAGTTACCGGAAGTGTGATGGAAATGAACACGCCTTCTACTCCTAAGCCAATAAGAGAATCCCTTCTGTCAAGATAAATTACTGTCTCTATCTCTTAGACACCCACCAGTTTGTAAAAACCACTTTAACTGTCCTCTAGATAGATATTTCCAATTCTAACTCCAAATTCGCAAAGTCTTAACAAAAATTTCTCTTACCGGAAGTTAAGATTACTATATATATAAACGAAAAAATTCATTTAAATTTGCAGAGGCCCATCCAAAAGAAATCTTTGAAAAAAAACCAAGTAACTTTTTTTTCATTTTTTGGAACACATGAAATTATGATGAAAGATAAAAAAATAATAAATAAATGCAGTGAAGCTGTGGGTAATACCAACTAGTGATACAGAGTGTGTATGCGGTTTAAAAAAGAACTAACCCAAAAAAAAAAAAAAAAAGTGGAGAGGGGAGCTATAACACACGTGTGATAATATTCTGGCGGGCGCGGGATTTAGGCCACGTGTGTATGTGTATGTTGTATTGAAGTTATATATATATATATACGTATATGTTTTTAGCGTTAAGTTTTGGTTTGTTAGTACTTTTGCCTTGCCACTATATAGTTGATTTGCCCCGCGGCAAGGAGCTCTGGCCGACCTTCTCTACATGGTGTAGCACACTCAAGTAGGGGAAGATATTGCCGTCTCTCTCTCTATCTCCCCCCACTAACTCTGTATACTACTAAATCATTTTGCACTATGTCCGGTACCAATTATTTATTTTGGACTTTATTTAGACCCCCCCTCCAAAAAAAAAAGTACTTATAATGAAAATATAAAAATAATGAAAATATAAAGACAGTTCGGAAATATTAATAATAAAAAGATTATTGATTTTGACTTCCGTTTACAAAAGAAAAAGGTTACCTAAAATAGTTGTATCCAAATTTTTTCTGCAAAAATATTACAATTATTAAATTGTAGATCTTAAGTTTTACAATAAGTCTAACACAACTTTAAAGAAAAATCACTTTTTACCATTTTTAAGAAATTATGAGTATATAGGTTTCGTGACCGTAAATTATTCAATCCTAGGATTCACAATTGGCTGTGGAATCGGTCAAAAAAAAACAACTCTAGCCTGCCTAGATCTTGACTTCGCCACCATAAGTGCTGCTACAAGCAGAGCGTGGGAGTCCAGAGTTTTGGATTGCCTATCCGTTGATTGTGCCCAGTTTGAACAGATTCTTTAAAAAAAAATAACGTAATTTTGACAATAAACTGAAATTTGTTTTCCATATTTTAAATTACCATAACTTTTGACTTTTAACATACAAACTTATAGAAATCGGTATTTTACAAAAGTTTGGTAGCAGTAAAAATAACAGTAGTATTTCATAATAGTAACAATTTAGGAAGGAGTAGGTTAGGCAGTGTGAATGTGTGTGTGAAAGAGGTGTAGGGGGGCCAATGCCGGGGCAGGGGTGGCAAACTTTTGTCTTCTTGTCTCGCAGGACGTCTTCCTGCACTTTCTCGGGAGCCACTTCTTTCTAGGACGGGTGGGTCTGTGTCGGGATTGGCACCCTGGCACGCGTATGAATGGGCTGCGTAAATGTAAATAGATTTAGGATTGTAAATGAGTGAGAGGAATATAGAGTACTCCACTCAATGTATATATAGGAATATAACTATTAGGATGAATGTATTTATTAGGATGATTGTATTTATTAGGATGAATGTAATTAATAAGATGAGTATATGAGTGTACATATAAATTTTGTGTAAATAGGTTTTTTTAAAATTTAGGTTAGATCTGTATGGGGTGCGAGGAATATCGAGTACTCCACCCCAACATTAGTTAGTTAGGTTAGAAGAAAATAGGAGTTAGGCCAACCGTTAGGTTTGTATCGATCAGATTGACTAGGTGTAGGTTAGGCTGTGTAGTAAAGTGTCTATTCTACAGTATAGTTTAGGTGCAAAGGACCCTTGTTGTTGCGCACCTTACAAAACCCCAAAACAAACAAACATAACTTTTGAAAAACCTAACCGATTTCAAAAACATTTTTTTTTTGTTTTTTTTTAGGAGCTCAAATACTATAAAAATTATGCAACAAAAAATATAACGTTCCATTTGAAAAAACAAAGTTGGATGCTGTATCTCGAGCTACAAGGGTTTAAAAAAAATGGGTCAATCACTGAAAATAAACTAGACTAAAAATGATTAAATACGTGTTTTTTATTTTTTCGAAATTTCCCGGCGTTAAAAAAAAAAGTGGGTGGAGCATATAACTCTGGTCACCCTGTATACAGATATAGCGGGACTTACACTGGAATTTTGGTAATTACAATGGGACGGATGCAATAGACTAATAACAATGTTTAATTTGATAAAATAGATATTGGGAAATTTCTTTTAATACAAAAAACGTTTTTCCTTGCCGATTCCTTGCCAATTTTGAATACTTAATTCCAAGAAAATGTCACCTTCCTTTGATGGCTAATTTCTAAACCCCTAAATACGTTATTTCCGGTGAAAAATAAAAAAAAAAAAAATAGAAAAAGAGTACCATGATGGCTTCCTCTTAAGTTGGGTAAAAAAAATTAGAAAGGAGTTTCTGTCCTTTTGTTTCATTTAAATATCGGAAGTGATAATGGCGCCTAGTTTTGGAAATCCACGTAAACAAATTCCATTAAATATAAATATACACGAATAAAAGAATTTTATTAATCCGTTAACCTTTTACTCTAACTTTTTCTTATTTAATTCTTTAATTCCAAGACAGATTTTTTAATAAATTTCACTTTTGCTTTCACTAAAAGGGAAGGAAGTGCTGCGAATGTATCGGAATTCCGAAATTGAATTTCCACCGGAAGTGATTATTATTATTATTTGTTTGGTTTTTTAAGACTGTTTATATATACATGCGTTTGCGCCAGTTGTGAACTGTAATATTAGGATTTTTGCCTTACATCATCCTGAAAGTACGTACCATTAATTAAGGATTGTTCAGTCTTGTGTATTAAGCCTTAAAAATGGCTCCAACATTTTTCGGTAAGCTTCTTACGACTGTAAGTGTAAGCATAAGCTTAATATTGAAGAATTATATAAGCTCTAAGGGAGGCCTGCAAAGCTAATATGTATTGTGGTACGGGGTTCGATTCCCCTGGTCTAGGCCTTGGATTTTATTTCATGTCTAATATGAGAAATTTATAGTAGTGTGTTTGTTAGTCGCTACGGTAGCCGAGCAGTTGTAGGTTAGACCCGCAAAGCTAAGATGTATTGCGGTACTAGTCTATATTCCCGACGGTTAATATGAGAAATTTATAGTAAAGTATGTTAGGCGGTTATAGGCTAGACCCGCAATGCTAAGATGTATTGCGGTACTAGTCTATATTCCCAATGGTTGAACAAAAAATAGGCAATTACTTTTCTTATAAGCTACAAGGAATAAAAAATCTTGTAGTTCTCTGTAAACTCAATAAATAATATCTCCTCGATAATAAATTAATATTTACTTTAAATTACGAAAGTAAATATACTTATGGTACGTAATAAATTGAACCATAACATGAAGCAGATATTTCTGTATGTTCTGCAATCAACTCTGGTTATTTCAAATCTAATACCCAAAGCTTTACAATTTCCACCCATTATCAAACAGATAAATAGAGTAGTGACTCTACGTACATTAACATTATTATCATTCAATCCATAACTCGCTGTGAGTCGGCCAGCCCTGATGACATTACCTTTCCATAGAGACAATGCTTCTAATAAAGGTCGCGTATCAGTTTAAATTTCGAGAGAATATTTTGCATCTCACTGAATTTTGATATAACAAAAGTGGAATTCGTGGAAATATCATTTACCAAACAATGAAAGCACATTTTCCCCACCTAAGTTTGCTTTAAATTATCATTGGAAATATATATATACGCAGCAGTATGTTTGAGGTAAATATTTTTCCATTAGTAAATTCAAATTTCCTGTACATAAAGTAAATAAATTTGTTTGCTTCTCAATCCAAACGGGTTCTTCTGATTACACAAGAAAAATGTTAATCTTATTGGTTTTACAAGGAGAGGGTAAAAATAATATGCGTAGGGGATTATAAATTACTTAAAGGAGCTTACAGTTTGTTGTAACTTAACTGAACTGAACATCGATGCACGATCATTGCATGCATGGACCAAAGGTAATTCTGTGTTATGGATAGTAAACTAGTGCCTGTGGGAGAGTTCTCTGGTGATTAAAAGGATACTGGGAAGGTTTTTTATAGAAACTGTATCGATCTATGTATACTGTATGGGATAGATCGTTGGTGTAAGTCAAAAAGTGAGGGATATAAACTCGCGATGTAGTTGCAGAATGTTGAAAATGCAGATTGCGCTATTCAGGAGGCTAACCGAGTGTTCAGGAAGATTTCATCAAGAAAGGAGAGGAAAGAACTTTTCCATGGTAGAGCTAGGAAGATGAGAGATGGTAGAAGCCAGCCAGAATAGAAGAGAATAGGCTGAAGCATGGACCTGGTGACCCTGGGGAGTCACGCAGATGATGAGGAGGCGCCAAACTTGAAGATTTTATGCACAGCATGATTTGAAAGCTATAGTATTTTCATGCTTAACGACGCTGTGAATCTAGAAAGCCTAATTTTGGGAACACAATTATACAGTTAACAAGAGTTCTGGAATAGCTTTACTGTAGAAGATTTGTTTAATAGAAAATTGGCAGCTCAGTTTTAGTTCAGGGTAACTAGTATTTGTGAAGTCTTGAGTTCGAGTTACAAGCGTTCCTGTAAATTTTTTGAATTCCCTTCTTCGAAATAATGTGCAGCTTATAACGTGAGGACACTTTTCGGGAGACTTGCAGATATTGGAAAGGTTTCGAGCACCATTGACGTAGTTGTTGTTCAATGAAAAGCCTGTGCTTGAAGCCAGTGCAATTCGAAAGAATGGTTAGAGGGTGGGCCTTAAAAACTCTCTAAAGATTTACATCTACATCTTCAGTTGGCTGTCCTAAGATAGATTTGGTCTTGCCGAGACACTGAGGCCTCAAGAAAAGGCCCAGCTCCGTTAGACCCCCCAGAAGTCTAGTTTTAAATAAACTTTCTCATTGCTTAAAGTCCCCAAATATTTCATCTTAACTATTGCGTTCTCTCGTTCTAAGAACAAAGGAATATCGCTTGTACACTGAACGAACCCGAAATACAGTTCTTCCACTATTTCTTCTGTACTCTAGTTTGATGGTATGATCGTGGCTTACGTGGTGTAAAAGGCTTACTAACTGTTCATTAAAATCTTGAAGTGCTGGAAGCAATTTTCTCAATGCCAATTATTTCAATTGGTACAAAAGATCTGCTTGATATTCAAGAAGACGTAGGACCCGGACAGGCATAGCAAAAAACATCCCTGAGGCATTCCTACTTTCAGTTTTTTTTTTTTATGCCTTGGCCAGGATATATCTTTATTTTATTATTCACCCGCGAGACCGGTCTAGCGGCCGCTCAAAGAATTAGAAGTGGTGGGGATGGAAACGGCTTCTTTTTTTCCTCTACTGTATTAAGAGTTGACTGAGTCTGACTCGATTAGTCTTTTCTTTCATTCCAGGACTGCCGCCAGATCCTGTTCTGGACGCCCATAATACCCTGTGATTTAGTTTCTAATCACCAACTAATGAAAGATTCTGTCTTCATTGAAAGGAAGAAGAGAGAGAGAGGATAGAATTAATTCCGTTTGATCAGAAGCCCAATTTTCACCGCCGCTTCCTCTTTTAAATTAGTACTACGAAGAATTCGATTTGTGTAGTAATTTGGTAGGACCTAATGCACATATTTGCAATGATTATTCCGTTTTTTAATAATATTAATAGTAATAAAATTACATGCAGCCGTATTAAAATAGATATTATTAGTGGATTCGAACAGAAGATGAGTTTTTGTAACCCCACGCGTTTAAGAAAAACGTTCCGCTCTAGACGCACTCAAAATTTCTTTTATGATCGAAAAGAAAAAATAAAAAGAATTAAATAATTATAACCAGTTTGAGAAGCAATCATAACCTGAAATGAAGTATGATTTAAGTAAAACCATGCTCAATGGGTAGAGGAAATTGATTAGCTCTTTGGTTAGCGTAATGGATTCTCATTCTTCCTTGGAGCTTCCTCCGATGGCCGGCAGTTCACTGGAAAAGGTAACGGCGATAATAATGATCTTGGAGGCGCTACGGTAGCCGAGCGGTTATAGACTAGACCCGCAAAGCTAAGATGTATGTTATTGCGGTACTAGTCTATATTCCCATGGATAATATGAGGAATTTATAGTAAAGTATGTTAGGCGGTTATAGACTAGACCCGCAAAGCTAAGATGTATGTTATTGCGGTACTAGTCTATATTCCCAATGGTTAATATGAGGAATTTATAGTAAAGTATGTTAGGCGGTTATAGGCTAGACCCGCAAAGCTAAGATGTATTGCGGTACTAGTCTATATTCCCAATGGTTAATATGAGAAATTTATAGTAAAGTATGTTAGGCGGTTATAGGCTAGACCCGCAAAGCTAAGATGTATTGTTGGTTTAGTGGGTTCGATTCCCGTTATACGTTATGTATTTTATTTAATGGTTAATAAAAGAAATTTACTGTTAAGTATGTTTGCTAGTCGCCTCCGTCCACGACACGTAATTTGGTAGTTAGACGTAAAAATATACAATTACTTTACTAATGATCTTGGAGGTTGAATCGTCTTAAATTAAAAAATTGAAATTAAAATATAATTTTCCTGTAAATAAAAATAAAATGTCGAAAAAACCCCCATCGAAAAACGCTTTTCTAAATAACGTAGCTTGGGGAAATTGCTCCCTGAAATCGATCGACTAAAAGTACGAATTATAGTGAAGCAATCTCTCTGTGTGGGAGAGGATGAACGCGATTCAATTTCCTTTTAATCGTAATCAATTGAATTTGTTCATAAGGAAGAGATGGACCGTTATGTGGAGGGAGTTAGTGAACAGGAATAAACAGGATCAAATCTAATGTATTCTAGGAATTTCCAGCAAAGTGTAATACCAATAGGATTCTCCCTTTTTTGAAAGGGAAAAAGTGACATTAATATTTGTGATGATGTATGTACTGCCAAAAATACAGTATTCGCTGATGCACAATTTTTTGAGGGGGAGGGGTCATGTTAACCGTCGGGACAACATCCTGTTTTGCGAAGTTTGTAGGAATTAGAAATATGTTTTTTTTAACGGAAATGATCTTTCTTGACATTACAGCCCATGAAGGCCTCCTTAAATTTCCAAATTGTGAGGTTTCGAGACGGACTAAAGTTTTTGCAGGGTAGAGTTTTACGGCTTCCTACGCCCAACGGAAATGGTAAAATTACTAAATACTCGTAGATGTTTGAACCAGTAACAGATTTTTTGATTTTTTTTTTTTACGATCCCTACCTCCTGTTGGTGACGTAGACTGGACTTCCTCTTTAGTAGTTTTGATTACTTCTACTTTAGTCACTATTTTTGATTTATTCACTCATTTTATGAACCCCAGAACTTATAGTTTATCCACAGATCAATATTTATTATTCTGTAAGAATTATTCTTCATTTCTAATCTTACTTTGAAAATTGAGCCGTTTATTTTGAAAGTGGCATAAGTCACTTTGTTTTTCAAGTCGAGATATTTAAGGGTTTGCGTTTTAACACGTTTAAAAATATGGATGCTGACTTTCGAGAAGATTTACTTGTATTTGTTATCTCATGATACTGATATTTTTCTCAGTATAAATAATTTCGTATAAACATTAAAAAATCACCATTTTTCATTACGGTAAAGTGACTTAAGCCAATTTCAAAATAAATAGTTTAGAAAAATGACTGACATATATTAATTTTGTCCGACGTATTTTACTGAAGTGATGTTTTGAAAGGGCAGTGATTTACTAAAATTGTTGAAAAAATTACATATACAGGGTAACCATGGTTACATGCTCCACTCACTTTTTTTTAAAACGGCGGGAAATTTCGGAAAAATAAAAAACACGTATTTAATCATTTTTGGTCTAGTTTATTTTCAGTGATTGACCCATTTTTTTTAAACCCTTGTATCTCGAGATACAGCATCCAACTTTTGTTTTTCAAATGGAACGTTATATTTTTTGTTGCATATTTTTATAGTATTTGAGCTCCTAAAAACAACGAAAAATTTTTTTTTGTAATCGGTTAGGTTTTTCAAAAGTTATGGTAATTTAAAATATAAAAAACAAATTTCAGTTTACAGTCAAAATTACGCTATTTTTCTTAAAGAATCTGTTCAAACTGGGCACAATCAACGGATAGGCAAGCCAAAACTCTGGACTCCCACGCTTTGCTTGTAACAGCACTTATGGTGGCGAAGTCAAGATCTAGGCAGGCTAGAATTATTCGACGTTTCAGATCATCGACTGGAGCCACGGGATTAAGGTTACTGTATACTTTATTTTTTAGATAGCCCCACAAAAAAATAGACCATTGGGGTCAAGTCCGGAGATCGAGGTGGCCATTGGATCGGACAATGAGTTCCTATGCTCTTTTCAAGGAAATTTCTGTCCAAGTAACGTCGAACAACTCTTGCATTATGTGCTGGGCAACCATCTTGTTGAAAATACATATCTAGTCGACGTTGTAGAGGAACATCTTCAAGCAGAACTGGCATAATGTCACTTTAAAAAAAGTTAGATACCTTTCACCAGTTAAGTTCTCCCTGTAAAAGTATGGGCCGATTAGTTGATTAAAGTAAAACTCCACACCAAACGTTTGTTGAATAAACAACCTGAACGTCGAATAACTCTAGCCAGCCTAGATCTTGACTTTGCCACCATAAGTGCTGCTACAAACAGAGCGTGGGAGTCCAGAGTTTTGGCTTGCCTATCCATTGATTGTGCCCAGTTGGAACAGATTCTTTAAGAAAAATAACGTAATTTTGACAGTAAACTGAAATTTTTATTTTACCATATTTTAAATTACCATAACTTTTGAAAAACCTAACCGATTTCAGAAAAAATTTTTTTGTTGTTTTTAGGAGCTCAAATACTATAAAAATATGCAACAAAAAATATAACGTTCCATTTGAAAAATAAAAGTTGGATGCTGTATCTCGAGATACAGGGGTTAAAAAAAATGGGCCAATCACTGAAAATAAACTAGACTAGAAATGATTAAATACGTGTTTTTTATTTTTTCGAAATTTCCCGCCGTTTAAAAAAAAAGTGGGTGGAGCATGTAACCATGGTTACCCTGTATAATAATAATTCATACCATCAACATATTTAATATAAAGGTTTGATTTAGGTATTTGTATGAAAATACATCAGTTCAATTTAATTTTCGCCATCAATAGGAGCGATTAAGTCCTCGGAAATCGTGTTTTGTTTCAAATTTTTAAAATAACTGTGGTATATTGGGGGTATATAATTAAGCAAGTCCATCATTATTTGTATTTTGCTGAAGAAACAGGACGAGATCCAGCGTATAACGGATCCATCTCTTATTTGTGAATAACGCCTAGGTCTTCCTCTTTTTGGTGACAAATCCATAGTTAGAAATTCATCTTTTTCATCTAAAGTTAGTTTATAAAACATATTATAGGGAATATCATGGTGAAATCGTATCCATTGAATTTTTAGCCAATTCACTTTGTTTTGGTCTGTATTTACTTTTCTTTTTGAAACAGATTTGAAACAGAAACTGCACTATTTCTTTCGCACTTATAAAAAAAAATAAGTCCAATGATCACAACTTTTTTAAAAATACAGAAAATAAGTCAAAACAATACTTCACACACACACACACACACACACACACACACACACACACACACACACACACACTTATCACATGTTTCTATTTCTTTCACACTAAGCCCCGTAATTAATTTCCTGAGTACAGCGACTTACGCCACTTTCAAAATAAACATGTTTGTTATACCGTTAATTACCAACACTTCCTCTCGAACAAATCTCAATCGTTCTCAACTTATTGATTGCAAATTTTTTTAAAAATGAAAAGATACCGTTCAATTGTATTTAGTGTTGCCATTAACTCGATTTTTTTTGAAAAAGTGCCTTATGCCACTTTCAAAATAAACGGCTCAATTCTCATTATTTTGATAGACCTAGGCATGTTTGGATTAAATATTATTAGTACTGCAACATTAGCGTCATTTTTCTCGCATACTATTATTTACGAGAGTCGTTTGAAAAGTCCGTGCAAAGTCAGAGAGATAGCACTACTGGCGCGTATCGAGGTTATGTTTAGTTAGTAGCATCTCTTGGAAGAACACACACCAAGTTTCAGCCAGATCGGTCTATTTCTTTGTGTTTGGCATTCGGTTTGAATCGAGGAAGTCGAGTGATTTTCAAAAAATGGACGAAAAAGAATTTCGTGTGTTGATTAAACACTACTTTATGAAAGGCAAAACGCCTCAGGAGACTAAAGAGAAGCTTGATAAACATTATGGTGACTCTGCACCTTCGATTAGAACAGTTTATAAGTGGTTTCAAAATTTTCAGAGTGGCCATATGGGCACAAATGACGCTGAACGTTCTGGACGCCCTGTTGAGGTTACTACTCCAGAAATCATTGATAAAATCCATGATATGGTGATGGATGACAGAAGAGTGAAGGTGCATGAGATTGCTAGTGCTGTGGGCATCTCGAATGAACGGGTACATAATATTTTGCATCAACATTTAGACATGACAAAGCTATCCGCAAGATGGGTGCCGCGATTGCTCACGCTTGACCAAAAACGAAATCGTGTGAAGTGTTGCAAGGACGGTTTGCAGCTGTTCCAGAAGAATCCGCAGGACTTTAAGCGTCGTTTCGTCACTGTGGATGAAACATGGATACATCACTAAACTCCTGAGACCAAAGAACAATCTAAACAATGGGTTACCAAGGGGGAATCTGCGTTCCTTCGGCCGGAAAGATTATGGCGACTGTCTTTTGGGATTCGCAAGGAATAATCCTCATCGACTATCTGGAAAAGGGTAAAACTATTACAGGTGCATATTATTCATCGTTATTGGACCGTTTGAAAACCGAGCTGCAAGAAAAACGCCCACGATTGGCCCACAAAAAAGTCCTTTTCCATCACGACAACGCACCAGCTCACACCTCGGCAGTTGTGGTCGCAGAATTAATGGAAATAGGATTCCAACTCGTTTCACTTCCCCCCTATTCTCCAGACTTGGCTCCCTCGGACTACTATTTGTTCCCCAATATGAAGAAATGGCTGGCGGGAAAAAGATTTTATTCAAACGAGGAAGTGATTGCAGAAACGAATGACTATTTTTCAGACTTGGACAAATCCTATTATTCGGAAGGGATCAACAAACTAGAGCAGCGTTGGACGAAGTGTATAAGCCTAAAAGGAGACTATGTTGAAAAATAAAAAAGGTTTACCCCAAAAAATTAAGTAGTTTTTATTTTTGCACGGACTTTTCAAACGACCCTCGTATTATTACTATATCAATGAGAATACTTGAAACAAAGTGAAGCACATTTTGATAAAAAAGTTTATTGTTAAGTATTCGTTAACTGCAGTGTTGGAAACAAAGAATTGTTTCTTAAAAAAACGCGAAAAAGAAAAAATAAAATAAAGAAAGGGAATTAAATAAATAACCAATGTTGGTTGGTAGCATTGTCTATTTATTTTTATTTTTTGCAGTATCTTTTTTTTTTTTTTTCTTCTCCTTTTGCTACATTAATATCTTATCTATGTTTTATTCAGTGCATCTTTTATCTGTTGTTTTCTTGATTTGTATTTTTTATGCAACTGTATAGTCCTTTCTTGTTAAACAACAACAACCAAAAAGAAAAAAGAAAAAAAAATACTTTAGAATTGTAAGGTGCCTCTAAAAGTGTTTGACGTAAAGAATCGATTTTAGAATTTATTGTTCAATTGAATAAGTTAACCTTGGTAATGAATATAATGTCCATTGTTCAAAGAATAACATTAGAATTGAATATTAGAATGCAAAAGAAAGATACAATCTTGGTGTAGCTTCATATATGCAACTGGTTGCAATAAAGGAAAGAACAATATTCCAAAACATTCTGTGGTGTAGTAAGTAACCGATAGTTTTGAGCACCGCCCGGAAGAGATTAGAATACTTAGGTACTCAAGCTGCTGCACTAAACGAATCCCAAAGTGATCTTGTGTCGAGAATTTGGCAGCAACCCTTGCTCCTTAACCCCTCCCAAAACTCTTACTTAGAAATTTCACACAACGGAATACCAAATTTTAGTTAACTGCCATTTTTATTTTTACAAATCTACTTATTATTATTCGCTAAAATCGTGTCCATTGTTTCTATTCCGGAAGTTTCAAAAACATTTCCGGTAAAAAAAAAAAAAAAAAAACTCGAGACCTTGAAATTCGACTCGGTCGCAATAAGAAAATTCATGTTGAAGTTGCATGCACATTTTTTCCCATTCAACGTTCAAGATTAGATAAATATCTTTTTTTTTCTTTTTTGTTAAATTAATTAATTAATATCAAGTTTTGATCGAACGGAATTCAGCTGCACCTTATAATTTCAATTAATATACAAATAATGCTATAAAATAATCGAATTTATGACAACGGCCATACCATGTTGAATACACAGGTTCTTGTCCGATTTCCGAAGTTATGACTACATTTTATTTAAAAAAAAGTATTATGATATATTAAGTATTATGAATGACTGCATCTCCCTCTTACAAAGCCACGCTCTTGACCACTAGACCAACACCCTGGCTAGATATTCTTACCATGTATTGTGGTACTGGGTTCGATTCCCGGTCTCTAGGCCTTGGATTTTATTTAATGGTTAATAAAGAGGAATTTACAGTAAAGTATGTTAGGCGGTTATTGGCTAGACCCGCAAAGCTAAGATGTATTGCGGTACTAGTCTATATTCCCAATGGTTAATATGAGGAATTTATAGTAAATTATGTTAGGCGGATAGGCTAGACCCGCAAAGCTAAGATGTATTGTTGATTTAGTGGGTTCGATTCCCGTTATACGTTATGTATTTTATTTAATGGTTAATAAAAGAAATTTACTGTTAAGTATGTTTGCTAGTCGCCTCCGTCCACGACATCTGATTGGTAGTTGGACGTTAAGCCCCGCCTGAAAAATTAGGCGATTACTTTACTTTAAAAAAAAAAAAAATGATGTAATGATTGCTTCCATTTGATGATAAAACAAATTTATCCTGATTCACCCACAACCATTACATTAGACTACTTTTTAAAAAAATCTTCAGTTACTACCATTTTTGTTCTTTGCGTCACAATTAAAAAAATTTTTGCAGTCAGAGGACCTCCCCAAAATGGTGTATTTCTGGTGGCAAAATTAATATTGAAAACCGATCAATATCAAAAGATAAAATTTGTAACTTTGATCTTAAATATCTCAACTACCAAACGCTCCAATCTCCAAAGGATTCAATCGCTTCAATCTAAAATACTTCGAACTATTTGTAAACGCTCTATTTTATGTCTCCTAACCTGGACTATACACACTGTGACCTTAACATTCCTTTTGTCACATAAAGTCGCTGAAAACACGATACAGAAAACTCCACTTCAGCCTGCAATCTCATGTAAATCCTCTAGCTCAAAAATCTTTCTTCTAGAACTCTTCCTGACAACCCGGACAAGACGTCTTAAAAGACAGTGGCCTCGTGATCTCCTCTCAAGTGAGGAGAACCATTTAACCATCTAATATTTGGGAGTGTTACCACTGGGTAACTTCTCCACTCGTTACTGAACATTTGTTGCTCGGTTATCATTGTTACTTATAGCGCTAAAAAAAAAAAAAATTTTAACAATATTAGGGATATCAAAACGGGGTCAACGTTATTTTTCACAATTTTTTTTAATGTAGTTTTCATAATCATTGTCAAAACCCCAGTGGTCCTAATGAAACTCCGATCAGTTTATTTTTTTTGGCCGTAACTCCGCCAAAAATGAAGATACAGCATCAGGGGTGGAAAAATTTGAAAGCAAGACCCCCCACAAAAAAAGCATATAGTTTACTTCGTGGGTTTTTTCCGGATTTCCGCTTTCCCTAAAAAGTTATTAGCGATTGGTGCATTTTAAATGGATCACCCTGTACCTATATTAATTTATTTTAATGTTTATCTATATAATATTAATATTATTAATGAATATATATTTTTTTAATCATTTATTTAGTTACAATCAACGCATTTTGCGTTATAAGCAACAAGGGTAACAATAAGCAACATTCACACATATCAGAGTGAAGAGTTACCCAGCGGTAACACTCCAAAAAAACAATCTAAATTCTACTGACTCTCTTCATCATCAGAGAGGAGATCGCCGAGGCCACACTGCCTTTTAAGACTGTCCTAGAAGTGTTGTCTGGAAATGTTCTGGAAGATAAGATGTTGTACAAGTGGATTGTGATGTGATTGAAGGTTAAGATGGAATTTTCTGTAACGTGTTCTCAGCAACTTGTGTTGCACGAAAGGAATGTTCAAATTCTGTGTGAAGGTTTGATTGGTGACGTAGAAAGGAGCGTTTACTATAGAGCGATTTATTAATATTATAAAGGGCGCTGGTTAAGAGGCGAGACCTGCAAAGCTAACATGCATTGTGGTACTGGGTTCGATTCCCGGTCGTGTCCTTGGATTTTATTTAATGGTTAAATGAGAAATGGTAAAGTACGTTTGCTATTTGCCTCCGTCCACGACATCTAGCAAATGGTAGTTGGACGTTAAGCCCCGCCTGAAAAAATAGGCGATTACATTTCTTTACTTATTAATATTATAAATTAAATTCTGGAACATAATATTTTCCTTTGACTATATGCATCCCGGACATGTTTATATAAATTATATAATCTATTATCTTTATTATTACTATGTTATGTTAATATATTCCTACCACTCTAATCTTTTTCTCGAAAAACCGTAACTTGAACTCATTAAGTACTGGGCATACTGATATAAAATGCTTAGGTATTCTCGTTCACATTCATATTACAGATGGAGCACATAAAGATTCTGTCTCACTTCAAAGTTGTGGACTTGCGCTTTAAAGTCGGTAACTTTCGCTTTCCTGGTTTTGGCCCCAGAAAATAGAGAATTAAATATGGGTCGCAGTGGGAGAGAGCTGCAGTTGGTGCGTCATTGTAGTAAAGCTGGTGGAGTAGTGGGTTTGTATGTCAGTTAGTGGTGGAACAGAAGATGTGGAGCTACCTCATAGCCGCCCTCATACTCTCTCTACTTGGTCCATACCCACCAACCAAAAACTTCTCCACCGGTATAGCACCCCCGGGGACGCCCTGGTATAGTGTGGCGCATGCTACCCAGTTCTCTGCAGCCCACTCGTTCCATCTGGCCCACTAGCTGTACTACCCCCTTTAACCAGGGGGAGTTTCTCCTCTCTCTCGCTCTGTGTCTCTCTCTCTCGGAGCATCCTCCAACCCCTCCGCCATACACACTCACGCAATAACAACAGTAATGGCGGCTCAAGTTCAAGGTTACGCGATCAATAAAGAAGTGAGCCGGCCGACGCCCCCCACAACACCGTAAAACACCTTTCTCTTGTCTACTACGCAATTTTTAATACCATTCCTCCACAGAACGGTCTTGGCTTCGCAATCATGTTTACCACTAAAACATATTTAAGGGGACCTTCTAAGAGGAAGTCCAGTGTTCTTGTCACAGTTTTCGCCCGGAAATACACGTCCTGATTAAATAAAACATATATTCTTCTGCTTAGTTGAAACGAGCGGTGTTTGAAATAGTTGAGAAGGTATTATTATTAGAAAAGCACAGGAAAACTCCTTTTCTTTTGAAGACCATTTTTGTTTTATTCATTCTCAAACTTCTCCTGGAAAAATCATTGATGTCCTTTTTTACAGTAACCTCTTCAAGAGGAGGGAGATACGTATTTTTTTTTTTGTAACCATAGAAACAAAACTTTCTCTGACCTTTGGCCATTTGAACCTCATATTATCCCATCGTTTCTCTCTCTCTCTCTCTCTCTCGCTGTGACACCTTCTAAGAGGAAGTCCAGTGTTCTTGTCACAGTTTACGCCCCGAAATACACGTACCTCCTGATTAAACAGCGTTAAGTGCCCATACGTAGCGTTGACAATCTTACAACCAGAAGTACCACTTACAGTTTTTTTTGTGTCTTCCTTTTTCCCCCTCCTTCCGGTGAGTTGATTTGCATTAAATTTGGAAATTCAGTCTCACATTTGATTAATACTAAGGCGCCACGGTAGCCGAGCGGGTTAAGAGGCGAGACCTGCAAAGCTAATACGATTTTTTTGGGAAAGCCTAACCACTTCCTACTCTCAGAAATGCCCTAAATCCATTTTTCCTGGATGAACAATGGGCACAATTATATTTTCAATAAAATCGTAGGTGTTTTTTTGTTTTTTTTTTGAGAAAATCCATGAAAATCTACGGTTTGATCGATTTTTGATCAAAATCTTATTGTGGGTATTGGCTGTTGGCGTAGTAGCAAAATATACGTACAATTTGAACTTTTCATTTTTTATTGTTTTTTGAGTTACGATTTACACAGACTCGTTGGACTCCCACGCAGGGGTCCCGGGTTCGAATCCAGCTGCTGACCCTTAGACTTCCTCTTTCCTAGGAGCTTCTTACAGCTCACTGTCGCCGGTGATGGACAGTGTTGTCTGTAACGAGAGAACGCCGGCAGTGCGCTGAAAAAAGCTCCGGGCGCCAATAACCTTAGATGTTGACGCGCCTTAAATCATTTTTTAAAAAACAGACTCTTGTGTGTAAAAAATTTAATAAATAAAAAACCCTTTTTCTGGTCACAGGAGACCCTTAAAACCGGAAATATTTCCGGTTTTTTTCCCTCCCCGGAAAAGAGAAAGTAAAATGGTTCCTTCATCTCATTTTGAAATCCATACCAGTAGCGTAACTCCACACTATAACTGGCCGAGAATGGATGGGTGAGTTCCCTTTCTAAAAGTATCGATTATTGCAGTGGTTCCCGCTCCCGCCTAGGGCAGACCGAAGGGCATGTAGGGTTGTTGGGTGGCCGCCCACTTCAGTCACCTAGTTTCAGCACGTTGTAAACAAAGCAGACTTTCCTTTTCAATACGAGAGCTCTCCCCCCCCCTGGCCACTCCACCGACTATCATTCCCTATTTTCATTTTCCCTTCGTATTACGTCATTGGCTTTAATATTTATTATTTATTACTTCATTTTTTTTATTTATTATTTCTTCGCCAAAATTTTTACAATTACTTCAAGTAAAGCTTTACCGAGATGTTACAGTTTCAAGTATTTTTGTGAACCCAGCTTCTTCTATTTTTACTTGGGCATTTCGTAATCTTAAAAAAAATAATAATTTTTAAAATTCTCAAAAAACAATTATTTGCTTAGTTTTCTTGGCTTGACTAAGGGATTGACTAAATTTGATTACAGCCTGGTGTGAGACTCGTCTCCCAGGCACTATAGCCTAAAAAGGCTGACCTCTTGTAGGGCTACCATTTAGGGGGTGACCTTCCAGTTTCTTCAGGACTAAGTTTCCCTCCCAGTAACTGTTTTTTCGGTAACTCCGTCACCAAATTTCAGAACAGAACTTCTAAAACCACTGCCCGTACTGTGTAAATAGTTTTTATGGTTCCACTAATTTTTGCCTGTTGTAACATGAATGTTCATTGTATCCCAGACAGGTTTCCGACTTACATCCATCATCAGGAGCAGGCTATGACGTATAAAGTCAATGCTATTATATTCAACAATCTGGACAAGTTTTGGTAATCTCACCTCTTTTGGTCGCCGGCTGCAAATTCTCAAAAAAAAAACAAAAAAAAAACCCTCGCGTATCAAAAAGCCCAATTTTGACCAAATACAGTTAAACGACTCAGCTGACCAAAAAATTGCGTTCTTAGAATGATTCTCGTCTCTTAAATTCCCTCCTAGAATTGGTAATGTTTCCTTGATAATCTTAGGTTTTTTTGTGAGAAGTGTTCTGGGCCCCAGAAACTCTTCATCCCGTCTTTCGTCAAATCCAATCCCTAACTAAGTACTAAGCGTAATGCAAAAAAAAAAAAAAAAAAAAAAAAAATCATGTAAAAGTAAAGTAATCGCCTATTTTTTCAGGCGGGGCTTAACGTCCAACTACCAATTAGCTGTCGTGGTCAATTTTTTCCCAACAAATAAAAAAGTAGTCAATACGCGGGTTCGAACTAGGGATCTCCCACTTACAAAACCATACGCATAATGGTTTTGTTTACAATACATATTTGCTTCGCAGGTCTCGCCTCTAACCGCTCGGCTACCGTGGCACCCAATAATGATGTAACTATGCGAGACATGGCAAAAAAACCATTTCTGCAATACAAAAATAACTATTTAAATTTACCTGATTTCCATATGATGAATTGTGGACGAGGTTACGGCAGCCATTCGTATCAGTTTGCTGCCATGTTACTGTATTAGTAACTAGGAAATACATAAATGTAATTATAATTACGAAGCACATTAACAAAAAAAAAACAAAGATTCTGATAGGACGAAACAGCGAGGACTCTAAATACAGATGGTGGTAGCGATTGTGTACATACGTCTCTTCTGATATGGACATCCATTACATGATTTAAAAAAGATGCTGAAAGCAAGACACATTTCCAAAATGAGATTACTAAGATAAGTTAATTACTTTCTAAGAAGTAGTATAATTACAGCTTGATGAATGACCATCATGTAATTTTATAAAATTAAGGCCCAATTTGGGAGGGGGGGGGTTAATGATCAAGTGCAACATTAGATGACGTGAACATAAGCGGAAGCGCTTCACTATTACCAATATTTTACCTTTAATTGAGTGAAGACTAGTTATTTATAGGACCTCGATCATAACTACTGCACAATGTAGATTTCTAAGTAAAGTAATCATTGGTTCAAAAACCAATCAAAAACCATTGGTTTTTGAGAGAAGTGTTCTAGGCTCCAGAAACCCTTCATCCCGTCTTTCGTCAAATCCAATCCGTAACTAAGTACTAAGCGTTATGCAAAAATCCAACAAAATCATGTTGTAAAAGTAAAATTAAAGTAAAGTAATTGCCTCTTTTTTCAGGCGGGGCTTAACGTCCAACTACCAATTAGCTGTCGTGGTCAGGGGAGGGACGGAAGCTCATACTTTTACTATAAAACAATTTTTTCCCAACAAAAAAGTAGTCAATACGCGGGTTCGAACTAGGGATCTCCCACTTACAAAAACCATACGCTTAATGGTCTAAGTAACTAAATGCAACTCTCCCAAAATTACCCCCAAAAAAAGGAGTATTAAACCTTCTTCTTTGTAACAGAAGTAAAATTATTTTTTAGGACCTTTTGTGTATGCTTGTGAACATCCAAAGCTCTCCTTAACATTTGATTATCGCTTAGAAAAATCACTCGGAAAACGACTTATTACCCCGATATTAAGAAAAGTACTAGGTTTACTGCCTTGGCAATATTTTTAGTAGAAAGGGGATGAAAAAAATACATAGAAATGACCTATCGCGTGCTATTCTTTCTCTTTGATAACAAGTTAAAAAATTGAAATATTGGTTAATAAATATCCAATATTTTGAAATGGTCTAGCGCCTTTAATTTTGAAGATATTGAATTGCGGTTTCCGGTTTCTTACGTAACTTTTTATGCTCTTTAAAAATGTGTATATGAAAATGGGGTTCAACTGCGGAACCCTTACTTTTGGTCGCGCGTCAGCCGCGTATGCGGGCAGGAATCTAAAATCAAGTCACATATTCTGAAACTAAAGGTGACGGGCAACAAATTTTTCCTCTACCATTTTTTTTTGCTCAGATCGAGACCGTTTAAGCATGAAATGCATTTGAGCCGTCTTAAAATTGAGGAACACCCTGTATATGTGTTAGAACTTCGAATAGTAGAAACAGGAAGTCGTATGCGTCTGTTCTCGTTATATTTTTAGTTTCGTAAATTAAGAAAAAAAAAACATATTTCCGTATTTTGTAATTACTCTGGGCTTTTCAGGTGTTTCGTCATTTTATACATCCATGGGTATAATCAAAGCTAATCTGTGGAATTAGAAAAAAAAAACAAAACACTGCAGGTGCACGTTTGTATACATTCTAGTCTGTAAGTGCATTTTATTACGTGCGAATGTTAGGTCTGTATGCAATTTTATACCAAGGTCAAGTGAGTAACCCACAGTGTATATAGTTGGAGATGTATATAACGTAATGCTGATGTATGTGCCCTTGCACAGTAGCTGGTAAATATGGCTGGCAATACCCTTGTATTTACGTACACCTACACATATATACACTCTGCATGGAGATGCATGACTCAACAACAATTCCACACACAATCTGTACAAAGTAAACACCATGGCTAGCTGCAGTTCTCTGTCCCACAGAGAGTGAGACAGAGTAATGGGGAGTGGAGTACAGCGGTACCAATCCCCACCTTGCAAGTTTCCCTCTTTTTCCCCATCTTTTATTTTTTTTGGGGGGCTTGTTTTTATTTATTTATTTATTTATTTTTGGATTGGGATGAATTCTTTGTCAGTTATAATCCCTAGCTGTGATATTCCACATGCTTTATTAGCCTTTCGTATATTTTCTTATCAGCCAATTTATATTTCCTCTTTCTTTGATGTTATTTCCTTGTAGATATTTTTAAATAAATCTGTGAAAAATTTTGAACGAATTAAAAGAAATAATTTCATTCCGGTTAAACTTTTGCATTTTTGTAACATATTCTTATATTAAAACTGTTTCCGGTAGGACACTTGTACGTATAAGGGTTGATCATCAAAAAACTGCACGAAAAAGCTGTAACGTCAGAAAAACACCCAACTTTGACAATTTTTTTTCACTGTTTCTATAAAAGACAAAATTCCCAAATTTTCTGCAAAATATAGGGCAAATCCTCCTTTATAAACTGTAATTTTTTTGCAACTACCCAGATCTAATAGATTTTGGGGGGAAAAACGGCATTTCCTGAAAATGTTTTTCTTTTTGTTACCTTTTTTTTTTTGTAAACAACGTAGCGCCTAAACGCGTGAACCGATTTTCATGAATGAGTTATCATTCGATTCGGAATTTCATGTAGATGCGTCTTTTGGGCGTCACTACGCTGTGTACATTGATTGGTGGAGGAGTTGGCCAGGAGGTTATCAACTGCTCTCTTTATCTTCCATCGAAATTTGAAAATTTGAACGCTATACGATTGTTCATTATTAAGTTACGGCTGACCACGACACAGATTATTAAATAAATTATATTCAGGGAATCTCGAAAACTCCGAAATTGGGTGAAACAGGAAATTGAAAATCAGTACATACGCAATACTTCCCTTACTCTAGGGGTAGGGAGAGAAAACTTTGATTTTTTTTTTTTTTTTCTTTGTTAAATTACGTTACCGGAAGTACAGTTGCGTTTTTATTGAAGTTCATAGCGGAAACAGTGATTAAAAGCGGAAGTGTTCGATGTTTTTGGGGAGGGAGCGAGAAAGAAAGGAAAACGGAAAGAGAGGAGAAAGACGAAGTGCAAGAAAAATTTAAAAAAAATAAAAACGGATGGCCTGGATACAAAACGGGATGATTTATTAATATTGTCCTTTTTCAAGGATCTACATATACACATGTGCACGTATATTATTGTTTTGTAGTTGAATATTTACGTAGAAATGGGATGTGTTATAATTTTTAAATGTAAATGACTTTAGCCTGTACTGGGTGACATTCTCGTGAGGGTATGACACGTTCCTACCATTCTCTTTGTCTCCGCTCTCTCTCAGTGACGAGCCCAACTATCGCCACCTCCAGTTCTCTTCCCTCTCCTGAAGGAGATGTGCTGACTCACATGAAAATATTATCTCTGCTCAAGTTGTATATTTTCTCACATTCTGTTTCTATTTCAGTCTTGTACTTGCGCACAACAATATTTATATATTAGAATCTTGGTGATTTATTTACATTTTAGGAATTCCTTCTTTTGTTTTTCAGGTTTCGTTCCAATCTTATTTTTGTCTTTAAAAGAAAATTGGTTTATTATGATTTGCTACATCATCACATAGTTTTCATCTTCTGCTATTCCGTTGTACGTGAGTGGAAAATTTATTGCAAACGATTTTGGACTTTTCCTGAAAAATACTAGGAATTGTTTTTTTTTAAAAATCTTTTATTGAAATTCACAACTGCAGCAACTGTTGCAACAAGCAAAACTTGATATAAGATAACAATATCATGAATATGGATCGGAGAAAGCACCCAGTGGTGTCACTCCATTATAGTGTTGTTCAACAGCTGAGCCTTAAGGCAATAAGGTTCGAGCCTTAAGCACTCGAGCTCTCAGGGTTCAGTGGGTGGTTCGAGTCAGAGAGCTCGAGCTGAAGCTTCAGAAAGGCTCGAGCTTTTTTTTTGGGGGGGGGGGTTTATAAGAAACATTTTATTTTGAACTAATTAATAAATTCATTTCTTAAAATAAAATCAAGTTGTAGCAGCAGCTAATGAATTTTTCAAACATATTTTTTGTATAAATGAATACAATAATTTCTAAAATGGTCGTTGCTCATTGAAATTGATTAATCGTCATTCCTTAAGAATTTTAACTTTGTGAGAGCCTTCAACTCCAGGTTTATGAACCTCCAACTTGAGCTTCACGGCTGCAGCTTCGATGGCTATAAGGCTCGAGCTCTGTAGGCTCGATTCGGTTGAGCCTTCAGCTCGAACCTCAACTGAACAACACTACTCCATTAACGAGCTTCTTACTGTACTGTTCTTATACTGAGAGTTGATTCTCTTCAGTCTCCTTGGAGGATTACCTGGTAATGTGGAAGAAGATAGGTGCTCCATGAGAAGGGTTAGGAATGAGCTGCTTAGAGAGGAATTGAAATTTTAAGAAAACGAGTTTTAGTAAGATCTTTAACGAAAGGGATTTTGAGATCAAATGTTGGTTGGTGGGATTAGAAATATAGAATGGAGCTAATGAATAGTAAAAAGTAAAGTAATCGCCTATTTTTTTCAGGCGGGGCTTAACGTCCAACTACCATTTACTAGGTGTCATGGACGGAGGCGACTAGCTAACGTACTTTACTATTTCTCATTTAATCATTAAATAAAATTCAAGGCCTAAAGACCAGGAATTGAACCCAGTACCACAATGCATATTAGCTTTGCAGGTCTCGCCTCTTAACCGCTCGGCTACCGTTGGCGCCTAATGAATAGTATTTTTGACTGTAATGTCTGGAGGCGAAGAGAATTGGAACGTTTAGCCGATGTCGTATGACCAAATAGGTCGCAGGTTGTTTTGTAGGTTGAGTTTAGATCGTTTGTCAAGTAGTCTGGCGAGATGTTTTGTAGCTTTGGTTGGTTTCTTGTCTTTTCAGACTAGTCTGGGGGATTCCATGTCAACCGTTTGTCCCAGGTACAGTCCAAGGTGGCCGTACTTCGACTACAGTTAAGTCAGAAGTTTGGTTCATGAAGATAGGAGGTAGGAGTTTTCGCCTTAGTAGTAATCGCCTATTTTGTCAGACGGGCTTAACGTCCAACTACCAATTAGGTGTCGTGGACGGAGGCGACTAGCAAACCTACTTTACTATAAATTTCTCATATTACCCATTAAATAAAATCCAAGGCCTAAGACAGGGAATCGAACCCAGTACCACAATACATATTAGCATTGCGGGTCTAGCCTCTAACCGCTCCACTATGGTGGCGCCGATAAGCATCAATAAGCGCCAAGCTTATTTCCACATGCATTTCCTCACAATTTGACTAGAGCTTTCGCCTTAGAGTAAATACTTAAAACTGTCCGGTAGGACAGTTGTATAAGGGTTTATATATTTTGATTTGGTAACGTTAGTTTTGGTTCGCCATTTGATAAGCCGGTCCTGAAAGTGGTTGATGTGCGTTTGAAGAGCCCGAGTAGCGATAAGACTTTGTTTTACTATTGAAAATGTGGTTAGGTCTGTATAAGAAATCATCCTGCAGGGGGTCTCGGGAAGGATGCAGCTTCCTGCTGGGTGTTGCAATCCCACGGGTGTTCCGAGCACTGTACTCTCCATGCACTTTCACTTGTACAATAGGGACACACAATACACTTATGCTTCAATCAAGCACACCCAAGGCACATACACTTGACACCCAACTTCTTCTTAAGAGAGAACTTCTTAACTTGGTATTCCCTAATTGTTCATCTTTAAGCGTGAATTATGCTGTTAAAAAATTAATTTCACCTATAGTGAAATTAATCCAGCATATTTTACGGTTCACCTATCTTGGAAGATTTTCCTTCAACAACTGTGGAAAAGCGGAAATGCAGTAAAAAGAAAAATCCAAATGAGGTATTTCACGACCAGAATTTTTATTTATGATTCAAGGGGATTTAGAATGACTCGTGGAATCTAGAAGAGGAATTGGAAAGAGCCCGTAGTTAGGAACGAGCAGAGAGATGCAGATAAAAATTGAGCACACAGCTGTGTGAGTGTGAACGGACACACAAACTGCCGAGGTACGTGCGTCAGTACGAATGCTGGGTGGAAGAGAGTACGGGGCCAATGTACTCTGGTTTTGCACTTTGTATTGTTGTACCCACCTCCTCCTCCTCCTCGCACTGTCTATATAAGAGTGGGTAAATGCGTCGGTACGTCAGTGCGTCTATTTCAGTTAATTCTGTTAAGAGAGTGTGTATGTGAGTGTATGCATGTGCACTCGTATAGAATTGTATGCGTGTGTATACGCCAGCTTTTACACTATTACTATTACGACCACAAATACGCACTCGCTCGTTCTGACGCGCATGCAGTCAGTCCATGGTAGTAGAGTGGCCCGTAGGTGTGAGTCCCACACTTCGTACCATCTTCATACACAGCCTCTTGTATCTTTTTTATTTTTTCTTTTTTTTGTTTTTTCTTTTGTTTCTTCCACTACTTTCACTTCCTGTCGTAAGTGAAATTTAATTACGTTAGTAAAAAGAAATTTTGGGAAAAGTAATTTAGTATTTGAGGTTGAGGAATGAGAAATACAAATTTGGAAAGAGCAAATAATCGAATATAAAAAAAAAATAGCTGTAGCAACTAGCCCTGAAAATGGATGGCGCTGTAGCGTCGTGCCTATACTCTGCCGTCAATGACAAAGATGATTAATAAGCTGTGTGTTAATTAATGTTGTAGTCTTGACTGCAGTATTGTTAATTACAAAGTTTATTACTATATCATCATTATGTCTTGATGAGTAAGAGGGCCGCGGCGATGAGCGCAGAAGGGTCTGGGCGAGAGCCCGCCTGGAGCCGTCGCTGGTGCAGATCTTGGTGAACACAGTCCTGAGTTCGCTCAGTATTCCCATTCAGGGTTTGAACGTATTTCTTTTAGAGCTTTCGCTAAAAATAAAAACAGCGCTGGGAGTCTGTGGAATACGAGTATTTGGTTTTTAAACCTTTGGTTTTTTAAAAAATTATTTGCAACTGTATAACGGCAACTGTAAACATGTTTACATTTAGCAAATATGAATTTATAGATAAACATTTGATTGTGCCACAGAGCTAGCTCAGTGCCACAACCGGGATGACATGATAAGAGAAACAAGCCAGAACTCTGGACTCTCTAGCAACTTGTTGCGAGTTTGGGAAGCAATGAGGTCATTTTTAAGCGACATGGAGAAGGATTTTCAGCCCCAGGGTATTTGGGTGATCGGAGAGAGTTTTGCTGTGGAAATTTTAATCCGGGTGTGGATTAATTCATTTACGTAGGGGGAATATTGAGATCGTGATGGAGGGTGTAGTTGGGAGACATAGAATGGGTGCTTTTTAACGATTCGGCGGTGGACTTTAGACTGAGAAAAGATTGGATAGGATTGGATGTTGGAGGGGTTTTTGGCGGAGCCCCACAATTCTGCTCCAAATGTCCATGATTTATCATGGAGGTTTTTTGTCCAAGGAGTCTCTTTAGTGGTAGCCGTCTTTTTCAAGTCTTGTGTGGTCGAGTTCCAGAATAGACAAGCCTTTCGTAGTGCCAAATTCATTGGATGAATTTTTTCCCAACTTTGTCCTTGTGAGATTCCTGGGATGTAATTCTAATTAGGCGTGCCCAACTTTCTTGGCAAACCTAATATCCCTTATCCCCCCAGGAGCAGCAAGTTTGAATCCAAGCATATCTCTACCTATAGACTACCTTAAACGGAATGCTCTGCATTGCCATTAAATAATATCCATTTGATCTGCGTTGTACAAAAACATTTCTTCTTATGAATGAATATGCGCTCTCAATTTTACTGAAAATTTGGGAATTATATTTTTTCCTTCTTTTAAACAGGGAAAGAGATAAAAGAACCTGTTACAGTTGGATGTTTTTCAACATTATACTTTTTCGTGCACTTTTTGACCATCAACCCTACCGAACCAGTGTTTAATATCGTAGAGACTTTAAATAAGATTTTTTTACTCATAAAATGGGTATAATGCCAAAACATTTTGAGCTTTCATTCACTAGTTTTTATTTTACCAAGTATTATCTTACGTTATTTTAATTCAGAAAAAATTATCACCAATTGCTACATACAGTTCGTCTTACAAATAATTGTTATCCTTTGACAAACATACAAACTTTTCCATTCTCTCTCTCTTCCGTTTTTATGGTGAGAAAATATCTTGAATAATTTTTATTGACTTTTTCATCATTTTTATTTCTCTTGATAATCAACTCCTTTATCAAAAGAAAAAACAAAAAGCCGTGTAATTCAGTAGATAATAGTATTTAAAGAATATTGCTGTAATATTTTTATTACACTGAAGTGAACAATACAATCTGTCTGTCTGTCTCCAATATTAAGATTTACCAATAAATTCTAAATAAGTTCGAAATGTTGGTGTAAAGATTTGTTTTCTATTAATGGCTGAACCAAAACTTGAAGAGTAATATCCTCCTCATAATTAATATCTTTACGTATTCATTGCTCACTGATAATAAAAACACTTTAAACTTTTACTTACTTACTCCATGGCTCTACAGCCCTTGTAGGGCCTTGGCCTCCTTCAACAATTCACTCCAAGCCGTTCTATCACTCGCTTTCCTTCTCCATCCTCCCGCATTTAACTTGGAGAGGTCTTCCTCCACCTTGTTCAACCATCTTAGTCTTGGCCTCCCTCTAGGCCTTCTCCTGCCTCCGGGATGTCCTTCATAGGCGATGCGAGGTGCTCTACCTTGGTCCATTCTGTGGAGGCGCCCCAACCAGCGTAGTCTTCCCAGCTTAATGCTCTTTACAATGTTCGCCTCTTTAAAAAGCTCCCTCAGCTCAGCATTTTTCCTACATCTATAAGTACCATTCTCCACCGCCGGGCCATAAATCCTTCTCAATACCTTTCTCACCCAGCAGTTCAGCGTACTTTCATCCGCTGAGGTTAGCGTCCATGTTTCTGAGCCATATAATAGGACTGGTTTGATAAGGGTCTTGTAAATGGTGAGTTTGGCATTTCTCGAGATGACCCTTTTTCGGAGGATCGGGCTTAAGTCCATAGACACCTATTTGCAGCTGCAATCCGACTGGTTATGTCCTCCTTTACCTCGTTTGCGTCAAAATTAAAATTTGATTTTTCACATAGCAATTTCTCACTTCACGTAAAATCACATAAAGAGGAATAATCCACGCAGAACATTCTCCTCATCAATACACGTTTTACCATACATTTATCTTCCAATATTAACTCACCTGTGCAAATTTCGACCCGGTCGTAATATTTCCCTCAGTTTTAGAGTTCAAAATAAAAAAATAAATGAGGGAATTATAAAGAATTGTGGAGCTTTTTCAGTTTTGTTGAATAATGGACCCCCCCCCCACACCAAAAAAAACGGAATTTACCACAATGTTTCATTGTAGCCGAGATATATAAGTGGTGATAATTCTGATATACTCATCCAGATAGCCCAGATGGGGGATAATGGTGGATGATATCCTCTCTGGGTGGATACATTAATGTGGAGAGATGATCACGCTGAGGATGGCAGCAGCCTAACTGACTAGGAGGAGGAGGAGGAGGAGGGAGGGTACATGACGTGGCTGGCTAGGTTTGGTGCGGGGAGGTTACTCTGTGCAGAACTGGGAGGTCGTTTTTTATTGTTGCAGAGCAGGCCAAGGGCAACACTCATACAGACAACGCTGTACCGCAACAGTGTTGCCAATCTGATAAATCAAGTCTTTTTAAAGCTATACTGCTGTGTTTTAGGCATTTCTCCCATGCTTCATAGATCGATCTTACCATGCTATTGATTTTGTATTGGATAGAAAAAATCGATTGTAATAGTGTAAATTTAATAGGATGAAAAAATAATTGCCAGTTTCAGTCGTGATACATTTATTCTGCCGAGCTTTCGACTTAGGGGACTAGGGGTCATCTTCAGGGCTAGTTTTACAACATTACAGGGTTGGTGTGTCTTCTGTCTGTCTGTCTGTTCATAGACTTGAGTGTGGCACTCAGTTCCTAGGTGTCGAAAGCTCGGCATAATTAAGTTTATCATGATTCTATCCTATTGAAATTCTGAATTAGTCACCAAAAATAATGAACAGTAATCCTGAATCATGTTTGTACGAACTTAGGGCAGTTTCTCTTATTTCTTCAATTCCCGCTGATTCTGTGCTTGACTAAGTACCTCTATGTTCAAAATATGACTTGCCATAACCTTGGTGTGACCGTTAATCTAATCAGCTGTCTGCCAGGTTCCACAAATGGATTCCTGTTCAATTCCTGGTGTAAAAGTGTCAGGGCCATGAACAGACAAGACAGAAGACACACCAACCCTGTAATGTTGTAAAATATTACTTTGTAAACTAGCCCTGAAGATGACCCCTAGTCCCTAGGTCGAAAGCTCGGCAGAATAAATGTATCACGACTGAAATGGCAATCATTTTTTCATCCTATTGAAACTATGAATCAGTCACCAAAAATAATGAAAAATAGTACTAAATTTAGTTTTCTCATTTAATTGTGTGGGTATTTTCATCAGTTTTTTGGTTTCCTATTTGTGATCCCTCAGGACTAGCCACTTCCAGAGATGCGGGTATCCCCATCTAACTAACTACAAGAACAACTTTTCTTTTCTTTTTTCACAATGAAATCCCTGAAACACTTTAACACAATGCATTCAGTTAATGGGTAGCAACTGCTTCTGGTTTAGCGAACCTAGAGGTAAACTCTAGTTCATCTCTACACAGCAGCATAGCACACGATAAGTAAACATCAGACTCCGTGAAAGGTCATCCAAATTCTATGCAGCACTTTTGAAATTTGGGTTATTTGCGGAAGTGCTGGTTATTATCGTTGACTTTTTACCCGTCTCAGCACGCATGTTACAGTACGCATTCTTGACCCGTTTCTGATTTCCTTTCATCATCAGATTAATTAATTTGATGTATTTTATTTTTTACTTCATCCATGTTTCCTTTTCGCCTGCTACACTTGCTAAGTGGGGGAAGTTATTTGGAAATAGATTATTTCTGGAAAAAATTATTTTGATAAGGTTCTCATAACGACCGTAGCAATACTGTTATTTCCCGTCTTCCAAACTCTATCCATGTTTCAAAAAGAAAATTCAATAAAAACAACAAAAACAAAAGGAAAAATCATGAAGAAAACTATTTTTCTTATTATGAATGAATGAATGAATGAATCTTTATTGCTTAAAGAGATACAGATCTCATAGCAAGGGTTGACCTTACAAATTTATAAATACAAAAATTATAATACATTATTACAATAATTAATTAAATATTAGTAAAGAAATAAAATATCAAGTATTATTTAAATTAACTGAGGAAAATCATTTTTTGAGCATAAGTAAAAAACAAAACAAAATAAACATGCTATTTTTCTTATTATTTAAGGATACTATTTTGCTGTTTGCAAGATTAGGGGCTCTTACCACACACAGTCTGTGAAGTTTAGGGCTCAAAATAATGATAAGTCTGACTTAATATTCACACTACTACTGCAGTTGTTGGTAGAAAGTCAGCGTGACCTCTAGTTAGTACGATGACATTAGGCTGGTGACCTGTGCAACATTCAGGCCTTGGGGGCGCAACCAAACAAAACTAGCATCTAGATGTCGCCATCAAACTCTAATCTCCTCCTTCTCCTTGTTCCGTCTCCAGCTTTGTTGCACTCTCCCCAGCTGCTGTTGTCTTCTTTTATGCATTATCTGTAGCTTTCTATCTTTTTCTTTTTTTACATTTCCTTCTTTAAATACAAAAATCTCTCACTCGCACGATTGACTCTCACAGCAAACACACAGAGTGAATTCTTTTCTCTCTCTCTCTCACTCTCTCTCCAAAATGTGAAACATATTTATTTCTATCGATCAGTTTATCGATATAATCGATTATCGATTTACCGCATGTTTTTTTTTTGTATTATCTAACATCAGTGGCACATTAAACTGGTTGAAGCAGAGTTTTCCCACTTCACTTAGATTTCAGTGTCGCAATTTTTTACTGAACATAATAATTAAATAAAATTAATATTCTCGTATATGTTATCGATGGCCTACGATAGTGCCAATCGAATTATTGAGCCGTGCAACTAACTCTAGTTGGCGAATAATCGAATACCTAAGGCACTAATGAAGACCACTGAATTAAATCAGTGGTTCCCAACCTATAGTCCACAAGAACTAAAATATGGTCCTCGAAACACTTAAACATTTTTAAAATAATAATATACTTATTTGACATACGGCCGCGTGTGCGGCGACGACGCGGTGAGTGGGACGTCGAGCGAGCTAAAGCGCCTAAATACAGGTCCAGAAGTCGACCAAAAGCAAATGATGATATACGAGCATATGCGTGTCGCTTTGAGCAGTCTCATCAATCTCAGGATTACCCCATCTTGTTAAGAAAATGCAAGCTCAAAAAGCACATTAATATAACTGAAAACTTAATCACAATGTTCTATTGAAGTTTATTTTTAAAATCTAAAGGTAGTTTATTGTGATATTGAACCTTGTGGTCCCTGCTAACAACAACAAAAAAAAAATTAAAATGGTCTCTGGTCTTAAAAAGGTTGGGAACCATTGAATTAAACAAATCGATCTGAAATTGCTCTAACTAGGTAAAAAAAAATTTTTGTAGAGGGGATTCTCCTGAACTCTTAAAGCAGAACCCTGTAGTCGCATGTTTTACAGTGGTTCTATTGATCGAAATTTATGTTTGTACCATATATGATGTAATTTTGCCACGGTAGCCGAGCGGTTAGAGGCGAGACCTGCGAAGCTAATATGTATTGTGGTACTGGGGTTCGATTTCCGGTCTAGACGCTTTGGATTTTATTTAATAGTTAATATGAGAAATTTGTAGTAAAGTATGTTAGGAGGTTATAGACTAGACCCGCAATGCTATGATGTATTGTTGGTTTAGTGGGCTCGATTCCTCTGGTCTAGGTCTTGGATTTTATTTAATAGTTAATATGAGAAATTTATAGTAAAGTATGCAAGGAGGTTAGACTAGACCCGCAATGCTATGATGTATTGTTGTTTTAGTGGGCTCGATTCTCCTGGTCTAGGTCTTGGATTTTATTTAATAGTTAATATGAGAAATTTATAGTAAAGTATGTAAGGAGTATGTAAACCCGCAAAGCTAAGATGTATTGTTGGTTTAGTGGGTTCGATTCCCGGTCTAGACCTTGGATTATATTTAATGGTTAATAAAAGAAAACAGTAAAGTATGTTTGCTATTTGCCTCCGTCCTCGACACCTAATTGGTAGTTGGACGTTAAGCCCCGCCTGAAAAAATAGGCGATTACTTTTGGTAATGTACATATATTTAACCAGAATCATAAAAAAAGGCTTCTCTTAGAGTTTTGCAAATTTTTTTGTAAGCTGTTGCTCATTTATGATCACTTAATTTCTAACAGAAAACTTATTAAGTGTAGTAGTTCTAGTTGTTGGTAAAACATTATATGTTGAACTTCTTTAACTAAATTTAAATTACTTATTATAATATTGATTTTGGGCAAAATATTGTTTTGTTATAGACAAGAAACATGAGCATTTTGTTATGTATGAATGGCGATTACTTCCACAAGACAAGGGAAAGTAAAGAACAAAACAAAAAACAAAAAAGTCTAAAACTAAAATTATGAAATAGCAGGTGTGGTAAAAGAGATAGATGAAGTTGAAATTTCTGCAAAGAAGTAGTTGAAAAAAGCAAGTAGTGACACCGCCGCTGCTGTTGTTGTTTGGAGCTAGTTGATGATGTTGTTTTATTTTGGCAAAGACCGGTTCGGCTTCCTCTTTGTTTTTTTTTTCTCTCTCTTTCTTTGTACAAAGAAGTTCTCCCCCCCCCTCTTCGCGGTGCAAGAAGAACAGAGAAGTTTTAGCAGAAGAAGCAAAGAAGAACCTAACTGGAGGAACGAATGGCCACAGAGACGCTTCTTTTTTTCTTCCTTGTGCCCAGCTTCGTTTCTAAGCTTCTTCTTTCTCTTTCTTTCTCTCTGAGCATGCGCACTGGTCCCTTCTATTTCCTTCTTCCCTTTATTTATATTTGTATTTTATAATCTTCTTTTGTTTTTCAATCATCAGCGGGAATTCTGTATGACATAATATCGTGTACTTGGTCCAGATGTGTTGTGCAATTATTTCTTAAATAACGTCTTTTTCAATCACATCTGCCAGTATGGAGGATGGTCTTTTTTCTTGTGCTTTTGTTAATGCATCTTTTCTATATTCATTCATAAAGTTCATTCATTTTTCGTTCTCCAATCCCTCGCTTCCGGTTATAAAATAGCAGGGAGGTTTTAATTGTTTTTCTGGCCAAATTTTAAGAATTTACTTCCGCTACTTCCTCTTCTATTTTTGCAATATTAAAGTAAGTGTGTGACGTAAATTTTTAAGGCAAACATTTGGTGGATTGGAATGGTGACATTCCGCTGTCGTGTTCATTTATTTTTTTAAAAAAAGTCGAAAAAGCTTGCAAATACCGAAGATGGCAGACCGCCCGAATTTACTGCTAAATAACCTAGACATATCGATATTCAGCCAAGTCATCTATTTCGATTTGGTGTTCTTTGGTGAATGGTAGGACTAACATGTAACTCGCACGCATACGAAGACCAAAAAAAACTAAAAATAGAGAGTCTTCTAAGTCCTTCAACTTGGAACGGAACTCCAATGTGAACATACATACAAAAGTATTTATTTACAAAACATCCATATGGATGATGTACAAGGAGGAACTGTGTGTGGGGGGATGTGCCCAAACCCTCGTAACATCCAAGAGGAGGAGGTAGTCCTTCTTCAGACATCATTGCTCCTTTCTACCTTTCTACATTGATATAAAACATATCTGAACATCCCGTTAATTTTGAACTAAATCTGCTCACTTTTTCACAATTATCCTATGGCTCAAGCTTTACTATAAAATTTCTCATTATCTTAACATTATCTTAACCATAGGGAATATAGACTAGTACCGCAATACATCGTAGCTTTGCGGGTCTAGCCTGTAACCGCCTAACATACTTTACTATAAATTTCTCATATTAACCATTGGGAATATAGACTAGTACCGCAATACATCTTAGCTTTGCGGGTCTAGCCTGTAACCGCCTTGCATACTTTACTATAAATTTCTCATATTAACCATTGGGAATATAGACTAGTACCGCAAAACATCTTAGCTTTGCGGGTCTAGCCTATAACCGCCTAACATACTTTACTATAAATTTCTCATATTAACCATTGGGAATATAGACTAGTACCGCAAAACATCTTAGCTTTGCGGGTCTAGCCTATAACCGCCTAACATACTTTACTATAAATTTCTCATATTAACCATTGGGAATATAGACTAGTACCGCAAAACATCTTAGCTTTGCGGGTCTAGCCTATAACCGCCTAACATACTTTACTATAAATTTCTCATATTAACCATTGGGAATATAGACTAGTACCGCAAAACATCTTAGCTTTGCGGGTGTAGCCTATAACCGCCTAACATACTTTAATATAAATTTCTCATCTTAACCATAGGGAATATAGACTAGTACCGCAAAACATCTTAGCTTTGCGGGTGTAGCCTATAACCGCCTAACATACTTTAATATAAATTTCTCATCTTAACCATAGGGAATATAGACTAGTACCGCAATATATACATCTTAGCTTTGCGGGTCTAGCCTGTAACCGCCTTGCATACTTTACTATAAATTTCTCATATTAACCATTGGGAATATAGACTAGTACCGCAAAACATCTTAGCTTTGCGGGTCTAGCCTATAACCGCCTAACATACTTTACTATAAATTTCTCATATTAACCATTGGGAATATAGACTAGTACCGCAAAACATCTTAGCTTTGCGGGTCTAGCCTATAACCGCCTAACATACTTTACTATAAATTTCTCATATTAACCATTGGGAATATAGACTAGTACCGCAATACATCTTAGCTTTGCGGGTCTAGCCTGTAACCGCCTAGCATACTTTACTATAAATTTCTCATATTAACCATTGGGAATATAGACTAGTACCGCAATACATCTCAGCTTTGCGGGTCTAGCCTCTAACCGCCTAGCATACTTTACTATAAATTTCTCATCTTAACCATAGGGAATATAGACTAGTACCGCAATACATCTTAGCTTTGCGGGTCTAGCCTGTAACCGCCTAGCATACTTTACTATAAATTTCTCATATTAACCATTGGGAATATAGACTAGTACCGCAATACATCTCAGCTTTGCGGGTCTAGCCTCTAACCGCCTAGCATACTTTACTATAAATTTCTCATCTTAACCATAGGGAATATATACTAGTACCGCAATACATCTTAGCTTTGCAGGTCTAGCCTATAACCGCCTAACATACTTTAATATAAATTTCTCATCTTAACCATAGGGAATATAGACTAGTACCGCAATATATACATCTTAGCTTTGCGGGTCTAGCCTATAACCGCTCGGCTACCGTGGCACCTCATTACTTACATATTTTTTGCGCCGTTTTAAATTTTGTCGTAAACAAAGTTTTTGGCGCTAGAATTTAAGTGAAAGTAATCAACAAAGTTAGTTCTTTTTATTTTTATTTTGTTGTTGTAACAAATATAGAAACGTTAACTGTGAGTAGAGTAAGAAAGTTAACGTTCTCTCTTGACCTTTAACGTTACCACTAGTTACTGACATTATTTTCATCCGCTCTCCTCGCTTAGTCAAGGATAATATCTGAAAACATATAAAATATAGTTCATTGTGAACTGAACTCTAAAAAAAAAAAAAATAAAAAAGTTTTCCAACTTCACACTCAGTATGAAAAAAAATACATGCTTGCTAAGATGGATACACTCAGCGATATCCAGCGCTGCCAACCTAACCTCATTTTCAACAATAATTGGTAGTATCTTTTTTGTTTTTTTTAAATTTAATATTTCAACCTCCATTCAACCTCTTCCAAAATATTTATTTTTCTATATTTTTTTTTTGTTTTTCTGTTACAGGTAAGAGTCGAGTTTTCCTACTTCACCTAAGTTTATTAACTGCATGGGTAAGTTTGTTTTTAGACTCCATATTACCGAACAGTATTTAAAAACAGAATTTCGAGATGTAAAACCGAATGTGTATTGTTAACATATTACATGAACAGACAATAAACGTAAACCAGACTTAAATGTAGTTCTCCGGACGGTAAACTTGTTCAGGAAAGGATCGCAAACTATGCGGGATATCAAATTTGATCAAGGTTTCAAGTAAGGATATACGCGCTATTGCCGCCTGGCAAAGTCGAATCACGAAGATGCGAACATCAGCTTGCCCTGACGATGCATGAAAAGATTTCATTGTTTTATTTTATTGTCTTAAAATTTCTTATTAATCTTAAAAAGATATTTGATTTTCATTGAGTATCCAACATCTCAGCAATCTGTCTGTCTGCATACCTGTCTTAACTTAAGAACTTACTTCATTAAACACTAGCTATAGGAATCACAAACTCATTGAACATCACAGAAGCCGCCCGCCATTAGACGGTTCATTACGTAACCACCTAACTACGTCAGCGATGATAATCTTACTATGCCAGACGTTTGTGTTCAAGCTCACAGTTTGTACCAGTTTCTGCCCAAAGAATCGTAGCATAGACAATCAAGAGCGCAGCGACTGGAACACCAAAAAGAGGATATAGAGTGTCCAAGGTGAACCAGCTTCCCTCTACCCTCCCCCTGTCCAGGCTAGAATGCATACTTAGTTCCCTGTTTATCCCGGGATATACTCTCCATAAATCTTTATCGTTTTTTTCTCATTTTTCCTTCGAAAAACAGAACAGCTACTTATGTCATCAGTATAAGAAGGATTTTTTTCATTTTTTGTATGCATTTTTTCCTTTATACAAATATCTGGAACTTTTTATAATTTATTATTATAAAATTCGTCCTAATTTATTGATAAATTTTATTATCGTTCTTTTTTATACTTTTTTTTAAACAAATATAGAAATTAACTAAATACAAAGCTTATATCAGCTGATCTAATAAATATTTATATCAACAACTATCAAGTTGGCACTGGGTCAAAGTAAAACAAAAGAAAGAAAATAGAAAAAGTCTTATTTCATTAAATCAGATAATTTATTTATTTTTTTAATTAAGATTATAAAATCTAAATTTAAATTAGGTCGCTGTTAAATGCGTTTCAATGTCAAGGCTGTGATTACATTTTTTTACTCGCCCCGTATCTGCGGCGGAAATTATTGAGCAAAATTGGTGGGGAGTTAATTCGAGTAGTGAACTACTAACTACCTCTGCCCCGCTTCAACAGTACTGCCAACATTTTGTGATGTAGAGTAACTATCGGGTGGCGGAAGTAGCTATAGATCGGTATTGATGTTGCGTTTAGCTACTATAACTGAAAGCTGTGGTATTTCCGGTTCACCTCTGTGGTAAAATACTTTTCGATATACAGTCGAGCCTCTCAATAACGGACACTGGCGGGGGAAAGCAAAGTGGCCGCTGTTTGGAGGTGGCCGTTAGAAGGAGGTAGGCAAGTTTTATAATGAAAAAATATGGGGTTTTTTCCAAACATCTATTTAAATATTGTTTATTATTAATAGATTTAAAAACGTACGTAATTGCTTTATTATTTAACTATATGATATGCATCAAGTTTTTCTTAATTAACCAAAAAATTTATCATAAAACTACATATTATTGACTAAATAATTTTTTTAACAATTTTTATATCACATTTATTCATAGCAATAATAATTTATGGTAAAATTATCATCATACTATCATCTATTATTAGAAAAATAGAGAACAAACCTTTCCAGCAAATTGACGATGGCTCGATTTGGTTTTTACAAAATCTTCCAAAACATTTATTTTCTCTTCTAGAGTTAACCACTTTCGTTTGAGAGACATATTTCGGAAAAAATAATATTGTTCGTCCACAAAGTTAAATGAAAAATGATTAAAATGGTACAAGATGTATGGAGATTTTATATAGGAAACTTTAGGAAAAACCAGAAAAAACAAAAACAAAAACTTGAGAGGGGATAATTCTTTTTATCACCGCGTCAAACGAACTTTTTTAATAATAAGGTGGTCGTTGGTTGGAGGTGAAACATTTAATCCGTTCCCTAAAATCAATGTCCGCGGTCGTTATGTAGAGTGTCCGTTAGACGGAGGTTCTTTTATATAGAAAGTGGTAAAAACGGGGAAATCCAAAAACTGGTCCGTAAATAGAGGTGGTCGCTAGTGAGAGTGTCCTTTATGGGAGGCTCTCGACTGTATTTGTTCTTCGTTGCAAACATAGGTAGTATTGGATGTGTTGTCTAATCTAATGGGGGTTGTACAGAAAGCTAGTTGTGACCTTAGAATGTCTAATTATGGCAACCTGCAGCTAAAGCGCTTCTTCCAGATTCTGTGAATTAATTAGGAGATAAGGAGGGATTAGAAACTTTTAGGCAAAGTAAGGGAGAATGAGTTTTTCTTCCCGAAGGAACGATCAGCCCATGCATCTTCGCGAGAAGGTGCTCTTCGCTCTAGGCTAGCGCTATTTCCACTTCTTCCAGTTGAAATTTCGCTGCACTTGATTAAGTCTACTCTAGGCATACTTTAATAGGACCTTGATTTAGCCGGACCCAAAAAATTTTCAACCCTTTATATCTTCTACATTTATAGATCTGTGCACAAAATAACTATAGCTTATAATTGAGAAAAACAAAGTGTACAAGAGAACAAAATTTCATACGAATACGTGGTTCACAGTGGCAAATATAGAACGGCCATAATTTCACAGAATTTCATGACCCAAAAAATTTTCAACCCTTTATATCTTCTACATTTATAGATCTGTGTACAAAATAACTATAGCATATGGTTGAGAAAAACAAAGTGTACAAGAGAACAAAATTTCATACGAATACGTGGTTCACAGTGGGAGATATAGAACGGCCATAATTTTACAGAATTTCATGACCCAAAAAATTTTCAACCTTTTATATCTTCTACAATTATAGATCTGTGCACAAAATAACTATAGCTTATAATTGAGAAAAACAAAGTGTACAAGAGAACAAAATTTCATACGAATACGTGGTTCACAGTGGGAAATATAGAATGGCCATAATTTTACAGAATTTCATGACCCAAAAAATTTTCAACCCTTTATATCTTCTACAGTTATAGATCTGTACACAAAATAACTATAGCTTATAATTCAGAAAAACAAAGAGTACAAGAGAACAAAATTTCATACGAATACGTGGTTCACAGTGGGAAATATAGAACGGCCATAATTTTACAGAATTTCATGACCCAAAAAATTTTCAACCCTTTATATCTTCTACATTTATAGATCTGTGCACAAAATAACTATAGCTTATAATTGAGAAAAACAAAGTGTACAAGAGAACAAAATTTCATACGAATACGTGGTTCACAGTGACAAATATAGAACGGCCATAATTTTACAGAATTTCATGACCCAAAAAATTTTCAACCCTTTATATCTTCTATATTTATAGATCTGTGCACAAAATAACTATAGCTTATAATTGAGAAAAACAAAGTGTACAAGAGAACAAAATTACATACGAATACGTGGTTCACAGTGGGAAATATAGAATGGCCATAATTTTACAGAATTTCATGACCAAAAAATTTTCAACCCTTTATATCTTCTACATTTATAGATCTGTGCACAAAATAACTATAGCTTATAATTGAGAAAAACAAAGTGTACAAGAAAACAAAATTTCATACGAATACGTGGTTCACAGTGGGAAATATAGAATGGCCATAATTTTACAGAATTTCATGACCCAAAAAATTTTCAACCCTTTATATCTTCTACAGTTATAGATCTGTACACAAAATAACTATAGCTTATAATTCAGAAAAACAAAGAGTACAAGAGAACAAAATTTCATACGAATACGTGGTTCACAGTGGGAAATATAGAACGGCCATAATTTTACAGAATTTCATGACCCAAAAAATTTTCAACCCTTTATATCTTCTACAGTTATAGATCTGTACACAAAATAACTATAGCTTATAATTCAGAAAAACAAAGAGTACAAGAGAACAAAATTTCATACGAATACGTGGTTCACAGTGGGAAATATAGAACGGCCATAATTTTACAGAATTTCATGACCCAAAAAATTTTCAACCCTTTATATCTTCTACAGTTATAGATCTGTACACAAAATAACTATAGCTTATAATTCAGAAAAACAAAGAGTACAAGAGAACAAAATTTCATACGAATACGTGGTTCACAGTGGGAAATATAGAACGGCCATAATTTTACAGAATTTCATGACCCAAAAAATTTTCAACCCTTTATATCTTCTACAGTTATAGATCTGTGCACAAAATAACTATAGCTTATAATTGAGAAAAACAAAGTGTACAAGAGAACAAAATTTCATACGAATATGTGGTTCACAGTGGGAAATATAGAATGGCCATAATTTTACAGAATTTCATGACCCAAAAAATTTTCAACCCTTTATATCTTCTACAGTTATAGATCTGTACACAAAATAACTATAGCTTATAATTCAGAAAAACAAAGAGTACAAGAGAACAAAATTTCATACGAATACGTGGTTCACAGTGGGAAATATAGAATGGCCATAATTTTACAGAATTTCATGACCCAAAAAATTTTCAACCCTTTATATCTTCTACAGTTATAGATCTGTACACAAAATAACTATAGCTTATAATTCAGAAAAACAAAGAGTACAAGAGAACAAAATTTCATACGAATACGTGGTTCACAGTGGGAAATATAGAACGGCCATAATTTTACAGAATTTCATGACCCAAAAAATTTTCAACCCTTTATATCTTCTACATTTATAGATCTGTGCACAAAATAACTATAGCTTATAATTGAGAAAAACAAAGTGTACAAGAGAACAAAATTTCATACGAATACGTGGTTCACAGTGGCAAATATAGAACGGCCATAATTTTACAGAATTTCATGACCCAAAAAATTTTCAACTCTTTATATCTTCTACATTTATAGATCTGTGCACAAAATAACTATAGCTTATAATTGAGAAAAACAAAGTGTACAAGAGAACAAAATTTCATACGAATACGTGGTTCACAGTGGGAAATATAGAACGGCCATAATTTTACAGAATTTCATGACCCAAAAAATTTTCAACCCTTTATATCTTCTACTTTTTTAGATCTGTGCACAAAATAACTATAGTTTATGGTTGAGAAAAACAAAGAGTACAAGAGAACAAAATTTCATACGAATACGTGGTTCACAGTGGGAAATATAGAATGGCCATAATTTTACAGAATTTCATGACCCAAAAAATTTTCAACCCTTTATATCTTCTACATTTATAGATCTGTACACAAAATAACTATAGCTTATAATTCATAAAAACAAAGAGTACAAGAGAACAAAATTTCATACGAATACGTGGTTCACAGTGGGAAATATAGAACGGCCATAATTTTACAGAATTTCATGACCCAAAAAATTTTCAACCCTTTATATCTTCTACATTTATAGATCTGTGCACAAAATAACTATAGCTTATAATTGAGAAAAACAAAGAGTACAAGAGAACAACATTTCATACGAATACGTGGTTCACAGTGGCAAATATAGAACGGCCATAATTTTACAGAATTTCATGACCCAAAAAATTTTCAACCCTTTATATCTTCTACAGTTATAGATCTGTACACAAAATAACTATAGCTTATAATTCAGAAAAACAAAGAGTACAAGAGAACAAAATTTCATACGAATACGTGGTTCACAGTGGGAAATATAGAACGGCCATAATTTTACAGAATTTCATGACCCAAAAAATTTTCAACCCTTTATATCTTCTACATTTATAGATCTGTGCACAAAATAACTATAGCTTATAATTGAGAAAAACAAAGTGTACAAGAGAACAAAATTTCATACGAATACGTGGTTCACAGTGGCAAATATAGAACGGCCATAATTTTACAGAATTTCATGACCCAAAAAATTTTCAACTCTTTATATCTTCTACATTTATAGATCTGTGCACAAAATAACTATAGCTTATAATTGAGAAAAACAAAGTGTACAAGAGAACAAAATTTCATACGAATACGTGGTTCACAGTGGGAAATATAGAACGGCCATAATTTTACAGAATTTCATGACCCAAAAAATTTTCAACCCTTTATATCTTCTACTTTTTTAGATCTGTGCACAAAATAACTATAGTTTATGGTTGAGAAAAACGAAGTGTACAAGAGAACAAAATTTCATACGAATACGTGGTTCACAGTGGGAAATATAGAATGGCCATAATTTTACAGAATTTCATGACCCAAAAAATTTTCAACCCTTTATATCTTCTACAGTTATAGATCTGTACACAAAATAACTATAGCTTATAATTCAGAAAAACAAAGAGTACAAGAGAACAACATTTCATACGAATACGTGGTTCACAGTGGGAAATATAGAATGGCCATAATTTTACAGAATTTCATGACCCAAAAAATTTTCAACCCTTTATATCTTCTACATTTATAGATCTGTACACAAAATAACTATAGCTTATAATTCATAAAAACAAAGAGTACAAGAGAACAAAATTTCATACGAATACGTGGTTCACAGTGGGAAATATAGAACGGCCATAATTTTACAGAATTTCATGACCCAAAAAATTTTCAACCCTTTATATCTTCTACATTTATAGATCTGTGCACAAAATAACTATAGCTTATAATTGAGAAAAACAAAGTGTACAAGAGAACAAAATTTCATACGAATACGTGGTTCACAGTGGCAAATATAGAACGGCCATAATTTTACAGAATTTCATGACCCAAAAAATTTTCAACCCTTTATATCTTCTACATTTATAGATCTGTACACAAAATAACTATAGCTTATAATTCATAAAAACAAAGAGTACAAGAGGACAAAATTTCATACGAATACGTGGTTCACAGTGGGAAATATAGAATGGCCATAATTTTACAGAATTTCATGACCCAAAAAATTTTCAACCCTTTATATCTTCTACATTTATAGATCTGTACACAAAATACTATAGCTTATAATTCATAAAAACAAAGAGTACAAGAGAACAACATTTCATACGAATACGTGGTTCACAGTGGGAAATATAGAACGGCCATAATTTTACAGAATTTCATGACCCAAAAAATTTTCAACCCTTTATATCTTCTACATTTATAGATCTGTGCACAAAATAACTATAGCTTATAATTGAGAAAAACAAAGAGTACAAGAGAACAACATTTCATACGAATACGTGGTTCACAGTGGCAAATATAGAACGGCCATAATTTTACAGAATTTCATGACCCAAAAAATTTTCAACCCTTTATATCTTCTACATTTATAGAACTGTGCACAAAATAACTATAGTTTATAATTGAGAAAAACAAAGTGTACAAGAGAACAAAATTTCATACGAATACGTGGTTCACAATGGGAGATATAAAACGGCCATAAGTTTACAGAATTTCATGACCCAAAAAATTTTCAACCCTTTATATCTTCTACATTTATAGATCTGTGCACAAAATAACTATAGCTTATAATTGAGAAAAACAAAGTGTACAAGAGAACAAAATTTTATACGAATGCGTGGTTCACAGTGGGAAATATAGAATGGCCATAATTTTACAGAATTTCATGACCCAAAAAATTTTCAACCCTTTATATCTTCTACTTTTTTAGATCTGTGCACAAAATAACTATAGTTTATGGTTGAGAAAAACAAAGTGTACAAGAGAACAACATTTCATACGAATACGTGGTTCACAGTGGCAAATATAGAACGGCCATAATTTTACAGAATTTCATGACCCAAAAAATTTTCAACCCTTTATATCTTCTACATTTATAGAACTGTGCACAAAATAACTATAGTTTATAATTGAGAAAAACAAAGTGTACAAGAGAACAAAATTTCATACGAATACGTGGTTCACAATGGGAGATATAAAACGGCCATAATTTTACAGAATTTCATGACCCAAAAAATTTTCAACCCTTTATATCTTCTACATTTATAGATCTGTGCACAAAATAACTATAGCTTATAATTGAGAAAAACAAAGTGTACAAGAGAACAAAATTTTATACGAATGCGTGGTTCACAGTGGGAAATATAGAATGGCCATAATTTTACAGAATTTCATGACCCAAAAAATTTTCAACCCTTTATATCTTCTACTTTTTTAGATCTGTGCACAAAATAACTATAGTTTATGGTTGAGAAAAACAAAGTGTACAAGAGAACAAAATTTCATACGAATACGTGGTTCACAGTGACAAATATAGAACGGCCATAATTTTACAGAATTTCATGACCCAAAAAATTTTCAACCCTTTATATCTTCTACTTTTTTAGATCTGTGCACAAAATAACTATAGTTTATGGTTGAGAAAAACAAAGTGTACAAGAGAACAAAATTTCATACGAATACGTGGTTCACAGTGGGAGAAATAGAACGGCCATAATTTTACAGAATTTCATGACCCAAAAAATTTTCAACCCTTTATATCAATGGTTCTTAACCTTTTCAATGACGCGGAACACAATTATATGTATATATTTTTCTCGCGGAACACTAACATTAAATAATTTGAAATTCGGTATTTAGCAAGAACGTAAAATTAAAAAAAAATGAACAATTTTTTGTTTTCGTGTGTTTCCTAAGTTTCTAAATTTCAATACATTTAAAATTGAAATTTCGCGGAATACTTGGACCATATTCGCGGAACACCAGTGTTCCGCGGAACACCGGTTAAGAACCACTGCTTTATACAGTAATGTTTTACCGGCTAAACAACATTCCCATGCTAAGCAAACAAAACAACTAGTTGTTAGCATAATAATAATAATACCACCGGACTTCCTGTTTGCGAGAATAAATGCAGTAATCATGTTATCTATTCCATCTTTCTCTCCACTAAATATTAAATATCTATGGAAGCTTCATAGTTGGGATAGTTTTAGTGCGTGCTCCCGCTGGGTGGGGTATGTGAGATAGGGAAGGCAATGTTTTGCGATTTCTCATTTACTACTGGGCTTTAACATCAACACGCATATAGTAGTAGTTGTGGTTAGTTGTAGAATGTGTGTTTTAGTTTACTACATGATTCACTCTCTAGCATTGTTTGTTAATCTCTAATGGAATGGTAGTCTACTGTGCCATGGCTTAATCCAAACCATAATATAGTTACATTAATCCATCTAGCCAATCATATACACTCTCACATCACTCTGGCTAATTCCAGAACTCTACTCTCCCTTTGTTTAGGACATTTCCCATTCCATTCCTTTTCAGAAGGATACCAGTTCCTCCAAAAAGAAAAGTTACTCCTGAAAACTCATAATTCCATTAATTGGATGGGAGTAGTTTTCGGGCAGTGACATATTTACGTTTTCCGTTAAAGTATCCAATTATTTACTGATTCAAATGGCAATGGTGTTCCAATTTCCTGTAGGGATTTACCTAGTTTTCTAGTATTTTCTCGAAAATCACTTTTACCGTCCGAAGCTGCTTACGTTCAGTAAAAATTTTTACGTTTAAGGAAATTATTAAGAATTGTAGTAAGGAAAAGTTGTGAGATCATTCTAACGCAATTAGAAAAACACGTATTTGAAGAAAACTTTCTGGAAGATTCAATACAGTAAAATGTTCCAGTGAAAGCGCATTTCCTGTTTAGGGTAGTTACGAGGTGTGTTCAAAAAGTAACGGGAATTTTTAAATTTCGCGGGTTTGGAGAGTCTGATTGTAAAATTTTTTTTTTATTATGTTGGTACACATGCCCCTGAAGTACGATAAAATTTTCAGTAATATTCATTGTTACTTCTTAAGTGGCAGCCGTTAAGGTTAGACGTGTTTTTCGAGCTTGGCGATTTTTGTTTGTTAAAAAAAATGGATCAAAGAATTTGTATTAAATTTTGCGTAAAAAATGAAATAAAGTGTAATAAAGTGTGTGAAATGTTAATAAAGGCATATGGTGAGTCTGCTATGAGTAAAACAAGGATTTACGAGTAGTATAAGCGTTTCCAAGATGGCCGCGAAAACGTTGAAGATGACGAACGACCTGGACGTCCAAGCACATCAACAACCGATGAAAACGTGAAAAAAGTGAAAGAAATGGTTATGAACGATCGCCGAATCACAATCAGAGAAGTCGCTGATGATGTTGCCATATCAATTGGCTCATGCCATGAAATTTTTTCGGATGTTTTGGGTATGAAACGTGTGGCAGCAAAATTTGTTCCAAAATTGTTGAATTTCGAACAAAAACAGCGGAGAATGGAAGTTGCTCAAGAGTCACTCAATGAAGTCGACAACGATGCGGATCTACTGAAACGTGTTCTAACAGGTGACGAAACATGGGTTTACGGATATGATGTCGAAACTAAGGCTCAATCGTCCCAGTGGAGGCATTCTGGATCGCCAAGACCGAAAAAGGCTCGACAAGTGCGGTCGAATGTGAAGGTTATGCTCACTGTGTTCTTCGATTTTAATGGCATAGTGCATCATGAATTCTTGCCACAAGGTCAAACAATCAATAAGGAGTACTACCTACAAGTTCAACGCCGTTTGCGTGAAGCAATCCGAAAAAACGCCCGGATTTGTGGCAAAACAATTCATGGATTTTGCTTGCACCACGATAATGCACCTGCTCACACTTCATTGCTTGTTCGTGAATTTTTGGCCAAAAACAAAACTTTAACGATGCCCCAGCCTCCATATTCGCCAGACATGGCTCCATGTGACTTTTTTCTATTTCCAAACATAAAGAGAACATTAAAAGGCCGTCGTTTTACAATCATAGATGACATTAAAAGCGAATCGCTGAAAGAGCTGAAAGCTATCACAAAGATCGAGTTTCAGAAGTGTTTCGAGGATTGGAAAAAGCGCTGGCACAAGTGTATTGTATGCGAAGGGGACTACTTTGAAGGCGACAATATTAATGTAGATGAATAAATAAATATTTTTTTCAAAAAACGAAAATTCCCGTTACTTTTTGAACACACCTCGTATATAGCTGTAATAACGGAAAATTAGCACAGGAAATGGTACCTAATCACCGATATAATAAGTAGGTAAAGTCGTACTTTTCCTATCGATTGATCAATTCATTTTTTTCCGGCGCATCGACGTCTGTGGCCATTAGCGCCTTCGATTGATCGATGTTCTATTAGCAATAACTTATACAGCATCATGTTTTTTTTTACACGACACTTTAGGAGTGTCCAACATCTCTCTTCTCCCCCCCCCCCAAAAAAAAAATCCATTTCAAATTGCTTTTCCCGGAAAATTGAGGTCAAATTTACATTCCCATGATTTTAATGGGTAAACAAAGAGAAAAATAAATCGGTATCTCCTTCGACTACACACCCAGTTACCACGATTTTTCCTTCAGATTATTAATTTTCACTACAAATTTTCTATTTGTTTTTACGTAAATCGTAAACCGACAGTATCCTGGAAAAGCATACCCTTCACTGCATGAATTTTTATTTTTCCTTCAAAAAATTACAGAAGATCGTTCTTCAAACCCTTAATTTCATGGGAAAAATAGTTAAAAAGATTCTGAACATTTTAAATCGATGTTATTTAGGTTTTTTTTGCTCGTACCCAGTCGGCTACAGATTTAAATTTAAAGAAAATAAATTTATTTCTTTTTTAACTAAGTACAGTCTTTCTTAAGAACTAAGTATAAGATTACGGCAGTAATTTATCCAAATTCTTAAATAAAGTGTCATTCCCATCAACCCCTTTCTGAAGCAACTTCAAATCAAATGGGAGGACCAATAGAAAAAACACTACTGTCTCTCTACCAGTGCATTCTGTGGGTCAACCTTGGACCTACATAAACAAAAACGTCTATTCTAATTGGTAAATGCATCAAGTAACCGATAGGGTGCAGTAGTAAAGAAAAATGTACTCGATTTGCTACACTATGAAGCGAAAGGTTTTAAAAGAAAGAAAATAGTTGAAACAGAATTTCCCTAGAAAAACGATTGGAAAACTCGCATTTTTGTAAAGAGACGACGCCTGATTGGGCTAATTTCGTCCGAAAAGTCTCATTATTAGGTGGCATATCAATAAAATATATAAAATATTTGTACAAATTACAATTTTATGTTTTGCTGTGCTCAAGAAAAAACGTGTTCACCGAGTTCAGTGACCACTTTTATGGTTTACTTCCTTGAAAAAAATTTACTGAATCTTGCCGAATGCTTAAGTATTTCTTCAAGATCATCACGATTTCCTGGTTAAAAATAACGTGTCAAAGATAACAAGACAAAATTATGGACATATAAAAGAAGACAAAAGTAAATTTTAATTGCGTATTTCATAATTTTATTTTCTAAACCATTTAAACTATTCTCCATATTAATGTAATATTTGAAGTACGAGGGTCGTTTGAAAAGTCCGTGCAAAGTCAGAGAGATAGCACTACTGGCGCGTATCGAGGTTATGTTTAGTTAGTAGCATCTCTTGGAAGAACACACACCAAGTTTCAGCCAGATCGGTCTATTTCTTTGTGTTTGGCATTCGTTTGAATCGAGGAAGTCGAGTGATTTTCAAATCGTGTGAAGTGTTGCAAGGACGGTTTGCAGCTGTTCTAGAAGAATCCGCAGGACTTTAAGCGTCGTTTCGTCACTGTAGATGAAACATGGATACATCACTACACTCCTGAGACCAAAGAACAATCTAAACAATGGGTTACCAAGGGGGAATCTGCGCCAGAAAAGGCGAAGACCGTTCCTTCGGCCGGAAAGATTATGGCGACTGTCTTTTGGGATTCGCAAGGAATAATCCTCATCGACTATCTGGAAAAGGGTAAAACTATTAGAGGTGCATGTTATTCATCGTTATTGGACCGTTTGAAAACCGAGCTGCAAGAAAAACGCCCACGATTGGCCCACAAAAAAGTCCTTTTCCATCACGACAACGCACCAGCTCACACCTCAGCAGTTGTGGTCGCAAAATTAATGGAAATAGGGTTCCAACTCGTTTCACATCCCCCTATTCTCCAGACTTGGCTCCCTCGGACTACTATTTGTTCCCCAATATGAAGAAATGGCTGGCGGGAAAAAGATTTTATTCAAACGAGGAGGTGATTGCAGAAACGAATGGCTATTTTTCAGACTTGGACAAATCCTATTATTCGGAAGGGATCAACAAACTAGAGCAGCGTTGGACGAAGTGTATAATCCTAAAAAGAGACTATGTTGAAAAATAAAAAAGGTTTACCCCAAAAAAATTAAGTAGTTTTTATTTTTGCACGGACTTTTCAAACGACCCTCGTATTTGCTGATGACGTCAAGCGGGAAAACGATTGGCAACACACACAAAAAAAAAAAAGCTGCTGACCTTGAAGTCAAGATTATGTGAATGGTTGAGGGAGGAGTGTTAATTAGTTGCATAATTGCATTTTTGTTTTAAATTATCATTTAAAGGTATGGGACATTAATGCAAGGTGTGCCTGTGTGGTTATATTTCGAAACTGTAATATTTGTAGCCCCATTTTAAAAGGCTGATGCGTAATATTCATAGAACAATGGCGCCCCCTACTATGGGGGTGTGTATGCAGCTGCTGCAAGATGCACTTGAATGCTGCAACAAAGCTTTTTGTTGGTAGGGGGACTTTAGGGAAAGAAGTGGTTGCATGTACTGCGCTTAGGTTTATTATTAGAAGGAGGGTCTCTCTCTGTGTATAGGGTGGAGGGAAGCGGTAAACTTGGGAGAGAAGAGGCGGCGACCCCGCCGGAGGAGTTGTATAGGCCTAGTCTCGGGTTGGTGGGTACATGGGAAGGTCGATAGGCGCAGGTAGTGGGAGAGACAGTCTGCACTAGCGAGATCCCGCCGGCGGGCCGTCCAGCAGGCCTATACAGCGCGCCCGCGATCAATAAACACCTCATTCCCGCCAACTGTGTGGTATATATATCGTATGTTGGGCACCCTGAGTCTGTCAGTCGGGTCTTCCTCTTGTCCACTACACGCCTTACTTCTTCTCTTTTTTTGTAACTCCCTTCCTCTCTCAATCGACATCATCTTGATCCTCATCATCATCTTCTACTTGAATTGCTCTTCCTTTCTTTCATAACTACATCATCGACTTCTTCCTCTTTTTTTTTGCTTTCCCCCCACCAACAAAAGCAAGACATTCTAAACAAGAAAAAACCCCTAAAACTTCAACATTACCTGGACGCAATTTCCTCAAATCTCTTCGTACATTTCTTCATCCAGCCCATTATCTGTTTGGATGAGGAGAAAGGGACTTAAGGGGAAGAAGTGGTCCTTGTCTGAGATGGGATTATCTGGTAAACCCCAATGAAAAATAAGTAAATAAATAAATTGGATTGATTCAAATAATATCCCTGATTTTACCTGTCGTAGCACGCATGCTTATTGTATTCCTGAACAGGTTTCGGTCTTACATCCACCATCAGAGGTAAAGTAATCAGTTAGGAGTAGAGATTTCAACTTCATTTATTGTCCTTTCGTCTCTCTATCCAGCTATCTTTCAAGAAAGAGTCGAAACTGTAATGGATTGACTAACATTTCAGATTATTTGTTAGTTTACATCCCCATACATTCAGTTACTTATTTATTTTCTCACTCTTAAATAATTCAACAGTTTATAACCTATTTTTTTAACAAATAAAAGAAGCTAAACACTGGATTCGAAACCGGAGATCTCTCACTTTCAAATCCATGTTAAATAACCACCCGCCCCTTTCTACTATCTATCTATATTTTACTTAAATCTTTACGAAAGATATACATGTAAGCTGACTTAGAAAAAAAGAAAAACTTCCGATCAAGTGATTTCAGGAAAGGATGGAAAATTTACTTAAAAAGTAACTTTTCTTTAGGTCAACATGTCGAATAGAAAAGTCTCAATTTCTGGGTAGGGAGAAAAACTGTCATTTTCCATTTTCACTAAAAAAGATTTTCTTTAGAAACTTGGCCCCTGGAGAACGGAGAAAAAGATTGGTGGAAATGGTCCCTTTACACTTTCCACTCTTCTGGATGTTGGTGTAGCAAAGCAATAATATGGAGCACAAACTTGATGTTCGATCAGTTTGTCACAAAGCGGGGAATCGTCACACAAATAAATGTCAAAACTTTTGTTAAAGTTATGTTAGAAGAAGTCCTGTCAGTGGTTCGTGTCTGTGTGAGTGAAAGACAAAAAAGAATTAGAATTTATAAAAAGCAATAAATCCAAAATGGATCAAGCGCTGATCCACACCAACATAACTGCTATTTCGTGTTTTTTACGGGTCAAGGTATTTCTTCGGGTGTACGAAGCAAACATACTTTACTATAAATTCCTCATATTAAACATTAAATAAAATCTAAGGCCTAGTCCATGGGAATCGAACCCACTAAACCAACAATACATCTTAGTTTTGCGGGTCTAGCCTATAACCGCCTAACATACTTTACTATAAATTTCTCAAATTAACCATTGTAAATATAGACTAGTACCTCAATACATCTTAGCTTTGCGGGTCTAGCCTATAGCCGCCTAACATACTTTACTATAAATTTCTCATATTAACCATTGGGAATATAGACTAGTACCGCAATACATCTTAGCTTTGCGGGTCTAGTCTATAACCGCCTAACATACTTTACTATAAATTTCTCATATTAACCACTGGGAATATAGACTAGTACCGCAATACATCTTAGCTTTGCGGGTCTAGTCTATAACCGCCTAACATACTTTACTATAAATTTCTCAAATTAACCATTAGAAATATAGACTAGTACCGCAATACATCTTAGCTTTGCGGGTCTAGCCTATAGCCGCCTAACATACTTTACTATAAATTTCTCAAATTAACCATTGGGAATATAGACTAGTACCGCAATACATCTTAGCTTTGCGGGTCTAGTCTATAACCGCCTAACATACTTTACTATAAATTTCTCAAATTAACCATTGGGAATATAGACTAGTACCGCAATACATCTTAGCTTTGCGGGTATAGTCTGTAACCGCTGCGTTACCGTGGCGCCTGAATTTTATTGTAATATTTTTTTTTTTTTTTACAATCTGTTCGTAAATGTATTCTTGGAAATGAACAGAAATTCGATTATATTTGGGGGATGTGTTGATGGTTGAGTTGGCATAGGGTGGTGTGGTTGCTGTGTCTCCCTAGGGCTCGGTGGTGTGAGAGCTGTTAAAAGGCCGACGAAGGGAGGAGGACCAGGCTGTCCGAAAAGTCAATAAGGGTGTGATTGGCGTCATAGTTGGTTTGAAGGTCATCGCAGGAAGGGTGATGATAACTGGGCGTCCCTTGATTGGGAAAACAACCATTTCTGGGCTTACTCTACTAATTTTATTTATAACATTCCTCTTTTTAAATAAATAAGTACAAAATAAAGGACTTTACTCATATTTACACAGTTATTGTCATAAACGTTTGTTTTTTGTTTAATTTAAAATTTTAATAGACATCCATATTTTATAGGATGAATCCGAAGGGAACGTTCTCTGGAATTAAACGGCAATTTCCAGTACTTCAAAATGGTCCAGAATACTTTTCTCATTTTTTTATTTTTAGACATGTCAACATCGTGAGTTCATTGGCGCCCGAAGATTTTTTACAGTGCCCTCTGTCGGCCTCCAGACAATGTTTTCTCATTATATAACACACTGTGCACCACCGGATGGTGAAGTCTAGCTCTTGTATTCGAACCCGGGTTCTTCGGGAGGTTGTTCGCTCAGAAATATGTCACTTCGGTGCTGCGGACATTTTTTTAAATCTAGAGAATTTTAGAAATAATTACGTGAGTTTTAAAATTCAAGTTTGCGTAAAAATTTACAAGTTAATCTCACGTAGATTACAGTAAGAGATTTTATTGGATTTTATTTAATGGTTATTAAAAGAAATTTACAGTACAGTATGTTTGCTAGTCGCCTCCGTCCACGACACCTAATTTGGTAGTTGGACGATAAGCCCCGCCTGAAAAGATAGGTAATTACTTTACTTTTCTTACTGATGCTCCTTGAGGATAGCAACGTATTCTAAAGAGGTATTCAGATTTTTTTTTTTTGTCATGGACTTGCAGGACGGGGGGTAAGACATAAATATCTGATAACTTTTGAAAGAACTGTTCACCAGTGATAAAAGCTGATGACGCTGAAGAGAGGGGGTGTGTAGGTGGCAAAGTTGTTGTAAAAAGGATGCTTCTTAAAACAGCTTTTATTAAGCAGGAAAGCTTCTTTGCTGGAAAATAAGAAAAAGGAAATAGGGTTGCTATTATCAGCCATGCAGCATTTTTCTTTCCATTGAACAAACTTAAAAGTAGGAGGGGGTAAAAGTTGGCGATTAGTAGTGAGAGAAGAGTGTGGTAGGGGTTCTTACAAGAAGGAAGGAAATGGTGATGTGTAACTGAAGATTTTTAGTGTGCGTGTGCGAAGTCCTGGGGAGTATATAGCCTTGTTGTGTGAACTACTACGAGCAGTATGTAAGGTAACAGCGACTCCCCTTATACTTCCGTTTCTACCATGCCCGGATGGGATGAACCTTCTAAGGCCCTAACGAAAAGAAAAGAACAACACTCTACTCTACCACCAACTTTATCCCAACAGCCAGCCGCATCTTTCAATTAAGCTGTATACATTTTTGATAAAAACGGTGATCCCGTCTACTGTGGCTTTCCAGGATACCGTCGTACGCTACTTTGCTTAGGATCCATTCCAATAGTTCGTCCACTTCCGTCCTCTTTTAGGCTAGGGGTAAGCGAGTGAAAGGGTCTCGGGAAATACCTTCACACGCTTTTCGAATACATATTAAATTATTAGAGACCCTTTCTTACAAGGTATGATTGAACTCAATCTTCTCTTTACAGCTTCATCACTATCTCCTCTGCTCCTAAGAGACTGCTTCAGGGATTTCCACTTTTTCTCGATTTTTCTTTTAAATTTAACGTAAAACAAAATCTAGTGCGAACAATTCACACGACTATCTCTTACTGTTGTTCTCTAAAGTTCTAACTCACCAAATTTTCTTTTCAAACCCCGAACCACTGGAGTCACACTAAAATCCTTACCAACTTCAATAGGGCTTCTAAAAAACCTTTCATTAAGCTGAACTACAACTTACTACGGAAGTTCCGTTCTCGAAAATTGGAACTAAAATTAATGCCCATATAGGAAGAACATAAAAGTAGAAGATGTTCATTATTTTTGGAGACTGATTCGTAGTTTCAATAGGATGAAAAAATAAATGCCAGTTTTCAGTCGTGATACATTTATTCTGCCGAGCTTTCGACCTAGAGACTAGGTCATCTTCAGAGCTAGTTTACAAAGTAATATTTTTACATTACAGGGTTGGTGTGTCTTCTGTCGTGTCTCCAGTCCATGAACAGACAAGACAGAAGACACACCAACAACTCTGTAATGTAAAAATATTACTTTGTAAACTAGCCCTGAAGATGACCTAGTCCCTAAGGGGTCGAAAGCTCGGCAGAATAAATGTATCACTACTGAAAACTGGCATTTATTTTTTCATCCTATAAAAGTAGAAGCAATAAATCTGTAAGCGTGTGTTATGTAAGGAGGTTACAGAAATCCTAGGAGCTAATCTCAAAAATTTTAACAGTCCTTTGTGTTGCGAAGTATTTCCGCTTTCATGGATTTCTTCAAACTTGCGAGATTTCAGAAACACTTTTAAACTTCCTTTAAAAAAAAAAAAAAAATAGGCAAGATAAGCCACCTTACATTGGCACTTTTGAGGGGAATCGATTTACCCTCTCTCCCTCTCTTCCAGAAGTGTCCCCTTTTAATTCAATTTTAAAGAAAATCATTGGAACCTTTTTCGTGATTTTTTTTTTCTTTTTTTTTTAAATAACTTGAAAATCGATTCAGTGTAACGGTACTTCCGGTTAATCGATTTTGACCAAAACTTTATTCTCTTAGGTGAGCACTTAAGCAAAGTATAAAAATTTGAATTTTGCTAGAATATGCCGCGCTACAAAACAAATTTTTTGTAAGCAGCAATTTTTTTTTGTTTCGTAAATTTGCAAAAAAAAAAGGAGTTATTTCCGGTGAAAAAATCTCGGAGAACAGGATATCCGCACAGTTCCAGTCCTTCTCTAAAAGTAGCACAGGTTCCGTAGAATTGAATTGTAATAAAAATAGTCCGATTCCAAATTTTAAGTATTTAATAACAGTCCCTTTTTTTTTTATTTACGTATTTATTTATTTAGAACTTCGCTCAATTGCTTTGAAACTCATTTTATTATTAATAAATAATTAATAAAATTTATGACAGAATTATTCATGTTTTTTCCTGTCATAAATTATAAAAAGAGAGAGCTGACAGAGAGAGAGATAATGCAAAATCAACAAATCAAATCCTTTACATTAATCAATTTACTTCAATTATTTGATTTTTTGGTTTTCAACAATCTATTGAAGTTAACGATTGCTATTTTTTGTTTTTTATAACAAAATTTGATTGCCTGAATAGTTTGATAAGATAAAGCGGTTTAGGGAGATCACATAGCGCCTGTGTTGTAATTTGTCTTCTTTTATTTGTTGGCAATATCTTGTAATTGAAGACTTGAAGCAGTTTTTAATTTTATTTATTTTTTACTAAAATGTATATTACGTATTTATTGCCTTATAAATACATAATATTCGTATGTTTATTTATAATCCACTTATCACGTTTTAAAAAAACATTAACGACGATTTTTAATAATAATATTGATTAAATATTACTTTAAAGATAAATAGGCCCTTTGAAAAAAATGTTATCTTAAGTTTAATGTGTAAACATAAAGAGATATATTTTAGAACGTGGCAGTACTTATAAAACGTATACTTAAAGATGTATTTCTGGTTTTTCTTATCGTTGCCTGTGTTTGGCATTTTATTTGTTTTTAAATTCTATAGAAGATTCGTTGCTACACGCGTATTTGAGAACGAATCTCATTAACTGCCAAGGAGTCACTTATTCTTAATTATTTACCGAAAACTAGGTACTTAAGGGAGCCATATTAAAGTATTTTTTTTTTTTTTTTTAACTTTGTATTGGACCTTAAGTACCACGACAAAACTCTGTGATCTCCATCAAAATTGGACAACTAGAACGCGAAATTTCTAAAGGATTTATAATTTTTTTTTTTTATATGATTTTCTTATGAGTTTTCTTTGTTTTCTTTAGTACAGTGTCTTTAATTTCCTTTAGTTTTTCCTTCAGCCTTTATGTGCCATCTGCAGAACAGATATTCATTCCTCTATCATTGTCCAACCAACTGACCTGAGGACGCCCTCGTATCCTTGCTAGCTTTTCATACAAAAGTTTTCTCGATTTCCCACTCTGAAGCATCCTCTTCACATGAAACCATCTCAATTTTCCACTCTCTATATCCAATTCACAGTTTAGTTACTTCCTTTTTGCTTTTTCCATACATTTTTCCCCTCCACAATTACGGCTGAATATTTTTTGACCAGTTAACTTTTCTTTTGCTAAAAACCCCCCCCAAAAAAATATTTTCATTTTCTTTGCTTCATCACTTAGGCTATGTAAGTGTAAGTGATGGCACTGCACGTGTTGTGTCAGTGTGTGAGGAGCTTGTCTGGGCTAAGGATGTTACTTCTTGGGGGGGGGAGGAAAAACCAAGGCCCTGAGAGCTTTACCCAGGGAGTCGCTCTCCAGCATTAAGAGTCTGATTAAACGGACGGATCTGGAGGGCGTGCTCTAAACTCAGGGAGCCACAATAGATCCAAAGGGATTGCAGTGGCGTAGGCCTTGAGGCCGCCCTAGTTTAATATATTCTACTCTAAGCGTAAGTAATTATTGGCTTATAATAATCACTTTTTGCTGGCTACAAAATTTTTGCCTGGCGTCAATTTAACTCCTGTATTTGCAGAAACTTTTGAACGGCTAACAGGCATTTATTTCCGGGGATCTAAGGAACAAAATCATGTTAGTATTTTTGCACTAGCTTATTTATTTATTTATTTTTTATTTTGTAACCTCTGATACCAAGAGAGCAAAGAAGAGGAAAAACAAAGATGGAAGAATTAAAATTTAATCTGAATATACAAAGATAATCGTCCAATAATTAATTTCTGATTTTATTTTGGTAATCGTCCGGCAAAAAAAAAAGGTTATCTTAGCGATGTTCACAGAGATCATATAATAAAACTATAAATAAAGCTATAAAATTGCCCTACAAAACTCCTTGAAGTATGTGGAAACCCTGATTATTTATTTATTATTATTTATTTATTTTTTAGACGTTTTAACGTTCCCTGATTACAAATAAATCGGTCTGTAAGTATTCGATCTTAACGAGGGGGGGGAGGGATCCTGGTAATCGATAATTGGATACTTAAAAAAAATAATAATTTAAGAAGTATTCAAAAATAAAATAAAAAATACTGTGAATAATGAATTGTAACAGTTTTGTCAGTAATCTAAATTAGATTATTCGATTTCCGGTATGAATGCGAGCCAAAATGTGCCAAAAAAAAACACTCACAAATACAAGACTTCCTCTTATTATTTACAAACCAATTCTAGTAAACATGATTTAAAGTTCGGACATGAAAAAGAAGACGCTCAGACAGAACCATTACCACTAGTTGAAGTAGCGCAGGGGTGTCGAAACTGGCGGCCCCCCGAGGTAATTTCTTGGTGGCCCCACGATGTACTGAAATAAAATGAAAATAGAAAAAGCTTTTATGAAGGAAATAGCACTTAGGGAAGATGGAGACAATATTATCGTACACACAATTCCCAGTTTCCGTTAACTACTGAAGATACGTGTCCCAGGGTCTTTTCTGGGAGCTGTGGGCTTGTATAAACGCTCTGACTTAGTTTCAGAGACATTCGGAAGCCATATGTTCTGCCACTATCAGTGGAATTCCAGAGTGATTCGGTTTTAAAAGACGAAAGTAGGCATTCAATATATACAGGGTGTTCATCTTAAGACGGCTCAAATGCATTTCATGCTTAAACGGTTAATCTGAGTGAAAAATGGTAGAGGAAAAATTTGTTGCCCGTCACCTCTAGTTTCAGAATATGTGACTTGATTTTAGCTTCCTGCTCGCATACGCGGCTGACGCGCGACCAAAAGTGAGGGTTCGTAGTTGACCCCATTTTCATATACATAGTTTTAAAGAGTATAAAAAGTAATGAAAGAAACCGGAAACCGCCATTCAATATCTTGAAAAATTAAAGGTGCTAGGCTTTCAAAACCTGGTATTTATTACTCATATTTCAATTTTTTAACTTGTTATCGAAGAGAAAGAAGAGCACGCCATAGGTCATTTCTATGTATTTTTTCATCCCCTTTCTACTAAAAATATTGCCAAGGCGGCAGTAAAGCTAGTGTTTTGCTTAATATCGGGAAATAAGTCGTTTCCTGAGTGTTTTTTCTAAGAAAAATCAAATGTTAAGAGCTTTAGATGTTCTCAAGCGTACACAAAATGGCTAAAAATTAATTTTACATCTGTTACAAACAAGAAGGTTTAATAATTATTCGGTAATTTTGGGAGAGTTGCGTTTAATTACCAAAATAATTGGAAACCTCCTGCCACATACTTAAGTGATCAATATCTTTCATTTAAAGGATCAAACTTATTCCTTAATTTATCAAATACTGCTCTTTACTCAACTTGTGAAGCATGTACTGTGCCTTCAAAGGTGCCTCCTCAGGCTCGCAAGGCAGGTTAGCCTGGTGGCTATCAACTGCTCTGAGGAGCCACCTTTGAAGGCACAATACATGCTATTGTGTGAGCAACTATTTTTCGTCTATGAAATTAAATAAAACGGCATACAGATCAAAGATTGACTGAATAAACATCTATCTACCTAATGAGGATTGTCTGTTTTCAGTCTCTGAATTCTTTTGTTTTTAGAAAACTCGGAAAAATTTGTAAATATGTTGTAGCCCGCGTGAATCTTGCCTGTTGCATCAAGTGGCCCGTGGTTCAATAGAGTTTGACATCCCTGAAGTAGCGTGTGAAGTAGTGTGTGTTTTTCCCGCTATTACCATTAATTTCTGTTGTCTTAGAATTATAAATATACTGTTTCAGTAAAACGGATGTATTGATCTGGGTCTCAGAATTCACTTCATCGATTTTTTTTTTTTTTTGTTTCTTTGACTTACTAATGAGGTTTTGGTGCCCTTCGACCAAAATTGACCAATTGGAGCCCTACACTCACAACGAAAGTTGTAAAGAGGATGTGCTTTCATAATATTACGTGTAAATAGAGTAATCAAAATTCGAGATTAGTCCACCTTCAGCTGTTTGTTTCGGCGCTATCAAAGAAAATATCCCCCTAGTTCGAGGATATCAGGGACATTATGATCCACTTTCGGCCGGTTCAAGGACACTCTTGAGTTCATAATTGAGTGCGCATGTTTTCTCTCTAAATGCCACCACTTATAGTAAACCTATGGTTTCTTTTATTATTATTATTGTTTATCTCATAAGTGCTCTTTTTAATTGGATGTAATTTTAGGTACATGAACTGTCTTCAAGTGGTTAATTGCAATAACAATTTTATATGCAATTAAAATGTATTTTAATATATATTTAATGGAAGGAAGTATTTTTCCATCATTCATGGAAAAGGTTTTTGATTGAACTGACTTTTAACCTCTTCATTATCACTTAAATCAGCTGAGAGGTTTCAACCAATCAGGTGGTTATTAAATTGGTTACACTTCTGGTGTTTAATTTAGAATTGTGCAAATAAATATCTTTTTTGTCAGTTTGAGTTCTTTAATCAATTAATTCTCTTGAAACTAATTAGCTGGGCACCACTTTGCATCATAATAATAACTTCGTAGGCGCCAAGGTTGACGAGCGGTTAAGAAACTAGACCCGCAAAGCTAAGATGTATTGTTGGTTTAGTGGGTTCGATTCCTGGTCTTTAGGTCTTGGATTTTATTTAATGGTTAATATGAAAAATTTATATTCAAGTATGTTTGGCGGTTATAGGCTAGACCAGCGTTTCCCAAACTTTTTTGAACGCGGCCCGGTACGAGATTTTAAATTTTTTCGCGCCCCACCTTATAAAAAAACATTTATTTACAAAACAAATTTTATTTTTTAATAAAAATCAAAATTCAAGTTATTTGTTTGTTTATTTCATACACAAAAATTGCAAAATAATTATATAACAAAAACATAAGTAATTAAAGACAATCCATTATCTTCATTTAAAACTTAAAGTAAATTTTGTTTTACATATTTTGACCTTAGTGCGCAGGATGATGTTGTTTTTCATCACATAGTAATTTCAGATTAGGACTTAATGATGTTAATTTTATTCTCAAATTAGGTTCGACCACCAATCTGTTACGATACTTATTTTTTAAGTACACCAAGGCTGAGAATGCAGTTTCACACGTATAAGTGGTGACACTGAATGACGAATCGAAATCAACCAATCAGAGCATCCGAATTTAAATGGTCCGGTAGGAAACGGTGGTAAAGGGTTGCCACCTGCAGTACTTGAAAAAGTTTCGAAAAATATTAAATTTAGAGCAAAATGTTATAGTTTTTTTGTGTTTTTACAATTTTTGCCACGACCCAGCTGAATTTTTCTGCGACCCAGTGCCGGGTCGCGACCCACACTTTGGGAAACGCTGGGCTAGTCCCGCAAAGCTAAGATGTATTGCGGTACTAGTCTATATACCCAATGGTTAATATGAGAAATTTATAGTAAAGTATGTTAGGCGGTTGTAGGCTAGACCCGCAAAGCCAAGATGTATTGCGGTACTAGTCTACATTCCCAATGGTTTAATATGAGAAATTTACAGTAAAGTATGTTTGTTAGTCGCCTCCGTCCACGACATTTAATTTGGTAGTTGAACGTAAAGCCTGCCTGAAATATTAGGCATTACTTTAGTCGACCAACGTTTTCTTCTTTAAATCAAGTTACAAATTGACCAAGTGCTGCATTAAATGAAAAATCAAATAGAAGTAACGCCATAATATTTATAAAACTTGTCCCCCATCCTCTATGGACAGTACTTTGATCGCTTGGACTTGATCACGTAAAGTATTCGGCTTAACTCTGGGACAACAGATTAAACTTGGCTGTTCACAGGACAGGACAAAGTAAATACCGGTAAACTGACAACAAAATTACTTTTCCAAGTACTCCCTCCTACAAAGTGGTCATCAGAGGCTGATGTTACTCTTTGCCTGGAGTCTGACCTGTTGTACTAACTGCAAAGAAACTCCAAACTACTCTGGACAAGTTTCTCAGGGTTAACTCTTCAGTATCGTCTTCCTTCAGAAAATATCTTTCAAAATCTTAGTACACTCCTTTATCCAGAACTGGTCAACTGTCACTTCTTTCCATTCTAGAATTGTCATCCTAACCCTACTTGCCTCTAAATAGCCATCAACTATGATCCTTCCAGTTCGTACAGTCTTAATAACTCATTCTTCTCTAACAATTCCACCCTCTAGCTTCAGGTTTTTTTCTTTATTCCTGCGTATAATCTCGCTTGTCCTATCCAAAACTTCCCTAAGCTATGTAAGAAGGTTGTAATGTTCATAACACTGGATCTTCTTGTTTTATTTCAAGTTTATTAATCTTAGAGGAGAGAGATTGGACGCTAAGAATATGAGAAGAGACAGGATAAATGACTGGCAGCCTCATCATTAGCTAAATTGTTTTCATTAAATTCTTGTAAGACCTCGGACTGTTTTCGAGAAGGTTATCGAGATCTGAAACCTGGAGAAAAACTCGAAACCAAAAGTTTGATTCACGATCTCAATACTTCCTCTTTTAAAAAATTCTACTTCCTTTTCAATGCCATTATTGTGACAGCAAATGCCTTAACTATCTTCAAGTGACCTAAAATAATAATGATCATAATTGCGAGATCATGGTTGTCCTGAATCGTGAACTTTGTTTCAACCAATTGTAAGTTAAGCCATTCTTGGAAGTACTTAACTTTTAAGTCCGTGAATGTTGTTTTTGTATTTCTTTTAAAACTATCTCTTTCTTGGAATAAGAGAATCGGTACTTTGTTTTACTAGTTAAATGTTCTCGCCGCTTTCTGTTTAGGGATTTACTTAATCCCTATCATTTACTTAGTTATGTTCTCATCTGTAGCAGAAAGATTTCCTGGCCTTTGGCATTAAAGAACATATATATTGGTCTTAGTCCCAGTTTTAAGCTCCTATTTATTGTACTACTGTCTTGTTTTAAAGTAAATGAAAATGACCTGGTAATTTTTCGTTAAACGCCATCCGAGTCATTTCCGAGTGTATTTACGCCAAACTGCTCTTTAGGAAATCTCTTGCAGACTTGATTTTCATCTTCATTATCATTATTATACTTGGGAATAAACAATAAATTTTATATATCGAAGATTTTTATTGTGGCAAATAATATTTATTTTTATTTTGAACTAGATTTGCAAAAATTGTATAAGTTTCGCAGAAAATGTGTAAGATTGTTTTTAAGAAATTAAGTACAATAAAATGAGTATTCAATATTTTAGATAATAGTTAAGCGAAAGTGTCCTTCATTCTTATTTTTTATTAATTTCTATTATTTGCGATTTATTAATTTTTTTTGAGCGGGGGGTCGAAATTTTAGTTTCCGACTGGAAAAAAAAAATTGGATTCTCTAAGACGAAGAAACATTTTTATCGGTGGTAAGCAATATATTTCAAATAAATAACTAAATTGACGCCTGGTTTTAGTTCAAGAAATTGCCTGTAAAAATCGATTTCAATTTCTTTAAAAAATGAGTGAAGAGAATTAAAGTTTATTAAAGATATTTTAATAAATAATTATTATTATAATAATTATAATTGATATAAATTTCAAGATTGACCTGTAAGACAATAAAAAAGATTATTAAGTTATTGTAATAGCAAACACAAATAATTGAAACTAAACTATAATTAAATTGTATCAAGTTGGCGGCAGTGACTGCAGTTTCTAACCGTCTAACCTAACCATAAAGATTGTAACCTCCATTCACAGTACACTGCTGTAGCTTCTGTTTTTAACACAGTCATTGAAGGGAAATAGAAAATTACATGCTGTTTACTAGTAACATTTATTGAAAAATCTATTATAACAAGGAACCTCATGCAACAAAGGAATTAAAGTTGCGAGTTTATCAAGCATTAAAGGGAATATGTTTTGGAGTGATTTATTTACATGGATATTTGCTTAAAATATGTAGGTACCTTTATTGTTTATCTTATTTATTTGACTGAAGTGCCTTTTTTTATTTCTTACAAAACATTTGAAGATTCAAAAAGTGTGTTAACAAAGTTTGATTCATAATGTTGAACAACTAATTGAACGTAAATTGCTAGTGAAAGATTACAAAGGTTGAATTAGTTTGAAATTGTCCTTAACTCAGAACGTTGAAGATTACAATAGATTAACCATTAATTAAATCAATAAAAGAAGTAAAGTAATGGTATTATTTAAGGCGGATTTTGCGATAAACTGTTCAAATCATTTTTTACAATCAACTAACCTTCGAATTGTCTTAGATGGAGGGCAAAGTAATCGGGTATTTTACTATAAAGTTTGCATATTGATTGTCCATTTTAAATAAAATCCAAGACCGTGAAATCGAACCTAGTAAATTGTTAGTTTTACATTTTACTTGGGATGATACCAGAACTAGTCATATGAGGTGAAAATATTTTCAAGTATTACCTGTATCTCCTTAAATGATGTGGCATTACATTTAAGATTAGTTGTACTTCAATTTATTTTAAAGCTAATTGAAGATTTTTTTCTTATTTCCCTCACTTTTATTTACTAAAATATCCTTTTAATAGAGCATTTTCTATGGCAATTGCAGAAGTTAGTTACATTTTCAGTTGGGTCATGTCAATATTGGCATAACCTCATAACATTTACATCATGTTAAATGTTTACCCAATTCAAATAATGTTGTCTAATTGATAGTGATAAATAATTATTAGTTAATAATAAACAAACAGTTGGAAAATCCATTAGCCAATTGAATATCATCAACTATTGAATTAATGAAAATTGATATTTTATGTAAAAGCAATACAATATATTATTTTGCTTTGTAATTTTAACCCAATAATTGGGAATGGATTGTGGTCTTGGATTGGTTTTTGTGAGCCCGTCCCCAATTTATTGATCAAATCCAAATGCCCTATTTTGTTAATGTAAATAAGACAAGAAGAGAAAGAGCAGGGTTTTTTTTTAAAGGGCATAAATATGTTGTGCTGTTCATAAAGAAGCCCTAAACTTTACGATGGGCTTGAAATAATGCAGTTTTAGCTGCAGATTTTTCCTTCCCTTTTTGCCCCTTGCAATCTTAATCTTCCTAGCACTTGTTATGAAGGTTACAATGTTTTGTATGTTGTCACTTCATATGTTTTTTTATTTTATTTTTTGTATGTACATGTTTATATTTTAATGAAGATCTATTCTATTCAGAAATAATGTAGATCTTCAGATGTAAAATATAGTTTATGATGTAGATTTTCGACAAAATTTTGTAGCTATGTTTTCTGATTAGCTTTAAAAACGACAAGCTTACTAGAAAGAGAAATTATAGTACTTTTTGGAGAGGGTCGGAGGCAAAGGTTTATCTCAGTTCTTCGGAAAACATTAGGGGTTATTGGGGGGCGCATCCGTATCAGCCGGCTTTGGTTTGCAGTTTAAAGATACCCCAACGGGGGTGGTTCTCAATAGCAGACTTTAACACAAAGAAATTATTTCCAGCTTTTTTGCTTGAATTTAGCGTCTCATGGCGCTGAAGTCTTATGCTCTACATCAGCGTTTCCCAACCTTTTTTGGCTCGCGCATACCATTTGGTAGTACATCATGCTAAATTGTATCACTTCGTAAAAATGATTGTGTATATCGTGAAATTTGTTATTCCAATTGCGTTATTTTATTATTATTATCTTTATTTGTACAGAGATCTGTCAATGTACCTGTTACAATAGGAGTTCAAGTTCATGTTCTCTTTATAAACTTAGTGTTTTCGGGTTTAGGAAAAATACTCCATGAAAGACAATTTTACTCCTTGATAAATGTGCTATTATATTTTCTCGTATATCTTGAGACAGACCAACCTTATTACTGTACATATTGACAACTTTATTGTATAATATTATTAATTAAAATAATTTTTATGAATTATAGGGAAAAACGTTTCTATGATATTTTTTATGCTTTAATTTTTTTTTTTCGTGTTCGCCATTATTGATTACTTTTCGTGCAACACCAACCAGCAACTCGCGTACCACAGATTGGGAAACGCTGCTCTACATCATTGAACACGGGATAGTTCCTATTTTGACCACTCTGCCGAGGCTGTTTAACTGTTCCAATGGTCCAAACTCTTCGTCAAAAGTGTTGGCGTTTAAACTTAAGCGAACCGATGTCTTCGGAGACAGTGCTGGTCAACTAACATTACCTCAAATTACTCTGTTACAGATGAACATATTTAAATAATATCCAATGCTTAGAAAAACCCTCAAATTATATGCTAGCTTTTTGCGTGTAGCATGGATTGACCACTACGGTGCAGTTAAAACCTAAAAATATTTGTCAAACTATATTTGCTGGCCCTTATTTTGTAGTTGAATTCTGCGAGAGTTGCGAGATATCAGTATAAGTGGGTGTACCTGTTGTTTATGCTGGAATATCCGCCAGGATGCCAAAAATCCTGAAGACATTGAGCTTGATATAAAGTTAGTCATTCCTTATTTCTGTTTTCTATTCCCTACTTTTAAAAAAAAACATAATTCTAGAATCATTGTGGATCTTTGTTTTAAACTTTAGATCTTCATGGAGAACATTTTTTTCATTTTAATGAGGATAGAAGGTTAAGGCAAAAGTAATAAACTTAAAGAAATGGGAAATAGGAAAAAATAAAGAAAGCCTTACGGTTCCCCATTAACCTGTTTCGTGACCTTAGAGCATTAGCATCTGTTTTTCTTCTCCATGAATTTTCTCCTAGCCCGCCTTCTCTCATGTGGTTATTTTTTTTGGGAGGGGAAAGGGCGTTAGCGGGAAAATATGGAACAACCTTTCTCTTGAAAGAAGAAAAAGAGATTTCTTGACTTTTCTTGAAGAAAAAGTTTTCTTTCACTGTGGAAAACAGTTTTTTTTTTTTCTTCTATTTCCAACCTTGCAAGAAGCATCTTATATTTGTTTTTCTTCTGCATTGTAACACACTAAGTTTTCCTGTAAGGAGGGGGAGGTTTTTTTCTGCCCTACATGTTTTTTACACCCTTTTCTCTGTATGTTGTATCAATTTTTCCTAGTTTATCACCTGTTCCTTTTTATATTCAACTTTTCCTTTTTTTTTACTACATTCTGATTTATGCTTTCCTCGTTTTTCTTCTTATCATCCTTCCAAGTCCAACCTTACCTATAGTATTCTTCTCCTTTCAAGTCATGTTACTCTCAGAACAACTGATTCCTTCAACAAATTTTTATGACCCGAAGTTAGAAAAAAAAAAAAATAAATAACTTTTCTGTCAACGCTCCACTCACTAAATCTTCTTCTCTGTCGTTACTTCAATATTTGTTGATTGCAATCGACTTTTTTTAAAAAAATAAAAACTCTGGCGTTGAGACTCACACGACTTTCTCATACTACTTTACTCAAAGTTCCAATTTAATTCTTACGAATTAAGCATTAAATTATGTTAGACGGTATCGTCATTTTTATGAAAAATCACAAATACAAATTTAATGTTTTGTTGTTCACACAATCAACAAAGAGAAAGTTAAAAATCTCTTTATTTTTCTCCCTTAAAATTAACAAATGAATCTAAACTTTGTGATTTGATTTGTGGCAAGTGTTGCAACAGAAAAAAAAAGTTTTGGCTAGTTGACTGACAGTCATGTACTGCCAGATGTATTCGCCCATTTGGAAGTGTTACTTCTAATTGTCTGTATTAATATCTATATATAATACATATTGTTTGTTTGTCGTGTGTAATTACTTAATACAAAATTAATTTATGTTTTCATTTAATTATCCACCGTTATTTAATAAATTTGTGTTTAATAAGATTGCGTTTTAGTTTTTTGTTCTATTTGGTCTTAAAGGTGCATGATACTTTGGGTCTCTCTCTTCGGGAGAATTTTGATGAAAACTTCAAAAAGCTCAAAACTTCAACAAAGTAAGCTTTTCTTCCAATTTCGAAATCTAGGTTATTTAGAAGTTTCTTAGTGCATTGTAGTAGTTAGCAGATCTATTTTCTTTGTATCGTCTTGGAAGATGTTATGTAAGTCGTGAATAGTCGCTCGCGAATAGCGCCTGAAGGATGGCAGTTTCCTCTATTTGGTCATAATTACCCCATTGCTTGATTTTCCTAGTGATTTTCCTCCGCTCCGCTTGCCTTCTTACTTACTGCAGCTCAGGGTCAGCACGGGGGTGGGCCTTGGCTTTCTTGACAACATTAAGCCATTGCTCTCTCTGTACTCGGCTTTCTTTTTCCAATTTGTGAAGCCCCAATATATTGTATTCAGGTCGTTTTCGACATCCGGAACCCAACGTCTTCTTGGACGTCCTCTTCCTCTTTTGCCTTTCATGGCGGTAAAAAATGCCTTTCCGGCATTCTTACTATATGGCCTTAACCTATCTATACTTCTCGCTTTAATCAACTTTATCCTCCATTCACCTCCCTCGTATACGGGTCCATATATCTTCCTCAACATTTTTCTTTCGAAGACTTTCAAACATTTTCATGGTAACCCTTACATAGGGTCCATGTTTCGGTGGTGTAAGTCAAGACTGGTCTGATTAATATCTTGTACAAGTTTATCTTTGTTTTCACCTTTCTTTCTACATTGGAAAAAGATCATTCGAAACATTCCCTGGTCTTCTATGAATGACCCGGTCTCTCATTGCTCTCTAAACAGAGAGGAACATTGAAAGTTATCTCATTGGTGAGGGGGACTTCAAGCGAATTTAAGGAGAATAACCATCGCGAGTCCAGTATCTTATCTCAGCAAATTTTCCTCATTTCCCAATCTATAGGCCTCTTTTCTCATCTTGTTTATCTTTTCTTTCTGAGTTATCTACCCACTGTCCGCTGGTTGTTGATGATTATTGGGCTCTCATCATCGACTTTGGCTGAAATATCTTTATTCACATTTCTTCGTTCGTTATCTTTCAAACCCTTTTTGATCGGGCATCTACAAAGACACTGCTGGAACACTCAGGCATCCTCGTTCCTCGAACTTAGGCCCCAAAATCTTGTGGGTCAATCCTTGACTTTCCTATATACATGTTTTTCCGGATTGGTGTATAGTTCCAAAACGCTGCGGTTCAAAAAAAGCTTATTGAGCCAAGTCTATTCGTAGTGCGATTGTTTGTCTGCTACACAATTACTTTTGAACTTTTCTTTTGATTCTCAGCTTTAGGAGCTTTCTGTTAATGAGATTTTTCCATCTATTCATGGAAACAGATGGATTGAACTACGTAATTTATGGTTGATATTGCATTGAAAGCTTTTGCAATGTTTTTTTTTAAAAGTTCTTTAAACTTTAACACAAATTATCATTCAGAATCTCCACATCAGCCAATAATTTGTTTGAAATATACCAAAATGATTCAAGCTGAGTTAGCCCATTTCCGGCTTTAGTAGCTCCAGTTATATTAAAACTGTCCGGTAGGACAGTTGTATAAGGGTTGATCGTCAAAAACTGCACGAAAAAGCGTAACGTTGAAAAACACCCAACTTTGACAATTTTTTTCTCTTTTTCTATAAAAGATAAAATTCCCAAATTTTCTTTATAATATAGGGCAAATCCTCCTTTATAACTGTAATTTTTTGTAACAACACAGATCTAATAGATTTCGAGAAAAAAGTTGCCGAAAATGAGAAAAAACGGCATTTTCAAAAATTGGTCTTGTTCTTGTTCTTGTTGTTGTTGTTCTTGTTGTTACCTTTTTTGTAAACAACGTAGCGCCTAAACGCGTGAACCGATTTTCATGAATGAGGTGTAATTCGATTCGGAATTTTATGTAGATGTGCCTTTTGGGGGTCTCGATACTGTACATCGAATGGGAGAGGAGTTAGCCCCCTTTATGTAAGGCCCCCTCCAAAATGATTATTACTAATTTATCTGTAAATCTTGGCCCGATTTTGATAAAATTTGGTAGGATGATAGGGTTAGGGCTCAAAAAAATATTATGAATGAAGTGGCCAGCATAGGGGTCTGTGACATCTAATAAATTCTAAAAAATAACTTATTAATGAAAATTAATGCAGTAGAATTACTTGACTATTAATGAAGTATTAATGAAATGTTGGGTACTCGCTGATTTGTGTACCTTTTGTCGTTTAATCAACCCTTATACTTAACATTTTAAACTGTAAGTTTTTGTTAAGGAGATACCAATAAGGGGCTAACTGTTTACATTACTCGTTCAGTGTTTACTCGCTTTTTTTTTTTGTCTCAAGGTCATGAGTAATAATGTCTAATCAAAAAGGGAAACAACATTATTAGCTCACCGGAAATGATTGTTTACTTCATTCTAGATTTTCCTTTAAACATAGTAAAAGTGAAATTGTTTCCATTAGAGTTTCCAATACATTTGACGTTCGCATTCAATCGAATGGTAAACTTGAAGTGTTTATTTACATGGTTGTAATGGACGTTGGGTAGCCTTGCGTGTGTATATTTTAAAAGACTTGATGTTATTTAATTCATTATTACAGAATCTAAATGAACAAATTTTCTACATGACGTCATTAAAAAAGGTTTTTAGATAGATGATGAAACATTTTCTTACAATTATTGCAATTTGTATTATTTGAATAAGCCAATTAAATTTTATAGTAACATGCCAGCATATTATCAATTAAAAGCACAACTCGGAAATTATGCGTTAATCTCCAAAGAGATTTATATAATCCTCTTTTACTCTTTGGAGTTTTAGAACAATTTTATATATTTTATGGAGAATAATTTGTCTATTACTAAGTAATTTGCAAGAAGATGACACTTTTAGGATTTAGAATGGATTAAATCTCATAATTTAAAGTGTTGAATAAAATGAACAATATGTAACATTAGAAGAATCAACTAGAAGATCAAATGTGCTGGAAGAGATGAATTGTGTTGACGATGGAGATTAGAGTGGCTGGAAATGATGTTCTCTGTCTCTCTCACTCTCGGCTGCCTGGAGAAGGGGTACGTACACCTCCTTGTCTCGCCATGTTCACTAGATATTCATTGACGGGGCTGCCCTCTCTGCCTTGGCTCCACTGTAAATCCTACCAGATTGTTTCCAGGAGTACACCACGACTGGTTCCCTTAGATTCTACGAGATTACTCTCCTACTAGCTTCCAGGATTAGTTTCCTGATTAGGAATGCTCTTAAAATATGCTGGATTTAAATTTATTTTCTTTAAATAATCAAATTTATTATCTCATTTTGTAGGGATCTGCTCAGAACTTTGCAGAGTTTCCATAGAGCTCCCTTAAAGTAATTGGGAGTAATATCAAAATGAGCGTGAGGGAAGAGAAAGGAACAGTTATTTCCTTTCGTTCTTGACAAATATTCCAAAATGGAGAAATGTGAGGCGGTAAGATCTATGGAGCTGTGGTTGGTCCCACTTCCTTCTCTAGTGATGTTGTCCATTAGCAAACGCCAAAAACACTACTTACTGACTCTCTAGAGGAGCTCGCGTTGCCACAATCTTAGACGTAGAAGTCCCAGAAAAGGTCTGGATTTGTTTTCCCCATTGTAAATTGCGATATTTTCCCTAGCTTAAGACAGAATTTTCTGGTTTTTGTGCCCTTATTTGTAAAGAAAGGAAGATCTTTGTGTTTAATCCGATTTGAGACAAAGAAAATTAATCATGGAGCGAAGAATTCTATGTCGCAAAGAGGATAGGACCCTTGTCAATTTTGCATTGAAATCTTTTCTTAAATATGTCTTTTGTTGTCCCGACGGTGAATTAGATTGTCTAGCTGTCTTTTAAAGTTATCAAAAGCATTTGTTGAACTCTGTTTTCTGTGGAGTCATTCTCGAGATAAGCCTTAAATCTAAGTCTCTTCAGTCTGCATATCTTAGGCCTACTAAACCTTAAAGATCAAGGTGTAACCTTAACTACGTTTGACTGCTGTAAAAGACTGGAGGAAGAGTGACATAGTCTTTGCAGATGATTGATGACTTTTCTTCTGTGGGACTTAAGGTTACTAAAGTATAGTTAAGTGCCTATTTTTTCAGGCGGGGCTTAACGTCCAACTACCAAATTAGGTGTCGTGGACGGAGGCGAGTAGCTACCATACTTTACTGTAAATTTCTCATATTAGCCATTAAATAAAATTCAAAACGTTGACCAGGGGAATCGAACCCACTAAACCAACAATACATCTTAGCTTTGCGGGTCTAGTCTCTAACTGCCTAACACACTTTACTATAAATTTCTCATATTAACCATTGGGAATATAGACTAGTACCGCAATACATCTTAGCTTTGCGGGTCTAGTCTATAACGCCTAACATACTTTACTTTAAATTTCTCATATTAACCATTGGGAATATAGACTAGTACCGCAATACATCTTAGCTTTGCGGGTCTAGTCTCTAACTGCCTAACATACTTTACTATAAATTTCTCATATTAACTATTGGGAATATAGACTAGTACCGCAATACATCTTAGCTTTGCGGGTCTAGCCTATAACCGACTAGCAAACACACTTTACTATAAATTTCTCATATTAACCATTGGGAATATAGACTAGTACCGCAATACATCTTAGCTTTGCGGGTCTAGTCTATAACGCCTAACATACTTTACTTTAAATTTCTCATATTAACCATTGGGAATATAGACTAGTACCGCAATACATCTTAGCTTTGCGGGTCTAGTCTCTAACTGCCTAACATACTTTACTATAAATTTCTCATATTAACCATTGGGAATATAGACTAGTACCACAATACATCTTAGCTTTACGGGTCTAGCCTATAGCCGCCTTACATTCTTTACTATATTAACTATTATAAATTACTCATATTAACCATTAAATAAAATCCAAGGCCTAAAGACCGGGAATCGAACCCAGTACCACAATTTATATTAGCTTCGCAGGTCTCGCCTCTAACCGCTCGGCTACCGTGGCGCCTGACTTAAGGTTACTATGAGCTATTCCTAGATCTTGATACCGGGGATAAAATGGATGATAATGAGCGGTAGGTAGGGTAGAAGGAAGGGAAAGTTGCCAATATTGTTGTAGGCTTTCCAGGGTTCGCATGTCTCTAATCGTACTCTCCAAATCGATCAAAAATTTGTATTTCCAAACTTCCGTTAAAAAAAACAATAGAAGGGTCGACAGGGACTTTTCAAATGATACAATTTTTTTTTTTTCAGGATGTTTCAATTCCCCTCAACAGTTAAGCATTATCTAAATATAAAAGCTACCAATAATAGAAAGGCTTCAACTTCAAATAAGAGAAACCAGAACTTGGTAAATTTGCATTTATCTAATTAAGTTCAGTTTGTAGCCATTATTTGCTTCTTCTTTTTGTATTTGGAAAATAATGTACGATGGGCGTTGGACGGGAAATAGAATGCACACGGCCTTGTGCACTTTGTACGATCGTCAGATGGTAATCTGTGCTGGTAGCTTTTAAAACCAGTCGTATGCATCTAGTTGCATTCACTGCACCCTCGTATTTATTTGTTTGTATTTTGGTGTTTATTTTCTTTGTTCCTGTTTTAAATGGTAATTGGCTAGTTTGCATTGTATTTGCCGATTAATTTATTATTTATATTTATTTTTTAATGAGTTCCGGTTTTCAAATTAATTCAACTTTTTAAAACGCAATAACATTACGTCAACAGACACAATTATTTGTCAGCGTTCAATGAACCACAGAAATAGTATGTTATATGATTCCCAAACGGAATTTGCTTGAACTACGAGGGTCGTTTGAAAAGTCCGTGCAAAGTCAGAGAGATAGCACCACTGGCGCGTATCGAGGTTATGTTTAGTTAGTAGCATCTCTTGGAAGAACACACACCAAGTTTCAGCCAGATCGGTCTATTTCTTTGTGTTTGGCATTCGTTTGAATCGAGGAAGTCGAGTGATTTTCAAAAAATGGACGAAAAAGAATTTCGTGTGTTGATTAAACACTACTTTATGAAAGGCAAAACGCCTGAGGAGACTAAAGAGAAGCTTGATAAACATTATGGTGACTCTGCACCTTCGATTAGAACAGTTTATAAGTGGTTTCAAAATTTTCGGAGTGGCCATATGGGCACAAGTGACGCTGAACGTTCTGGACGCCCTGTTGAGGTTACTACTCCAGAAATCATTGATAAAATCCATGATATGGTGATGGATGACAGAAGAGTGGAAGGTGCGTGAGATTGCTAGTGCTGTGGGCATCTCGAATGAACGGTTACATAATATTTTGCATCAACATTTGGACATGACAAAGCTATCCGCAAGATGGAGGTGCCGCGATTGCTCACGCTTGACCAAAAACGAAATCGAAGTGAAGTGTTGCAAGGACGGTTTGCAGCTGTTCCAGAAGAATCCGCAGGACTTTAAGCGTGGTTTCGTCACTGTGGATGAAACATGGATACATCACTACACTCCTGAGACCAAAGAACAATCTAAACAATGTGTTACCAAGGGGGAATCTGCGCCAAAAAAAAGGCGAAGACCGTTCCTTCGGCCGGAAAGATTATGGCGACTGTCTTTTGGGATTCGCAAGGAATAATCCTCATCGACTATCTGGAAAAGGGTAAAACTATTACAGGAGCATATTATTCATCGTTATTGGACCGTTTGAAAACCGAGCTGCAAGAAAAACGCCCACGATTGGCCCCGCAAAAAAAGTCCTTTTCCATCACGACAACGCACCAGCTCACACCTCAGCAGTTGTGGTCGCAAAATTAATGGAAATAGGGTTCCAACTCGTTTCACATCCCCCCCTATTCTCCAGACTTGACTACTATTTGTTCCCCAATATGAAGAAATGGCTGGCGGGAAAAAGATTTTATTCAAACGAGGAGGTGATTGCAGAAACGAATGGCTATTTTTCAGACTTGGACAAATCCTATTATTCGGAAGGGATCAACAAACTAGAGCAGCGTTGGACGAAGTGTATAAGCCTAAAAGGAGACTATGTTGAAAAATAAAAAAGGTTTACCCCCAAAAATTAAGTAGTTTTTATTTTTGCACGGACTTTTCAAACGACCCTCGTATTTGCATTTTTATAATTTTTCCGTTGTATTTTTTTTAAATTTAATGTTTACGTCTTAAGTTACTCTTCTGGATGACATAATCAGTAAGAAACATTAAAACCCACTAAATATTAGTTAAATTATATTAACTTACAATCCACTAAAATGATACATCCGTAATCCTTTCCCCGGAAGTAAAAAAAAACTCGAAAAATCGTAAATGACGAAAATACGCCAATTGAAGAGTAGCATGTGTGCAATAACTGTACAGTCGTTGTAGCTGATTTCAACAATAATCACAAAAAAAAAAAATCGATCTAGTAATTAGGACACAACAGATTTTAATCGATTTTCACTAAAACCTTCCACAGGGTTGCCAAGTAGTGAAATAATATACATTTTTTTGAACTAATTACGTCAAGGCTAAGGCACAAATCAGCTGATTTAGCTGTGCGCAATCGTAACAGTTGTATATTTAATAGCTCTTTTAGTAGCAATAAAGCAAAAAGGTAGGCATTATGTGTTGCATATTTAAGAACCCCCTCTCACCCGTTTTATGGCTGAATTTTATGTCAGTGTTACCTGCCAGCCCTGTGACTGGGAAATTTGAATCCCCAAAATTCCCTAGAATTCGTCTTAGATTTTTTTTTTTTTTCCTGTAAGACGTGCTACAATTAAATGATAGATACTAGAATATCAATACAGGTTACTATCTCATTGTGATTGTTAATAAATACAAGAAATCGGCAATAAATTTTGAAGGATATTTTTCCCAGCTGGCAATTACCTATTTATTAAAACAGATGTTCTAATAGTTGTACTCTTAAATTTTAATTGTTCAAAATAAATATAGATTATGAGGCGATATTTTAACTGGTAGTTTTGTTTTTTATATAGCAAATTAAACTTTAAGCGTAAATACCTTCGTCCCTTGAGTTTAGCGTTTGTTTAAGGATCAGTTAACCTTAATCCTCAGGGGAGATGTCTGCTGGAAATGCCACGTTCAAGTCACTCACTCACTCGTGCTTCCAGTCTGTTCCTGTAGAATATTCCCTAGGGTTTCAACCTAGAAAAAACCATACAATCAAAAGAAGGAAAGGTAATGAACTCTATCCGAAGAAAATTGTTCGTGTTGACATTGACAGGGAAAATTCTCCAGTGAAAATGGTAAAGTCCTCTTTTCCGCAAACAGTAGGTAAACACTAGCATCACTTAAATACAATTTACCCTAACATTTTCCAGAAGGTACACCGCGTAGATGTTTTATTTTATCGTATCGGAATTAAGGTTTAAAGTCTCGTGAGATTCCACTCCAAAGAAATATCCATTTCTCCAGTTGCGGAGCTTACAGAATATAATAACCATTTCTGTGAAGGCTGAGATCAAGTTTGGATAAATTATGGTTAAAGGTGCACTTGTAATTTGGCACTTATAAGGGCTTTTGAGATGGATGCATTTGAACCAAAAGTCCAAAGTCTTTTAACTTTGCTGGCTTCCTTCCCTTTCTTTCCCTGGAGGAACTCCAGGAGGGAGGTGTCAGACACTGAAAGATCGGTCCCTATCAGAGATGCAGGGTCCTAAACTAGTCCAGGATGTCCTCCATTTCCAAGAGCACAATATACCATGGTTTTCAAAACGTGTCTCTATTTTTGCCCATTCCAAGGTTAATTGAGCTTACAAAAGCATTTCCAATCCATTTTTGAGCTGACAAGCTCAGTGGCTTCAATGGCGCAGTCTGACCATTGTTTAGAACTGCCATCAACTGATTCCGATATTTGATGTCCAAGATTGTATTTTTTTAAAAAAAAAAAAACAAAAAAACGAGTACATGAATTTGGAGCGTTTGGGAAATTGCTGGAAAAAATTTTCCCTAATCTTCCGAGTATCTAATCCTTAGACCCAATTTTTCCTCTAGAGATCCTCAACCCTTTCCGTGAACCATATGCCCTCACATGTCCTTTAGCAGCTTCTAAAAGTTTCTACTCCCCCATGGAGTGTGTTTCCTCGGTAGGCAGTAGCTACTGGTTCTGAGTGTCCTATTTCTTCCAGATATAGAGCTTCCCCACCTGAGTTACCTGAAGAAGCTTTTAAGCTGGTAATTACGATGTTTAGAGGTTTTCAAACGCATGCTGGAATCATCTTAGATTGTCTCTATATTACACTCCTTCAGTTAGCTGTTGTGTGTCCTAAAGGAACTTTTTCCCCAATAAACTCCCAAGGCAGTGATGCTGTTAGTTTCTGAAGGCGGTGGTAAGATGTTTTTGAAATCTTAAGAGTTCATTTTAAAAGGTGCTTCAAATATTTTTCTTTAAATAATCCACTGAACATTATTTGTTCAATTTTTTTTATGCGTAAGTGTTAGAATTGTTGTTAACTCTAGCTAAACCGTGTTAAGGGTGTTAATTCCTGCCTTTTAGCCTCGAATCCGTTTCTCCTCTTAAGTACCAGTCAGTCCCTTAGGGCCTAGTAACATGGGGTGAAAATTAGATATGGTTCTTTACTACATTTCGACAATTTCGTAATACTTTATTTGATTTTAGTTGATTTCGACTAACACATTGCTTGTTAAAAACACTGACCAAAAAAGCCCTAACGGTACTAATTAAGCAGACCAATTGGAAAAGCGGTAAACCGCATCCATTAACTCTTGTGTTTGGTTACCCTCTTTAAAAGCAGAACATTAGGGGTTTCCGTTTGTGGTTTGTTTTGTTCGTAAATCAATCTGAAATGAATTTACCTATTTTAAAATGTGCATTTTTTTTTTTTTAATTGTTTTTATGGTGCTATATATGAGATTAAACAATGGCTCCTCAAACATTTTAGGGCAACTTTCAAGGTCACTTTTTCGCCTTAAATGAGCCCCAATTCAATCTTCATATTTATGTAATACGCACCGTTTAAGGATTTGACTTTAAACGAAGGAAAACTGACTGGAAAGATAAATTGACTTAGGGGGTGGAGCTTTTTCTTCTGTATGAATCATTTGCAAGATTTTTCCCTGAATTTTTCCTTTTTTCCTCCCATTTTATTTTCTCTGGTCATTGTTTGAACAGATTAGGTTTTCTCAATATTTTTGTAAAGCTTTTTTTCCAATTAAAATAAAACAATAGAATATAGCTGAGTTAATATAAATTCTTTTAAAAGAATTCTCTTTCAGAGTTTTCCCATTTTCATTTGATGAGCATTTCCATTTATAGAAAAATGAAAATAGATATAATAAATAAAAAGTTCTACATTATATTTTTCTTCTTGAAACGTTACTTTAATTCATTTACTTTTCACTTTCTTTATGAGAGTTTTCTCTGGAAAAATATACATTAAAAAGAAACACAATGAAAAGCTATTTTCTATATTGCTCTATTTTCTCTCCTCTCACTTTTCACCATTTTAATTTTCCTTAAGAGAAAATGAAAGTATATATTTTTATACGAATTGAAATAATTTTTCTTTTTTTTACTTTTTCTTATTATTTCGATTATTCGATTCGATTATTTCGAATTTTCCGGTTTTTACTGGAAGTACTATTTTTGGAAATCCCTTGAATCGAATAAAAATGATTTTTGAAAAAAAAAAATATCACAAATTGCAGGAAGTTGAAACTCCAATATTTTTGAATAGGTCCCCATTAGCGGGATCAATATTAGGGATCAAAGTCACTGTGTTGTTCTTCCGGGAAAACTTGATTTAGGGTACTTTTGGTTGTGGGCCTTTATGGGGTTTTGTTACTTTTCTAATAATTATTGTTATTATTATTTTGAAATTCGCTGCTAATATTTATGTACATCATTATTTATGTACATTATAGTATAATTGAATAACTCTTTTATGATTTCAAATTCTGAAATCTTTATAGTTAATTCTAAATTCGATATTGCGTAGTTGGTAGCACTGTAGCAAAAAAGAAGACAGCTGTGACATGCCGCCATTGCAGTCAGCTGATTTTTTAACCCCAACAGGGTGTAACCTTAACACTTCCATATCCTAAACCTCGTAATTCCGTCAATGACGTATTTAAGAAGCTATAACTATTTTTAAAAAAATATTACCACGTGTTAATAAACATAATGAAATTACTGGTGGTTGATGGTGGGTCTCTGCGTGTATCCCAGCTTAGCAACTCAAATAGTACTTTTTACTGTTAGCCCTTAATATACGCGCAATATATTTATATATGCAGAGGGGGAGTTAGTTGTGATTTACTTGATTGGGTTTAGCGGAACCCACAGGCACTAAAGTGATTGGGTTTAGCGGAACTCACAGGCACTAAACTGATTGGGTTTAGCGGAACCTACAGGCACTAAACTGATTGGGTTTAGCGGAACCCACAGGCACTAAAGTGATTGGGTTTAGCGGAACCCACAGGCACTAAACTGATTGGGTTTAGCGGAACCTACAGGCACTAAACTGATTGGGTTTAGCGGAACCCACAGGCACTAAACATTGCAGCTATTCGCCAAATACTATTTCTTAACACTTTAATATTTTACATTTAATTTGTGTACCAAACACTGCCACTTTTAGATTGTTGTGCTTTTGTTTTTTGCTTTACCGCTAATCTTCTAATCTCAGGTGACCAAAAATCCTATTTAATGAAACTTGATCCAATGAAGTTATAAGAAACAGGAATTAGCGAAAAGAGATATGTGCATTTCTCTTTCCGCCAAGTTGGATTTGGAGGCAGAAGAGGTTTTGGCATTAGTATCACTGACAGACAGACCACCTTCCTGGAAAGCAACCTGAACTAAGTAGTTAAAAATCCTTTAAAGAAAGAGAGAGAGAGAGACAGAGGAAGAAAAGGGGAGAGGAAAAATGGAAAAAGAGTCAACAAAGAGGATTTAGAAGGGAATGATAAGGTAATCCTCGAGTGTGGAGCCAGGTTACACCAAACCCTCGGGAACATCTTACCAGTCTACTCTCATTACTCTTCTTCATTCTTGTCCTCCTAACTTTTAATTTTTGGCCGGAAGGATAAAAGGCAGTAGACGTTAAGAGGTGTGGGTAGCGCTGAAACTAGACGGTAAAATCGTAAAAATTAATCGGCTTAACTGACAATTAAGGGGGACCACCTCCCCAACTAAGAGGCTTTACTTGCTCTGGACCTAAGGCAAGGATAAAGAGGAACAAAAGTGGGGAGTTTCACTTATAAGAAGATTGCTCCATGGAAAAGGCTAATTTACTCTCCAGGGTTCCTAAAACTAACTGATACTTCCTGTGTAGGTGACGACACATTGTAGACCCAAGAGGTGGAAAGATAGGCTGGAGAAAGAGAGATCGATGGATTCATTGTCATCAAAAGGGAGGGGATTCAGTTGAGAGGGAAGCTTTTAGCGGGAAGCCAAGAGCTTTTAGCTCTCTGCAGCTTTAAAAATCCAATATTTAATTTTACCATATTTACAGTACAAATTATGAGCTTGAAAGCATGTTATAAAGCTACTGAATTTCCTACTTAGAGCAGTGCTTGGGAGAAAATACTTATCGGTTGTAGAGCAGTGCTTGGAAGAAAATAATTATCGATTATAGAGCAGTGCTTGGGAGAAAATACTTATCGATTATTTAAAATACAAAATTTTTAGTGAAGCCAAATTTTAAGTTAAGATTAAAAGCTTAAGTTATTCAAGCTTAAAAGTTAAAGATTTGAATCCACCGGGGACTTAAAAGGGCTTGAAACTTGTCCAGGCTTTTCAAGTCACGCTTTTTATATATATATACATATATATATATATAAAACAACCACTTTGTTTTGTTACAAACTCGAGAAGTATTTTTTTTATACTCACTTTAAATGTGGCGTTTATTTTTCTGAATAAAATCTGTAGCTACCATTGGAAAATGATGAAAAGCTTCTGGAAAAAAAGAGGATAATCCTGTGTGGAAACAATGAAAAGGAGACAAAAACATCCATTGTTTTTGTTTCTACGAGAAGAAAAATTGTTGACCTTAACTTTGGCTTACTCCAGTAAGTCATATAGTCTATTAGGGGACAGACCACCGTCAATGAGGGGGCAGACTGTCTGTGAAGAGACAGTCTTTGATTTTATTGATGTCGCAAACAGTGAGATTGATGAAAGGTAACAGTTAAGTTTAGTGGTGCTCACATGGCTGGAACATGTTTGGAAATCCAGTCTTGTGTAGTAGTTCGTGGTGGGCGATCTGGATGGGGGATAAAGGTCTGGATTAAAGGGAACTCATCACAGGAGAGTGAAAAGTTTTTGAAGGACATTTATTTCTAATTGCAGCAAGAGCAAGTCATGAGCAATTTAGTAACCACATTTTTTTTTTTGTTAAGACTGCTCGCAAAACATCCCATAGGAAGCGAACTCGGGAGTACTTCCGGTACACGTGTTGTAAACTAGATGGCTAACTTGCCGGGTGGTTGGGGCTGGCTAGTAGCCAGAGAAACGGAAACACCCCCTCGCACCGCCCCGCCGGATGTAGGAAAGTTCTGTGTAACACCAGGAGAGCGCGCATTCGGTGTGGGTGGGTGTGCAAACGGAGGGTCTGACCCAGATAGGGTGAGTACTAGTGCGTAAGCCAAAAACCCGCCTTTACTGCTGCTGTATTGCCGCCGCCGCCGCCGCGTCGTGTGATGACGTCAGCCGGTCGATCGGGCCAGTTGCCATGGTGACCGTCTTCTGTCTGGCTCTGAATGAAACCATTGCCTCCTGTATATACGAGCCAACGCTTTAACCCTACTCCTTCTATTTCATTTACAATGTACAGGCTACCCGCTGTCCCCAAGGGGATCTTCTGCGCCCCCTTACAGGTTACTTCACTAGTTTCCACCCATCCTTCTCTCTCTCTCTCTCTCTCTCTTACACCCCCCTTTTGCAGGATATCTGAACCATTGCCGGCTACAGTCTACTTCTACCACCGTCTTCTGGTCTATCCATCGGACAACTACGACCTCTACTACGCTTTCTCTTAACTACTCCCCCTCAGCCCTCTCTATCTCTATCTCAGCGCTATATATATCTCTGTTCACTTTCTCTCTCTGTTCTCTTTGACTCTACTCGAGAGTGCATGTAAGCCCCTCCTACAGAACCTACATTTTCTCGTGGTTACCACTCTAGTAGGGCGACAACGCCCTAGTGGCATAGTGCAGTAAAATAGGTGACCTATTTTGACTTAACTGCTTTTAAAATTTGTTTCTGACCCCTATTATTTTTGTTATTTTGATCTCAATTTATTTGATTCATTTCTTATTTTATTTCTTACACCCTACTGTTACGAGGAAGGTCCAGCGATCTTGTTGTACCTTTTCCTTACTCTTCGTTAGATGTACATACTTTCGCGATTCACTCCTTCTCCTCCTCTTCGGCGCTACAGTCCTGGAAAGGAACAGGGCCTCCTCAATCAAGGCTCTCCACTGAGCTCCAATCAAGAGCCTTCAGTCTTTGCACATCCATTTTCCTCAAATCCCCTTCGACGTCATCAAGCCATCTCATTCTTGGCCTAGCTCTTTTCCTGACGCATCCGGGGCCTTCCATATAAAAGGCGTTTAGGTTATCCACCATCCTCTCCACATTTCCTAACCAACTTAATCTTCCCTTTTTAATGTATTGAACGATGTCTGCTTCTCCATGAAGAGTTTACAGTTCTAAGTTGGTGCGGATTCTCGCATCTTCCTCCTCCCTCGTTCACAGGACCATATCTCTTCCTCAGTACTTTCCTTGCCCACACTCTCAAAGCTGTCTGGCTCTCTCTTGGGTCCTGAACCCAGCATTCACTGAATCTGAAAAAAAAAAGAAGTGTTTTTTTAGGATCTAATCACTATGCTTATGTGGAAACTGAAGCTGAAAAACGAAATATCGCAACATAGCAAACAAAATCAACCGGGCTTTTTCGAGATTTATCTGAAAATGGTTTTTCCGATTTTCTGTAAAAATAAGTGCTTATCGACGAATACAGTTCTAAATCATTTGTTGGAAGGAAGTGGTGGTAATATGGAATCCACTTCTTTCTTTTTGACTTACCAATGCTAGACATTCCAAAAAATTGTATTGCTTCCTCTAAATAAATGCACGTCGGGAAGAGGTACATTATCTCAGTGCTTAGTGGTTTGATCATGGATATCCCAGATTCGAAAACCAGCTGCTTAGATAATTTACATTTCCTAGGAGCTTTTGTACAGCTAACTGTTCACTGTGTTGGTGGATGCTAAGAACTTGGGAAGGGATGCTGTAAAATTATTGGATATCACCAATAGATCAATCCTCGTAAGTCAAGATGGCGAAAGATCTCCTTCCAAACTCAGGGTTACCCACAGTTTTACTTAAAATTGCGTCACCACCCAGGCTTAAAGTGAACATGTTACTTAAAGTTAGTACTTAGTAGAAATTTATGACGTATTCGCGTAAATTGCGGGTATGCCAAAGTCTTCGCGCTAGATTTTTTATTTTTTGTTTGAAAATTGATACTTTCAGATAACAGAAGTGCAATATAACTGTTAAAAATAGAAATGAAGTACACTTGTTTGCATAATTGCTATGCTTAAATGTGCATATTTGTTAAAAGATCTGTAATTTATATACACAAACCATGTAATTTCTAAACGAAATTCAAAAAGATAAATGCACTTTCTTGTTCCCCACCCCCTTACCTGAACCCCCCAGTTATCATTAAATGAAATTAGCGTTAACCAATAGGAGAGAGGAGGAGAGGAAATAAATTATCTTGTTGGAGTACTCTTCGCAGAATAAAGTTAATATTTCGCGTGCTTCTTGATAAATGTTTAACATATGTAACCAGCTGGTTTCGATAGATTTCTCTTACTTCATTCCCTCGGTTGATTGCATTAATTTGATAGTTGCATGGAATATTTAAATTCAAATAGACCATCAATTATTTTCATAGCGGTTGAAAGTCGGGTAATTTCCCCTTATTATCTACATCTATGCATTTACGTAAATCTACATTAAATGTCCTATCAACTGTTTAAATCGTAAAGTTGTTCCCAATTTTTTTTTTTTTTCATCCTTAAATGAGACTGCATCCTTAATAATAATAGTAGAACACTGTCCAGGATGCCCCGGCAGGCCATTGACCCCCAGATGTTGATAAACATTAAATAAATAAAAAATACTGTGAATAAAGACAGTAAAACTATATCTGGTAGGACAGTTGTATAAGGGTTGATCATCAAAAAAAGTGCACGAAAATACGTAACGTTTGAAAATCACCCAACTTTGACAATTCAATTTTTTTCTCTTTTAATATGAGAAATTTATGTTAGAGAAAGTATGTTAGGCGGTTATAGGCTAGACCCGCAAAGCTAAGACAAATTGTGGTACTAGTCTGTATTCCCAATGGTTGTTAATATGAGAAATTTATAGTAAAGTATGTTAGGCGGTTATAGGCTAGACTCGCAAAGCTAAGATGTATTGCGGTACTAGTCTATATTCCCAATGGTTAATATGGGATCTTTATTCGTAAAGTATGTTTGCTAGTCGCCTCCGTCCACAACACCTAATTTAGGTAGTTGGACGTAAAGCCTGCCTGAAAAAAAATAGGCAATTACTTTACATATGTACATACGTACAACGTTGGGTGAGCGGGGGGGGGGGGTCAAAATAGTCTGTGGTACAGCAACTTTTGGAGGATGCGTGTAAAATATTGACGCACATATATTTCAAAAATTACATAATCTTGGGGCGTTCATCCCTAGAAGTTTCATCGTGTTGCCAACAATCGTACTTAGTTCTATTTTATAACACCATCTTTTGTTTATTATGAATTCATAGCCTAATATTATCTTATGCGACATAAAAGGTTATTTTCCACAAACAAATACGTAAATCAGTTTTTAATATATGACCTTTATCACCAATACTGTTTTGTAAAAATATGGGTGTTTGCAAGTTCAAACATGTCGTCCCCACTATATGTACGAGTATAACAGGAAATGCATATGTGAACTTTTTTTTTTTCTTTTTCTTAAATATACTATGCGCACTTGATGCTATTCTTAGAATAATTTTTATGGAGAAGTGGGGGCGGAAGAGTTTATACTCTTGGCTTAGAACAATATGTATTATGAGTTTGGGATAACAGTCCCAAGTTAACGTGAGTTATCCTCCAAGGCTGTTAGCTTTGAGTAATTTATTTATATAAAACCAGAAATGTGATTTTATTTATTTATTTATTTATTTATTTATTGAAAATAATTTATTCTTCATTTTTGTTAAACTGGCAAAAGGTCTTTTTTATAACTTTCAAAAAAAATAACTACCTTGTAAAACAAAAAAAGACAGAAAACTTTTGGTATAACTTTATTTTTGATTTCGTTACAACTAATATCCTTAACAGGATTATTATCGTAAGTTTACGTTGATCGCTTAGTTTGGGGGATTGCATTACTTTCAAAAAATACCATCAGGTGTTTTGAAACTTGTGGAACCTAGCAAAAAACGATTTTTGGAGCGATGGAGTCAGTCTTAGCCTTCCCTCCAAAATGGCCTATATTAAGGACATCCGTGTTCATTACCAACATAACATTTATTAAAACATGGGAGTATTTTTAAGGTTATCGCTAGAAATTGATGTATCCGGCCCGCTAAAAAAGGGTACTTCCGTTTTGTACGATCTTTTTTCTGATCCAGTTTCATTGTATTGATTTTGATGTAGAACTTTGATAAGACAATGCTTCCCATTATTCTCTATTTGTATTTCCATTTTTAAAATTCCAAAATAGAACGTCTTATTTATTACCCTTTCCAAGGAAACATCTGCACAAGATGGGGCTCGGAACCGTTGTGCAGTCTGTGTCAGGAAGAAGGAGGAGACGGCCTCTCACCTGTTATTCGATTGCGTTGCAATCGAGCGGCTGCGCCATGAAATCTTTGGCTCTTTGGAGACCAAAGGAGATAGTAGCGCAAAAAGGAACTAGTAGGAAAAGTCCTCAACCTCCTTAGTAGAGGAGGTTTCTTCAACTACAAGATCCAAAAAGGGGAAGGCACAATAAGCTTCTTGTGGCTGCGGTTTCGTGGGGCATAGATCCCGTCCCGTTTCCAATCTTATCTTATCTTATCTAACAAATTACGCAAAAAAAAATTTTCTATCTTTTAACGAGGGAAGGGATTTAGTTATGCGGTTAGCGAGATCCCGGGTTCGAATCCAGCTGCTAAACCCTTAGATTTTCTCTTCTTCATGCAGCTCACTGTCCAGGTGATGGACAGTATTGTCTGTAACGAGAGTACACTGTCCGTAGGGCGCCGGCAGTGCACTGACAAAACCTCCTCCTGGCACCACTAACCTCCGAGTTGTTGACGCGCCTTAAAAATCTTAATATGAAATCTTAGCTTTTAACGAAATCCTTTTTCTTTTCTTTTTTTGTATATATGAAGTTTAGAAATAAAAGACGTAGGTGCCTTCGGAAAGAACTTTCATTGCGAACACAGTGAAAGGTTAAATTCCTGTTACACTATGCCAACATGTGGTTGTTGCGAAATCGCGTTCATTTAAAAGAAACACCATTCAATAAAAATGATAAACCAAAATATAAAAAAAACAAAAAACCTTGTCAATTCAACTTTCAAATCTGTCAATTCCCAGTGTTATTATTGGCCGTTACCATGAGTTATAACCAATAGAAAGAGACCTAGTTAAACACCTGTTGCCTTCGTCTAGATTCATTAATAAGATTTCATTTGTTTTTAGTTGAATCAAAATCGTTCATTCTTGTTCGATATTTTTGCGGGAAATTTTTTTTGGGGGAAAAGCGGGAAACGTAATTTTCCAATTTTCCATTATTTTAAAAATTCTGTTGTAGAAATCGATTACTGTATAAATTATTTAATGGAGTTTTACGTATTTATTTGTCGGTCTTTACGTCCTAAACCTATCAGATGTCAAAATAGGAGACATTATTAAACTTTACTGTAATTTACATTAAATATAATCCGTTGTTAAACTAATTCAATAAAATCCCATTTAGGTCACAGCCCTAATGTTAATACAACTAATTTTTGCTAAAAATAATACCCCCCCCCCCCAAAAAAAAAAGTTGGAGTTTCTTTTACGAGAAAATAAAAAGGAAAAACGTAATCAGTAACGAAGTACCACTTCCGGTGTTCTGTTTTTATTTTGTATATTTTTGTATTTTGGCAAAAATTCTGGTAGGGGACTTAATTTTACTCGTAAGTCGCATCTAAACGAAATATCAAAATTTAATTTTAAGCACTTTTCTAATTTTTAGTTACTTGTACCACACGCCTAAGGTCGAATTCAATTTCTAAAGAACCACTTCCACTCTACGCATTTCAAAACTTACATTTCCGGTGTAAATATTAAAAATATTCATGGTAGCAATAAAAAATAAGTAATAAAAAGCACCAAAGTTGGGATTAACTCAGATGGATTCGAATTCTGAGATCACAGGTTCGAATCCAGCTGCTGACCCTTTAGATTTTTTTGTTACTCTTCCTAGGAACTTCTTTACTATTCGGTGGACAGTGACGAGAGATCACTCACTGTCGAGGAATCCGGCTGTGCACTGGAAAAAAAAGCTCCAGGGCCACCAAAATGACCTTTCAGCCTTTAACCTAATTTATTATTCGTTAAATTTGGAATTTTTAAAACGTACTTAAAAATTTTTTATTAACAATAAACAGTTGGTAAACCTGTACATTACATTGAAATTGATACTTTTTAGAATGAAGTTTTACCCCCTTTACCCAGCAGTTATGTCTTTTGTTTGTAACAATTAAGTTGTATAATTTTCTTGATTTGTCCTTTTTTTTCCTTAACTTTGGAAAAACGGAAGTAGTAATACCAATTTGTTTTTTAAAGGAAAAAATAAAAATAAACGATTAATGGCGTTGCAAGAGCAGCAACAACATATTTCCACAGCCAGCGCTAGTTTCCACTAAGGTTGGGCAAGAATTAGGTCTAAAGAACTCGCTAGAGTTCTCGCTAGGTACAATCAATAAATCCCAATTTGATAGGCACATAAAATATTTTCTTTTACACTTATTTATAGGTCCTTTTTTTAAAAAACTGATGAACGATAAACACAGGGAATGGTGGATAAATAAATAATATAAATAAATATTATTTAATTTTGAAATAAATCTAGTTTTGTAGACTCACATGACTCACTCTTAAAATGGGTTCCTTACGTCAATAAGAAACATTCTGGGACAAGCAGTTGGACAAGACTGAAATCCCATCTCCCAGAGCAGTCCAAAAGCTGAAAAACCCATTTAAAAATAATAGTAACTGTGGGGTTCCGACTGCTGGTGACATTCTCACTATACATATTTTTTTTTCGAAGACCTAAGAAATCAATACAGAGAAATATTCTCAAGAAATATACCAGGAATTACTAGACCCTCTCCTACAACAGCCGCCAGCATTTGTCCAACAAAAGGGGCGTGATCCTATTGGGTGATACAAAAGTCTGCCGCCCCCTACATGTTGTTTCATAAATTACCGTCCGAAAATTGAATGAGTTCCATCCGCCCCCATTCTCCAGACCGGTGTCCTTAACTTGATTAACACCTTTTTTTTTAAGCAGCTGGAGAAGTTTCTCGCTGGCTTGTAATTCCGAAGACTCAATTTGTTATTATGGTGGGATAAATCGATTTGGTACTCGATTTCGCTAAGCAATGCTTATGATACTAATGGAGCTTATTTCAGTATTAGTTGAGTTATACAATTTTTATATTATCTCTGATTTTGTAGCCCTCAAAAAGCATACTCGTGTAATTATAACCCTTTGAAGCCTGCAAAACCTTCTCCTTCTCTTCCAAACTAAGCTGATAGTCACTTGTAGCATTGGGCCTCTATAATGGTACAAATATCCTACAGGATTGTGTAGGAGATCCTACTAAATACAATTTCCACGTCTGAATCTTTCCCTATAACCCTCCTCACAAAAGAAAAGAAAAGTATCTAGCGAGCAAAATTTAAAGGAAAGTTGTCGATAGAGAGTTTTGGAAAAGCGCCATTAGGTCCCCAGTATTGGATGGCGGCCAGCGAATAGAAAAAAAATAATATTTTATCACATATAACAGGAAAGAATATAAGTGTGTGGGTGGCACAGAGAAAAAGAAGTAAATCCGATGATTGTGCGTTGCATATTCTAGATCAGCTGGTGCAGCTACGCGGGAAATCATTCAGCTGTTTAATTTTACAGCTGTGTCAGCTGATTGACTTATAACAGCTGATTGACTTATAACAGCTGATTGATTTATAACAGCTGTTTGAGGCTCGCACAAGAACTGTTCTCTTTTTCTCATTAAAAAAAAATAATCCAAAAATTCACGTCTTCCAAAACTTAAATAAATCAGCTGGAAATAAGTGCAGCACGGCTACGCGGGAAATTATTCAGCTGTTTAACTTTGCAGCTGTGTCAGCTGATTGATTTATAACAGCTGTGTCAGCTGATTGAGGTCAACTGAACTCACAATGTTTCCTGTGATCTTTTTTTCACTCTTCCGTTCTACCAAAACTTTTAATTTTCATCTTTAGTCGATAGGTTGATTCTGGTCTAAACATGATTTCGAAAATTTGTAAACAAGCAAATCTTGGATGATGAAAATTTAAACTGCTTCAATTTTAATTTAGCTTATTTTCTTCTTCTTTTAAAAATATATGCAAAATGGATGAGAAGATTTAAAAAAAAACAAAAACTAAGAATAAGATAATAATCTTTGACGGTGGGGAAAAAAGTAGCAATTAAATGAGTGTTTATGCGGCGACTAGGTGTAGTGAGCCCGCGCAGAGAGCCCACCAGATCTATTTCAGCTGGTGATTTGCCCGCCAACTCTGCCAAGAATTCCACAAACGCCGCACTACCGGCCTCTTGCTGCTTCCCTTAAAAACATAACTCTCTCTCTCTCTCTCTCTCTCACTCACTCTCTCAGTCTATAGCAGTACTTGCCCTCTTTGTCTCTCCTCTATCTCTTTCCTTTCGTAGACCTCGGGGGTGCATGCCTAGTGTCCCTTAGAGGTCAGTCGGCCCATTATTTAATGTCCTACGCACGTGCATTGGACCCTTCCTCTTGTACTTTTCTAATATATCATCTTTCATATTATAGTCTACTTCTATAATGTTTGAAATAATCTTGCGCTTTACAAGCTTACACGTAACCGGAAGGATTCCAATCAAATTATTAATTTTGTCTCCTGCTGAGGCACACACAACTTCTCTCATCTTAATTAAATAATCTTTTCTGTTAATTGATTAGGGCAGTCTAATTGCACATTTACCACCTGTAGCGAGCGCATCCATCAAATCTAAAAGGGATAACATCCGTCTGTACAATTTTGTTAAATCCAGGTCAAAAACTACCAAAAAGTAACCCGTTTTTGAACCAGATGAAGTAGCGAAACATCTCCGACGATACTTTTATATATTTCTTTATTTAAGTCTAAACAATATGCTATGAAAATACTATGAAAAGTAGTTACAGCTGTAGGTTTGTAAATAATTCAATTATTTCTTTTAACAAACTAGAAGAAACTTTTGTGGCATAAAAGTATTTATTGGAATATTTTTAGGATGTGTGGAATGACTTGAAATATGTTTTGAAGCGAAAGCATTAGGTGAGATAACAATAAAATATGAGCTGATGAATTACACATTGATAAGTGTCGCATCCCAAAAAAGCTTGATGCCAAATGAGCTCTTAAAGAGGATAATGAAATTCACACTCAATATTGACCACTTTGGTTTTCCTCTCATTCCATCTTACTCAGGAGTTTGCAAAGTCTATTTTCAGGCGAGAACTTTAATTTGAAAAGTTAAAAGAGGAGATACCTTACTGTATCTTTCAAGAAAGTAAATATTTACTCATGCTTTTTTCTACGAACGAAATCATTTAATGTAAAGCAATTTGAACCCTGTAATTTCGGCTGAAAGCTCAAGGAACATTCTGAATGAACAACTGTGCGGAGCTCTGAAAGAGGACAATCTGGAATTATTTTATAAGAATGATAAATATTGATACAAAATTTATTTTTAATTGTAAAAAAAAAATACAGTTTTGTCAATTACTAATGGTTTTCTATCTTTCTCTTTTTCCAGCAGGTTATCGAATCGATGGCAGGTCGAATGGAATGGAATCGAAAAGAGATTGAAGAAGAGGATGATGTGGTTGCGGCTAAAAAATTGAAATTGGACGATAGTTATGTAGCGCCTAATGCGGCGGCAGCTGCCGCCTATTTGCAGCACTACGACACCGCCTTCCATTATTATACCTGGTATGATCCATTCGTGAGAAGTATGAGTTCAGCGTTCAGGCCTTGGCATTCGCTGTCACATATTGACGAGAAGCCTTATTCCGACCGATCGGTTACCAGGTAAATTACCATTTATTATTATTGTAGTTATTTAAAGAATATTTTCTTGACAAAAAAATTAATAAATAAATAAACTGGATCTAGCATAACTAGATATTAAGTATTAATATTAAGGCCAGCTGATATAGTATACTCCATAGCACTATGTTAGTAGTACAATTTAACCGCTTAGACTTCATAAAAACTAAAAGTTGGATTAGGGAAGGGATTAGCTATGAGGTTAGCATACTGGACTCCCACGCGGAGGTCCCGGGTTCGAATCCAGCAGCTGACCCTTAGATTTTCTCTTCCTAGGAGCTTCTTACAGCTCACTGTCCGGTGATGGACAGTGTTGTCTGTAACGAGAGAACACTGTCCGGAGGCAAGCAGTGCACTGGAAAAAGCTCCGGGCGCTAATGACCTCAGCTGTTGATGCGCCAAAAAAAAAAAAAAAAAAAAAAAGTTGGATTCTACACTTTTTTTTCCTAATGTACTGTAAATTTGGTTAATAATCTCGTAAGAAATATTGGCGAAGTATCCAAAATTGGAGTGTTATAGTTGCAAGCTATTTACACACTAAGGCTTTCGCCATATTTAATCTCATCAAACACGTGCAGAGAGTTTTGAATTCATCTTTCTTTCTTTTTAATTTTTTCTGGAATTATTTGTGTTTCAGTGTTCCTGCATATTTAAGCCACGATCCGCCAGTACTTCTGCATCCTGAAAGGGTAGTACCACTCTCCGAATCTGAAAGATTTGAGAGGAGCTATCAACCTAATGTTGCGCTTGCCCCCCGTTCCACAGTATTAGACCAAAGGAGGACTGAGGTAGGTCTAGTTTTTCTTTTTCTTTTTAAATTAAAATATTTTATCAATTATTTCGTTTTCAAAATATTTTGCTCCGTAAAAAAAAAGATAAATAAATCAAATTGTAAAATTCAACACCCAAAGCGCTACTTTCAGCAGTTAGTAGTATGTAAACTCCAACAGACAGCAGCACTTTGCTTCAAACTTCATTCACAAGATAGCATCACTTGCCTCGTAAATAAATATATGCCAGCTTAAAATAAATTAAAAATGGATAGATACATAATATAATTTTGACAATTATGCTTCCATTGATTGGATAAATAAATATGGAGACTTTTTTACTAGATTAGCTATAGTAAAAAAGTTATCTTAAATTTATATAGATCTACAAAAGTTTAAAGTTTTACTGATTATTTTAGATATGAGACAGATGAGAGTAATAACAAAATAAGTATTGTGGTTTAGAGGGGAAAAGTAAATGATGCTGTACTGGAATGTTACGCGAAGACCCCAGATTTGAGAGCTGCCCTTAGATTTACTCTACTTTTTAAATTTTGCTGAATAACCAAGCATGTCCATGGGAATCTCAGCCTAACAACTTTTCTTTTCTACAGGACATGTAAGACTTATACCTTCAACAAGCAGTTGATGGTACAAATATTAGGAATTATCGTATACCCTCAGGCAAGCTCGTATCTTTCTAACAAACTCGTATCAATTTCTGTAAGCATTCCCTTAAAGGCAAATTATTTTTATGAGCGAAGTCTTTTAAGTCGAAGTGGATTTGATTATATTGCAACAGATTTTTGCACTTTGTAGACACCTGCAAGAGTAAGCTTCGACAGATGTTGAATAAGTAATTTTTGGATCAAGTTTTAAGCTTTGAATTGTGTTTATTATTACTGCCAGTTGGAGAATATATATTTATGTCTGTTCATACCATTTTTATGATCTTGAATTTTAAATTTTATTCAATTTTTTTAAGGTAAAAATGGAAGTTGTTAGTAATGAAGATAAGAAACCACCTGTCGGTCTTTCAAAAGGCCATCACACCATCGGTTCCTACTTCAATCCGGACATTGAACTGTCCACCGATACAGATGACAGCACATCTGAACAGCACGATGCTGTTAAAGGTACACAATAATTTAATTTAACTTTTATTATTATTTGTTATGAAGAAAGGATCGTTTATAAAAAGGTCACCTTTAGATCGAGTGTTTTTTACTCTTTTTTTTTAAATTTCCGTATCAGAAATTAGAAAATTTAAAAAGTACTTCAATTAAATTTTTATTCTGTACATCCATTTAATTAATTGGCATTCATATCGCAAAGTGGTACTGCCACTCTATAATCTCGATTATGAGGAGAGGTTATAACCTGGTTAACCTAACCAAACTGTTATACATCTCCAAGGTTGAAGGGTTAAACTGAAGTGCGTATTTTTACGCGGACAGAAGCTGCAACAGTTTAATTGTTATTCAAAATATTTTGAAAAGGTTTTTCTCGGGTATTATTTAAGAATTTTCACTGCACTCTTTCCCTTACTAAACTAGTAAGGAAGATATTATGATCATGTTATACTATTTTGCGAAACGAGTTTACAAAGAAAATATTCGTTTTGAAATTCCGTAAGTTCAAAATCGTGTGTTTTAAAAAATGTTTTTATGTGAATATTGAATCTCAAAAAGATATTTCTATACTATTTCTCATTTCAAAACGTCTGTATAGATTCTGTACTCACAGATCTGTAAGTTCTATTTTAATATTACTGTAGTTAATACTGTTAGTATTGTTAGTACTGTTTAATATTACTATGGTTTTATTGTGTTCTAATTCACCTCATCCATTGATGAAGTAGCCTTAAGCGCCTTGGAAAGTCTTGCAGGTATTTATTTTCTTCTCTGCAAAAAGATTTAATACAAACTCTTCATAATACGCGAAAGTAGTTCCTTTATTTTGTGATGAGAAAAACTACATCGTACAGACTATCTGATTGCTGGCCTAAGAGCTGCATGAGTAACTAACGTAGATCTAAGGTTATTTAAATTATTGCCATTAAATAAACTTTGCCAGGGCTGCTATTCACCATTCTTGTCTGCTACAACTTGCTTTGTACCTTGAAATTGCATCAGGAAAAGCATTTGCTCTGAATACCCTGAACAATTTTGGCCCTATTTTGGTCTCCACTTCTCTCCGGAATGTTCAAGGTTTGCCATTTCCAAATCAGGAATAAATTACAAGTCCGCCAGTAATGGTACTTCATCTACCTCCAAAGTTCGTGACCAACTTATCAAACCTTCACTCTGATTCGTATATCGAAAGGACGTAAGTGCTTATCAAATCTACATTTTAAAACCACTCTTATCATAAGATAAGTAAATTTGAAACCAGCATTCAATTTTGGCTTATCGTACAGAAAGATAATTTTTTATTTTAAAAGGAATATCAGGTATAAACTTGAAATCGATTTTTTTTAATGATATATTTTGTTCGCATTAACATGAACACATTTCATTCTGCACGTTTACAATGGGGTACTTAAATGAATGTATGTTTGACCCTATTTTTTCCTCCTCTCGAATCCAAAGAAATTATGTATCACTGGAATTATATAAATATATATATCTATTATACATGTAAATGTATAAATTATGTATTATAGATTTCAAACTTCAACTTACAGCTGAAGTGAGAGATTGACAGTACATCAGATATCATGTGTAAATAACGATTCCTTTCGAAGCGAGAGATTAAGATAAAACATCTTACAGTTTGCCTTTAGTAACTAAAAGCTTAAAAAAAAGTTTATATACATTTTTATCAAGATTCAGAAGAAGTTCACTTTACTTTCTTATTGATTGGCTCTTAAAATAAAAATGTTTCTATCGCTGGGCTTGTAAGGGAAAGATGTTTAACGTATAGTAGGAAATTACATTTATATGGAACCTGATTGAATGCTTTGTATCGGTTATAGGAATGCGGTTGAGGTAAATGATTAGAGAAGTTTTAAAGTAATCCTAAACCTCCAATCTGCTAAGATCGTGGTGACCTAGTAGCTCACAGTCAATAAGCTACTTATTTGATTCAACTAACTAACTCTTTGATCTAACTCGGATATAAGCAGTAATCTACCTATTATAGAGATGCGCAGCACCTATAGCCTAGTCTTTGACTACATAATATAATATATAAACACAATTTTATTGTGTTTATGGATGCCAATATATGTGGGGATTTCGGTAAATGAGAGGAGGATGGATAGGTTGTTGAAAATAGTCGCTTTTTCCCTGAATTGGTGCCCAGAAAGAAGTTGACTTGAGTTCTCGGTTATCTAAATAGCTGACTGATGCCCTCTTAAGTGAGATAGACAGTTGTTGATAGTTCTTTCGCGGACGTCTCTTGATTTAAATTCTTTTAAGTTTGAGGAAGAACCTCAAATGATATCATTAATTTTATGCCTGATTCTGATTCCAGAATCTGAAATATAGAAAGAAACCACTATCCATCTTGTAACAGGTTGGAATTTGAAGAGTTTAGGTACATGATTTTATTGCTCTGTGTGAATGTGAGAATTTCTTAAATTTGTTACTCAGCTTATTTGGAGGATTGTTCGAGATGCTTTTTATTATTTCTAAGAGGACTAGTTGCATTAGCCTACCTGCGAGGTATAACAAGACTGGAAACTTAACGTCTCCTCAATTCATCTCCTTGTCCAATAGCGTTTTACTGGCTACCTTTGACGTGGAACCAACAAATCTTTTAGTAAGCTGCGAATTCTACTTCATAACTAATCTCGGTACTCTGCCGTATCCCTTAGCCACTTTCTTGAAATTTAATCCAAATAAATTTAATGAGTAAATACAATCAAAATGAATAAAGTAATATAGCGAGCGAATTATTACTGTACGTAAGTGGTTAGAAAATTTAGAATAAAAGGTATTTTTTAAAAAATGAAACCACAATACCTTTTCGTGACAAATTAATGCAAGGATACTGTTGAAGCTTTATTTTAATGTTTGTTGACACGTTTGAAATAATGTAATTTTTAAAAATTTTAAAAAAATACTTATCTTTAAAATTGCTGATTGAATAATTTAAATAAGTGGAATATGTAAATATTTTTTGTTTCTTAATTTAATATAATATAATTACTTGAGTAATTCGTTGCCAAGAGTATTGGCAAGAATGTTTTTCTAGAAAGAAAATAATAATAATGGCGGCTTTTACGTAATAATCGTGCAAATTCGATAAATCGTAAACCAAATCATGAATAATGTGCAGTGTGTTTTGTTTTGAGAAAAAGAGGCCTTCTTTGTGATCAATAAAATGTTTTTTACCTTAAGTATTTTTAATTTTTCTCTAGAGAATTTGAGTAACAAATTTGGTTGAAATCGGTACTCGAAACTATAAGGGTTATTTGCGTTCTAAGTAGCATAATTATACTTAGGATCACCAGATTTGTGACGGTTTTATTAAAATGTATTGATTTATTTTGCAGAATTTAAATACATAGTTGATTTTTTGTTTTTAATACGTTAGAAGTAATAACTTTGTTCGATCAGTGTACAACTACTATTATTAAACAGCTTATTCTCAGATTGATAGATTTATCACTAAATTGCTCATTTCAGTGATTGAGCATTTATGTCTGGCCAATGTTGCGAACAGTTTTAGCAGTGAAAGTTTATTAAAGGAGGAAAAAAATCGAACCTTAAAAGTGTTCATATGTGTGGAATAGTGGAGTTTGAAATCTTTGGTTTCACTCACGTTCTCATTAGCCATCTGTTGCTCATTTTCACAACATGAAAAAATTGTTCAAGACTAAGCACAGTTTTGGGTAAGTGTTGTAAAGTTTAATCTAGTGTTGTTCTACGCCCGTCAGAAGATGAATAAGTGAATGTTTACTTTGTTAGAGGTTAGGTTTATCAAGTTAAAAAGTAATTAATTATACCCAGAATATGCAAAAAAGTACAATGTTAAATTCTTTTTTGGTGATTTTTACTAAATTGTCATTAAAAGATTTATAATTCAAATGATCTAATTTTAAGTACAAAAATATGTCGAGTGATTAGGTTTTATCTTGTTTAACTAATATTGTAAGTAGAAGAGATTCCAAAAAAATTAGTCGTGAAGAAGTCTAGAAAGAATTTCAAGAAGTATTTTCCTCAATGTTTTAATTTGAAATAAGTGAGCTTATTGATTAGGCGTTTTTAGTGTGTGCTAATGATAATAGAGCACTTTTCCTTGTTTTTAAGTTCTTTAAAATGAATACTGCAGTTATATTTCAGACTTGAAACATAATTAGTGCTCTACTTTAACTAAGTTGAAAGGTATCAAGAGGCGAATTGAATTAATCAGGATCTCATCAAATAGAGTTAGCTAAACAGATCTTCAAAAAAATAACTACATCAAGAGTTGCTGAATATAATATATTATATTAAAAGTTTAGACTTCCATCTTGAAACTATTACGTGTATTTAAAATTCAATTTCACAAAAAGTTGTGTATTTCCTCAGCAAGATCGTTTCTTGTAAAACTAATCTTCTTTTTAGTTTTATTTTTTAAAGTGTTTCTGAAGTTTTTTGTTTTTATAAAAGTGTTTTGTGTTAAAAAAAAAATGTGTTGGTGCTCCAAAAAAAAGTGTATTTAGAAAACAAAAAGCATTTAAAAGGACCTACTTCTAATCTAAAATGCAAATGAAAGCTAAATTATAAACAAAAAAGTATCAAATTTTGTTTAAAAAAAAAAGTACGTATTTATTATTTTTATTAAATTAATTAGTATTTATGCATTTTCAATTTTTATTGGTGTTGCTCCTTTTAAATGTTTTATTATTTTTACCACCTCTTCTTCATTCTACTTAGTTATACCTTCATTAAAATTTCACTTTTTATTTTTTCTCTTTTGTATTGTTGCACCATTTTATTTTTCAAAGAAAAATTCTTCAGTTTTATACTGCCCTGCCTTGCATTGGTAAGTCATCAACTGATAGAAGATGAGATGGTTACATTTCTTACGTTATTTAACTAGATTTCTAAACTCGAGTTACCTGATTAGATCGCAGAACTTGTTATCTTAGTAACCAATAATCTCTTTTGGTGCGCCTCTGTCAGGTCCTCCGGGCCTTCTTGAGTGGACACAATCAGTTAGAATCGCTTGAGAGGCTCACCGTAATTCACAGATGTGGAATTGTTTATTCCTTTTCTATTAGGATATGGGACAGGCCATATTCCTCTGTAATTGCGGCCAAAATAATCATATTTTCTTGTCGTTTTTTTCAAGGTCTAGGATTTTCCTACCAGTCATGTTTTCGTTTAATTCTTCCAGTCTTCAGGAGACAGAGCCTTAAGCGCACGCACTCTGGCTGTCTAAGAAAAAGAGAATCACCTTATCTTTTAAGTTTTCCTCAGGTTTTTTTGATAGCATAACTTACTCCTTGGAAAAATGTGGTCAGTGTAACTAACTGCCAAGAAAAACTTTCAATGAAAACCTCTGAATTCTACCCAAAGATACCAACTCCAGAGCCACACTTGGAACAATCTTCTAGCCCCTTTGGTGCTGTATATGGACTCAAGATCACCTGAAAAATGAGTTCAAAGCTGAATATTAGAATAATTTAGTCTCCAATTATCATGCTTACAACAGGTCATGGATACATACTTAGATTACCTACTTAAGCAGCTTTTCAGGCAAAAAAGCAACTATACAGTCACTAAGGACCAACTCTAAAACATATTATTATCTTTTTTGAATTAATTTCAAAATGAGAAATTAGCTTTTAGTTTTAAATAATGTAAAACAATTTTCTATTGCAGATAGCGCTGTTGAACAGGTAGCGGCCGTATTCGCTGCTCTAAGTGACGCCAAAGAGACTACTCGAAAAGTTGTGGTGGGACTTGTACAAAAATTAGCCGGTCGGCTAGACAGTATAGAAGCTGAGAATAGAAGGCTTTTGAAAGATAATGTCTCCCTTAGGCAACAAATTAATAAGGTATTATTACAAAATATTTAACACAAAATTAAAAAAAAAATCTTTTTCTGTTTTTTTTTTATTTTTTCAATTTAATTATTAGCAAGCTTGTAAGTTTGTTTATTTGGATTTTGTGGAATGTACATACATATTTTCTTTTTAGTTTTTGGCCAATAGTTTTATTGCTTTTTATGTATTGTCGTTTATATACTTCTTAGTTTATATAAGTTTAATATTAAACAGATTCTTCATTAAACAGAAATTTATAATGTAACGTTTTTCAAAAACAACAATAATTGTAATTTAAACAAAGAATGATAAGAAATTCCTGTGATTAAATATTATGAGATAATGTTGGTGTGTGGTGTTTTATTGCCCTTTCAATCCTAATACTAATTTTTTATTGATTATTTTCCAATTAACTTTACCTAATTAACCCTAAATCTTAAATATTTTCCCGATATCAAATCTTGCTGTACGAAATTATTCTCGGTGATTTCTTATAATTTTTTGTTTGTGTTTTTAATTTTAAAGTAAGACTTAATGTTGTGTAGTCGAATGCTAAGAGAGGTCAATAAAGCATTTCTCAAACCAAACTTTTTATGAATTTCTTGTTCGACATTTCTTGTTGATTTCTGTGATGGTTTAGTAAGAGTAAAACAGTGTAATGATGGAATGTTAAGAGACTGATGAGAGATTGGGTTATCTGTCGGGGTCTAATCTGAGGCTCAAATTCTCTGCCTCAGTCAGGGCACCCCATTTCAATAATAATTTGTTAATTTCTTGCAGTTTTATTGACTATTGATGTGACTAAGCTTTGATTTGTTTCCTCGGTTCACAAAACTGTCCCAAAGAAAAGCAACGACCTAAGCTGAATCTATTATAAAAATGTTGATCCTGAATAAATAGTAAGATTTCCATGATTGAATCAGCAACGTTTCTTTGCACATTATTAAGTCTGTTACTTTATCTTCGGTGTTAATTGGTTAATGAGTTTACTTCGTTTAAATTTATGACAAGAGGCTTTTGGTTTCAATTACCGAAGAAGTACTTTCTTTCCTTCTAAAGTTCATTTATATTCGTTTTCTGTTTAGAAATTTTACTGCTGTCTAGTTTAAATTGTGAATTTGTATGTGCAGCTTGGGTCATTAAGCTCAAAAGAGAAGTAAGGACATATTATGACATATCCCTCGTACCACAGGGACATATTACTTATATGACGACAAGATTAATTGGTTTGACGGAAACTTCTATAGTGAATAATCAAATCTTTCCGAAATCGATTAGAGTTACATAAAAATTATAGCAGATAAAATTTCAGATTATCTAAAATTCATTTGAACACTTTAAAACATATTTATTTTTCTATAAACGTTAAAAGCATATTTCAATTCAATTTTTTTAATATTAACAGCTCAAATAAGTAATCCATTAAGTTAAAACTGTAAACTATCAGTTTTCTTAACTTAATCTATTTACAGGAACTTTTTGTGGCTACCCCTATTCTATTTTGTCCTCCTAGATAGTATCCCCTGGGAGTGGACTCATTGGCTCCACCGTTCATCCTAAAACAACCCTCCAAATCTTTGATAATTACCAGTATTAGGGAGAGATAATTGTTTCGACCCTTTAAAATTATTTTTTAATTTATTATTATTATTATTTAAGATTACATCATCACATATCTCACTAATTATAAATTCTGATTCCAGAAGCCCCTATAGGAGAGGCACGATCTATATTCGAAAATTTATTTTAAAGTCTATTTGTATAAAGGCTCTCTGGCCATCGTCAAACATCATTCTTCTTACAATTTAATGCCTGATTATTTATTAACCAAATTTATTGAGTTTTATACTGCATTTATATCCGAAAAAAACTTACACAACAGGGATACTTGCTTACCTAGGTGTTTACCACCAAGTCACTATTGTCAATCTTTTTTTTAGATTTTAAGAAAAGTTTATAATTTATTTTCTATGTCCACAGGCCAGGGAGTCAAAATGCCACCAAAGAAACGAAGAAGAGGTACAAAATGTTGGCAAGAGCCGGCAAGAAACAGTCAATCCACCAGTGAACAATCTAGTAATAGTACCGCCAATATTGAACAACAGTAACAATTGTATAGCAACAGCAGCAACAACAACAGCAATCCAATCTTCTATTGTTAATTGTGATGAAACTATTGAAACAACCACTAGTTCATCAACAACAGCAACGGTTGAAGATATTACACCACCGGCTAAAACTGCAACGACAGTTGTACAACAACCGTCTAATTGGGATCAAGCAATTGTTGAAAATATAATTAATAGCCTACCAGTTGTTGAACAGCACCAGCAGCAACAACAGTCAACAATTGTTGATGCTAATAATTGTTGTAGTAAAGCACAGGTATCATCATCAACGCTTGTTTTAGTAACGCCAAGTTCACCATCAAATAAAATTAATAAAGTTGATGATATTAATACTCCTCCATCAATGAATAACATCACTTCGAATAATAGTAACCATAATAATATTAATAATGATAATAATTTAACACCTCCTACGATTGTTGTTAGAAGTAGCCCAGTGTCGGTGATCACTTCTCCATCTTCAATCAAATCCGAACCTTCAACACAACCTCAGTCGCCAACTTCTTAGTCATCACAAAATGTTACTGTTCATCGACTTCCTGAACAGTGCACTAAGTTAAAACAACCAAAACTAAACAGTCATCTAGTTATCAATATCCCAGTGATTAGTTATCTACATGACCGGTGTAATAAGTAACAAATAATAATAGAGATGCCCTTTATTATGCTTGAATTAAGTTTAGGGAAGAATAAGAATCAAATGCAGCTAAGCTAACTACTAGAAGTAATAGGAAAACAGTGAAATATGGATAAAAAAGAAAATAAGGATTAAAAAAAAAAAAACAGTATAAATCAAAGACCAGGGAATAAATATGGTGGTGTAAAGACAACAGAAATTGTAGAGTGGTTTTTCTAAAGAACTAAAAGCTCCAAATCCAGAACATCACTGCCTTTATTAAAGTCACTCGTTTAATTGTTAAAAGAAAATAATACCCTTTTTTTGAAAGAAAAAAAAGTGGTTAAAACGAAATTAACCATCAAGTTACAAATTTAAGAACAAAAATTAAATTTTAAATAACCAACTAAAAGTAATACAAATGCATTTATTTCATAAACAAACAAAAATACGTCCTTTCAATAATTAGTTTAGGATTCTCCAGGGTTTGATAGTGAAGTTGATTTGCAGCTTAAAAAAAAAGAAAAAAAGAAGTTGGTTCAGTTGCGGACTTTGGGCCATCTTCAGTGGCCGTGATTCCTACAATTTCTCGATGCCATCCATACCCACATTCGTTCCAGGCGATTTCTTTTTTTTTTTTTTGCTTGGGAGTATTTTTTTTGTATTACAATAGTTTGTCTGGATTTTGGCAAACTTCTGTAAATTGTTCCCAGTGTTTTGTTCGCTACCGCCAAAAAAAAAAGAAAATCAAGAATCACTTTTCATACTTTTCCAAATTAATCATTCATCTTACGAGAGTTTTTATGTTTGCTATAAAGTAGATCTGTCTTGGTCGAACTATATTAGTATTTTTCCACATTTCTTTTTTCCCCATTTTCTGCTTTCCCATACATTCCCTCCCCCTCCCCCAAAAAATGTATTGTAATCGTGAAGTTTTTCAATTTTTGAGCTTTTCACCGTAAGTACAGTTTTTTGAGGTACCTTCAAGTGCGAAAAAGAATTTTCAGATTCCGTATATATTTGTATGTTTCTGCCTCATTTCTCACAACGAGAAATTTAGAAAGTTCATCTAAAGAAACTTTGTGAACTTGTGTTTTCTAACTGAAAATAGTCCCGTTAGAAACTGAGAATCCACCAGATATTTTTCAAGGCGTCCAATTGAGGTCTTTTTGTGACCTTTCATTCTAGGAAAGATCTGGGAAGATTTTTTAAGTATAGTCCATGTGTCCTTCTATATCATCGAAAATGGTAATTGCCACGTAGGTTTGATTATTCTTCTCAGATTAGTTTCACGGGAGTACATCAGCTGATACACTATCTTCTGCAAAAGTAACATCCAAGTTTGTAGCCCTTAGAAGGTTCTCATGTCCCTACAGTTTCGTTCCTGCCTGCGTAATGTGGATCCTTGACCACTTCGCTTACCCAAATTGTTGGCAAGCTCGCTATCTTCAACCCCAATATAAGGTAATTTTATTATTCTGTAAGTTGAGACTTTCCGAAATACTCGAGCCGTATTTTAGAGCAGATGTTTAAATTTTCAACTGTAGATGTGTTCCATTAATTTACGTGCTATTTGAAAAACCTCGGTAGTTTTCTTCATAGAACTGTACTCAGGGTTCACTTTCATACTCTGGGGTTTCCCCTTCTACAATAAAAGTACAACTTTTTAAAACAATCTTTAAACAAATAAACCCCATTAATAATTGTCTAAACCTATTTTTTAATATGAAAAACAAGTCTGCCCTTAACTTCATAAAAAAATAAATAAAATAAAGGAATTGGACTTAATTAATAATTTGTGATTTTTGTTCTTCTTTTTTCCCTGTTTTCGTTATTTTTAATGTAAATTTTATGAAATTTAGTACAAAAAAAAAATGAAAAAAAAAGAAAATTATTAATAAACACAGCAATTCGTTTATGTACAATTTAAAAATTTATAAAATTTTTACAAAGTCGTCATTTTGTAGCTGTTTGTACTTTGGTCGGTACTTGTTTATTATTTTTTTGTTTTTTTTACTAGAAATGACTGATTGGAGTTATTAATAATAATAATAATATTAAGAATAATAATTATAAATGATATAATAAACCCTGAGCTATTCTCAAATCAGCTTTGTCATTTTTTTCATTTTACTTCTTCATTTTGTATAGATATAAATAGAAATAAAAATAATAATAAAATGTAAATTAAAATAAAAATACAGACATATAATGTAACTGTGCCATTTTTTAATTAATTATAAACATTATAATTGTAATTGTAACAAATTGATTATTACATTTTTCTTGTTAATGTTCATTGTAAAGAATAATTTAAAAAAAAAAATTGTTCTATAATTCTTATTTTTGTACAGTCGGCATTTCAAATAAATTAGAAAAATTAAAAAATATAAAAATATAAAATTAAAAAAAAAATTAAAAATTATAATTAAAGAATGCCAAAGAAAAACTGGAAAAGTATTGTTTTATGGTCCACTCTCATTAGAAGGAAATAAAATTGAAAGGAAAAAATAAATATTAAAAATAAAAATTGTTGTGGACCAAAAAGAAAAAAAAAATTAAGAAAATTTAATGGAATTTAAAAATTTAATATTTTTAATGGATTTGTTTATTTTTTAAATTATTAATGCTCTAATTTTTCTGTGCATAGGTGTTGGTGAATGTTTACTTGGCTTTCAAAAAATTGAGCACTAGTAAGAATTAAAACGTCTTTTGTAAGAACCAATAGTTTTTTAATTGCTTTCTTTTTTTTCTTTTTTTTTTTAGTAGCTTCCCTCAAATTTGTAAACTAAGCGCAGACTTCGGCTTTAATTACGTTCTTATTCTTTAAAGATTACGAGTAGTTGGTACCAATGTCGGGTTCCTCTCCATTTTCACTTTTTTTCCCCGTAATTCTTCGCAGGCTTACACTTCAATTGTAACTAAAGTTATTCGGCTTCACAAGTCATATCCTCCTTCTTTGATGATACTATAATTACTGTTAAAAGAATTATTTAGATTAATTACTGGCATTAACACTAACTTAGAAACGAGTGATCAATTACTCTACTAAACTATGGACTATTATCTACAATTTGGGGTAAAGTGAATATACGGTTAAACTCAGTAAAAAAACGGTTGTAAAGTGTATTCTTGAAGTCGTGGTAGGCGAGCTTGGTGGTGCTGGACTTGTGGGTTAGGGTAAGATCACGTCATTGTTGATTTCCCATCTTTTTCTAAGCTTTCCCCATAGCCACTTTTGCAATTAATAAATTCTAATAATTTATTTAAACTTCTGGACAATCACTACTTCTGCTTGGAAGTTTAAGACCATATTTACGTCTTTTTTTGAAGATTTCAAATTCTTGCTTATCAGTTTTACTTATCCTCTGATCTCACACATCATCGTCCCTATGTGTGACGTCATGTGTTTCATTTAGCGAATCCTATAGCCTCGAGGGAGAGAGAGGAAAAGCAAAAGTAGTATGGGATTCCTCGTTTGGGCATGCTGTATTGTAACACTTTTTACAAAGGTGTGTTTAGCTTTGATATACTTAGTAGTTCCTAGTCTACAATGATTCTCTTGGCAACAATGTTTTGTGCTGACTTCCAAAATTTCTGGTCCATCTTTTATTTTATGGGGGAAATAATACAAAAAAAGTTACCCGAGTTTTTGTAGCTTTCTACTCAGAATGTAAGTCTGTCAGCATGCAGTACCATCACCCAATTAGCTTAATCTTTACAGCTTCTTCACTTTCTATTCAGTCTTTTGCATTTTTTCCCCCCACACACCTTTAGGGACAAGTCTAGATAACTTTTTTATAACTGTGTTAGAGATAAGCAGCAACCCTTGGTCATTCAGAAGCTTTCGGAAATTTTTTGAAATAACTTATATAATAAACGTTTATTAATACTACAGTTGAAGTACTGTTAGGGGATTTAATGCCAGACGACCTCCCTGAGACGATTTCCAGGGCTAAATCAATTAAAACCATTTCAACAGCCATTAATTCTAAACCAAAACAAAACAAAAAAAAACATAATGCCAGGTAACTTTTAACCATTTTTTTTTATTTTAAACACCTTGTATAAAATTTAGAAGCAAAAATAATTTTTATAAATGTTTAGTGCCTCTCCATCTTAATTTTTTTGTCTTAAAATTTATTCTATTAGTTTTTGTTTTTATAAGTCATGTTTTTGTATATTAGTTTTTTTTTTTTATTTTTCAAAAAAGAAGTTTATAAATATATAATAAAATGTACTATAATTTTTTTTTGAAAATAAGTTATAAAAGTGAAAATTATATTATATTGAAAGATGGGCTTGTTATAATTTTATGAAAAGTACAAATCTCTTTTTAGGTGCTTATTAGTTTAAAAAAAAATGAAAAGAAGTGTAAGAATCGAAATTAAAATAATAATTTTAAAAAAACAAAAGCACTTTGCATGTAAAAACATTTCTTTTTCTTTTCTTTTGAAAACAAAGAAAACTCTTTAAAGAAAAATGTAAATATTGTAAATTTTCAAAACTATTTCTATTATTAATGTTCTTTTTGTCTCTTTTTGAAGCATTAAGTGTAATAATGGGTCACACTTTTAAGTGTGTTCTTTTTAAAAGAGAGAATTAATACACATTTTTAAATGAAGTGATTTTTTTTTTTATTTCATTTCTTTTATTTTATTATTATTAATTATTTACTTCTTCTTTTTTTTTTTTTTGACAAAACAAAAACCAAAAACATCTCTTTTTTTGTTTTTATTTTTCTTGGTTAAAAATCAAAAACTTGTTTAAGGTGCGATTAGTTCATTATTTAAATTTTCATAAAATAATTTGAATCAAGTACAGAAAATATAATTATTGTTAAAATGCTTTTAATATTTTTAATTCATTATCTGTGTGGGCCAAATGAAGAAGTGCTCTATTTTAATTGTTTTTACAAAGTTAATAAAATGTTTTCTATGCCAAATTTAATTAATTTTGCTGTGGTATTAATCTACTAGCATAATTATAGGCTTGTCGTGAACCTAGTTTGGTCTAAATTTGTAGTAAATTAATCGATATATAGGTAACCCGGATATTAATCTAGATTCTTTGGTGTTTTTTTTTAAGTATGTCTCCAAAAAAATCCACATCTTCAGCGTTTTGTTTTAAGAAACCATAAAAAATTGTAAATTTAATGAAAAAAACATTTAAGAAAAATTGCCCCAATCACACACACACACCTCTTTCTTAGAGACAGTAACAATCAACTAAGGAAAACGAGTTGACACCAAAGAGAAAGATGTTCAGATGAAGCAGGTAGGAATGTTGTGTCTAGAAAGTATGCATGCAACTGGGAAAATAAGATCATGAAGGCAATGCGGTCTCCCTTGTTTGGTAGTTGTATTCTCTCTGGACGGTCAGGAAGATCTTCCTCAATACCAGAATTCTATATCAAAACAGTATGATCGTGAAACCTGCAAAAGAAAAATCATTGCTCGCATTTCCAAGCTCTTCATTTGATCAATTTTTTCCGTCGAAATTCCTAATATTTTGTGGCCAGAAAAAATAAGCAAGTGGAAATATTCGTGCGAATTTTGGCGTGGTGAATAAAGGAATACAGCAGGTGACTAATTTGTTCTCATGGATGTCCCGCGTGCACCAGAAGGATCAACCTTCTGGAAGGAAGGAACCAAGGAAAGTAAACAATTATGGCTTTTTCTGTTATTCTATTCTATTCACTGGTATTGTTGAAACATTGACTGTCATATAAGTAAAATGGGCTTGAACAAATAATTTCTGCTTGGGATTATGACATTCATTATTAAGGATTGGCTAACTACAAGGCGAGAGAAAATGACTATTAGTGAGTAATGCAGACTTGTATTTGTTCCTTTTTTAAATTTTTTCGCCACCTTTATCGTTACTTGCTATTCTCACTAGCTCTTTTGCCAAATCATAACTTCAGAGACCAAGCATGCATTTCTCAGAAACCAGACTCATGACTACAGTTCGCGTCTGTGGCTGAGTAGCACAGAGTTTTGGCTGGCAAATTTCAGTCAGTCTTAGTTTCCATTTACATATATCTTAAAGCAATCTGCACTTAGTGTGATTGAGACAATGACAGTTCTTTTTCTTTAAAGTTATGGTTGAACTTAAGTAAAAAAAAAAATATATTTAGCTTTTCTTAACAGAACACTTTCAAACTGGCCAACACAGATACTAAATTTATAAAAGTACATCTTAAAATAAACTTCTCAAAAAAAAAAATCTATATTAAGTGTAATATGCTCATTTTAATTAACAATAGATCCTAGAAACAAAACAGAAAAATACAAAAAAAATAAGGTACAAAAAACAAAATAGTAATGCTGTTCTAAAAAATTGTATAAATACTAAAAAACCACAAAAACAAATTAATATTTAAGTGCGAATATTTAAATACAAAAACAAAGACAAAAAAAAAATTAGTACAATTTTATAGTGCAAAAAACATAACTTTGATTTTTAAAAATGTTGATTAAGAAGAAAACCTTGTGAAAAGTAACCTCTTCACCTTTTTTAAAAATATCCATTTTTCTTTTTTAATAATGATGTCGGTACCATGTCGGTTTTATATATACATTATATAAAATTGTGTGCAAAATTCCATATAAAAAAAGTTTCATCAGGAAAAAAATATATTCATTCTATAATTATGTAATGCAAGTTGAAAAAAGTAATAGTTGTTAGCTGTGTACATAAATAAAAAAAAATGACTATGTAACCATCTGTACCTGACGTCAAAGATAAAAAGAACACAGAAAAACGAAAATAGAAAATATCTATGTATGTATACTTCTTAAATAGTACTTTAATCTTTGGAAAGATTTGATATTCTTTTTGTTAATGAAAGTGTTTTGATTTTTTTTTTTTTCTGCTCTTGGGTGTACAACAGTGGTGACTCGTAAGATCTTACAAAAGTTGAAGAACTTGAAGAATAAATTCCGACTACAATATTAGAATGTTAATATCAATATCTCTGCTATCAATATTCTCATCTTTTCAAGCTGTTTGTTTTTAGAGCTGAGATATCAACATTGATGTATATCAGAAAGAATAGACACCATAGGTAGGTAATGAATTTCGCTAACTTCATTCGAGTGAGGCAACCTGGAAAAAAGGCTTTTTTGAAAGGGTCACCTTGAAGGGGAGGATCTCGAGTTAAGCTTCAGTTAGGATGTTAAGATATCACACAAATGTAAGAAATAGAACAACGAACGGATGGGCAATTTTTCAGGTAAAGGCGAAGAGGTGTGAAGAAGTTATTAGAAAGGAAGTTACTCTGTGTAGTAGTTTTCCAGTCAGCTTTTTATATATCTTCTGAAAAAACTTGAGGAACCCTAAATTTAATAAGTTGAGAAAATATTTCGATCCTTCTCTTGAGGCATTTCGACCCCAAAATCGCTTTTAGTCGTTCATGCTCTTCCAATACCATCACTATTAATTCAACCTTTTTTTCCCCCAATAGCCGCTTATGATTTCGTTAATCTCTTCTTTGATGATTTCTTCTACCTACCTTTCATACCAATTGCTAACATATTCTCCGCTACAGTTTTTTCAAAAATAAATTCTGCAAAATCTTATTAATTTAATTTATCTTCATTCTGTTCAGCTGCAATCGTTTTTACGATGCCCCTGGTCAGGACGAAAAAATTAACGGAAAGTAATACTTGTTTGAAAAAATATTGTTTTGTACAGATACCAAGTTAATTTCAAATGCCACTTGCTTTTACTACCTTCAACACTGAGTAGTAAATTATTATTTACCTTTTTGACAGCCCTGAAGAAGGAAATAAATATAATTCAAAAGCTTTGCCAGAATTTTAATGTTTTCTATTCAAATATCGATGTCTTTAGGACCAGACAAAATGTCGTGATTTTAATAATGGTAACTTTTCGAATGGTTCTTCTACAGGATTGCTCTTACCTGCCAATCAATTTGCTAGATATCGTTTTATGTCTTTCGTTTCCAATAACCCTACAACTAAGGTAGATGCACTTCACTCCTCTTATAACTTGATTTATCAGTTTCTTTGGTATTTTCTTCGCTTTAATCTGCACAATTTTTGGGCTTTGAAAATTGAATTTCCATTTTTCGTTAACGATGGCCTGGCCAGCGGAAACATCTAAATAAATCCTACTTCACGGTTTTCTTCATTCATATAAATTCGTATTTTTACTTGTCTTACGAGTCGCCAAAGGATTGTTGTAATAGTTTTTTATACACTGCCAACAAATTTGAAACTAAAAATGCGTTCTTCTTTAAAAAATAAAAAAGAGAATAGTAACCTTGCTCAAACAAAAGTAATAAGAAACGAAATAAACCAAAAAAAAAAAAAGCAAAGAAGTTCAAAACAAACAACTCATTGGCAAAAGTTAAATATTTTAAATGTTATTAATAATGAATTAAAAACAGCAATACCTAAATCGTATTTTGTTTAAATTTTTTAAGGGTTTATAAGATATAGTTCAACTTTCAATAGTGTTAACAGACAGTCTTGCCCGACTCCGTAGTCTCCACTAAATTGCCCCTTTTATACTATTTGAGTATTTAAATAACATGCTTTTAAATCTAATTTTTTATATTAAATTGTAAAAGAACTGTGAACTATAATTCTTTCAAGAAGTTGATGTATTTTTTCATCTGAAAGGTTTGACGATCCCTCAAGTATTAATAAAATGAGGCCTCCTTTAGGTTTGTAATAGTTGACTAATGAACTGTACAATCTTTATGTGAGAAGTCAATGTACGTATAATGATGATTTAAAGTGGTGCAGCTTACTCCCAGATTGAACTTACCCAAAAAATTATCATTGCTTTCATAACTCTTTTCCAGATACAAATATCGAACGCTTTTCTTAGATAATTCATTTTTGATTTCTTGTTTTACGAAACAAATGAAGCCCCGATTTTCTCGAAACTAAACCGTTAGCTGTAAACTATCCAGCGCTTCTCCTCTCTTCTGGCTGAATAATCTTTTGGTCTTTGGAAAGGCAAAGCTTTCATCGAGATTAACTTTACCTACAAGCTCTGTCGGTTTTCCAGTCAGAAAGTTCCTTAAAAAAAATGCCGGACACTTTTGTTGCATTAGTTGAAATAGTAGAGATAGGGAATATAAATTGGTCTTTGTTGTGTTTTCTGGTTATATACAAGAGTATGTGGTTTTGATTGAACGTATACAATTTACAAAAAGCTCTCTACAAGTGAGATTTTTTTTTTTTTTTTAAGAATCCTTAATGGAGGAAATTTCCCATATTTTCTTTTGTACAGATATGCACGTCAATATTTTTTGTTCAAATCTAAAATCTGCTGCCCCAAATTATGCTACAGTTTATGGGATTACTAAATATATGCATCAATTACTTTTGCTAAATGAATCTGAGAGTTGTTTATTGATGGATTGATGGCTGGTATTATTGTAGTGAGGGATGTCGTCAAGAACACATTCATTCAACGATCTCATATGATTTAAATGGAATGCATTCGTGATGTTTGATTGCAATACTTTTGCAATGGATGCCAAAAACCTCTTGACTTTCTTTACAATTCATTTGAGGCTACTAGATACCAACATCTATAAAAGCCCACTGTAGTTGAAAGGGTAATAAAATACGAATAAGATTTCAAGTTCGAAAACCAGGTAGATTTAATTAATTTATTACTTAAATGTTAACAAAACGAAATATTTATACATTGCAAAATTATTATTAATAATTATATTTTTATTACCCTGTGGTTTTTCTTTAAAAATAAATTTGTAATTTTTCGAGAAGAATTAATAATAGCAATGTGTATTTATATATATATTTAAATAAGCAGTTATAAAATAAATACTTAAGCAAAAAATTTGTAAAAGAATAACTTGTATTTAAAGGGAAATAAGAAAAAGTAAGAATAGTAATTGAGAAAATGTTTTTAACATAAGTTTTTTGATGTTTTAAAAAAGAATTTTGCAAAAAATAAAAATAAAAACTTAAATGTTACAGAAAAAAAATCAAATGTTTTTAAAGAATGGTTTTTTAAAGCACCAAATTAAATGTAACGGCACAATTTTTATTTACTCAGCTTATAACAAGAATACATAAGTATATATAAAAAGAAAAAATGAAGAAAATGTTGATAACACCACTCAAATGAAAATCTAAAGCACGCCCACATTTTCAGATGTTGTTTGGTGGAAAATTTTGATTTGTCAAAAAAAAAGAAAAAATATATGTAAAGTTTGTAATTTTTTTTTTTTTTTTTTGATCGGAAAAGCCTATGGAATTGTTACAAGAGACTTATTTTATGTTGATTTTTATTTTTTTTGTAAATATTTTTAATTATTTAAGTTTTAAACAGATTTAAAACAAAATTATTTCAAATCTACAATTTTTAATTATTGCTGCTTTGATATTTTTATTGTTTTCTATTTTCAACCAATTATATTTTTTTTCACTCAACCTAAGACTGTAATTTCAAGAAATTCTTTGAAGGTTTTTTTTTTCTTTCTTTTTCTTACAGAATTAGTTCAAAATAAAAACGTTTTTTCACTATTCTGTTATTTTATTGCTTGTGATTGGTTACAATGTTTTCTTCCTATCTGTCTACCCTTGCATGAAGAAAGAATTATTTAATATTTTTCTCTTAAGTTATTTTCTTTCTTTTCATTGATCCTCTTCTGTGGTTTAAGAACATTTTTATGGCAAACTTGGTTGATTGGATTGATTTTGATTGTTGGATTAGAACATTGATTGGTCCCCCCCCTCTTATGTTGCGGACACAGCAGCGTAAAGTGGCTTATTGGCGCCAGTTTCCTTGACATTATAGCAAATCTTGAAGGTAAAAGAAATATTTCATGGTACAGGGTACTTCAAGTGTCCGATGTCTCTAATCGCAATCAGGTACTGCTTGACTTTGCATTTTTTTTCACAGTTTATAGGATTACTAAATATATGCATCAATTACTTTTGCTGAATGAATCTGTGATTATTGCATGAGAGTTGTTTATTGATGGATTGATGGCAGGTATTATACTATAGTGTGGGATGCCCTCAAGAACACATTCATTCAAAGATCTCATATGATTTAAATGGGATGCATTCGTGATGTTTGATTGTGTAATACTTTTGCAAGGGATGCCAAAAACCTCTTGAGTTTCTTTACAATTCATTTGAGGCTACTAGAAACCAACATCTACATATTCATCTACAGTAGGTACATCCAATGGTATTATTTTTTTAAGAGCCTATTGAATTTTTGGGCATCCCCGTTCTGGTCTAGATCTAGATTGTTGGAGGTGTGCAATTCGCCTTGATAAACTAGAGGCTGGCCTTGACGTAGCCATAAGATCATTTGCACATCCCAAACGCTCATAACACCCACCAGGATTCTCTGCGATCGAAGCGGAAAAATCGTCCACAAATTTTTTTTAATAAGCTTAAAAAATGAAAAAGAAAGAATTTCTTGATAGTACAAAATCTCATTTAAGAACAGAGACTTGGTTAAAATTGTTTATTTATTAATTCCTTCTTATTTTTAACTGTAAATAGCTTAAAATTATTTTTTCAAACCAATTTTTTTGGGAAATTAGTCTTTTAATTTTAAAACTGATTTAAAGTTTGTTTTAAAGCAAAATAATAATAAAAGTTGAGTTTGAAATTTTTAAAAAAATTATTGAGCTGGATGGATTAATTGTGTATTTATATATATATATATATATATATATATATATATATATATATATATGGGAGTTTTTTATTAATTTGTCATTTCCCCCCAAAAAGTAAATAAATAATAATGAATGTAAATTGAATCCTTTTTGTTTTGGAAGAAATATTTTAAAAAAAAACAAACTTAAACATTGTGTATTCTTAACTCCTTTCTATTTAAGCAAAAGAATACAAAATTCTAAAATAAAAAATGGTGTACAGTAGGATTGTTGGAAAAATATTTATACCTATACATACACATACACATACATATTAATAAAACAAAGAAAAGTGCTTCTTTTTTTAAAAATAATAATAATTATAATAATGAAAACTTAAAAGTAAAGAGAAAAGAAAATTCTTTGTTAATTTTTATTTTTTAATAAAAGTGCTCTCTCGCCAAATTTTTTTAGTTTTTTTTTTTGTAAATTATGTTTCTGGAAATCTCCATTTTCTTCTCTTACTTTTTTTAGAAATCTGTTTATTATGAATTAGTTTTCATATAAATATGATATGGATAAATTATTAAAATATACATATATTTTAAAATAATAATAAAATGGAGCAAGTTCAAATTTCAATCATGTTTGAATGTAGTGATAGACAATTCTTTAATTATCAGTGATTAGGGTGTTCTAATTTGTTCAAACACAAAGATGTAGACATCAGTAAGGAAAACTTGGTAAACGACGATTTTTGTTAACCTACAGAGTAAAAGACAAATACTTTTTTATCGTAATATTATTTGATAATGAAGCATACTCTTTCTTGCTGTCTCTACTTATTAGGCCTCTGGATTAGATAAGAATTCCCTTAGAGAAAGTCATGGCACTGGCTGCAAAAGGTCCATCACAGTCATCTTCCTTGATGGTAGCATTCAACATGAATCCTATTTGATTAATCTAGTACTGCAGTCCTCCTGTATTACTTGAACTGAGAAGTTACCATCTTCCTCGGAGCAATTAGAAGATACAGACGGATTCCAGTGGAAGTGCTGTTTTTAGTAAGCAAATTTTAGCATCTCCTAAATCTAAATATAGTAAAAACTCTTTTATATTTCGTAAATTTTAGAATCAATTTTTGAAAAAGAATCCATAAATAAAAAAATTATGGAAATCAATGAATATTTTGGTCGCTCTCTAGATTTCTTTTGATAAGATGAAGTTGTGTCTTAATTCTGTTCCAGTAATAAGAGTTAAAAAAAAGCTCCCGAATAGATTTAGTACAATTTATGAAGCTGAAAACAAAAAACAAAACATTATAATTAAGGTAAGTGAAGTATTCACTAATTTACATTAATTTGGTAAAGTACAGATTTCTGTTATATATCAAGTAAGAGGGCTTTTAAAAGTTATTTTCTACGACCTATAATATGGATTATTTTTAATCAATAATACAATCATTCCAGAAATCATTAGCATTGATATATTGAAAATGTGGTTCGGTTCGCAGTCAGCGATAAAATCACTGATTTTATACGTCGCAGCCCGAATAAACATAAACAAAATCTACGAACAAATATCGCCAGCTATGTTTTATAAATTGGATAGAACTGAAACTAAGAGAAATTACAATAATGAAAACGATTTAACAATTTTTTACCAAAAAGTAGAGCTGCGCACACAAAGGGATTTAGTTCAAATCTTCTTGTAAGAGTGCAGCACTAACTGGATGATCATGTACAAATAGAGTCAGTGGGTGCCTGAGTGAATGGAGAAGGGTTGAATGAGAGGTCTTATGTTCTGTTTTCTAGTAGTCCAAGTCTACTCGACAGATTTTTACGAAATTTTATACAATTATAGACAAAAGTTGTCTCCGTATACAGATAAAATATAAAGAAAATCTATCGAGTAGTTTACCAGATATTTGAACCTAAAGATTTCACTGTTTCAAACGAAACCAAACTTTAACTCTAAATATCTCGTTTCCTACTCGACAGATTTTTACGAAATTTTATACAATTATAGACAAATGTTGTCTCCATATAGAGGTAAAATATAAACAAAATCTATCGAGTAGTTTTTGTGATATTTGAAGTTAAAGATTTCACTGTTTCAAATGGAACCAAAATTTAACTCTTAATATCTCGTTTTTTACTCAACAGATTTTTACGAAATTTTATACAATTATAGACAAAAGTTGTCTCCGTATACAGATAAAATATAAAGGAAATCTATCGAGTAGTTTCTGAGATATTTGAACTTAAAGATTTCACTGTTTCACATGGAACCAAAATTTAACTCTTAATATCTCGTTTTTAACTCAACAGATTTTTACGAAATTTTATACAATTATAGACAAAAGTTGTCTCCATATACAGATAAAATATAAAGAAAATCTATCGAGTAGTTTTCTAGATATTTGAAGTTAAAGATTTCACTGTCAGAAATTCTTGGAAGCAATAGTTCAATTTATAACAACCTACCTCTAAATATATAATTTTAATCTACTTTTCATTAGATAAATATATCATCTATCAATAAGTATTCTACATATTATGGCATTTGCTAGATTGAATTTACAGGGTCATTTTTATTTGGTAGACAAAAAGGTAAGATACGGTATTTTTCTAGAACACTTCATTTCGTTTAAACAGAAAGCTTTTGGAAATTTTTATGTATAATTTTAGTTAGTTTTAAAACGGATCTTGCTGTTTATAGAGCTTTTTGTTGAGAGATTGTATAATTCCTCGACTTTGTGGCAATAATAGCTTCCTGATTTGCAACACCGCATACAATTTTATTCGATTAACCATTTTAAACAAGCTGTTTCCTAGTTGAGCTGTATTTTTTTTTTTTGCCAAGGTAGCGGTCCGTAAAATTAGGGTCTTTTAACTTGAAAATTTCAGGTACTATAAGAGAGTATCTACACAGTCTTATCCTGTGCAATCTGAAAATTCTATTTGTGGACCCAGGGCCTGAAGATGACCTAGTCCCTAGGACGAAAGCTCGGCACAATAAATAAATATCATGACTGAAATTGGCATCTAATTTTTCGCCTTATTGAAATAATGAATAAGTCACCAAAAATAATGGAAAAGTAATTACAAATAGAATATATTAAATTTGTCTATAATTTTATTTAAACACGTTCGCATCAGAAAATATGTAAGCTGAATAAAAAACTGTAGTTTTAAATATTTTGTTTAATAAATATAATTATCATTAACACATAATATCATAAAACTTTTTTTTTAATTTACATTAGAATAATTACAAAAAAAAATCATTTGTACAATGTTTTCTTTTTTTAGAACAACATTTGCTTTGGTTAGTTGTACACCTTCATCATAGTATTTTTTATTTTGTTTTTAATACCAATCATCTTTTTCATCATCATCTTCGGCAGAATAGAATATACCTCTTGGTTTTACTTTTGGCCTAGGATCTTCTGTAATATCAGTTTGAATTGCACCTGTCTTTCCAAGCATATATTCCAATTCTGCAGAAATTAAAAATTGTAAATATACAATTAATAAGCATTTCAGACTAAAAAATTTAAAATTTTATTTGAAACACTCGTGTGATTTTGTCTAGCAGCAATTAGTTGCTGAATTAGTTGCAATTATTTGAATTGACAGTAACGAAAACTAAAAACAACCATTCATTCGGGTTAAGCAACTCCTAATTTTTAATAATTTATTGTCTTTTCATTAATATTAATTAGTAGATGGAAAAAGAAACATTTCTGGAAATGATATTTTAGAAGGAAGTCTTAAAGTACATCATTGCAATATTTAAAAAAGGGGTAAATACCCAATTAAAATCTTTAATCAAATAATTTTTACCTTCTTCTGTAATATCTTCTCTTCGAAATTCTGTTGGTCCAATAAATTGTGATTTCATTTCACCTTCAAAATACACAAATATTGTTGGTAGATTTTTATCTGGATAGTTTGGTATACAAGTGTTGGATATACTTTTTAAAACTTTTGTGGCAGGAAATTTTCTAGCAATTGTAGTTAAATGCATATTCAATCTGGCACACAAGGGAATCCTGGAATTAAAAAAAATGAATAAATAAATAAATATGTTAATATATTTAATAAACCTAATCGTACTTGTTTGTACCTAATTGTAGTTAACAAAGAAATTCACACAACTTTATTAAAGCATTTATCAAAATAAATAATCGAACATTTCAGAAATATAAATCATTCGACAGAGCGTGGCTGAACAAATAAACTTTCAACTGAGAAAAC